>NC_071570.1:73478450-74078450 GCF_026979565.1 Vidua chalybeata
ACCCTAAGCACTGCTTGATTTTCAAGAGTAAATCCCAGCTGTTCAACATCTGGAGCAACATGAGCTTCCTCTGAGAAGAATTTCCATTAGTTTCAGCACAGCATCCATTTTTTATAGCTACAGTGGTTTTTTTCCCCCTTGCTTTTATTAAGAAGAAAAGTATGGGTTTGTGTGGAGATTAAAGAGACAGGGATGAAACTACCTGGACTGGCAGAAATAAAACAAACACCCCTGCCTTAATTATCAGATAAGAAACTGTGATATTTATGAGTACCTGAAGAACATTTATATGTAAATATAGAGAAATAAATAATAAAAAATGTATAGATGCACATTTATGCACTAAGCTTTAAGATTTCCTTAAATTAAAAAAAAAAAATCTTTAAGAAGGAGACAGTATATTTCCACCAGTCCTAGAAACTTCTCCTTTGTGCCTGCCTTCAAAGTGGAAATTGTCACATATTTTCTTTTATGCTCAAAGTTAAGGCAGAGAAAGTGTCATCACAGGGTGGCTTTGTCTAAGCTGAACCTCTCTGAGCAGAGGAAGGGATGCTTGTGATATTGCAGAATTTTTATCACAAAAGGTGGTGGGGTTTTAGCTTCCTGGATATATTTGACTGGGAAGCATAAATGACCTCTTTATCTGTATCTTTTTTTTGTTCCGTGCTTCTCTCTCCTCTACTCTCCCTTCTACCAAAAAAAACCAAAAAATTCTGCAGTGCTTTCAGTGAACAAACCCAAAAGCTGTCATTTTGTCACTGCTAATGTGCTGAATGCTGAGAGGTGCTCAAATGCTTTTTTGACAATATTTGATATATGGTGAATAGGAAATACATCACCCTGACATGAGAGGATCCAGTTTGTGCAATCTTGATCATGGTGCTGCCTGGATGGACTCTCTTGGTAGGAATGTAAGAAACACACTCAGGATTGTCAGTATTTTATCCAGATCTTTAACTTTCCCCAGGCACTGTCTGGCCTCAAAATATCTTTTTTTTTTTGACTGCTCAGGGCAGATGTCATCCCTCAGCACTTTGCTGTTTTCCATTTTGTAACCTATACGTCAGCTTTTGTATTTCTTCAAGAATGAAAAGGAATATAAATCAGGTAAATAATGATGGGAAGGTTTGCAACAGCAATACCTATTCTTTTTTTTTTTTTTTTTAATTATTTTTCTATAATGCATGTAGGAATAAATAACAAATAGTTTGAAAATACTCAATTAGTAAAAAAAACCCAAATAATTGTTCCTGATGCAATCACACAAAATATGTTTATTTATTTGCTGATGGAGAAAATAAATAGGGAAAAAAAACCCCAAACAACAAGAAACACACAATTATTTTAAATTTGTATTTTCCAAACATACACACTAGCATCGCTATACTTATTTATTCCTGATTTGTTTTGCCAAAAATGAAATTTCAGTGGGGATTTTTGTGTGACATTTGAATGTTTAAGGTGTACCCAAAGGCCAAGTTAGGCTTGGAAAAGCTGTATTTGTTCTGCAAGTAATTTAGCAAAGCAATTCTTCCCACATCAGTGATCTGATGTGCTGCTGAAGCAGCCTGTCTTTTCTGAAGCCATGGAGAGTTGTCTGAGTCACATGTACACGCACAAAATGCAACAAACACGCTGGAAAAGGCAGAGTTTATTTAATTCACTGTGCGGGGCTTTGGTATTTTAGTGCTTGTGCTAGGCTGAGAAATATTACTGAACATACAGAGCCATGTTCAAGAGGCTTTGATTTACAGGCAAATAAATATTAGCATTTAAAGTAATAATTTAAATACATTAAAAAGGGACAACCCTCCAGAGGATGAAACTGCAGTTCTCTCATAGCATCAGGTTAAGGCCCTGTGGAGCAGCTGGATTGCTTGGCTTGTCTTATACAGGACACAAATCCAGATTCAATTTGGCCCTGAATGAATGGTGATAAACTTTATGCAGCCAATAAAGCTTTGCTTAAGAATCTCTTGTGTTCAGGCACAGGCAAAAGCCACAGATTAATCTCAAGGAATCCCAGAACAACTGGGGCTGGAAGGCACAAGAAGTCTCAGAGGTACAAGAGCATTCACAGAAGTTAGATGGATCCTAGAGCAATCCTCTTGTGTATTTTACCACTGAGGAACATCCTGGACATCCATCAGTATTTAGTGAGGAAAATTGCTGTTATTCTTATTCATAGTTACCGCAGAAATACATTTTTCTTTTCCCCCCAGCTCTCTTGAGATTAATCCTGCTTCTACAGTTTGCCTCCTCTTTCTCTGATCACCGCGTCTCTTCATGTTTAAAGGAGGAACATTTTACTCTAATTTACTCTGTTTCTCTATTTCGACCAGTCTTCTTAAGATTTTCACAGAATATTTGGGGTTGGAAGGGGTGTCTGGAGCTGATCTGGCCCATGCCCTGCCCAGGCAGATGTTGGATGGATGGATGGATGGATGGGATCCCCTCTGGCCGTTCCCTTCTCCAGCCTGCCCAGGCCCAGCTCCCGCAGGCTCAGCCCAGCCCAGAGATGCTGCAGAGCCCAAATCCTCTCTGTGCCTGCCCTGGAGCCTCTCGGGCAGCTCCTGGTGTCTCCTGTGCTGAGGAGCCCAGGGCTGGAGCCAGCCCTGCAGAGGAGCCTCAGCTGGGCAGGGCAGAGGGGCAGCATCCCCTCCCTGGCCCCTTCCCCAGGACCCTCTGCCAGCCCAGGGTCACCTTGTCCCCCAGCAGCACCCCCAGCTCCACAAAATAACTTTGTCAGATGCTTCTGGAGGGTTGGTCGCTGTGAAATATCTGTCACTTAAACAGATTTCACTGAGTATATCAACAGAGGAGCATTGCTTGACATTGCCTTCACTGATATATTTGATACATCCACTTTCAATTCAATTTAGTACAGGAGTAAAATACTTTCTTTTCCTCCAGGGAAAAAGTAAAAAAAAAAAAAAAAAAAAAAAAAAAAGAAGAAAAAGGCCAGGCTACACTTCACAGGTTTTATTGAAGTGAACTTTTAAAGCAAAACAGTCAAGAAAAAGTGTGAATATTAACCTTTAAGAAAGAAAGTGAGCGTTACATTTTTAGCCTAAACTGAAGCAAGACACTTTTAATTAAATATCAATACCAGCAACATGAATATGAAAAGTAATAAATAGATGGTAGCCTGATGCTAAAAGATAATTTTTTTTTCAACAGACTTTTCATGAAGCATGAAAAAAGTTGTTGCAGCATGGGCTGAATTTCCTTATTTCTGCGTGAGGCAGTTTAAACTTTCCTGCAAGATTTTGCTTCATGTTAAAGGTAAGAGATTTTTGGCTAATATTTTAGCTTTTAGGTATTCATATAAACTACTATTATGTGCACGTATGCACACACATAAATGTTTCTTTTTCCTTTTGAAGAGGATAGCATTTACCTATTTTGAAATAAATGTGGGATCCTATATACCTTCCCTCTCATCAGACCAAAGTTACCAAGTGTGTCATTACCATATAGATCACTCCAGCACTTAAATAATCTGCAGGACCACAGGGAATTTCTGCTTCCATGGGTAGCCCAGTTGTCATTGATAGCAGGACAAAATTAAAATATATCTCACCAGCACTTCTTACCGTCCATCTTCCCTAGATATTTACTCAGAATTGCTGCCAGAAACATTATAAAATGCAGTTCCCAACACTTCTTTCGCTAAACCCATTGAAAAATGGACATGGAATACAATAAACTATAAGAAATGGCTAGCAAAACTTAAACAAACCAAAAAGGAACATAAGGTGTGAATAAAGATTTTCCCTATTAAAAAAAAACCCAACTGCCAGTTTATAATACTTTGTTATTGGGTTGGTCAAAGAAAAGTTGTCAAAACAGCACCATCATCATTTTTATTGGTGATATTCACTGAGCATCTACAGCTGCTCTGCCTCCTCTAAATAGCAGCTTTTGCATCCATAGTTGTTTTCACTCTGCTTGAATCAAATTTTAAACACTCTCTGCTTTGCCCAGAAAGGCAAGGGAGCCATTTACAATAATCACATTTTAATTCAGATGAGGAATGATAATCTAAAATCTGATTAAAGAAACTTACTGAGGGGATTTTATGTGCATATCTTATCATCTTTGGTAGGATTGAGCTCAAGAGTGTGATTCTAATGTTGTTACAAGGAACTGGCAGGAATAGAGTACACAGCGTTGGTGTGGTTATCACCAGGAACATGGATTTGTGTTTCGGTGGGTTTTTTCCCTCAAGAAAGAAGACTCTAAACATTTATTATACATACAGGAATCATGGAAGATGAAAAACATAAGAAGACTGTATATTGTTTTAAGCTTTTGCAAAAATAACACTGATTCACAGCAACAAATAATTTACAGCTTGGCAATGCAGGCAGTATGGGTAATAATTGAAAAATTGGAAACTGCATGCTGGTTTACGTGCAACGTATCTGTTGACTTTGTATGGAAGGGGGAATGAGAAGAAGATGTGTTATTGCATGAAGGTGTACCACATTTCACTCATAAACATGGGGCCTCGGTGTTTCCAGCCTTTTCTTTCACTTGGGCCTTCAACCTATCAAGGGTCTGAGCAGACCTGTGCTAATCTGGTCCATGTGACCCAATGGGTCAGTGTTCTTCCTTGTTGTGGGTTTCTCTGAATCTCAGTGGGCAACGTCTGCTGACGGATTCGTCACATTCCACATTTGGGATTTTCTAGATACGTCATTTTCTGCAAGTGAATGGAGATTACAGCGAGGTGGGGGTCGGGCTGTGCTCCAGGGAACAGGGACAGGAGGAGAGGGAACGGCCTCAGGCTGGCCAGGGCAGGCTCAGGGTGGGCAGCAGCAGGAATTTCCCCATGGAAAGGGGGCTCAGGCCTTGGCACTGCCCAGGGAGGGTTGGAGTGCCCATCCCTGGGGGTGTCCCAGGAATTCCTGGAGGTGGCACTCAGAGCTCTGGGCTGGGGACAAGGTGGGCATCGGGCACAGCTGGGGCTCCATGGGCTGGTGTTGTAAATGTACTTAAAACAGGCTGGGAGGGATTTTCCAACCTAAATGTTTCCAGAATTCTAAGGTCATGCACCGTGTTCCTCAAATGGTGAAAGGGAGACACAAATTTTCCTCACTCCCTCAAAATGGCCTCTGCTGTAATTTCGTTTTTTTCTTTTCTGAGCTGAAGGTGAATTGGATGGGTTGGAGTGTTGGGTATTTCTATTTTATCTGGTGTTTTAAGTGTAATATGTAGGTGTCAGAGTAAGCAGGGAAATACTCAGTTGTATTACTTTAATCACATTCAATCTAACAACAATTAACCCTCAGAACAGAATTTTTAGGGAATTATAAAAACACAAAATGGCTGCATGGTTCTTGGCTGCTTGTTGGGGGGGTTAAACCATAACAGCAACAACAAAACATAGTATGGATTAATTGGTGCTTAAATTGCTGTTTAAACTGTTGTTAAAATCCATTAATTTAAACCTAGGTTTGAAGAATTCCTCATAAGTCAAAGGAAAAAATCAACCCAACAACACAACTAATAAAGATTCTACTGTTTCAAAAATCCAAAGATGTAAATCTAACCTTTATACTTCCACTACAGATGAAAAGAGACTGAGTTTGAAATATAAATTTAATTCTACAAAATAATTAAGTAATAAATCCATAACTTTTTTGGGTAGAAAACTGCAATTTAGTTTATTATTTAATTATAAAATTGTTAACAAATGGAACCAGGTACAGGCATTTTTAAATGTACCCAAAAAGGAGATGTCTAAGGTACTACACAATTCATCATCTTGAAACAACACACTGTGGATGAAAGAAGTGGACCTGGATTGGAAAAGTGACTATATTCACTTCTGGAAGAAAAATCCACCTGATGTCCTCATCCTGGCACCTGCCAGCAGCGTGGAGAGAGGAATGGGCTGGGTAAACAAAGTTATGCTTTTCCTGTTAATTAAAAATGCCAATTTGGATATAGATACTCATCTGTAAATGAACCACTGTCATTCAATTGCATTCATTGCTTGGATGATCTTTATGTATCAAAATAAAGACATTTAAAAAATAATAATAAAAATTAAAAAAGTTGCCACTCAGTCGTTATGGAATGGTGATTTTATTTTCCCAACATAAAATCCATCAGCTGACCCTGGACACACAGTTTCTGTATCTTGTGATCTGTGCTTGTGGCGAGCTGTAAATTATTTGTGTTTGACTGTCTGCCCCTGACAGTGCTCCTCTTTTTTTTCACTTTTCTCATCCTAAATCAGTCTGTTTTGTCAAGATCACAAACACAGACCAAAACATGTGCAACTCATATCTTACAGCTGCAGGAGAGGAGGCTGGATGTTTTTAGAGAAGTAGGTCTTGAGAAGTTCTATGTAGAACCAAGTGAAGTCTTCTCAAAATTAATGGAAAGTATTTTTACTGCATTTTGTGCTCCTGCTTAGTTAAAATCTGGATAGAGTTAGTAAAAATGTGCACAAGATGGTGGAATAAATTTTAAAAGGTGATTGAAACTCCTTCAGAAAGCAATTTTTCTTGGTTTAAATGTTTAAAAAAATTTCTTAACTTCTTTTCATTGTGAAAATAAGCTAGAGAAAAAAATAATGCCAAGTCATCTTTTATCTATACATATACGTATTTTTTAATATATTTTATTTATTTGTTTGTTTGTTTTTATTTACCTGAACTAATAATCCAGTACTAGTCATTACTCTTGAATATGTAATTTCCAATCAGAGAAAAGTTTTCATCTGGATGTGGTCTTACCTTTCAAAGTGCCACATGGCTACTGTTTTTCCCAGATTTTGTAGAAAGGTTTTGGGTTAATGCATGGATTCTTAAGAGTTCACAGCACAGATGAAACTCAAAGTAAGAAAATATGAAACAAAGTTAGAACAAAAGAAGAAAAAGCGAGCTGCGTGTTAATGTGACATTTTATAACCAGTATTAGATAAAGTGTCACTTAATTTCAGCCTTGTGTGCTGAGGCAAAAATAAATTAAAATTTCTGAATTACCTTTGTTAGGATGGGATTAACTTTTCCCTGAAAATACTGTTTCCACCACTCCTTTCATTCATGATATTCATGAAAGTTAGGTACACTCAGGTTCCCTGCTGCTTTGTGTTTTTTTTTTTTCTTTTTTAATTTAATTCATAAATTTTAAGTTTTATTTCCCTTAAAGTTTTATTAAAGACAGTAGGAGGTGTTCATCCATCTCTCATCTCTGTTTCCCCTACAGTTATTTTATCAAGATTATCCATGTTCCAACATCTCCATCTGGACAGTCAGGTGTCTGGGAATGCTCGACTGCCATCAAACCCAGCAGAATTCCTAAACTCTCATTTCCTTGGAAGAGAAATTCCTGGGTTTATTTTGGTGAGCTCTGGCACCCAGCAATGGTTTTGGCTCTGTCTGAACTCTGCTTTTCCAGCTCAGAGCTCCCCTGCCTGGCATGGACTGAGGGGAATTGCCCTCAAAGAGCTTTTCTAGGCTGTGGCCAAAAATTCAACAACCTCTCTGCTGGCAAGAGCCAAACCTGGGCACATCAAAATTATGGCATTGCTGGAATCAGAGTCCCAGAGAGATTGGGACGCCCTTTATAGTCTGACTTTGGAGAAAATAATAATCTATCAGCAGCAACTGACAGGTTACCAAAGAAGCTTACATTTAAAAAGTGAAAAATTAATGTGCAAAAGAAAATGTATAAAGAATGTAGAAACTCTTCAACCAAAATGCAATCTGCAATAAGAGAATTGTCTTTACAGGCACCATAAAAAGTGTTTGGGTTCAGAGACAACAGTCCAAAGGCAGCTGGACCAAACTAATGACAGCCTGGAATAGCTGGAATGTATCAGTGCTATGTGGTAGAGCATGGACAGCTAAATTATTTTTCTTGTCCCATAAAATTACTGGCCACAGTCTGGGCTTGAATAACTAAGCAAATACAAACAGTTATAATCTTGTTTGTTTGTCAGAGTGGTTGATCTAGATGAGAGTTTGCACTTCTCAAGCCAAGGGTTTCGTTGTAAATGATGTATCACCAAGGATCTCAAGTGAAGGAGGCAATTTTGAAGCCAATTTATGATCACTTTGGGTTTCTGATGAGAAAATACAGTATGCTGAGTAGCTTAGTGTAGAGAGCAGCTGTTTTCAGAGCGAGGATGAAGCACCTGCAGTCCTTTTGAAAGGGAATTGTTTTGGGAGATATTGCAAAAATAATTTGGTGTCCACTTCAGAGCAGGCATAATACCCATTTCATAAATGTAAATATTCTACTCCCAGAGGTTCTGTGGTGACCTTTCATTTCGAATTTTTGCCCTTTGCTAGGATTTTGAGATAATATGAACCATGAAGTTTGAAATACAGTGCTGAGTTTATCCACTTCAAAAGCAATACCAGCCACTTTTAACATGTAAAAGTCCTCTTGGGACCAAACCTCTCTGCTTATGATAAATTTGTTTTCTCTCTGTATTCCCTTCTTTCTTAAGAGAAGACTCTTAAAACATTTACTATTTCTCCACTGGAAATTCAGGTAACAGAAGGACAATGTTGGCCCTCAGCTGTAATAATAATAATAATAATAATAATAATAATAATAATAATAGTAGTAAAATACAAAGAATAGCAACACTATTGGACATTTTCTGCATTTTACACCCTTTCCTCAGCTGGGGCAGAACATCTGCAGTGCGTCAATAAGACAAAGAGAACATTTCTGGGAGATCTCTGGGGAGTTCTTTGGCACTTAGTCTTAATTGGAAACTGCCTTTCATTTCTTCTGAAGGCATCATTCTACACAATGTATTTCTTTATGGGTAGAAATTATAAATGTTATTTCACAAAGCACTTTAAACCATGACAGATAAAAATGTAATATAAAACAGTCTCAGCTTCCTATCTCACCTGATCCAGGCTGAGCAAATAACACCTCTAATGCTTTCCAGTCTTTGTTGTCTTGTACAGCACTATTTTTTTAATGTATGTAGAAAATTTTCATGTCATTATCTACAAGATAAGGAGTGATATAAAATTTTATAAGCATCTCTGAAAGGGAAAGAAACTTACCTCACAGTTGTCTAGGCAAAAAATTTCTTCCTGGAAATAAATTAAAACATTGATTCTAGCTTTACTACTTCCTAAGCAAATTATTTTCAGATCAGTATTTGGTCTGAATGATGTGGATGATTAGATTTTTCTATTATAATGCCCCCTTTTTCTTAAACACAAAATAATATCACAGAAAAATAAGAGATTATTCTTTTTTTTTTTTATGCCTCCTTATTTGCAGAATTCTTCAAATCCACTCACCTAAGTGTCAGATTCTTATCTGCAATATGTGTATACAACATTTGAATGCTGAAAGAAAAGAGTTTAGAGGTTGATTAGTGTGGGAGGTCCATGCACATGATGGGAAAGTGACTCAAAGTATGTGAAAGGCAATAGGAAAAAAAAAATGTTTGGTGGGTCAGGCCATAAATGCAAAATCACAAAGAGACATAATTTCTTTTTACTACAGGTCAGTAACAATCTGCAAAGAGGGCACAAGGCAAAGATTTCCAGCTTTCTCTGCATGGCACTTGTGAATCCTCAGCAAGAAACACTCTGTGGTATTCTGCTCCTTTTTACCAACATGGACAAGAGGAATGGTGCCTTCCTGAGGCTATTAAAAAAACGGGATGGGCTTACTACACTGTTCTTTAGACTAACTCCAGCCTATTTAAAACATTTTGAGATATACTTGAGATCAGTTTGAACAAAAAAAAACCACAAAAAAAAAAAACAAAAAAAAAAAACAAAAAAAAAAACCAAACAAAAAAAAAAAAACAAACAAAAAGAAGAGCAACAGCAAAAAAGATATTGCAATTTGATAATTAAAGTTTCATGATAGTTTGTCTGCCAATGAAATCCAAGTGATTAAAGAAGGATTGTGATTAAAATACAATACCAATAATATTCATGGCAATTTAATTTGATTTTAATTTTTAATATTTCAGCAGGATGTGTTCATTTTTACCTTCATTCTGTTGTTCTTGGTTTGTTTCTTGGGTTTTTTTCTCTAAACATGGTGTGGTATCTGAACCACAGAATCCCAGAACGTCTGGGGTTGGAAGGGACCCCTAGAGATCACCTTGTCCGACCTCCCTGATCAAGGAGGTTCACCTAGAGCAGGATGTACAGGATCAGGTCCAGGCAGGTTTTGAATATTTCCAGAGAAGGAAGAAACCATAGCCTCCCTGGGCAGCCTGCTTCAGTTTTCTGTCACATTCAGAGTACAGTTGTTTTTCTTCATGTCCAAATGGAAGTTCCTCTGCTTCTTGTTTCCCCATTGCCCCTTGCCCTTCCTCTGGAGGAAGATAGAAAAAGTGATAGAAATAGAGATAGAAATGTTTTACTGACTTTTAGCATGGATTGTAAATCATGATTGTAAATCTGATCTTCACAAAAGCAAACAAAAAAAATTATACAAAACCCCCCAAACAAACAACTAAAAAGCCCCAAACCAAACCGAAACACACTGTTAATAACTTTGCGACAATCTACCAGAACTTAATTTTACTGCTTGCAAAAAAAAAAAAAAAAAATAAAATAAAACCCTCCAAAACTTAAAAACCCACTATGGATATGGTAGTGATTATATGATCACATATGATGTATATGATCATATATATTATATGATAGTCATTATATGATTCATAAAATGGATGCCTAGAAAATGTGTAGACAGATGTTTGACATAATGTCTTCCTCACTAAAACAGAGTTTTATTTCAAAGACATCCTGTTTATTTCTAGACTTTGAATACTTCTAGCTCTAAGTCTTTCTCATTATGAAATGATGAGGCATTGTCTCGAGGCTGCCACCTAAATATTTAAAATTTATGGGGTTTTAAAGTCTCAAAAACTTATCTATGGCTATTATGCTTGAAATGGGAAGAGGGTTTGCAATATACATATAATTCAGAGTTGTATTTTTTTTCTTTTTCTTTTGGTTTTTGGCTGATGAAGACACTGAAATAAAGCCAAACAAAGGGAAAAAAGTGCAACACTTTCAACACTCCAGCTAATAAAAATGACATTGTAGTGGCCTGACTTGCTGGGTTCACAAGATCACACAGTTCACAGAAATTATAGCTTCTAAAAATAGAAAAAATGAGACAAATGGAGAAAAAAGAGCTTTACTGAAGGAACTAATTTAAAAGACAGCACATATTGTCTCTTCCCAGAAAGCATGTTTCCATAACTATAAAGTAACAGCTACATGCAAACATTTCAGGCATTTTATTTCTTCTACTATTATGGAGCGTTCTTGAACACAAAATCCATTTTTTTATTTTCCAAAGAAAACTAAATAATTTACTTTGATTCATGGGAGGAAATTATGAGGTGTAGTTATCTTACATCAAGCTGTTTTATCAGGATCTGTGGATCCTTGGGGAACAGTTGCTTCTCTGTACTTATCTAGATTTGAAAATTCAGCACATTAAGGCATATCTTTCAACCAGCTTTGCATCCAGGGTGTTTGACACCACAGCAGACAGCAGGAAAGCATGGAAATTGCATCTTGGGAATTGCACTGAGACAACTGTGGCAGAGCCATCTAAGAAAAGACCACTGGACAGACATTTAAATAAACACAGGTCATTTCCATGGTCCAGAATTCATAAACTGAGTGAAAACTGACTCATTGCCTTAGGGAAAAAAAAAAAAAAAAGTCTGCAGTCTGTAGTACTGTAAAAAACCTCTGAGGAGATAATTCAGGATAATAAAATACTGATAATCAGTCCTGGGACCCCAGAAGAAGGTCAATTGCCCCTATTACTTTATGAGCATGCATATTGAAATACAATAATTTGTGTTTTCAAGGTACAGGTTTAGTAATGTTGTGCCATGTATTTGAGTCTGTGCTGATGATACAATTGATTTATAACACTTTATCAGAATCAATTAAGTATTTGGATGGATCTATGAGGTGAAGAGCAATATCAACACATCTTATAAACATTTATGTAGTTAACACATGTAAATATTGACAGGAATAACTGAAGTATAAGAGGAGAAAGCAAAGAGAAGCAAAAGTTCCTTTCTACTCTATCATTTTTACTATCCATTTCAATAATTTTGCCACTATCTTTTCTAGCTGAAGAAAAACATTTTTCTCAAAATTTAGAGGTTCTCTTTGAAAAAAAAAAAAAAAAAAAAGCCATTTTTCACTCATCTGGAGAAATGCCTCCAGATTTACACAGGGAAGAGAAACTGTAATTTTGTAAAGACAAGTCTGTCTTTGTGAGGGATGTCAAAGCAATGTCTCAGGCCAAAGAGTCTTGAATTCAGTATTTCTGATTTGGAAAGAATAAGAAGCATTCTTCCAGCAGTTCAAGAAATCTCAAGGTCACGTCCTTAACTGGAATTTCCACTAAACCTGCTGGCCAGTCATGGACTTAGAATTGCTTGAACATACCCACTTCAGAAGGAAAACCAGTCCCTTCTGATGTAAAATTACACTTAAGGGTGTGGTAGAAAGTTTTCTCTAATCTATTTAAGTTTTAGCAACCAAAACTATGAGCCACTCCAAAATTTCCTTGTGACTTTTATTTTTTTATTTTTTTGAGAAAATATCAAGGAAACTATGTCACACATTGGAAAAAGGTCTTAGTCTGATTATTCATTTACAGGATGAGAGGTCTGGATGTCAGGAAAACTGTAGTTTTTTAGCTGAAATAGAAAAGGTATTAATCAGCTATATAAATTGCTACTTAATCACAACTGGAAAGCCTGTAAGTGAAATATATGACATTATGTCCAACATTTAATTATCATATGCACTTGAATTTCATTAATTTTGCTATATCCTTGAATTTCAGCCATCCTGTTTCACTTCATTCATTTGTACTGAATAAGGAAAGCTTTGGGTCATGAACGAGAAGTGGGCAAAGGAAAAGTGTGATTATTTGAACACATGTGGACACCTGGTGCCCACCAAAGCTGCTCTCGTTCCTCAGCAGGACAGGGGAGAGAAAATACAACAAAAGGGTCAAGACAAGGGCAGGGAGAGACCCCTCAGCAGTTGCTGTCGTGGGCAGAGCATGCTGTCATGGGCTGGGGGAAACCAGTTTAATTCATTACCAATCAGGGTAGAGTAATGAGAAATTCCCTGAGTCTTAGAACACCTTTTTCCCACCAGTCCCTTCTTCCCCCTCCTGAATTCTCTTCCTCCCTGCCCCGCAGTGGTGCAGGGTTTCAGGGAATGGGGGTGGTCTGTGCCATGTTGTCCCTGCTGCTCCTTCCTCCTCAGGGGTTGGACTCCTCACCGTCTGCCCCTGCCCCTCCCATGGGCAGACAGTCCTCCATGAACTTCTCCAATGGGAACCTGCTCCAGGAGCTGCAGTTCTCCAGGAACAGCCTGCTCCAGCATGGGTCCTCCACAGGGTCAATCCTTCAGTGTGGGAATCAGAAAAAAATAGAAACTTCCACGGACATGGAAGGGTTTGATCTGCAGCCTTGGGAGAAGCTTGGATTGAAGTGAAAATGCAATGCACAGACGTTAAGCAGAAAAACAATAAACTTCTCTTTCTATGTTTGTAAGTAAGAATATGCCTTAAGTAAGGGAGAAACTGTACTGATAAAATGGTGAAGGCTTTACAATGTAGGGGTGTGGTTGTATAGAATAAACTAAGGGCTTAGAAATTTTAACAGAAGCATATCTGTACATGTGAGACAGAAGCCATCAGACAAAAGTACCCAGAGTGCAGCAGAAGTAAGTAAAGGTGATATTTTAGAAAAGCAAAATAAACCCTGTGGCAACTGTCTATTGGGTTAGAAAGTTCTATATCGCCTTGTAACAAAGAAACTTTTGACTGCTTGAGGCTAATCTTGAGCTATGGCCAAATGCTTGCTCCTTTAAAATGTCATGGCCTCTGAGACTGATGATTATCTGAGCAATAAATTGTTCTTAGCCCAAAAGTAGTCCCATCCCTTCATAAAAAGAGGCAACAATGATACTTCAGGAACTGATTTCTCCAGCAAGGGTCTCTTCTTTGTGGTCAATCCTTCAGGAGCCCTCTGCTCACGTGGGGGGCCCTCCTACAGGGTCAGTCCTTCAGGAAAGGATTTCTCCATCATGGATCACTTCCACATGGTCAATCCTTCAGGATTTTCTGTGGGTTCCTCATGTGGGTCCCTCCCAAAAGGTCAATCCTTCAGGAACGCATTTGTCCATCATGGATCACTTCCACATGGTCAATCCTTCAGGATTTTTCTGTGGGTTCCTCATGTGGGTCCCTCCCAAAGGGTCAGTCCTTCAGGAATAGATTTGTCCATCATGGATCACTTCCACATAGTCAATCCTTCAGGATTTTCTGTGGGTTGCTCATGTGGGTCCCTCCCAAAAGGTCAATCCTTCAGGAACGCATTTGTCCATCATGGATCACTTCCACATGGTCAATCCTTCAGGAACTTTCTGTGGGTTCCTCATGTGGGTCCCTCCCAAAGGGTCAGTCCTTCAGGAATAGATTTGTCCATCATGGATCACTTCCACATGGTCAATCCTTCAGGAACTTTCTGTGGGTTGCTCATGTGGGTCCCTCCTACAGGATCGGTCCTTCTGGAAAGGATTTCTCCATCATGGATCACTTCCACATGGTCAATCCTTCAGGATTTTTCTGTGGCTTCCTCACGTGGGTCCCTCCCAAAGGGTCAGTCCTTCAGGAAAAGGCTGCTGAGTGGTTCCCCCATGGGATCAGTCCTTCAGGCACATCCTGCTCCCGTGTGGGTGCCTTTCCGTGGTGTCAGCCCTTCAAGAACAGGCTGCTCCAGCGTGGGCCTCTCCCATGAGGTCACAAATCCTGAGGTCAACCCTGCTCCATCGTGGGTTCCTCTGCCCACCACAAAATAGGATGAAAACTGGGAAGTTCTGCCCCAAATATTCTTGAAAATTCAAATATTCTGTGATTGCAGGACACTTAAGGAATTATCTGCTTTCCACTACAGGATTAATTTACTCTACGTGATGAAAAAGACACTATACAATTTGTGGACAAAAATAATATTTTTAGGTATTATTAATAGATGATTGCTTATTTTGCATCTTAATTCATAGTCTTATAACTATGCAGGGGAAAAATATTGTATTTCCTACAGCTTCTTTTTTTTTTCTGGAAAAGTTATCCAAAGGAGAAAAATATAAAAGAAAGTTGGAGCTTATTTTATTTTCCTTTTCTATTTTCTATGCTCTATACTTCATAAGAATGGAAATACTGATATTTTCTTTGGAATCACATAGCTATGAAAGCATTCACAAAGCAGGAAACCTACTCAAATCTCTCTTTTTAGCTTTTTTAAAAGTGGAACGGGGAAGAATAAGAATATTTCTTTTCAAATCAGCTATATCAGCTGTAAAATGAAATATCTGGGAAATGTTTCACATTAGTCACTGTGTACAACTTTTAAGTATCATTCTTTTTGTTAAATACATAATTGCAGAGTGCTCAGAACTATGAGATCTGTCAGAAAATGTGATTAATTACAGATATTCATGTAGGCTGTTCAAAAAGTGCTGTGGTTTTGCCAGTACTTCTTGGAGGTAATGATCTCAGCCTTTGCAGCCTTTCATTGCAGTAATAAACAAGGCAGGAAGAAGATCCATAAAATAAATATATAAAATATACCAATTTAAAAATCCTTTCACCAACTAGATTTAGCAAAGCAATCCAAAGCTAATGGGAAGGCACCCTAAAAGGCAATCAAGGACTCTCCTGATGTGGTAATTTCAGGGGTAGACAGGCCAGTGACAACTTCTACATCTATGACTGTGGTTTGAAGGAGGTATTTTGGAATGGAGGCAAGTATCCTCGGCTCCAAATTTCTTTAGGAAAATAGAACAATTCCAGTCCACTTTCTAATCCCCAGAGATCTCCTTTCTACTCTTCATAATAGTGGGTGTGTCTTTTCCCTTTCTCCAGCCACCAAGGTCTTGATTTTCGGGGACTTGAGCAATGTGGGAAGATGGATTTCTGTTGAAAACTGAGGGGAAAAGATTTGTTGAGCACTTTGATGTTCCCCATGTTGGCTATCACCAGCTTTCCTGTCTTATTTACAGGGCACCAAGGGGGGAACCTTTTCTTTCACACCCATTTTCTGGCCAGTGTACTCTGTAGAGGCTCTCATTATTCTTAAAATTCCTTGCCAAATTCTGTTCCAGCTGTGCTTAACCTTTCCTAAACCCATCTCTCCACATCCAGGCAGTGTCCCTATATTCTTCCCAGTACAGACATCCCTGGTCCCATTACTTGGATATTTCCTTCTTACACTTTAGTTTGACCCAAAAAGTCCTTCCTGAGCCATGCTGGTCTCTGCCTCTGTTGCCCTAATTTTTACATGTTGGAATTGAGACCTCTTGCACTTATGAAAAATGCCCTTAAAAACTGCTGGTTTGGTTTTCCTCCTTTTTCACCAAGGCCAGGGGATTCCCAAGGAATGCCATCCACCAGTTACTTAAAAGTCAACAAGTTTGTTCCCCTAAAATTCAGGATCCTGACTCTACTCCAGGACCACATCCCTCATTATTGTGTGTTACACCAGGCCACAGCCACTGCAGCAAATGCTGCCACCAACACTGACACCCCTAATTAATTCTTCCGTGTTGGAACAGGCCCAGCAATGCTTCTCAGATGAATCCCATCACTCCCAAAGGCTCCTCAAAGGTTTATCCACCATCATAGGTGTCATGGTTGGACACTGGCGCAATGCCAGCGCCCCCATCAAAATGCATCTTCCCCAAATAAATGCTGTGAGATGTTATCAGGAACAGAGCAGAGCAGGCCCAAACTTAATAACAAAGGGAAAAAAAACTTTATTAAACTACTACTACTACTGAAAACACATAAACTAAATCCAGGATGAAGACCTTTTAAAACACCCCTCCTCCTCCCCATTCCTAAAACACCCACCATGAAACATCACCCGGGATTCCTGATCAAATTACCACCCTTCAGATAATCAATACTCAAACTATCAAGGGAGAGAGAAGTCTCTCTTGCACCACAGACCCCCCAGGAAACACAGTTGCCACCTCCTGTGTTTCCATGTCACACATGGCAACCGCCTGGAGAAAATCTGCCAGTGTGACACTCTCCATTCCATGTCACAGTGCTCTCACCACCGTGCATGGACAGACTGCTCATAGGGCTCCTTTAAGGATGCTTTGCCACGGACCCAAAGATACAACAGTTCAGCTTCTCATCCTGGGACTACAGTCCCCCCCATTTTCCCCTGGGGCCAAGGGTCCAAGAACAGAGATCATCTTCCCGAAGACAGAGGGCATCACCATTCCCTCCTCAGCTTTCTTCTGTTCTTGCCATTCCTGTGCTGTTAGAAGCTGAAGCAGGTCTCCTTGGGTCACCACTGCATCCCCCTCAAATGCAGTCTCTATTGCAGGAGATTTTGGTTCAGTCCATGGCTAACAAGAAAAGCCCAGCCAAAAGCTACTTCATCATCTCCTCCCACCTAAATATTTCTTCTTCTAACATCTCAGGTCCCGGACTGTCTCTCTTCCACTACAAATCAAGGAGGAGTAATATTTTACAAAGCCCTCATTTCCTGGAAAGGGTTAAAAGTTCAGACTCCCTGGACGTCTGATATCTCGGTCCACCATCCCATCTCCCACGCTGGGCATCACCCCCCCCTTTCTCCTTCTCCTCTGCCGGCAAATTTCCAGGTGCCGCCAGGCTCTCTGTCACTTTCCCTCTGGAGTGGGGGGGGAACAAAGGCATCTCCGCTTCTCTCCACCCTTCCGTCCAGGAGCTGGCTCGGTTCCAGACCCTCAGCCCCTCGGCCTACCTGGACAAGGCTGCGTGGCTTCCCCTCCCCCACCCAGCCCATGGCTGGGCAGGGGAGAGTCTGCACTCTCTGACGACTGGAACCAAAAAGAGACAGCTCCCCTGGGAGTTCTTGCTTTTAACCCCTTGTGTTCTCAGAGGCGTGTCCATGCTTTCAGTGGTCACTCCAGGTGCCAATATCCAAACCTGACCACTGATTGGTTTGACCCAACTTCCTGGAAAAAATTCACTTCCATGTCAAACCACGACAATAGGAAAGAAAACCTGGAGTGTGGCACTGGCCACATTTTCACCTGTTCCCTCCTAAACCCCTGTCTCTGGCTGGAAGGATAGAGGACAGCACCCCCAGTGCTCCACATCCTTTTGGAACTTTACTCAAAGGGACACAGAACCTGTTCTGGTGGCTGTAAGTTGCCACATTGTTGGACCCTCTGTGAAATTCTCTGTGGAAAATTCCTCTCTGGAATTTTAGGAATTGTAGGAATCATCAAACCCCCCTGGCAGGCAGAAAATTATTCTAGAAAAGATTGTCTGCACAACAAATGAATGTTTTGGTGCCTCCCAGCGAGAAATCTCCAATAACTGATGGTTTCTATGTTCTTTTTCTGCTGGTGGGGGCATCGCAGCAGCTTTGCATGGTTGGCTTCTCCTGGATCCTGTTCACCACTCATCTGCTCCTCATTAACCACCCCCAGAGCACAGACTCTAATATGCAGGAGCAGTTTAGGGGACAGGGTAAGGATTTTTCTTTCCTCCCCAAGCATAAATGCAACATGGTTTAGGACTCCTCAGCCTCCTTCCACACAACAAAACACATATTTATAACCACACTATCTAAATAATGACATGCAATAGGTTGGTGAGAAAGGGGATTAGCACAGAATGTCTCAATCTTGTCTATTTATGAGGACAAATGCAAAAAGGCTCTTTTGGTTTTGTTTTTTTATTTTGCTTTCCACATGTAAACACTCTTTCCTTTGATATCAGACTTCAACAGTTTCTGTATTTCTCAAATTTTCTCATTTCTGTATTTCAAAAATTTTCTCAAATTTTTCTGTGTCTGCTTTTAAAAAGTGAACTGCATGGGAAGAAAGCCTGTGACAGAGAAATACTGACAAATATATAGTAAAAGAATGATCTGATTTCTTGTAAAATTATATAATAATTTTTTACTTTGCACAATATGGCAATCCAACATGATTTTGAGCATATGCTAATTTAAGGAATTTATCACAAGGAAGTAGACTCTGTTCCTCTTGGCTTTTTACCCAGGATTATTATGGAAACTCGGGGAAGCAGGGAAGGCAGCTGGTTCTTTGTCTGGGGCAGACTCAGCTTTCCTTATGTCTTCTGATGACTCCAGTGAAAGGAATTGTTCAGCAATTCCCCTTAAGAACTGCCCCAAGAATGCCTCCAAATGGCTTTTTTCCCTCTCCTAAAGTCAATATTCCTCAGTAAATTCTGAGATTTGATCTTTGATTTGCCATGAGGTGCTTGCAGTGATGAGATCTACCTTCCCTCTATGGTTTTACGGCTGAAATCTAAGTGCTTGCAGTCATGCATCAATTTATTGGTCTTGGTCTCATCATCCTTGCTGGATTAATTTATTTAATTTGTCACATTTCAATTTGGCCTACACTTCACACCCAAATTGGTCAATAAAGCAGTAGGTCCACTTCTAGCACTCCCTATTCCTTTTTCTGTCTCCACATAGTCACTTTTTTGTTTTGAAGATGTGAAAAAGGTTGAGTTTTCTTCTGTGTGCAAGATGTTTCTGCATAAACCTGGTGGGTTTTTTTCTGCAGCTCTCCTACTCGTGATGTGCTGACCATCCTTTATTTCTGCAGTTTCTAAGTATAATACTTCTCAGGGGAAATGACAGCTTTAAATGCTGATTGGGTATATATGCCAAGAGGTAGACATGTAATTATATACATGTATATGGCAAAATTAAAAATGCTAATCTCCCCCATTTAAGATTTTAGCACTTGGGAAAATTTTAGAAGCTTAAAGGCGTATTATACTATAATTTTTCCTAAATCATTTTAATACAGCCATGTGCATGTGAGCCACTGAACACAAGCTGTGTCTCAGGGTACAACTATTTATAGAAAATTTCTATTTTAGAGCAAGTGCTGTCTTCACATCAGCAGACTTCTTTCCTCACCTGTCCACAGAGCAGACTGCTGACAAGTTGTCTGGATAGGAACAAAGCATATAAAAATATGACAATTTCTTTTTTTTTTTTTTTTAATAGATAACAAACCTTAAAAAAAGACCTGACATAGTGTTCCAGGACATTAATTCACTTGTTGTGAAACTGTGATATTGACAAATACTTTCACATACCTGTGCAAAAACAACAGGTATAAATGGAAGTAAAGAACTCCAGTGTTAGATTCAAAGTGCTAAAAACACATAGACCTACATTTTTAGACACAAGCAGTTTCAATAAACTTTTTTTATTTTTTGGTCTGAGAGTGAATCAATCTTGCCAAGGGAACAGAGTCAAAGCGGTTTCAAAGCCACCTGGAAGGCTGAAATGGGAAATCTGTACGAAGCACAAACTCCTTCTTCCAATTTACCATCTTTTAGAACTGGGATAATAACACACGCAGAGGTGGAATGTCCAAACCCCTTCATAAACAGTAAATGGGAAAGAGCTTACCTGCAGTTAGGATGCTGTCATAAGTATTAGTAGTTATTATCTGTTTTCTTGAAGTACAGCAATGCATTTATTATTTAACATCTGTGTAAACTGTTCTTCACGTGAATATCTGATTCAAGCTTCTCTGAACAGCTTGTTTTTATTTGTGGGAGTATAAAATATAACTTCTTTTAGGACTTTCATGTATGTTAGAGTTTAATTTTACTCCAGTTAAGTCATGGTGTTTTCACAAGGTTAAAATGCAAAATACCCCTCCAAATTTCTTGTGGGATTTTTGCCCAATAGTATTTCTGTTTGCTTCAGTATTGGGTTAATCTTCATGGGCAGAGTGGTAACATTATTAGAGGCAGAAATGCAACAAATATTTTCACAACAATGCTTTAATTAAGATTGGGAAATAAGGGTTGTAGCAGTAAATGACAGAGTGGGTGCAGCCCAGAACTGGTTCCTATGTTTTTATTGAATTCTGAAGATGAGGGATGAAAACCCTTTGGTTTTTTTTTCTTTTCCTTTCCCACTTACATTTAACAATAAAGGAAGTCATGAACATCTGATTCCCTTCTGTTCTTTGCTGGGATTTTTTAAGTACCTGGGGTTTGATAATTTAATAGAGTAATTAAAACCAGGTGTTATTTATTTGTGCATCTACTCATTTCCCACAGTTACAACATTTCACTCTTTTGCTCTGAATTAACACCACTGCTCAAAACACCTGCAAGGTGCACTCATCCTGTGTATCTGGCTGCACAATGAGATGAAATATAATCACAGGTTTATGAGGATTTTGCTGTGAATTTCATAACACGAAACAATGCACCCCATTCCTAGGCTGCTTTTCTGTTTGTTTCCTTTGCAAACCCAGATAAGACAAAAAGACAGCCAGGACAGCTACTACTAAAACAAGTTTTCTGTGGCATTTAGATATAGTGAAAGCAATTTGCTGGCTTTTACAAGAATGCTCTAAAAGTTGGTGAGTTTAAGTTTTCCTTCTCAGTTGCTTGGAGGAGGAAATGGCTGCATGACCCCACTGCCTCTGAATGTGCCTTTTTTTTGTCAGAAAACAACCCAGGATCCTCCAAGCCCCATATAAACCCCATATAAAACTATATCTGGCTTGATCACTGTGCTGCTTTAAATTGCCAATTGCCTAAAATTTTGGGAGGGAACACTTGGGATGTTTCAAGTCAAGCACAGCGCACATGCAGAGCCTGAAATCACAGACCCTTGGAATCCTGGAGTCATCTGTGCTGCAAAAGACCTTAAAGGTCATTGATTCCAATGTTAATTAAGGTTGGACTCACTGATCTGAGGGATCTTTTCCAATCTAAATGATTCAGAGGTTCTGTAATGAGTAAGAGATGAGATCTCACTTGTTGGGGTACACAAAACAGAGAGTACTTTGGACCTTATTAGCGTAAGAGATTTGATAATAGGATGCCTTGGCAATAGCAAACAGAACTTTGAGGATTAAATCAAGATTGCAAGAAGATCAAATCAGACTGGTTTACCAGGAAAAAGAAAATTACATCAGACTTCTGCCAGGAAGAGATGTTAAAAATGCATAAGCTTGTTTATGCGATGATTAACCCAATCTCTGTAGTAAAACATAATTAGTCTTCCTAGAATAAGTATATAAGCTGTTGCACTCCACAATAAATTCAGATTCTTTGACAATCTCAAAGTCTTCTTCTTCTCATCACCAATGCTCACTTTGGTTTGCTTGTAACAGATTCTTTCTTTGAAAAAACTTCTGCTCAAGAAAATGAAATGTTTTGGTTTCTGTCCTGTAAATGCACAGGCTGCACTGAGAGGAAAACTGGAGGTGAATCACAGGTTTCACCTCTAGGAGAGAAACTACATGAGTAGCCCCATGTTCTGCTGCTAGCCAGATATAAATAGTTAACTAGAAATTGCAATTTCGCACTTACAAGATCCACAAACGTGGTGTGATCACGCAGTAGGCACTCTCTTTTGGGTTCCACCATTCACAACTGTGACATGCAGTTTTGGGAGTCACCTATAAGCAGAATAAACTTTGCTTTTGTGTTGGTGCCAATCACATGAGAGAGAAAGGCCAAGAGTTGCCTACAGCAAGGGCAGACTATTCTCTACACCTTTACCATGTTCATGGCATCTGTGAATGTGGTCATGAATGCTGCCAGGTCAGATTGGGAATGTGGGGTCACATCTCCATAAAGGAATAAATTCTTCCCTCTGTAAGGGAGGTGAGGCCCTGGCACAGGGTGCCCAGAGCAGCTGTGGCTGCCCTTGGATCCCTGGCAGTGCCCAAGGCCAGGTTGGATGGGGCTTGGAACGACCTGGGATGGTGGAAGATGTCCCTGCCATGGCAAGTGGTGGCACTGGTAAATTTTTAAGATCCCTTCCAGCCCAAACCCTTCCATGATATCCAATTTCAAATATGTTATGCCGACATGCAATATCTAAATATCTCTTGATTCAAAAAGTGAAGATCCATCCCCTAAAAAAAAGTTTCATTCCAGGTGGGTGAGCTGTATGGGTTTTTTCACACAGTCAGCTGAAAGGCCTGTGCTCTGCTGGTGTTGTGTCAGAGTTTCAGTTGTGCTGGAGCCAGAGCTCTTCCACCCACCACACAGAATAAATCTCGGCTTGCACACCCACTAGCAGCCGGGCTCAGATTAAATCCAGACTTGCCCCAGGCCCCGCGGTGTAGGCCTCTGGCAGCTGTGGTCCCGATTTTCAGGTTAGCTGAGTTGCCTTCAGTGGGAGATGACTAAATGAGCAGAAGCTGTTCATTAGAAGGGACAATCATTGATTTAAGTGCTGTATCCTTCCTGCTGGAGTGCTGCAAGGAGCTGTGTTCCACCAGAAGAGTTTGTAAGAGAAAGTTGCACATCCTCACTCTTCCGGGAAGAAACAGAGCTGAATTCTCAGGGTTTAATGCAATGATTGCCTTAAGATATAATAAGAATATTCCTAGGACTTCTCATCTCTTTTCCTCCACAAAGTTCATTTCACAAGTCCCATTTCCATCACAAAGATCAGAAAGTCTGTTTGTAAACACAGCATTTCTTCACTCTGGGCCCCGTTCCTGTAAGAGGATGCAGCTCTCTCCCTGTGTCCCAAACCCTGGCTCGTATTTGTAGGCTTTAAACTCTGACTGTGAAGGGAAAATGGGAGACAGGGCAAGTGTCCTCATGTCAAATCTTGCCACCTTCGAGGGCTTTCTCTAACAAGTGCATTATTATGACCAACAATACCTTCAGATCTTCCCCCATACTCAGCAAAAATGACTCTCCCTCCTTATTGTCATGGCAACAGAGGGTATCTGTCATGTTCTGAATACACCAACACCCACAGGCAGCTGATTTGGGCTTTTGTGTAGCCACCTCGTTTGCCAGAGTCACGTACTGAATGTTTATTTTTGTCCTTCCCCATCTTTGTCTTTGCCCTCAGTTATGCAGAGCTCTAAAGCATCTCTGTTGCAGTTACATTTCTGACAGGGAGGAGCCCAGATCTTCAGATGTTTCACGTGGGAATTGAGAATTACATCATCATTTAAGTGAAACTGCCTCCACACCTCGTAAGAACTACACAGGGATGTTAAAGATCTCTTTTTTTGGCATCTCAGATAAATTTCAGGTCTGGAAGACATGGAACGATTATCCTCAGCCCAAGATTCTTGATCTCTAAGAGCAAGCTCTTAGCATTTTTTTTTTTTTTTTTCCCTAAGCCTTATTCACACTTTTATGATCTGAATGACAGAAGTGTGAGGTTCACTTGGTTATTTTACAGCTTGAGGAGTAAGAAAGGGCAAGCACCATGTGGGTGAGACACAGAGAAACTCAGACAGAGCTTCAGGGAAAAGGTCACTGGAGCAAATAGCAGAGGAAGCTGCTCAAATGAGTGAGAGATGGTGACAGTTTTTGGTGTGACAGACAGCAGGAAGTCAAGAAAGAGAGCATTGCTTTATGAAAAGAAGCCAGAATGACTCACATGCCTGTTGGAAATAACCTCTGAAAAGCAGAGAAGCTCTTTTTGGGCCCATGGGTACAAGCAAAAAAATAAACAAACCCAAAATCTCACAGCCAGCCAGACAAGTCATGCTGAATGTGAGCACCACGACACCAAACTTAAACATCTGAGACAGGGGGAGGACATTTTTCAAGCCCTCAATATGCTTTTAGCTTCCTGGGTTTGACAATCCAAGTGTGAATCAGGGATTACTGAGTATTAGAAGGAGATCTACTTGAGCATGGCAACAGCACTTGCAATTTTATAAATATTCTAGCTGAGCTCTGGTGGTAAAGAGTGTCTTTTTCAAGTATGTGCACGGCCTGTGAATTGATTATCTCCACCTAATGTTTTTCTTTAGGACTTCTACTCAGCTGCAGAGTGGAGAACAGTTGATCAGAATCAAGTATTTTATAACAGATGAAAGCAGATGCCTGTCTGGGAGATCATGTGCATGTAGAGGTTAAATAAAATAACTAACAGGCATTTACCTGTTTTATCAAAGAAATGCATCCTCTTCCAAGAAGCAGGAAGGTGTTGGCTTTGCTGATTTATCCTATTTTGAAAGAATTTTTAACAACAGCTTTGTCAGTCCAGAACATACTGATATAGATGACCACAAGAGGCTGAGATGTCATTTTATTTCCTCCCCTCATCCTTAGCCTTTCTCTTCATACTCAGAGGGCAAAATGTAATAATTTCAGAAGTAGATCTATTGTTGCATAGCATAATAATGATTGTTTAAAAGCTGCAAAACTGGGTACAACAAGAATTTGATAATAATGAAATCACTGGACTATTTTGGATTTTGTAATTACCTGAAGCTGGTTCTGTTTCAACCAAAGTAGTGACATTTTATAATTGTTAATGTGCTGAAGTCTGAAGACCACCATAAAATTCTGGAAGTTCAGTCTGAAATGGTAGTGTCTGATAGAAGAGGGGGCAGCCTGTGCACATTACAGATCAAATTAAAGTATTTTCATAATTTCATCTAATTTTTGGTATTTTTGAAATGTTAATTTTTGCTGTAAATTTTTTTTTGCTACAAGAACTTGAAGGGTGACAAAGGGATTTTTTTTCATAAATGTCACAGATTATGTACAGTAGCCCATTATGTTTACTCTGTTTCTTTTTTATAATTGTATTTGGATCATCAAGGATTTTAGAGATCTGTAAACATTTGTTTTGTAGGATCTATATTTATTTATTTCTTTAAATTAAAGAATCAGTGCTATGCAAGCAGGAAGGCTATTTTGAGGAGGATAAATAAGAATGCACAGTATGGATGGAGACATTACTGAAGTCTAACAATATCCAAAACATTGAAAAATCATATAATCCTTAACTGCTTGTTATTTTTCTACATTTTAAGGTAATGAGCTTTAATCTGGAATTATTTGGTGCAGAACAGTTTTCAACAATGCACTATAATCAACAAAATGTTTTGCTCCATGAATTCTTTTTAAACATTGATGAATGCAATATTGGTAGGCTAATTGCACATTTCTGGGAATTATTTTATTCTTCTGCCTTGAATACTTCAAGGATGACTGTCACATGGGACAGGAGTTGCACTGGGTGATCCTTGTGGGTCTCTTCCAGCTCTGGAGAGCCTCATTATTAATTCTATCCAAGTGTGGGGTTAAGTGACCATATCTTATTCTCCTTGTTCAGTATTTTACAATGAAAGTCCTCAGGGTGTTTATATATGTATCATATTTGCATTTCCACCTTTCTTTTCTCCATCTTTCTCCAAGACAGAATGGATTTTGCACCTTGACTGGATGACACCAGTATCCTATTGTTTAATATTTCTAACACCTGTGCTTTTAGGGAAATCACTAGCATAAAGGTTTTTCAATAACATAAAATCGTAGAACCAAATAATCCCAGAATGGCTTGGTTTGGGAGGGATCTTAAAGCCCACCCAATGGCACTCCAGCCATGGCAGGGACACCTCCCACTGTCCCAGGTGCTCCCAGCCCCAGGGTCCAGCCTGGCCTTGGGCACTGCCAGGGATCCAGGGGCAGCCCCAGCTGCTCTGGGCACCTGCACAATGTTCTCACCACCTTCACCGTGAGGGTGAAGATGCTCCCTGTAGTATCCAAAGCTCAATATTACAAATGTATCAGGTTTGAGAGGCATCACATGTTATTATACATGGTAACAGGAAATAGATAATTTGAATGTAAGCAGAAATGCAATACACACACACACCAACAATGCCTCAAAAAAAACCCGACCCAGAAAAAAAAAAAAAAAAAAAAGCCACCACACCAAGAAACCCCTTCAATCAATTAAAAAATAAAAGAATCAAAACTGCCCTGGTGGTTTCATGACCACAATAATAAAATAATTTCCGTGTCTTAAATACAGTTTCTAGAAAAAAATTAGGTGACTCGCTATGGAGAGAATGTATTATTGATGCAATCTGATGGACAGTAGATCTGAATTTTAGTGCATAGAATGACAGAACAGCTGAGGCTGGAAGGTTCCTCTGGAGCAGCGGCACAGGAACGTGTCCAGCTGGGGCTGGCATGGCTCCACACAGGGACACTCCAGGCCCTCCCTGGGCAGCTGTTCCAGGGCTCTGCCCCTCCACACACACAACTTCTTCCTCCTGCTGCCCTGCAACTCGCTGCCCTTGATTTTATGGGCAGCGCTGCTCCCGCTGCCACTGAAAAGCTGATAAGGATATCCTGCTTAGCTTTTGATCAGAAATACAAACCATGTGGTGTCCTGTAAGGGAGCTTGAGGCGTGGTGGGAAAGCTGGAAATGATTTTCTGACCTGTAGCCAAAAGGGATGGTGTGTCCCCTGTTGTGTCTCAGTAAATGATCACCATTGTGGGAACACCCAGAAAGAAAATTGGGGTTTGTGGGGGGGGAAAAAAAAAAAAAATATATATATATATATATATATGTAAGCTCATATTAATTACAGAGGCTCTTCTCATTGAATATTTGTTTTTTCTTTAACTTACAAGCCGTACTCTTCAGGTCAGACTTCTGACATCTGCAGGCAGACAGCATGACTAAGCCAGCCAAGATGTTATTTATTTTAGACTTCAGCCTTACATTAATTTTTATGCCAGCAGAGACCTTCAGTAGAAGGCTTCACTGAAGTCACTTCAATCCAATACATAATTCAGGAGAGGTTTTGCAGTTTTATATATGTGTTTACTTATATCTGTATGCTTTCCTTTTATATTTATACATAGATTGTTCACTTCCAAAATACTTTTGCAAAACTTTATTCTGACAGTGCTTATTTGAAATGGTCAATAAATAATGTGTGAGTAAGCATGTGAAATTATTTCACATCCCCACTACAAAACTACATAAATTAGAATCACATAACAGATTTCAGAAAAATCTATACTGGAATGCAAAGCAGTTTATTTTTGACAGGAGACACTTTTAGGCACTTAACACATTCATTTTTACTTGTCAGCAAAAAAAATTCTTGGGGAAAAGGAGTTTTAAAGCAGCTGTCTGTTCTCTTCTTTCTGTGGGCTTTCAAGATTTGCTTAATTTATCCAGGGGGAGACTCTAGGTAGACTCCTGATAATAAGTAGAAGAGAATATGCATTATTCAATAGATTGACCTATATGCAAATGAACAGAGCGTAAACATTTTAATCTAAAAGTGCTTTTACTTACATCATTGTGAAACCACCGAAACTGCACCTCTGAAGTGCACAAAATAATATTGGCTTTAATGAATTGGTTCTGAGTGGTGTTTTGAGACAACAGAGTCTGATGGATCGAGCTGTGGTCTGAGAACTGCAAACCCTGGATTCCAGCTCTTGGTCCTGCCTTTCTGCCAGAGGGAAATGACAGCCCTTTTGAGTTAAGATTTCTTTTTCATATTAAAAATGTAGACTGTATTTTTGCAAAGCATTTTTTGAAAATGGTGGCTAATGCACTTATGTGTTTAATTTATATATGTGAACGATTGCAGCGTGTATGTCTTCATATGTGTGTCTGCTTAAAACCATGTAACACATTCATCTTTCAGCAGGGAGATATAATTTCCTTGTAAAACAAATTGGATGCTTCCACTGTGAATGTCCTCTGGTGTGGTTTTACAGATGTAAATTTACACATGAAACATTTTTGTGTTCTCAATCAGCTCAGAACCACATATGAATCAACAGTTTCCTTGAATAGTGGGATGAAAATAAGGAAAAAAGATGACATATCATTCTTATTTAATTAAATATGAAAAATTAAGTGGTCCTCCCCAGAATTTTTCTGGGGCTGCAAACAAAGAACCACTTTTTTTTCGTCCACTAATTTCTTTAATTATTTCTGAATCTATGAACAGGAAAGTATCTAATTTGTCCTCATTTTTATAGCAACTTTATAGAGGAATTATATTTTTTTTTCTTAAGTAATTTTAGCCTTCTTTCTTAATAGCTGGTGTAGAATTTTCTCTAACAAAGGACATATTTTAAAAGGTGGCAAAACTCCTTATTTCTCCTCATCACATCTTGAAAAATACAGGCAATCATGTTATACAACATTGAAGGGTGTCATATTCTGAAGGTCAGAGAAAAAAAAATATATATACACATATATCTCACTTGAAATTCAACAGAAAGTACATCTCACCCAGTCACTTTCATCTCAATAAATCCCAGCCTACTAAAAAGCCAGAAAGTGATAGGATCTGCAGAGATTGCCTCACCCCAGACCATGATAAGTAGCAAAACAGAAATAAGGAAGTGTAAGAACCCAGAAATTTAAACCTACATCCTTTGCAAAACAGTGACACAGATTAGCTAGTTTAGTTTAGGGGGCTACTTTTTTTCCCCATAAAATATGGGGGGCAACTATCACCCCCATATTGCTTCTATTGAAATATTGCTTGTCAAAAATTATTCCTTTAAAGAGTCCTCCCTTAAAGCTGAAGAAAGAGCACCAGGGACAAGCATCACTTGTTTGTTTGTTTTTTTTGTTTTGTTTTTTTTGTTTTGTTTTGTTTTGTTTTTTTTTTTTTTTTTTTTTTTTTTTTTGTTTTTTTTTTCTTTTCTTTTTTTTTTTTTGTTTTGTTTTGTTTTGTTTTGTTCATGTGTGTTGGTGTTTGTTTTTGTTTGTTTGCTTTGGTTTTTTTGTTTATTTGTCTGTGGTGTTTTTTGTTTGTTTTTTTTTTTTTCTCCCTTTTGTTTTGGTCTGGTTTGGTTTCATTTGGTTCTCTGGGCCTTTAAATCTCTGAGTGTTCATTTGCTCTGCTCAAATGAAAGCAGTCATTAACCTTTCAGATATTCCTTTTGTGACACACTGCCAGGGCATGTGTTCTTTATGGCAGAAATGTAGCTCCATATTGAGAAATAAACATGGAGTAAAATGTCCCATAGGAAATGAAACTGAGGAGAGAGAGGAAAATTACTTTGTCTAAGTCTTTTATAATTTTCCTGGCAGATTGTCTTTCTTCATGTCTGTTTTTATCTTTTTCTTGTCTCTATCATGGAGCCATGGAATGGTTTGGCTTGTAAGAGACCTAAAAGACTTCTTTTTATCACGTCAGCCTTCCATAACATAACACAGCAACTCATTTAAGCTATTTTCTGGTAATTTCTTGCTTCAAATACATCTTCCTTTGTACACACAAACACGGACACACACTCCCAACCCAGCAATCCAAATTCCAAGAGAATTAAAGGAGAAAATCCAGATACACTGAAGTTTAGTGTTTACCCTAAATTGTATTTGTTAATTTGTACTGGCTTAAAACCCTTACTCTGATTTTTTTATTGTTGCATGAGGTCTCAGCTGGTCACAAAACCAGTTTCACTTGGTATTTGATTCAACCTCCATGCTCACTTCAGAATACAGCATATAGCAATTGGAATATATTGATAAAGAAACACTGCTTCATCTCTTTTTTCTTAAAGCTCTTCCATAGAGATTAAAAAAAACAGCTCTAGAGCATTATTATTCCCATAAAAAACCTATTTAGAAGCCCATCTGTCCATGTCTGAAGTTTTCTGTGCCTATCTTTCCTCCTGGCAATATATGCACCATTATCTCTTATACTTAATAAATTATTAGTTTTGAAAGCAGCCATCAAGTTTCTGGTTTGCTGTTGTTGATGAAACATAAGATGGAACAAGCCAACTTAAGCTCCAGATGTATTATTGCATACACTTTATGCCTTTTATGGGGTTTTTATTTTAATTTTATAAAACTGAACTAAGCATCTCTTCATATAAGAAGTAAAATCTGTAGCCTTGTTGCTCAGGGATATTAAATAATAAGTTTCTTATATAAGAAAGAAAAAGATTCAAGATTTAAAATGCCTCCAGAAACTTCTGTTCTGCTTGCAGACTTGTCCCCGACGCGGCTGGTCTTTAATAAAAAATAATAAATTTTGTAGGCACTTCTTCCCCCAACAAAAATCCCCAATGGAAAAAGAAACAAATATCAACACAATCCTTCCTGCTGCCCATTATTGAGGTGAGTACTCTCCACCTGGGGTGAAGTTCTCACAGATTTTTAGTGTACACTGAAATAAACTATGTTTCTCCCCAAAGCGCTGAGCTACCACCTCGTTCAAGTCTAAATCCCCAGGGAAAAAAAGGCTTAAAGTACCTGCTGGACACTGCAGCTGCTCCTGATTAACCCTACACCTAAAGGAAGCCCAGTGTGGTGCCTTTTGCAGTTTCTCTCACAGAATTAGGTGCTCCCAGTTTTGATTATGACCAAGGATGCCAGGCATGGTAATTGAATTTTATCCCTCCTTTTGGTAGCCCTAAAAGCTTTGCATCACTGGGGTGTTGACTATGCCACGAGTAACAAGAGTGGAAAAAAAAACACAGCTCATGGGCTGTGTATTTGCCATCCAACAGAAGAAACCTCTGAATATCAATCACACAGCTCTGTTGTTTTCTGGCACATTCCGTGTAATGACTGTACTTAACAGCAAATGCACCTTTTAAAGGTAATTTTTAAAAATAAGAGAGGTATTTTCTAGAAGCCTGGAGGAGCAGCACTTATATAACGGAAAAAAGAATTAATTACTTCCTATCACAAAATTCCAAAGTGGCGTATTAGAAATCTTGCCAGTGGAGGAATTCGAAGTACTGCAAGTTTATTTCACACGGGAATACAAATTTCAGGTGCTTCCTCAAAAAGTCACTTCATTCAGAAAGTCCAACTTGTTAAATAAATTTCATGTGCTGTCACATCTTGCCTGGAGTTCAAACCATGGAGTTCAAGAGAGCACACGTGGGAAAGAGGTCATAGAGATGAAGGTTCCGCCCTGTGGAAAGCCAAATTTTAAGTCTTTGATTAAATCTGGTGGCAGACTGGAGGGGATCTTTACAAATTCAAATTAAACTTTTGGAGGCTTCTACCAGATGAGTTTTCCCTCTCCATTCCCATACCACTGACAGCATTACTTTAGTTTGAAAAATAAATCAAAATCCGGATCTGTATGTTTTATCCTGACTTTCTGCCTTTCCCAGCCTGGAGGCTTATGTTTTAGTCTTGTGGAAATCAGATCAAAAAGATGGGACCATGAGCATCGAGGATGTTTTTGAATACAGGAAATGCAGTGTTGTCCTGGACATCCAGAAAATTAGCAGGTCCCAAAGCTCTGGGGCAGCTACTGAACTGCTATGGAAATACAGAAACTGGATATCATTCCACACAAAATCCACTGTCTTTCCACATCTCTTTCCCTGCACTCCTCCCTGCCCTCAACCATCCCATTTTCATGTTTCTTTTAAAGAGAATTTGTAGCTCTGGCACACAGGTTAGGCAATTATTTGGTCCATCTTGAATTTCATTCATGAGAACTGTGTGAACAGAAAGAGAAATTAAAACTGTTTGAAAGCTTTGTGCTTTCAACAGTGAAAGGTCAACCATAAAAAAAATACATTATTTCTATGAAAACACTGACATATTAAGCTCTCCTGGTTTAGTTATTCAGATGGTCTTGTGTGATTTCGATACAGTTGAGAGAGGTAGGACTGGAGGTAGCACGAAAATAAATATTACTAAAAATAAATTTTACTGTCTAAAGTGTAAATATATTCAAGTCATAAATTTTACAATGTTGTATGCCTGTGTATGAGATACCACTAGGCACTGCTATATATTTTTCATTTTCTTTTTATTTTTTTTCTTTTATTTTTACTGTGTTAAACTTGAAACTTCTATAACAAGGTCTGCCACTTGTCAATGGTTCCCATGTTTTCCTCCATCAGTGGAGGAGCTCTGGGGTGATCTGGGATTTGTTTCCTCAGGCAGTATCTGAGCATTTATTCCACCAGAAGCTATGGAACATATTCAGTAAAAGTCACATGAGAAGGTACAAATTCAAACTGGGAGACACTGATACTAATTTTTTTCTTCATAAATTGCATGAATAGCTTACATGTCTAGAATGGTACCTCTTCCATGGCCTACATATATATACAGAGCAGAAAATTCATTATATTGGTGTGGGACAGTAAGAAATCTACAAAAATTAAGAAAAAACCAAAGGAATAAATGTACAATTAAATATTTTACTACAGCTAGAAAACTTGCCACTTTTTAAATTTCTGCATCAATCAGGAAGGAATCAATTTATTCTTCTCTTTCCAAGACAATGAAATTTTTGCAGAGTATTGGTAACATTAGTCACAGAAATATAAGGACCAATAGGATTTAAAAAAAGGCCAAACAGCAAAGCAGTACCTAAAGAGAAATGTTCATTCTGCTTTCTGCCCTAGTTTTCTGTGCAGGAAATTTCTGGTATTTTAGCAGCAGGGCTGAGGCAAGTTCTGTTTGATTGCATTTCTTGATACACAAAGCATCTGGCTGTAAAAGGGCTTAAAAGACCATTTTCCTAGCTAGGGAACTGATGGGAGAAGAGGACAGATTGCATGAAATGAAGTGTGGGAAAGGGATGAAAGAGAAGATAAGGGGAAGGGAGGGAAGAAGAAGGCAAGGAGGGAAAGTTAAATAACAAATGACTTAATATATGTGATGAAAGGGGAAAATCAAAGAAAGATCTCAAAACACAGGGGTGCAGTGAGGGTGGCACTCTAGGGGAGTCGGCAGATACCTGCCCCTTCCCCATCAGAAAGAATCCACACACTGGCAGCTAGGATAAATTTCATTTAATTATCTTTAACTGTCATAAAAAATTATCAACTTTGCCAAATTCCTGCCTATTAGTTCTTAAGAGTAAACAAAGAAAAATCCTGCCCCCCCCCCTTTTTTTTTTTTTTTTAATGTAGAACTAGATACTGAAGTATTTTTAGATCTTGCTTCAAGGTACTCACCCCAAGGCATCTTGCCATCACATCTGAGAAATTCCCTTCTCTTGCTTTGCACAGTCATGCTGCTCAGGTCAGTCTACACTGCCCTCTGAAAAAAGGTGCCTCCGTCCTTCTTACTGTTTATATAAAAAAAAATACAAACAAGAATATAAGACATTTAGATAATTTTGAGGAGTGGTTTTGATGAGGGAACTCATGATTAGTTTGATCTCTAATGCTAACAACTATAGGGCGTGTGATAGATTTTAGCAGAAGGGAGCTGAGTGCCTTGAGAGATTTTTCTAGCAGGGAGTTCACACCATTAGATTTAATTCATCCTATGGATGTGTGAATTCCTTTTTTTTTTTTTTTTTTTGTTCCCTGCTAGTTGAATAATAAGGCAATAAAGCTTTCTGATGTGTTAATATGTCAGATTAGAATGTGTTGAACTGGCTGATGAAGATGACTTAAAAAGAGATTTTCCAATAGTGAAGCTGGGCTGCCCAAAACCAGTGGTTTGAAAACACAGTAAAGGTAATGGACCATTAATGATGGTGGAATGATGTAACTGAACTGATTGAATAGGCTTTTGTGAAGGATGATAATACACAGTACAATTTGTACAGATTATATTGTTTGAATGCTCAAATGATACTTTCATTTTTAAGAGAGGTCCTCATGAATTTTCTAAAGATTTTCCCGTTTTCCATCTTTTTATAAAATATCAAGGCAGTACTCACAGCAAACTAGCAAAACATTCCTCTTCGACTAATACAGATTTAATTCTAGTCACAAAATGATATTAACTATGAGTGCTGATTACCACAGTTATAAGCCTAAACCTGTTTTCTAACTACTTCCTTCAATTAGTCAAAATAACAGACATAAATCAGACTGCATGAATATAATCTCAGTTCAATCCAACTGTCACTCGGTCACTGAAATAACTATACTTTTGATTTAACATGTTATTTTATTTTACTCCATTTCACTGTGTTACTCCCTTCAGCAATCATTTTCAACTGACAAGGAACAGCCCTGGAAAGTGTATATATATATATAAATTTATATATATATATATATATATAAATCTATATCTATTTATATATCTAAATATCAACATATATATGTTTTATATATCTCTAAAGATATATTTTTATATATATATATATATATATATATATACATGCACAGCAGTTATTTTTCTACCTATTTTGTGGAATTAATTAACATAATTTTTGCAATTAATTAATTTACCCAATTAAGATGAAATGAAATGTGACACTTATAAAGGTATGCCATGGGAAAAAAAAAATCCAAACCAACTTTAAAATGTACTTTCTGTAATGTTAGCAACTTCTTTGCCCCTGCAGTACAACTATATATTCCAGAGAAAAAATAGAGAGCCTTATGTACTCTTTTCTTTAACAGTATTAGGAGATTAGAAGCAGAACTGTCCTGCTGAAGAAATTCAATCTGGCTCCAGGGGATCTGCCTGAGAGTACAGGAATGGCTCTGGTGAGCCAGGGACTGTTGTAGTTTTTACAGGAACAAGAGCAACCAACCAACCAAACAGGTGGGGACAGAAGATAGGAAACAAAGCTGTCCCTGAGCCATGAATATCACCAGCGAGGTGTGAGACTCCTATTTTGCAGGAAATTCTATTTGCTTGCTTCTTTTGCCATGGTGTCTATCATGTTTCACCAAACACATGCTGATAACTAGAATAACAGAATAGTACCAAGATCTAAAAAAGCAGCTTGCTCAGAAGTGAGGGAATGACTAAGCCCAGAAAACTTAATGTGGTGTTTAAAGCCTCTCATGTGGGTGGAAAAAACCCCCAAGAACGTGATGGTCCAGAGACATAAATTTAAAACATGAAATGGGACTTTTAATGCAATCTCCTTTGAGAAGGGTGTAGAAGTCAAGAGTGTTCATTGTGTAACATCTAGGAAATGAGTCCTGGAAACATCCATTGGGATATAGAGTCAGAGAATCATGGAATGGTTTGAGTTTGGAGTGACCTTAAAGCCCACCCAGTGCCACCCCTGCCACGGCAGGGACACCTCCCACTGTCCCAGGTGCTCCCAGCCCCAGGGTCCAGCCTGGCCTTGGCACTGCCAGGGATCCAGGGGCAGCCCCAGCTGTGCCAGGGCCTGCCCACCCTGCCAGGGAACAATTCCTGACTGCCAATGTCCCATCCAGCCCTGCCCTGTGGCAGTGGGAGCCATTCCCTGTGTGCTGTCCCTGCAGCCCTTGGCAATTGTCTCTCTCCATCTTTGCTGCAGCCCCTTCAGGCCCTGCAAGGCCACGCTGAGCTCAGCCCAAAGCTTCTCCTGCCCGGCTGAGCAATGGCAGCCGTGCCAGCCTTTCCTGCCAGCAGAGCTGCTGCATCCCTCTGCTCATCCTGGAGCCTCCTCTGGCCTGGCTGCAGCAGCTCCAGCTCCTTCCTAAAGGCAGGAAAGACCTTTAGATGTTTAAGCAAGAGTGGAAAAGTTGCATTTGGAGTGCCGGTGGTGTGAAGATGCTTTTTTCTAAGTGGAATATCTGAGGGAAGATATGTATAGCAAATTTAACATTTAGCACGTACACTTAGAGCCCTGAATTTGAGACCTTTGCATCCCAAAGGCTGCTCTACCTGGACAGTCACTGAATTGTGCTTCATTTTAGCATATCAAAGGAGGGAGGAAAAGCTCAACAATCAACAGTGTGTAGCCCAATCAAAAATGACACATTGCTATTCCAGCAAAATAAGTGTAAACTGATGCTCTTTTACAAAAAACATTAAACAAAAAGAAATAGGTGCCTCTCCTCCCCTTTTGAACGCAGGAATGAGACTTCTCAGGCTTTAAAACTGCCTGAAGAACCATGAGACTGCCTGAACAGCCATGGTGGGTTTCCAAGCCCAGCTTTACCAAAAGCCTTGAAAACATTTCCATCACTGGGTGGATCGAAACTTGGAGAGTGCAAGAAGTGAGATTGCAGATTTGAAAGTGAAAGAGAATCACCTGTGGAAAAATCTCAAACAAATGTTAGATATCAGCCTCATAAAACAAGAAACTATCTAAATTTTCTGACAAAACGAAGCAGATGAGGATAATCAGTAGAAGAAGTACAAATTCCACAGTGTATTTTGCACTGAGTATAACAAGGTCATTAGACATTTTATCAAGAATTAAAAAAAAAAAAAAAAAAAAATTCTACATATTTACTACACAAAATAAAAATTAAGACAGCCTTTACTATGAGATGTTTCCTTGGGCATTTGATGATTCTTTGGCATTCCCAGGCATTTTGAAAAAAAAACCAGTAAAACTAAGCTGCGAAATCTGATAACATTAAAAAAGCGAAGTAAAAGGAAAATTATTAAAGGACATAGATGTAAAAACATAAAGGTCTCACACAAAATGCCAATCTTTAGGCATCACTGAAGCTGCGTGTTTACAAATGGTATGCTACATTAACAATCTGAAGTAATTAAAGACCACAAAACTACAAACTTCTGGGGTAATCTGAAGATATTGAAATAAGCTCCTAGCCAATCAACAAGGAAAGTAACACTATGAAAACAGCAAACATATTTATAATGGCAGCTGTAAGTGCAGAAATGGAGGCTAGAGTGTTAATAATATAGCTAGTAGAATACAGACATGTTTATCTGGGCACTGATAATGCAGTTTATGATATACTTTATCTATTGAGCACAAAGTGTGAAATGCTGTGGGAGAGCTAATAGTATGAAGCGTGATTAATCAACACACAGCAAGAAAAGCATCTGCTGTACAAAAATGTGTTCACTAAAACATTATATAAAGTGTGGTAAAATTTAAAATAAATAGAGCTGATAGTGAGATTACTAGTGTATGGGAAGTTGAATAAAGATGAAGGAAAAGAAGGTTAATGAATATAGATCAAAGCAAAATTGCATATTTATTGATGAAAATAATCTTAGCAAGAAGCCCAAAGCCACTGTGACAATGAAAACTGATATTTAGCATAACTGACAGTTTAACACTGCTTTTCTATTGCTAGAATGTAATCCATGCACCCTACCAGAGAAAATCAATTACTACTAAACCATGTATTTGTGGCTCAGGAAAGGTGCTGCTTAAAAGAAAAATTGAGTAATCTGAATCCCTCTTACTTTATCATCTGTGCACGGCACAGCAGAAAGATTTCGCTGCACAAGTAATCATATATATAATCCCATTACATCAGCTGTGACTATACATAAGTTACGTGTATATTGTGGCCTATTTTAAATATATCTACTCTTTGAAATAGGCTGCATGTGTCACAAATTCTGGCAGGAATCGGGGAGCCTGTTTCAGAGGTTCTGAGGAATGCAAGCAAATAAACACACAAACACGTGCTTTTAACTCATCCTGTTGCTTTTAGTGAACGAATTTCTATACATAAATATACGCAACCAATTGACAATATATTTTAGATTTTATTTACCTGAAATCACAGCTTTTAAAAAAAATTAATTTGTATTTTCATTTAATCACAGCTCTTTTTTTAACTTCTGTGGTTTATTTTTTTAAGAGTTTTTTTAATGGCAGAGTAATCCCTCTACTTTCAGCAGGAGGGGATTCCAGAGTGTGCTTCCCAGTGTGGAAGCTCAAGATCACACTTGGACAGAGAAGAGTGCATGTGAGTTCTCCTCTGGAAATGTCAGGTCTCCCACTGGCACAACAGCAATTGCTGCAATCCAGGGAATTCATCATTGCAGAGTTCATCAGTGTGCAATTATGAATCTGCTGGTTGTCATATTATTTAGTGAGAAACAACTTTAAAAGTGAGCTCAGAGACCCTTTCTGGGGACTTTCCTGGCAAGACCTGCAAGCCCTTAAACCTGGACAACTCAGCTCAGATTTGGAAGTGCTGCAGTTCAATGTGGTACCCAAAGACTGGTGAAAATACTTGACTTCAGCTTCTTGATGGCTGTGGAATTAAACAAACAAACAACTTTTCCAGATTGAGCTAAAAAATTAAAATGTTCATGCCAACCTACCCAGCCAGCAGGGAAAATGATGCCACTGATCACATCCTGGTGGTAGGTTTGAGGTTAGGAATCTCTAAAGGCGAAAGGAGGAGAAAGGTGAACCTATATTTAATCAGATATGGTCAGGTGGGTCTAATTTGAAACACAAAAATGAGAGCAATTCTATAATTCATGGGGGGAAAGAGGTTTGGGAGGAAAGAAGGTGGCTGCAAGCATCAAGAACTTTCCAGAAAGCTAAAGAGAGAGCAGCAGAACAGCTTTGTCTGTGCTCAGAAAACATCAGGGATGGAAGATGCCACTGACTTGGATTTAAAGAAGCTGAAAAGTGAAACTCACCAGGGTTACACTTCCTGTAACACTGCAGATGCAGAGGCAGTAAGTTTACATCAAGTAATTAATAACACTGAGATAGAGCTTATGCAGGTGAGATTTATGTTTAGATAACTAAATTTAGGATGACCCAATCTACACACCAGTACACAGAAAAGGACAAGGACACAGCTCAGCTGCTGACACGCACTTGTGTTTTCTGACTTATTGAGATGGAGGCAGTTTTGATGTCTCAGCCATCCCTCTCCCAAGAAATTCCTGGTCACAGGAGCGTCCCATTAAATGGTGCTAGCTCAGGTACATTTGGGGAGGAACGAAATTTTAATTTCATGAACAAAACCTGTGCAACTTGCCCATTCTGGACAGAGAAAAAAAGCCTTGGTCTGTTGCATCCTGGGTTTGGGTTCAGATTAGGGGTTCTGATCTTTGTTAGTTTGCCGGTTCTGTGTACCCTCGTGCATCCCCCCACGGTTTTCCCCCCTGCCCGCCATTGGAGCTTCCCCCTGTCACTCCTGTCACCACTCCCTGCCAACTCCTGAGGATTCCGTGCCCGTCACCCCATTCCCGCGGTCCCACTCGCCCCGAAGCCTCGTGTCCGCCCCCGCCGTGTTCCCGTTGGTCGCCGCCTCCACGTCACCGCCACGGCGTCTGTATTCACTGGGCGGGGAGGACTCCCCGTCATCCCTGTCCCACCCCTATATCATCCCGCTCCCGCCCCAGCCCCGCCGCCAGATTCGTCCACGCGAGGTTGGGAGCGGGCCGCGGCTTCTCCATCGCAGCTCTCGCGGCCAATAAAGCACCCGGCCGCCACGCGGACGGATTTGGACGAATTTCCTGCCTCTTTGTTTCCTTCCAGCGTGTGGCCAGCCCGCCCCGGAGCACGGCAGCAGAAGCGCCCGGGAGTAGCAGCAAAGCACCGACCCCAACGAGAAGCCGAGGCGCCCAAGCCGGGCGCTCGGGAGCCGACCGGGGCCGAGAAAAATAACGCACAGCCGCTTTGGTCTATTTTATTTATTGGTAGAGGTAGATCCAGTAAATCCCTCTAAGACAGAATTAATGTTCTGTAAGAGCTGGGTATAATGAACCCAGCTTTCCTAAGGACAGAGCTACTGTTGGTGATTGATTTTCATGTCTACACAGTTGCTAAGAGCTGTTGAAGTTTAACTCTTGGGCTGTGCAATTATAAATTCTCCTTTTCTCTCATTTCCAGCATTGCATGAGCTCAGCTTTCTTCATGTCCAAGGTATTTGCAGCCCATCTCCTCTCATCTCCTTCCTATTTCTGTAAATAATAAAATGCATAATAATGTGTAAGACCTCTATTATGTGTGAAATTGGGAAGAAACAAAAGTTATTATTGAAGGGGAGATGCTGATAAACAGGCAGTGATTAATAATTATGAAAAAACCAACCCAAATATGAAAAGCAAAAATAAGAAAATAGGGAAGAATGTGGTATATATTGTTCTTTTGACAATATAATAATGGTATCATCTCTGCTTGTCACCTCTCTGAAATCCACATTGCTAAACTTATTTCACAACAGCTAGTTTTTGTTTGCAAGTTATTATAGTTTCCAAATACCTCCAATCTCAGTTTAAGATCCTAAAGTCAGCAGTAATAGAGTCTTGAATATTTCTGAAAAACAGACACAAGAATACTTTAAAAACAACAGTAAGGATGAACGCTACTGTTAAATTCCATTTGTATGAATTTATTTCAATGCTAACTAACCATCCTTTGTATAAGGATATTTTAAGTGCCTTTCAGGCTACTTTTTAATCAGTTTTGCCATTTATTCTGGATTTGACTTCAGCAGGTTTATATTTATTTTTAAATACACACACACACACACACATATATATAGATATATGAGAATGTGCCCTTCTGACTTTGCAGAAAGGACAAAAAGGGTAAGGGTATATATTTTTCCTAATGTTTTTCATGAGCTCTCTAAAAAGTTGCTTTTATTTTTAGCATTATTAGACAAGACTTTTAGATTAACATATTACACATTCTTTTCCAAGAAGAGATGATTTTTTTTTTATTTCTGCTTACTAAGTTGTTCTTATGGTCCATATTACTTTAAGTACTTCATGTTATGCCTCAATAAGTATGAAAGTAGGGCAGAAATAATGATATTTTTTGTGCACTGACAGCTTTTATTTGTTCACACAAGCACGCTGATGGCATGAAAACATGTGGATCTTCAAAACCACTCCATCTTACATTTTTTTTTTTTTTCTTTCAGGTGCTCTTTCAGGACTTTGGTCTTAAAAGTCTTGCCCCTGAGACAGGAATTTCAAATCAATACCAAGGCATGTTATATGGATGTGCTCTCAGCTGCTGGGATCCCCTGGGCAAGCAAAACTTGAAGGTGACAAAAAAAAAAATGAAATGGAAGACCTGGCATGGCAGGTTGGGTTCATCACAGTGCAAAGTGCATTTGGAATACAAGACAGATCTTTTTCTAATCTCCACTTCGATACTTTCACACCAACAGCTTCAGACAAGGCTTACTCTTTGCTCAAGTGTGTTGTCCTAATATCAAAAGAACAAAGGGACAGAAATATGTTGTGGTTTAAAGCACAGGGAATAGTGTAACGTTTTACTAATCCTTATTATTGCTATTCATTATTATTTACAGAAATTGTAGCTTGCTTCAAGATCTGAGTAGTCACACCTCCTCTCAGAAGTGCTGCAAAAGGCCAGTTTTGGTGTAAAATGTGCCTGAACTTTTCCACAGGGCTGCAAAATTCTACAGGAAGAACAATTAAAGTGAGCAGGCTTCATTAAATACAGAGGCTGACACTGCAGTCAAATGGCTGCATTTAGTGGCAAATTGTGCCTTAATTTTCCTCTTTCTCATGCTTGTTGCAGACATAAAAGAAGATCTTCTTACTTGTTCTAGCAGAGTTTCTATCTGAGAGACTCATTAAGCCTCTTTCTTAGCTGAAAGAAAAAAAATGGATTAGGCTTACCTCTTTCAGAATTTAATATATGCTATTCTTTCTGCCTTTCTTTTTTTTTTTTTGTTCTTTTTGTATCAGCTGGGATCTTTGTAGTAGGACCTCTCTTGTTTCTCATTCCAGGAGTGTAGAGGACTTTGCCTGAAGACTGCAGCTCTTTAAACTTGTGTAGGTCAAGACCTTTAGGATTAATAGGGGGATTTAAGGTCTATACTCTTACTGTGATTATATCTTCCATTTCATTGCACTACATGAATGAAACATCATGGCAGACAAGCTGTAAACTTGCCTCTATATTTAATATTCTGTGTTTTGTGGAGCTGGTTCTGAGATAAACCTGAACTGTGACCAGAGTTGCCAAGCTGTGAGCAGAAATGTGAGAAGAATTCTCATGTTTTCTAACCGTGAGCAAGAATTCATCATTTTCAAAGCTCTTGATGTGAGCTGTCAAGGGGTGGATGACATCAAATAGAACAGTATTTACTTAAAATGTGAAATTTTAGAAATGTGATCTGTGCAAGAAAGCAGGTGCCTGAATCCACAAAAACATCAGGTTCAGTTTCCACGTGCATGAAATCCATGAAATCAGCAGTAAATGTGCCAGATACTCAGTATATGAATAAAATCCTAAAACATAATGGAAGGAAATCTTCCAATTCTTTATAAAAGTTATATTAAAGTAAATTATTTTCAGATTAATCATCTTCATCCTTTCTTCTTCTTCTTCTTCTTCTTCTTCTTCTTCTTCTCTTCTTCTTCTTCTTCTTCTTCTTCTTCTTCTTCTTCTTCTATTATCATCATCATTATCATCATCAAGACTGGGTAACACACAGACCATGAATAAAGCTAGAGTTAGATATAAGAAAATATTTAGTTTTCAGTGGCAAAAAAGGGAACAGAAAATATAAATGAAGATCATGTTCAATCTTGTTAATGAATAAACTGGAATGAATTCCTGTAAATGTAAGAAAAGTAATTAACCACTCTGTAAAATAATCCCATTAAAATATAGTGCCATCATAGGTCAATGCATCTTTAAAACTGTTTTGTATATACACAGGATCCAATCATCAAAATCAGTCTAATTCCTCCAGTTCCACCTCTTTTAAAAAATAAGTATTTATTACATTTGAAACTTTCTTAAGTGAAAGCACCCTTTAAACCAAATATCTGATAAATTTATCATTAAAACAAACAAACAAACAAACAAAAAACACAAAAAAACAAAAAAAAAACAAAAAAAAACCAAAAAAAACCAAACCCCCCCTCAAATAAACAGGAAAGTTAAAATACTTCCTTGCTTTGAAAAGAAAACTGTAGAAAAAAAAATGTAGACACTTACACATATTTTGATAATCCTTTGATAATTTCACACTAAACAGTACATGCATGAAAACCTTTGCTTTTTGCAAGTTTTATTCTGAAGGACTGAACTTCTAAAACCCTTATCTTTTTGTCTGTCCGTTTTGCAATTCTTTTGGATATTTGAGCACCTAATAACTGAGGATATTGTGGTGGGAAAGCCTGCACCACATGTGATCTGCTGGGATTGGTGCTCTCCAGCTCTTGAAAATAAATCCAATAATTGCTCGAATCAGTTTTAAGAAGTCTTGACTGTTCAGTATCTACTCTGTTTTGCTCTCACTTTCAGGGACAATAATTGTATCAGTGATTACAGTAGTGCAAAGTACTACAAACTGATTATACATTTAGTAAAAAAAAGTCTGTAAATTCTAATCTGCTATGTTACTCTGAATTTTTTAAAAAAACATCCTTTTTACTACTCATAATGACATCTTACAATATTAGCAGTTAAATTTTATGCCAACAGAATGAAATCTATTAATATCTTCACACAGCATTGCATTCTACTCTAGAAATGTTTTTTTACAGTGTTATTCCTTTTCTCTTCACAGGATTTACAATTGTTTGCCATGAAAAATTAAATCTATTATCCAAGAAAATAATTTCTTTAACGATTTTACAGTCTATTACATTTCTTCTTAAAAGATAAGACAGTCTTTGTTTCTTTCCTTGAAACTGAAAATTATTTTGCAGAGGAAATGATTTGTTGTTATTTAATAAAGAAGTTGGAACTTGGATCAGAAACAGAGAAATCTGATTTGGCTTCAGAACTCTAAATTCCAGTTTTGGCAACACTTAACCTGTGAAGGAATGGGGAAAAAAAAAGACACCTAGAATAAGAATTAATTTCTTATTGTGTCTTCATCATAGTAAGTATTATTCCCTACCACAGAGAGTGCTTTTAAGTATTATATACCTGGACTGGGGACTTATCTGTGTTTTGAAGCTCATTTTCATCATGTTTACCTAGTCTAAAATATTTAAATGTTCTCATATTTATGATTATTTTGTTCAGAATTAACAGGAAATACAATGTAGCCTCATCTGGCTCTACAGGTTTGGGCTTTTTTTTTTTTTTTTCCCCCAGCAATATGATAATTTATAAGCACTGTAATTAATATTTTTGATTTTCATTTTAGTGAAAGTATTCTAGAACCAATATGTACTTTTAAGTCTTTCTGTTTGAAGTACAGCTTGGCAATGGTAATAAAATAAAGACTTGGCCTTTTTTTTGTTTTTTTTCAAACCATTGTGATATACCTCTGAAATAAGAGATTGTATTGGGAACTAAGTAAAAATTCACTCTCTTTACCAGGGCACTGAGTTTGCCTTGCTACTTTTGCCTGACATTTGGTTGATTTACCTGGTTGTGTTAGCAAATTGTTTTGCTGAAATTCTTATTAATAATCTGTGTGAGTTTATTGAATATTTATTCCTCTAAGGCATAATAATGAAAGCTGTGATGAAGGCTCTTTTAAGATCGAGATGCTGAGGGGGAATTTTTAATATTGTGATTACAGGAGCTCACTCTAATTGTAACAAGAAATCAATTATTTTCTTTTTTTTTTTTTTTTTTCCCTTTCTGGTAAAGGGTTTTGCCATGATTCTGATGTAAGAGATAAAGTTCACCTAAATGAACATATGCAATTTCTTCCCTGTATGTCCCAAATCCCTAGAAGTTATTGATCTGAAACCTGACATTGAAGTAAACTTAACAGTGCAACACAAACTAAATACACTTTCAGTAATTGAGAAGTTCTTCAAGTGAAACATTTTATTGTGATTCATAGATCTTACAACTACAAGATATCAAAATTAACTCTTGTACAAAACCAGGCCTTTGTATTTTCCTGAACTGAAATAAAGTATTAGCTTTAGAAAGAAAAGACAAATTCAATACGTGTTCAAAAATATTCAGCAACCCAGAACACTCTACAGTTCAGGTGTTCTGTTAAAATGGTAGATTTTGTTGTTAAAATGCATAAATTACCAAATTTATTTCCAATCCATGTTATGTATCTTCAACTTCTTGTCATCTATTGGTTTTTTGTGCTTAGAAGTGCCTCATGGTGTTATGTCTTTCCCAAATATTTTTCTGAAAAAAGATTAAAAATTTACTACCCGGTTGTTTTGAACCTTTTGACATGAAATAAAGCTCATTGGAGGAGATTCATCACTTGAGGTTAAATGTTGAGACCTACCCTAGAAATGCTGAAACCTACCCCAGATAAATTTTTATGTAAATTTTAGGTGATCAGAGAGAGTTTTTAAAAAATATTTTAGGACTTGGGGAAAGTATAAATTTTGACATTTCTAAGTCATTTGTCTTTCACATATAATTATATCATCACAAAAAACTTCACTGCAAATCTTCAATTAATTTCCCAAAATCCTTTCATCAGACACTTGTTTTGATTGGCATTTGCTCTAAAAAATTCCGTATATTGTTTCTAAATTGTGCAAAATATCAAAACACCAGTTTAAAAATATTGTCCCATCTTTCTCCCTTTGCTGATAACAAGCCATGTGTATCATAAATCAAATAAATTTATTTCTGAATTGTCTATCTAGTTCTCTCTTGCAATTTGAGGTGCACTCTTCAAAGTTATTTTCACCTGCTTGAGAGAAGAGGCAAGCATATTCTTGTTTTTAGCACATCTTTACGACAGGATATGGGGGAAAAAAAAAATATTAAAAGTAATATTGAGGCCGCCTCTACCACACCAGATTTTATTTTTTAATGGCAGCCCAACAGAGTGATTCAGATGGGTATATTCTCTTAGAAAGTCATTATAGGCCTTTTCTCTTTCAGACCTTCTTAAATAAAAAGTAAAATAAGCTGAAAACAAGGTGAAAGTACTTGGCACCACCTCAGACTGGGTGGAATAAGATGAAATCTGCTGAGAAACCAGAAAAGAGGTCTGTAAAAATATTCTGTACTACTGAACAAAACCTGCACTGTCATGACAATCACAGGTCCACAATCTCAGGAAAATATCAGTGTACAATGAATTGGTAAATAAAGTAATTTATGGCTGGGTTTGAAGCAGCAAATGTGTGCAAGAGAGACCCTTTTTTTTTTTTTTTTTTTTTTTGGTCTGGACTTGGGGAAAAAATAAACAATCTCCAAGCACAGACTATGCCTCTTTATTCAGCTCAGAGCACCAATTTTATTTAAATTAATTGCTCAGGAGAAGTAAGGAATCAAGGAGGAAAATTATAAAAAAAATTACACTTCAGGACCACTGCCTAGTGACATAGAATATATGTCTCAGAAAAGCAAATGTGGCAAATGTGTTTTTGACCTGTGTCAAAATTCTAGATAATGTACTGTATGATGTTCAGATATTCCCCATAATCAGTAAAGAGACTGATGACATAAGGAAGGTCACAAAAATCTGTGAAAATTCAGTTTTTTTAAAAGTTAGTGTCCTGAACCTTTTTGACTGAGGTAGGCTGTTCTAAACCAAAATGTTCACTTGCCTTACAATTTGAGAGATTGAGACCCATCAGTTAAACATATAAATCAATCAATCTTTCTTATTTTGAAAATAACTATGTGTTATTTTTGTTCAGACAAGGGCTTCCATTTCTCCAATCACATACTGAAAGAAATATGGAAATAATGGCTCTAATGGCAGCAGTTTTTAATAATCTTTACTTTATGAAACTTTGTGTTCTGGTGATTGAAAATACTTTGGTGCTTATTTCTAGGAGTATCACAAAAGAAAAAACAAAACATAAAATAAACAAAAAACCCTAAATCACAAAAAAAAAAAAAAAACAAAACCAAAAAAACCAAAAAACACCCACAAAAAAACCCAAACAAACCCAAAAAAACACAGAACCAAACAAAAAAAATTAGTTCCTGATAAAATAGGTATTTTTCCTTCCAGGGAATAGCGGTTTTTTTTAGTTGTTAAAATTCTTACATGAGAGATTAAAAGTGATTTGGCTAAATCATAGGTCTTTTGGTACCTATTGAATTGCTGTTGACCTTGTCTTTGTTTGGATAATTTCTCTGTGTAGCTGTCAGGACATTAGAAGCCATCACTCAAAAGACAACAGTCCATTAGCCAAGAAGATAATTTCCACAGACAGGAGAAGGAAACAATTCTGGAATAATTTAATTTAATGTGGGGGTTTTTGTTTGTTTTGTTGTTTTGGTTTTTTTTTTTTTTTTCCATAAATAGGACAAGAAAGACCCCAAAAACTGTGTAGTGAAGGTTGTTGCATCCCATCACATCATAAACCACAGAAGTTTAACAAACTTTTGTGCCATTTTTGTTTTAGAGTTGGCTTTATCTTTTTTTCTAGGAAGTGTTTGATAATTTCCTGCAAAGAATGGGCACATTGTTAATTATTTTTAAACTTTCATATAAATTAATACATATTCTTTACCTGTTCCCTTTTAAGTACCACCTGGACGGTATCTGATTAAATTGTCAGGCATATAATTCTTACTGTCTGCCCTAATTATACATCTAAATTTACATCAAATCTTTATGAGCATTACTCTATTATGCTGCTACCATATTGATAGAGTTATTACAGCTTAATCTTGGCCTACATTACTAGCTGAATATTTTATTCCAATAAATAACTCAAATGATTCTGCTACTTCCATACCACTATTTTTGTAAGCTCATTATTAATTATGAGTAACAGCTTACATATTATAGCTGTAACTGGTCCTTATTATATTGCTGTCAAATAAGCATTTTTTAACAGGTAGCTTTCTTAAAATCTAGTTTATTGAATTCTTAAGTTTTCCTTCTGAAAACTAAAGGCAAATCTTTAGAAATAAAATTAAGGGTGCTTTATCCATAAATGGAAGTGGTTTCTGCCTAAACCTGCTTGTATTAAGGGTAGAAGTAAATAAGCACAGCCTTTTACAAGTTCCTTGTCACAGATGAGCAGGAGAAAATTTTATGGTATTTTGCCTTGCTTTTTGAAGAAGTACAATGAAAATATATTGTCACAAGCCTTCGAGTCTTAGTGTTAACACAGGAAAAGTTCCCTTGTTAGAGGGAAAAATATTTATCCCTGTTGTACTCTTAAAGCATTTCCTTTATGAAGAAAGGAAAGAAGAAGAAAACAAAGAAACAAATAAACAACCCCCCCATCTGAAATACATGGATTTGTTAAGTGCTCAGGAGTATCTGAACTTCACTGGATAACTTCAGCAAAGTTAACTGAAACCTTTTGTAAGCAGTTATTTGAAATAAATACTGGTTCAGCATGAGCTCCATTTTTAGCTCTCAATAAAAAAGAAATCTAATGCCACGAGATTTCCCATAACTTAGGCAATGGTGATTCATTGGTTTTTTCATCAAAATACTGGAGAGAACGGACCTTGCTTTCTTTTCTTCTACAGCACTGGTACCAATTTCCATCCTTAATTTTATTAACTTTTTGTAGCTGAGAGGTTTTTTGTTCATTCAGGATAATATAACCTCCATTTTGATTTCCCCAGTATTTATATTGATGCTATTCCTGCACAGTAAATATTACATTCTTCTTATCTAAGTTCACAAAGATTAGATCTACAGCACTGTGTCTAGGAAAAAAAAAAATCACATTAGTCTAGTATCATTTAGCTTTGGAAAACTCCTGTCTTATAAAGTGGAATTTCATACCTGATGCAGCATGAAATGAATTTTAATAGTTCCCCTAGTGACATTAGTCAAAAGTAATTGTTGAGGTAGAAGAAAATTTTAGTTGAGTGAAAATCTGCATGAACTGTAACATAATTAATTTTTAATTTTTTTATTATCTATGAACTGATCATTAAAAAATGGGGAAAAAAAAATCTCTGGATGTGTCCTGTCTGGGGTACAAGCTTCCCCCACTTAAATCCTGGGCCAGTTTGGGGTTAATTCAGTTAATTTGAAGTGTATTCTAGTAGAGTCAATTTCTTAATTCCTCCATCTCTGTTTCCTAGCAGCTGTTTGACCACATCCAGTTGTTGACTGCTCTTGAAACTGCACAATGGAGTCCCAGAACTGACATAAAGTTTGTTAACCCATGTAGGATTTTTGGAATGTTGCTGTCTGTGGTCCATAAAGTGCTAAAATGAAACAACTTAAATAGTAGTAAGCAGCCTCCTAGCCACTTTTAGACATTTTTATATTTCCAGGAGCTTTGTTTTTTTTTTTTTTTTTTTTTTTTTTTTTTTTTTTTTTTTTTTAATCTAACATTCTAAACTGCAAGTGCTCAATAATGGCGTAGAGAGGAACTAAGTGGCTGTAAAAAACTTTCCCTCTGTACCTCAGATTACACATATTTGGTACCAGCCTGGGCAAATTTGTCCGTTCTTTACCTTAGCAGTTCAAAAATTACACGAAGATGAAAACTGCATTACTTAGGATAGACATTTAAAATATATATTCCACCACAAGAAATGCAATTAAAAAAAAAAAAAAGGAAAAAAAAAAGGCAAAAAAAAAGGGGAAAAAAGAAAAAAAATATTAGTTCTATCAGTTGAAACACAAGCACAAGAGAGAATGTGATTTTTGCTAGGCTACAATGGAGTATGAGGAAACAAAGCATGAAGGAACAAAACCATGACAAAATTCAGCTTGGATGAAAAGGAAAGGGAGTGGTGTTGGATCCTCCACTGTGCAGTTTCTAGATATGCCTGATGTCACAATACCTTCCCACCACAAAGAGAGTTTCTTGAAGCAGAACATGCAGCAGAGAAAATGCATCCCAATTGTTTCCAGATTCATCATCTTTGGGGAACAGCTGTGGATTCACATCTCTTTGTGGAGTGTATAAAAGACCATTCACTGGTTTTGTTTCACCCTGTTTCACTGTAGGGAATCTGTGTGAGTGCAGTATAACAGACAGAATTATGAAACCACAGAAATTAGGGATTCCTATGTCACAGATTCATGGGGTGCAAATTTCCTTTATTTTTTTTCTAAGGGAATTTTCCTTAAGATTTACATAAATTCCACATGTTGAGGTGTTTGCCTCTCTTCATAAGCTGAGATTGCTCTGCAGCGTAACAAAATGCTCAGTTAATCACCTTTTCAAATGCAGGCAGGGTGTTTTTCATGATGCATTTTGGCCCAAATGTACAAACATATAGGACTAGTTTTATAAGGACTTGTCTGTATTTGAGGAACACTTCAGATTCCTCTCATGATTTCTGAATTGTAGCTTTTGTTGTTTAAACACAAACAAACCAGAACAATAAAACAAGTTACTAATATCAAAAACATAATTTGCCTCCAAATTCTTTCATTAAAATAAATAAGTAGTGTTTAAAGGAGATATAATTATTGCAGGAAAATATTTCTTTTTAGCCTTGACAGAAGACACTTTTCATGCAAAAGGAAACTTGACTATCAATCAGAATCTGGATGACTGAGAATTTCTTTTGATTAGACCCAGTATATGTTCTTAAATGCATGTATGAATTTAGCTGAAGACTTTTTTTGAACTTGGTTAAACAAATAGCACTGGACTTATTATAATGAGATTTAGGCAAAGTATTAATGCTTTCTCCCTTTAAATTTGAATATCTGATTGTCTTTTCCTATTTCCAGATAATTCTCAATCTCTCACCTTTTGTTTGTCCTGTACTTGCCATTCAATTTTTTTCTTTAATAATAATTGTGAGGAAAAACATTCTGTTGTTCTGTGAAAGTTCTAAAAGCATACTTGACAAACATTTTGCCTGATGGACTGTGATAAATTAGACTTACATTTTGTTCACCATTATTTGGTATCCTTACTGGACGTAATGAAAAGAATTTTTAAAACATTTTCAAAGGTTTTCCTGTGGCTTCTCCCACCCATCTTTATCCCACCATTAGGATGCAACGTTATTCAAATAACATTAATATGCTGAAATAACTTTTAAAAAAGTTTGAAAAAGACACAACATGTAAAAAAATTATTTTATTTTATAGTGCCTCTGATTTCTCCTGCTGTGCTTTTCAGCCACATCCAGAACATAACATCTCTGTAGCATTAATTCTGTTTGATCTCAGAGGCAGTTTCAGAAAATCACAGAAGCATTTAGTTTGGAAAAGACCTCTGCAATCACCAAGCTCAATGCTTGACTTATCAGCCCATGTCAACTAAACCACGGCACTGTATTTCCAGTAATTTTTTGAATTTGACTTGGACTTTCCAGAGTAATTTCTTCTGGTTCCATAAGTTTCTCTGGTCCTATCATCTTCCTTTTTTTCTCCCTCTTTTGTAATGGAATGCTTGCTAACCACATTTAACCCTCTGACTGTCCTACTGCATGTGTACCCAGTTGTTTTTACATAAGAGGGAGGAAAATAAAGGTGTAGACTTGCCTCTAGCTGGCTATACTGTTCTCTGGATGCTTATGAATTCTTAATTAAATTGGGAAACAGATCAAAAGCACGAGTTGTTTACAACTCTGCATTTACATTCTAAAAATTAGGAGTCTCCTGCAAAATTAGCGAAATTTAATACGAACAGGACATAAATTGTGCAAAGGTCACCAAATATTTTAAGATGGGTTCTGCAGTTTTACTGGTTCCAGCTGTATTTTTAGGGCTGTGCTTGGTTTTTCTTCTGTCTTTTGCATGGTTACTGGTTTTGATACAGCAAATAGCCAGTGAACTTGCATAATTCCTTGTATATACATTCTCAATGAAAATTTAAAGCAGAAATATTTGTTTAATGCATTTAAATATCAAATCTTAAAAAAAAAAGGAAAAAAAAAAGCCACAAGAACCCACATACATACAAAGAACCTTAAAGCTCCTTGCTTTAAATAGAAATTGAACTTTGGATACTGTAGACCATAATCAAAAGCATCCATCTGCAAGACCAACTTGAACATTTTAGTTATAATTTACAGGTCATTGGCTCCTTCATTACAGGCAGCCCTTGGCAAAAGCAGTTTCTGATACAAAGGCACCTACCAAGTAACCAAGATGCAGCAATTCCCCTCTGACTGCAAGGCTGGAATATGAACTTAATAAACATTTACATTCCAACTTGATCTTGCTAAAGGAAAATCAGCCTCTGCTGGGAAAAGGAAGTGAAGGAAGGGACACATAAAACCAGGCAATGGCCTCAGTGCATTTCAAAGAACCGTATTTTGCAACATTAAGCTTTAGTGTCACTGGAGACCCATAGTGTTTTTATGAGCAGAATACTTTTTTGGAACACCAAATATACGGAATGGGGAAATTTTCTTGGCACCTGATTTCTGAGAGAGTAAGATAAGCAATGTACTTCATGCTCAGTAATTACTTGCATTGATGTCATTCTTTTTACAGTTTCACTGAAAATTCTGAGTATTTTTAGCCTTTTTTTTTTTTTTTCTTTTTTTTCACCTAGCAAAGTCTGCAACTTAAGGCAGCATAAAAGTAAAAGCAAATTACTGCGGATTGGAGAGACAATATTTTATGCAGCTTGAAAACAACTTCACCTGCATATGCTCTGTTCCACAGCTTCAGGAGGTAACAGATGTGAAAGGCAAGCAAAGCCACAGTCCTGGTGAGGATGCTCTGTGAAAGGAAGGCAATGCTACATCATCAAAAAAAAAAAAAAAAACCAAACAAACCTGTATTATTCAGCACATTCCAGAGGTCACAGTACTTATGCTTCCACCATAGGGATTAAATTTTAGACAGCAACCAGAGTTTAAGTAATTTTTAACTCTCAGTCTTCATTCTCTATCAAATTCCTTGGTTTTGCATGTGTGTGTGAAGACACTGTATAAAAATTTGGTTTCATTTTCCTATTTTTTTTTTTTTAACTAGATCACCCTGGGTCAGGCATATCAGATACTCTATCACATCAACTTTACAAACAAGAAGAAAAGTTTTGTGACTCGCACAGATCTGTCCACAATATTACATGTTTTTGGAGTGTCAGACATGATCACAGGATTGGACATAAATGATAAATGAGATTTTTAGTCTCCTTTACTTCAGGACTCTTAAATTATGAATGAAATATTAGTGTACACAAATGTCTGCTAATACAATTTTTTATCTCAATTTTTGTTTCATGGACAGAAATCACTATTTTACCTTACATTTATAAAGAAACCTCAGAATGTGATTATGCAGTACTGGATAGATTTTTTTTTTTTAAGATGTTAGATTGTTTTCTAAAATTTACAAGTTCCATTGAAATTAAAATAGGAACCAAACTGTGGGCAAGTTCTTCACAAACTAAGAATTAAAGCATTCAGCTCCAAAAATATTCTTGTATTCCAGATTTTTTCCAACAATTATGTAGGATTTTTTTCACATTCTTTATCCCATGCTGAGTAATACAGATCTCAAAAGTGCATTCAAAATACTCAACTTTATCTTCACAGCCAGAATTCATCTGAGACAGATTCAGATTTTAAGTAAAGCCATAAACTGAAAAAAAGATATTTTAAACCAGAATATCTGTTTGTGACACTTACATTGCAGTATATAAAAATAGCAAACCTGTGACAAAGATCTTAAATATTGTTAAGTTTGGTTCTGGAATTCACTACTCTAGGGTTAAAAACATTCAACTAATTTTGTGCCTCAGCCTATTCACCTCATTTTTATAGATCGGTACCTGTGTTGAATTTGCACTTTAAATTAAAATATTTACAAGTTTTTATGACTTTTTTGTATCTGTAAACATTGCATCTGTCTCCAGTCAGCCTTTGGATGCTTCTGAAGTGCAATTTTTCTTTCTTTTTTTCTATTTTTTTTTTTTTTTGTAACATCCATAAATATGCTTTTGGACAGTGTTTTAAATAAACAGTTTCTTGTGAAGTCTGGCTTCAAGAGGTGAAGGAGGTGACCACCCGAGGTTTACCCCTCTGCAGATCACCTTGTTTTCTGACAGCACCCTGCAAAATCTGCTTGCATGGCCAATTACCCAAACTTTCCTTTTTTTCCTCACCTCAAGGCATGCAGCAAATACTGTCAGCATTGTATTGTAAATCACTCACAACACAGAATTAATTCTGTCAGGCTCTTTGCATCAGGCCAGGCCTAGGTCAAGTGTTATTCAATGCAGACAAGTGGTAGATGATGTGGACTAGCTGAGGGCAAATTTTTCAGACAATCAAGACCCCCTTGCACCTTCAGGTTTTTCAGACAGTCAAGAGCACTTTGCAGCTTCAGAATTTCAGTCAAGACCACGTTTTCTCTTCAGACCTGACCCTCTGCTCCAGCCAGCGTGGCTATGGGGCAGTGGACTCCCTGAGTGTAAAAGCTGGGGCCTCTGAGCGCCCATCCCTACGCCGCTGGTCAGGGTTGTGAATGTCTCCAGCTGAATGGGTTTCCTTTTTTTTTGAAAAAACCAACTAAAAATCTGCCATGAAGCATGAGAATTATTTCAAATCATACAGCTGTTATTGGAGGAGGAAACGGGATGGAGAGCGCTGGGTTCGGTGAGGGCGAGGCAAAGCAGGGCCTGGTGGCAGGCTAACCTGCCTGCTGCAGCAGGGAGGCCAGAAATTTTGTCCTGTGTAGGAAAACTCCAGCTTCTCCCATCTGATCTAATTCTTGGTGTGAGCTGAAATGAGGGAATAAGGCTTTTTGGAAGGTGAGACTTATACCTAGTGAAATAAGGGATCACTGGAGCACTGACAGTGTCTCTTCCTGAAAGGTGGCTGTAGCCAGGTGGGGTCGGTCTCTTTCTCCAGGCAGCACTGACAGAACCAGAGGTCACAGTCTCAAGCTTCTCCAAGGGAAATATAGGTTGGATATTAGGGAAAAGTTTTTTACAGAAAGGTTGATGAAGTTCTGGAATGGCTGCCCGGGGAGGTGGTGCAGTCGCCATCCCTGGATGTGTTTTAAAAAAGCCTGGATGTGGCACTCAGTGCCAGGGTTTAGTTGAGGTGTTGGGGCTGGGCTGGACTCGATGATCTTGAAGGTCTCTTCCAACCTGGTCATTCTGTGAATTCTTTTCTTTGCCTGGTTTTAAGAAGTCACTCCTATGTATGCATAGGAAGGGCAACATGTTTCTGACACAATCATGGCAGGCTTTAATTTTCTTATATGAGTTCAGGAATTCCTGTACATTCCTGTGCTGCTTTGACCTTTCTTTAAGGACAAACAACTAGACAACCAAAAGAAAGCAACAACACAAAAATACCCCAAACCCAAAAACAAACAAACAAACAAAACCACACAAACAGACAAAACCAACCAACCAACCAAAGAACCCCAAGCCATCGAACAAAGAGATAAAACCCAAACCAACAAAAAAAACCCAAACTAAACCTAAACTAAACAAAGAAGTAAAGATTTCTTGGCAAAGATGACATTTTCTGGGATGATCTTCAGCTGACTGAGGAGCAAAGCTGAACTGATCATAAAAATTTCACAAGTCTTTGGGCTACAGAGAATACTTTAAAAAGTCCAACAAGAAACCATGGGAAAGGCAAAAGGATCATGCAGCACGAGGAGGACACAGCCCTGCTGAATTTCAAAGGGTGAGAGCACTTTTCAATTGAGCTGTTATCTATAATCCTTTCTCTACATATTTGGTATGCAACTGGAAAAACAAAAAAGCAATTGACAGAATTAACTGGATTTACCTATAAAACTTGGTCTCTAATCAAACACATTGAGTTATTATTATCACAGTTTTCTTTGTCAATCTTTCCTGATTTGTGTTGGTTTTGGGGTTTTTTCCCTAATTATTTTCACTTTCATTTTAACAGTTTGCAGTTTAAAACACCATCATGAACAAAATAAACCTTCCAAAAAGTAAAGCTTTAAAAACACTTTAAATTTTGATCTGTCAGATTATGAAAGTTTTACTTCAAGGTTTTTGTTTAAATAGTTGTTACTGATGAAGACCTGGAGAATATAAAAAAAAAAATCTAAGCATAGAACTGACAACCACTTTCATAGATGGAATGGTTCTGTTTAGAGATAATCAGAAGTCATAGATCAAATATGATTTGCTACATTATGTGATTAAGAATAAAGTTTAACTGTGTTGAGGCAGAGCACCAAATAAATTTACTCTATGTTCAGGGAAATAAATAAAAAGGCTTCCTTCTACTTCCATTATAGATTATAGACATATATATGACACACATACAAAAAAAAAACAACAAAAACCCAAACCAAACCAAAAACCCAAAACCCCAAAACCAACAATGCCGTCAATAATCAAAAAAAAAAAAAAAAAAAACAAAAAACAAAATGAGCAAAGAAACAAACAAATGAAAAAAAGCCCCACCAAAGAAAACCCAAAAACTCCCACCACACTGGGAACAGATCTGATTCTGTAGCATAAAGAAGCACTAAAGCAAAAAGAAAGTTTAGTTGAAGCTTCCTTAATTAAAAAGAAAAACCAATCAGATGTGAATTATATTATTTTTCTACAAGGACCTTTTCTTCTCATAGTGTAATAGAGGAATTCACATGAAGACTTCATTAGTGTTGATTCATGCAGTTCTTAAAAAAAAATAATCTGTGACATTTCAGCTCCTCTATAAAACACAGCAAATAAAAAAAGTTGTAGAGAGTGTTGGTGTCTTTCAGTAAATATTTAATCCAATGCAATTATTCCCATGGTCAAATAGTCTTGTATATGTTCAGTAAAAGGATTATAAATCTTTTTGTATGTTCAGCTTGTACTTCAACCTAAGATTGTTGTTTGGATTTAATGACTTGGACAGTTTCTAAAACACAGGATATGAAAGCAGAAGTTACAAAAGAGTAATGAGAAATCCCAAAACACCTACTGGAGATGTAATCTTCAGTGACAATGCAGGCTCAGGATGGGGACACTCATCTGTAACTGGTCACAACACATTTCAGAGATGGCTGAAATCTAAGTTGTAATTCTCATCATCATGAATACAAGAGGGAAATAGGTATCTTTGGTAGGTAGCATGAACACTTACAGGAAATATACCTCAAATATCGCTGATAATGTAACAGGTGAAATCTTCCAGGAGTTATAAAAACCGTGTGGCTGGGAAAAACAAACAAACAAACAAAAAAAAAAAAAACAAAAAAAAAACACAAAAAAAAACCACAAAAAAAAAATCCTAAAAAAACCAAAAAAAACAAACAAACAAACAAAAAAAAAAAACTTTAAAAATTTTGAGTTAGTACTTTTAGAACAAGAACATGGTGATAATGGGAAATCCTGACATACCAAGAGGCACCTAGTCCTCTGAGGCTCATTTATTTTCACCCTGGAACAGCATATTATGCCAGAACTAGATGACATGCCAGGAAAGCCTTGAGACTACTTTAGAAGTATAAATATTTCCATGTAAAAATCTGAATCCTACTATGGGCAGGAACCCTAATGTTCGTCCCTTAGGCTTTGAGGCTTAATGAACTTCAGAAGCAACACAAACACTTCTCAAAATGTCTATCCAGCCTCCCCAGTGGCAGTGAAGTTCTGATGGTTCCGCTTATGTTAGGCCTGTTTTGGGATTGTAGACTTAAATAATTGTGCATTGAGGAGGGAGAAAAGTACAGGAAAACACCTGACAGCAACAGATACACCAAAACACAGGCAAAATTTTGGATTGGTTCTTTTCACTAACAGAGCTATGAACAGAGTTAAAAAGTGTAGCACTGTGTGGAATGTAAGTAGAGGAACCATGATGTGCACAAATACCAGGAGATAGTCAGAAACACCCAACACCTTGATCTGTAGTCTGCTTTCACATTTTTCTTGCTAGTTTTCTGTCTTTCAGCTTGTGGCACATTACTTGCAGCCTCTGTGACATACTGTGTGAAGTGGGGTCACTGGAACAAGCCATAAAACCTAATTTTATTACCTGAAATAGATATATTCACTTTATTCCAAGGCAACTGACTTTTATTTTTGTTTTATATCAAGGTCAAGAAACAGTGTATTGCTACAAGAGATTTCTCTTGTTTTAAAAAGGCATTGCATTTTAAAAATAATTAGAATTAAGGAAATTTGAAGATAACATAACATGGTCTTCATCTTGATGAAAAGCTATTTGGTCCTTAATTATACACACAGGTTATTAGATCCATACTGATCATGATCAAAACACAACAGATTAAAATGTGTGTTTGTGAAAGACCAGAGTGTACAAGAACAGAGATAAGTTATAGCTGACCAAATTAGACCATATTTTTCACAGAGATAACAGATGGCTTCCCAGAACAAAGCCAACATGTTGGAAAATATTCAGTTCCTCCTGTGAAAACTTGGAGTTCTACAAAACCAAACACAAGAGTATGGTTTGAAATTATCAATCAGTTGCTCCAGTCTGTGTTTTTTTAGATATAACTGAACTGATAAGAACCACATTCTAAAATAGTTAAATCTTGTTATTTAAGTGTATTTATATCATTAAGTACATGTATAGCATGAGCAATCCCTGCTCAATGTATTGGAACTTAGCAAGTTCCTGAAGAAATGGAATAGTGTCTTGTAAAAGAAATAAGAAAACTGGAAGCTGGTATCAGCACTGTAATATCTAAATTAGAGGAAGAATTAACTCCCACACAGATTAATATGGGTTTTATGTTGGCCTATGGCTTCATTTCAGGGCTGTCTCAAAAATATTTCAGGTTTTCTAATGCAGATGTGCAAAACAAATGAAGAATATGTGAATTCATTTCACTTCCAAGGAGTTAGGATGCAGATATTACCTTCAGTGGAAGTGTAACATATGTGTATATATCTCCATATAATACAAAGTCCCATGTAATATAAAACTGTGACTTATGCAATTCTCAGATAAATATGATATATGCTGTATATGGACATATTCTTTTAGGACCATGTTCTCCTTTCAGAACACTGCACCATAAATGTGTATTGCCTCCTCAGCACTTGGTCTGCCAGAAATTAACTGTGATAAATGTCCACAAATAAAAGGAGTCATACTCTGAGAAAGAGAAATGTAGAACTAATTAAAAACAAATGCTCAGAGAGGTGCCTGCATGTGCAAGGAAATGTTTCAATGCCTGGCTTGTTCTGTAATTTGACCATCACATTTGACCATTTCTAATGTCCTGACCAAAACAAGATCCTAAACCACACTGCTTCATGAACAATAGTCAATTGTAAATTAAAGTCTAATTAGTGATCTCAAGGAAAAAGACTATTATATAAACTACCACAGTCTAATCATAACTTCTCCCTTTTTAGAAATCTCACAGAAAGATATGAGGAAAAAAAAAAAGTCTTTATTTGCAGGATTTATCATTTTTCTTATGGGAAGAACAGATTTTTATTTATTATTTGCAGATAATTACAATTATTTTAAAAAATGAATGATAAAAGCGAGAATGAAATTCCACATTCTCTGTACATTCAAAGAAATTTCTTTGTTCAGAAAAATATCAAGTAGATAATGGACAATGGATTTCTTTCCTCCAGCAAAAATATTTTTCTTTACTCATCAAACTTATTAAATAGCTGCATTCTTGATTTATTACCTCCCTTAGAATGGATAATATTACTGAGCAGATATATCATTCAATGAGTCACTGACTGGCTGAGAGCATGAAGTTTCTGTGTTTTAAGACTATGCAAACACAGATAAGGTAATATGGTAAATTCAGGAGATCCAACAGGATGTCAGAGTAGATGTCTCATTGAAAAGAGAGGTTGGAATTCCAGCCAAGGGTAATATTGTGCAACAGCCTCTGAAATCATTGTGTGTGTTGGCTGAGAAGCGTAAAAAACTGTAGCACTTTTCCCAGAAACTACATTTTCAGGCTTCTATGTAAAATAATTCAGTGAATGAGGGAAGGTGAAATAATCCAGTGAGCGAGGGAACCATTAATTAATTGAGAACCCAGTACTATGGGCTAACCAATTCATTAGAAATAAATTAGTCCTTCTAGCAGATCATCTTGGACTGTTGACGTCTGAACTGAAATCCTTCAAAGCCCAGCAGAAGTGAAGAGTAAAAATGATATTTCCTTTCTGTTTAATACGGAGCAGTGGGTGAGCAGAGGTCATGAGGAGAGGAGTCAGTGAGAAGCCTTGATATCCATGACCACGGCTGAAGCAGTTTTCCAGGACAGTCACGGAATTGCATCTCTGCACTGCCTGAGTTCTGCAATCATCTTCTCAGAGTGTTGTGATGGTTTGTCAGGATGCAGCTGTGGTTTGTTCAAATTATATCAACTTCAGCTGTTTACCTTTACCAAGGTCATAATCTGTTTAAGAGAAAATAATTCTGTAGGGGTACAGATCAGATCAGATCAGAAAGTTCTGGAGTGATCATTGTGAAACGAACTGGGAATTTTAAATCTTGCTTAAAGTTAAAAAAAAAATACTGGGAAATAAATAATACCATTAAGTTATTATAGTTAAATAATTAGCACTTGAATTGAAAAGACTGCCTATACTCCCTTGCAATTAACTTGCTGTCACATCTGCTTAACAAGACGTAATTTTCACCCACACACACATTTTACTTTCAGTCTGTGACTTTTGCTGTACCGACTTTGAAAATAAGGCAGCATGAGATGCACTACTGCATTCAAGAATGCTTAGAAATGACATAGTGAGAAAGTCACTTGACAAGAGAATGTAAAAACGTGTCTCAAATCAAGATATTCCCTTTTAGACCTAAATTTTGCATCTTTGAGTTACACAACATTTAAATTGCACTAGCTGTCCTCACACACAACTCCTCAATTTAAGCATTACTTGAGTTTAATGTTCTGCTTTTCATTTTGAGAACTATGAAAGAAAGGGGATAAAGGTTTGTTGAAAAAGAGAATGAAATATATGCATTCAAAGTGTTATTTCCTCTATGGTATAATACACTTGCAGGCAATGTACTGAGTACAGTTATTCTGATTTTTTAATAACATGACTGATTCTGTAAAGGCTCAAAAGAACTTGTCAGACAATATTCTAAAGGACTCTGGGAATCTAAGTATATTTAAAATCTAGTAATTTTCTATTTCATAAATCCTGACCATTATAATGAGAGGTAAGGGACTTTTTTCAGATGACTTAGCTTATTAAAATATAATTTCTTGGACTTAAGACTTCTTGCTAAACATGTTAATAGTTTGTCATATGAGACCTTAGCAATGCTTTCTGGTGTCAAAGTAGGAAAAGAAAATTTGGAATATAATTAAATTAGACTGGATAAGTATATTATAAGATTATTAAAAAAAAAAAAAAGTAATATCATGTCATCACGACATGAAATGATAACCAGTAATTGAAATATAAAGCTGTAGTTATTGGGAAAAAAAAAAAAAAAAAGATGAAAAGGATTCTATGCTTAATTGAAAAACATAGACAATGTCATGGCAAAGGTAGGAAAGAAGAAAAAATGTACTGGTTGGAAGAAACAATTCTTGTTGAGTACTATCAGGGAGACACTGACTTTATAGGAAGCTTTACTAATTATGATAGAAATTAAATCAAGTTATTTAAGAGCAGTAGCTTAGCCAGAAGAGGTGAAAGCAATGACCAAAAAGGAGAAACACAGAAAGAATGAAAGTGTAGCTGTAGACACTGTTAAATTGGATACACTTTCACAGTAGAGAACCCGCAGTACAATATTGCATGAGGAAAAAGAAAAATAATAAAGAGGAGATGAAGGATGACATAGGAAAGCAGTTGAGGAAATGCTTATAATCAAAACAAAAACTCCAAAATGTGTGCAACTTTTAACTTATTCTTCCACTTAGCTCTATCAGAGATGTATTGTGTTAAAATAACCCAGATTTATCATGGCCCAAAGCTACAATAAAAAAAGTTACTACCAATAATTCCATCATGAGCTATGGCACTGACTGAGGTTGTATCCTTGCTGTGAAAACCATATCTTCATCATTTTTTGCCATTTTTGCTCCTGAGGAGACCTGTTAATTGCACATATATTATTCTGGAGTATTGATTGTTCTACTCTGTGATCACAGGAGAAGAAATCAAGATCAGCTGGGGCCTCTGGGAACAGGTAATGAGGCTTGACTTTTCGGAGTTGTGTTCCTGCTGCAGTCATCGATATATGAGCAAGGTACAGGATACTCACTCTGCCTCCACACTGCTGGGAGAAGAGGAAAAAAAAGCATGGCAAAAATATTATTTATCAGCGTTCAAGAGTTAATTTTCAGGTAAAAAACATGGATCAAAGCTGTAAAATAGTGAAAAGATATTAACTCCTTCTTATGTTCAAACTGACAGCTACTTTAGATTTGATATTAGAAGGAAATTCTTCCCTGTTAGGGTGGAGAAGGGGCTGGCATGGAATTCCCAGAGAGGCTGTGGCTACCCCAGGATCCATGGAAGTGTCCAGGGCCAGACTGGATGGGGCTTGGAGCACCCTGGAGTATTGTAAATTGTCCCTGCCCCTGGCAGGGGGTGGAACTGGATGAGCTTTAAGGTCCTTTCCAACCCAAACCATTCTGTGACTCCACGATTTTAAGATTAACCATCTAAAACACAGCGTGGGATTGCTCTAATGCCTGGAAATGCTGACCAGCCAACTCTGGTCAGAGCCTACTCTGAAGACTACACATAAAAAAAGATAAAATTTACAGAAACCTAGAATAAATGCTCTCAACACCGTTGTTTGCACGTCCTGACAACCATAACTCAATTTTTAACACTTCCCGCTTCGTGAGGAAAGGTGAGCTTAGGCAGCTGCTTTGATATAAAGACCCTGTTTTCTAACAACCACACTTTTCACTTTTTGGTTGAAGGCACACCTCCAAACCCACCTTATTTTATTAAAACTTCTTCAGTGGGAAGTGTCATAACCTTCATGATCCTTTTTAAGGTCCTATCTTTGTGTTGTTGAAATCACTGTATCGTTTTCTCTCATTTTATCACGTGCTATTTCTCTCATTCAGTGTTGGGAGATACATCAAGATTACCAATATGAATTATGAAGAAAAAATTCTTATGTTTTTTGAATAATAAAAGTTTTAGCTCTACAGACGCAGTGGAGGAACTCAGCAGCTGCTGCCCAAAAACTAGCAATTAAAAATACATAAAGGCAATCCAAGAGTCAGGAATAAACAGAGAACAGAACAAATTTAAAGGCATTTCTTACAGGGTTAGGTTAACACTGCAATCTTTTAAAATCAGAACTTTGTCATTAATGCTGCCAACTAATTAGTAATCAGTCATCCAAAGTCAGTCTTCCTATAATTCTCTTAAGGGCAATAAAAATGCACCAGACATTAATTTGTATCATTATGTTCTCCATTGGGATTATCTGAGGTCTCACATTTTTATTGCAATGCATGAAATTTTAACAAGTGTAGCCTGAGAAAGAAACTATGCCCTTTCTACCCTACTTTGAGTATTTAAAACTCAAAAGTATTGTTTTTTGCATTTGATTTTTCAGAGACTGAAGGGGGAAAGGAATGAATGGCTTTGTTGATCTTCCTAATTTTGATTTGACAAACTGATCTAGAAATCTGGCTGATTTCCAAATGAAGAAGGGGTTTTCAGGTATTTCATAACTGTTAGGGATTTTTCTTGTCAGCACTGTAAGTCTGTTGCACAGGCACCTGCTGAGTACTTCACATTGGAACGGGAAATAAAAAACAGAAATGGGAACAGTTCTGCACAAAATGTTCTGAAATTCAAAGTGAGTGAAGAATGACATTTAAAAAATCAAGAGGGTGACATTTTAAGCAAGTAAAAGTTATGTTGGTGCACTGAAAGATAAGGTTTCATATAACAGGAGTGCTCATCTCTGCTCCACTCTGGACTCATCTGGGATGGAATTTTACCTTTGTAAACTCCATTACAAGACAGATGCACTCAAATTGAAGATAATCCATAGCACTGCAACAGCAGTGCTAAAAGATTTCACTATCCAACACATGGGGGAAGCTGTGGTGGCTGGCCTATTGCAATCCAGAGAAAAGAAAACTGAACTGGAGGGGGGAACATCTCAGTTTTTGCAGTAGCTCTTGATTTATTATAAGAAAACATTAATCAGCACTTTTTTCTTTTTTTTTTTTTTCATGGAGATTTTTAAAAATCAGGAAGAGTTTCTTCAGAAAACCTCTGTGTTGTCTGGGGGTTACTTGCAGAAATTTAGAGTTACTGTTTCTCTCACTCAGTGAAATAATTTTCAGTGAAATTTTACTTAATGCAATTATATATCTACTGTTAGAAAAATAAGCTGAAATTAAAAGATGGAGCTTAATTTGTCTTTCAAAGACTGATCTACAATGGCAAAATTGTATTTAAGGGAAGTTTCAAAAACATTTACAAACATTTAAAGTTTTCTGGAAAGCAGTTCTGATGGCCTTTTACATGAAAAGAAATAAATATGAACACATATTTAGGGCTAAGCATTCTATAGTGTTCTATTCTATTCTAACTTTTTATTCTTAAGAAAAAAATTAGAGAAATCAAACTAAACTAAAGGAAACAAAAAAATCTCAAAAATGCTTTTTTTTTTTTCTTTCCTTTCTCCTCTTTTTCTTGGTCAAAATTCTTCTACCTGTCCACTTATCTGTCTCTGTACCAATTTAGTCATATGCACATCAAGCAGAACCAATATTTACTGTTCAGGGAACATGAATTTCATTTTAATATTTGTTTCTCTACATTTCTTTAAAGGCCTATACCTTTGAGATTTTGGATCAAGGTATAATATCTGAAACACTGATGAGTTAGCACGCTCTGCTGTGTGTAATTTCATTCATACTAGGTTTGATTCCCTAAATCTCACTGCGTAAGGGTATGTAAGTGCCTTCTTTCCCAGATGACAAATTATCATCTCACTATAAAAACATATGATGCCTGAAATTCAAAGGAGCAGCCAAGACTTACTTTAATCGTACAAGCACCATGACTTGCCTGGAATAAAAAGCAGACTTGACTAAACTCTGAGCTACAATTTCCTGTCAATCCATCACCTGGGATTAGTAAGCTCACAGCAGTGTAAAGACTGTCTAGTAGGAAACACATTTCTGAGGGATGAGATGCTCTGAGAACGCAGTGGTTGTCAGAAAAGAAGTCTAATTTATGATGACAGCTTTCTCTAGAACAGGTAACCTTCAAACCATCAGAGATATTCACCCAAGATACATTTTCTTATTAGAAATCCTGTCTCCAAAGGTGTTGTTTTTGGTGAGTATTTTTTGCTGGTTTTGTTGTTGTTGTTGGTTGTTTAATTTTTTTTTTTTTTTTTTTTTTTTTTTTTTTTTGTAATTAAAGAATTTGTTGTCAATTCAACCAATACTGTCAGGATGAAGAACAAGATATCTAAGGAGCATCTCCATTCTAATCATACTTACCAGAGCAATTTTCATTTTATTTTCTGTCTTCTATTAGTCACACATATTTTGAGGACTAACACAACAGAGCTTACAAGTGAGAGGTCAACCTAGTGAGTTCTTCAATCACATAAATATTGCATCAATTTTTGAGATCCTTTTAAGCTGAAGACAGCACAGGAATATTCTTTATGACATTCTTATGCTTCTCACATTCTATGATTGTCCATCTGTACAGAAATTGCTATGACTTCTGCCAAATTTTATACTGTTCCATCATCTGCCTTGCTGCTATAATAACTACTGAGTGTTTAAATCAAGGAACGACTGAAGGGTAATATTTCCAATGTACCTCAGTCTCTTTAGAGCCAAAGAAGTGGTGTATGATAGAGAATTCTTCAAACCCCAGCACTTTTACAGGCCTTAATTGCACCTATTCCCTAAGCCAGCACTGCAAAGCTCTCTGGACTGAGGATAGCTGTGAAAATCCATTGAATTTAGGGTGTGGAAAACCAAACCATTACAGTGCATTTCCACAAGGTGTGGGTTCTCTGATTTGTTTGTTTTCTTTCTTTATATTTCATTGCACCTCCTTATAGTTTCTTTTTCCTTCTCAGAATTGTTAATGGTTTTTCCATGAGGTTAATGTCATACCTCCAATATAAAAATTAAAGCAACCCCCAAGGAGAAATATATATATATATATATATACACACACACACATATATATGTACATATATATGGGCACTTATTTATCAGTATTGCTTCAATACTCCAAAAAAAAAAAAAGAAGAAAAAGACAAATTAAAAAAAAAATCACCTTAACTGCAGCAACTTGGTAACATCACTTTGAAATACCACATTGACTCAGATAATTATTCACTGTCTCACTGCCTTGATGTTGAACACCACCTGTTAACTGCAGCCATGAGACTGCATTGAATTAATAAAGAAATTTTTCCTCTGCTTTCACTGTATAATGTGCAATATTTATCCAAGTGCAGTTTGTATTTTGATCTGACTTATTCCAGCCTAGATGAATAGATTTTATTTTTCTCTTAGGTTATTGCAACTATGCAGGTTTTGAGCTATCTGATCTTGTTTCATCTGATCTAAAAAAACCCAGCTCAACATTTTTCATTACTGAGAAGCATCTGAACACAACTATAAATCTAAGCAGAAAAGGTCATTCTTAACATGTTTCCTAGTTTAAGCATCCAGTGGATTAAAGAAGCAGATGGGCAGACTGAAAATGTTTGTTGATATGCCAGAACAAAATGGATGCCACCTGAGCTCTAAAATAAATCTACTGCTATTCCCAAGATCAGTTCCCTCTGGCCTCAAAAATGTAAAAGTTAAAAGATCAATATCAAATTTTCAGTGATGTAGTTTTTCATATTGAAGAACATGCTCCATCTGTTGGAATCTGATTTTCAAGGGACTGAAAAAGACTGGCAGAAATTCAGCTTCCTTTAAAGAGTCCTAGGTCACTGCATTAAGAACAGGTAAATCAGGCACAGAGTTCCTTTAAATACATGAATTTGCTAATCTCCTGCTTTGTGTCTTCCCTTGGTAGCTAGATTTCCTCCTTGGAGATGCTCAGATGTCCCAGCAACATTCATCACAGTGATGCCTTTTTAAGTGTATATCCATCACCTTAAAATTAAAATGACAAATGGTATTTAGTTGCTGCCTTAGGATTTTAAATTGGTTTAGCAAATTAGCAATGGAGATGGAGAGGCTGCTTTTTACAGAGATTTATCTGGTACAGTTTGAGAGAAAGTAATTTCTCCTGCTTGCTCAGTCAAAATACTCCAAGATGAAATCATTACACTGCGTTTAACATGCAGCCTAAAATTTTAATTGGACTTTCATCATTGCCTTGGAACAAACAGAAGGGAGAGCAAAGAGGCTCCACATTACCAAGGTCCTGCAGTCAACTTGCCACAGACACGATGGACACAATGCCTAAAGTTTTTTTTAGCTTTTTAATGTATTTTTCATGTATTTGTAGCCTTGTAGACCATTAATACATAGTTATAACTTCCAGTATTTTTCCTGCCCTCTCCCATGGTTTAACAAACCCCTACTAATACAATCTTGAAATTGTGCTTAGCCTTGCTTTTAGACTAGCAAGGACACTTGGTTTTGCACTACATATCAAAGTCACAATAAAATGTAGAGCTAAAAAAGATATGGGGGGGGCCTCCAATGATGCAGAACCTGGGCGGAAATTACCTAACCAACTGCTCTTCTTATTGGACAATATTTGTTAGCTATACTAATTAATTAACCTTATAAAAATCGTGGAAATACTGTATCACATGTGCATATCCCCATATCGTGCACCTGAAAACTTTCAGTTAAGAACTTCCTTTGATATTAAGATTTTAACACTGTTTGGAAAAGTTTCATGTTTTATTCCAGGCAACAGATGCCTGGCCTGGGCTGAGAGAAAACTGATAGGAAAAGATCCTGTTTAGGATTTTCCAGAGAAATGAAAATAAAAAAAAAAAAATTAAAAAAAAAAAAAATTAAAAAAAAAAAAAAAAAAAAAAAGAAGAAAAAAAAAAAAAAAAGAAAAAGAGAACTAATTAGAGTTTAAGTGAGAAGTTCTGGAATCTGGAGTGGAAAATATACCTCAGCCTTGCCGTGCCTTGCCTTGCCTACACTCTCATTTTTTGCAGCTTGTGATGCTTGTGCATATTTTCCCCGAGGTCTTTCTCCGACCAAGGAAAGTCTTTTGTCACCATCAGGAGCTGTGGATGTGCTGCCCACCTTGTTGTCTGACCTGAGAAATCATGCTGAAAAAGGATCCAGTAGAAAAAGAAACCCAAATTCACGCCAAGTGTGACAAGATCTTCTCTAGGTTGAGGGACTTTCTCTGGAAATGTGTCACTTGCCTTCACAGAGGGAGTGGGCAAATGGAGCTTTGATCTCACCAGAAGGATTTCTTTGATCTCTACCAAAAAAACTACTTAAGACTTATCTAACAAAGCCAGCAATATATTAAAATACATAAAAAAAGATGAGGTTAGCAGCGTGGAGACAAGTGCTTGGAATAAGATCATGATCATTTCTTTGTACTATGTCTTGAATCACTGATTTTTGTGATAGAGACACAGCTGATATTGCTGGGTTTTTTTCCCCAGTCTTTTCCTACCCTAGTGCAACTGTTAGAAATTCACTGTTAGTTTGTACAGGGAAATTTGATCTGCAAGGGCAGCTTTCATGTGGTGTTGTCCCACAGTTTTGACAGAAAATGTCATGCCTCACACAATGAATTTTCTTAAGAATGAACATATCTGGTGTATTTTCTACATTTTTTTTCATCTCTGTCATAGGCATACTGATGAGTAATTTGGCATTTTAGTGACATTTTCTAAAAAACAAGGATGGGATGTAACCTTAATCAGTTTGGACTTAAGGGTCTGAAAGCTACTTAAGTCTGAATAAAATAATTTATCCTACCTAAACTTTTTTAAGGAAACATCCTGTATGTAGTGAGGGAGAGAGTCTGACCCATTTCTGAAGGAATAACATAGGTAACAATAACCATAAATAAAATTCCTAAATCTGGAAGAGAGGGAGAGAGAGAGAGAGGCATTTCAATACAATCTTTCAGTTTCTCCTTCAATTAATGACTTTTATTTTAATAATTATTGAAATATTCAACATAGAGTAGCATAAAACTAATTCTATCACATTGAACTCTTTCTGCTTTTAAGCCAATTATCACTTTCAATAATTTCTGATTGTGGCCAGCTTTTCAAAGAAAAATCACTATTAGATTCCATTTATAATAGGTAAAAGAATCTTTAGGAAACTTATTTAAACCTTTTCTTTTGAGAATTCTGAAAGTTATTAAAAGTAATTTAGTAACTTTATTTTCTAAATTTATTTAAAATTTTTGTAAATTTCTAAATTTTTTAGGGAAAAAGAAATATTTTTAAATTCTCACAATTCTAATCCATTTTAAAATGCATGGAACTGCAAACTCAATAATTGCAGTTCTATGAAGATAAAACACAAGTCTTTCAGACCTTGGAAAAATAGAGGTGCTTTTATTTTATGCTTTTTCCCCCCACAATGTGACCTTCGGAGTTTCCTTACAAATTATTTGAAAATCAGAAAGTTATCTTAATTTTCATGACAAGTTGAGAGCACGGGTCACAAAGCCAGACTGAAAACACTATTTCAGGTAGCATATTAGTCAATAGAAGTTGTTTTATATGGAAGCTTTCCGTGGGAATGGGAACTTCAATAGGTGATGGCATCAGTGAAAACGTAATTTATAGTAAATTAAATATGAGGCTACCTGTGAGGTGATTGCAAAGAAAAAAATCAAAACTAAAATAAACACAAACGGAGCAATTGAAAGTAGATCTATAGCTTAGGCAAAGTTATGCTAATCCATCATTCATTGTGATCTTGGTTTAAGTAAAAAAAACTTTTCTCTAGATGGTGTGACTGTTGTGGGGGGACAGAAGAAGGAAGAACTGTGGGAGACTAAATTGAAATGGTGGAATTCTGGGGAGAGGAGGGGAAAGAGGAAAGTAGGTTTTGCTGTGAAACACACCCCAGGTTAGGACAATGGAGAATATCCACGTGTGTGAAAAATTTGGGGCAAGATGGAATCCAAGGAAAGGGAGAAGGGTGGAGAAGCAATAGTTTAGGTGTGGAGTTTGGCAGATTGGACATGAGACCATTAGGGATGTTTCTTTGAGTCTCAGTTGTTTGACATCTGGAAACAAAATTGTGAAAATTGCTGTTCTATCCTCTGATCATCAGGCTCCCAGGGCTGGGCCATTAAAAACAGGTAATTTACACACTGGAGGTTTATGCAATGAGGTAAAACTCTTCACTCTTACTGGTAATTTATTCATGTGGACACACTTTTGCTGTAGTTGCTATAGATATAATTAATTTGCTTTAAAACACTTACAAACTACATGCAAAAACAAAAAGCAGCCCCATTAAAATTTTATTCCATCCTTTCTAAAAGTGTACATTTTGGGGGGAGCAATCTTAACTTTATCCTTCTGTTGACATGCTTTATGAGGGAGTGTTTCATCACAAAGTCACATAAACAACTTTTTTCCCACATGACCTTCTGATAAAATAACCTACCTTTGGGATGAACCTGGGTCATCCACTTTCAGACATTGCTGCCTGTAAATTCACTGCAGATGAAAGAAGAAGCAGAATGATTGAAGGACATTTCTGTAAAATGAGGAGGGAAAAAATAATGTTTGACTACCGCAGAATAAAAGTTTTCTTAGGTGTATGTATGGTTCTTTCTGTACAGGTCCCACGAGACACTAGATAACCTGTATAAATTAACATTGTTTTCTGTAAATTCCCTTTATTCCTGGTCAAAGTATTTTCTGGATGGAGAACAGATTTGTGCAACACAAGAATTCTAAATAATTTTCGTGACCATTAATTCCAAAAGTGTCTCATGGCACATTAAGAAAAAAAAAAAAAAAAAAAAAAAAAAAAAAAAAAAAAAAAAAAAAAAAAAAAAACCAAACAAACAAAAAAAAAACCCAAAAAACCAAAAAAACCACAACAGAACAAAACAGAAAAGCAATTATTTTCCTGTGTGTAACTATTATTGTGCCACTGAAATCTACAAGTTTCTGCCTCTGTGCAAGCAAGCTCCACATGTATTTGACAGAAGGAATGGATATTTTACAGGGCCAGTGGGTAATTCTGAGTGAAATGTTGAGGTACACAGTCCCAGAGGGGTTTTTATGAAATTAGTTACATTGGAAATCAAAATGAAATTAAATGAGACATGGAATGTGAAGAAAACCCAGGGGATAGTGAGTGGAGATGCTGTTGCTGGCATTGCTACCTTATCCCTTTCTTCTCTCCTGGAGAAAATCAGGTTATAATCTGATGAGATCCACGTTCTAAAAGGAGAGTCACCTCAATAATCAGTTGTACCCTTCCCTGTGTGTTTGTGGGTGCACGTTCACACGCACTCCTCATTTTAGGGATATAAAGTGGGAGCAGGAATGAGGAATCAGGAATATTTGTACTGGTGGCATTTGTTTCCCCAAGCATGATGGGGCCTGGGGATAGCCTGCCCATGGGAAGTGGGGAATGGATTCCTTGTTTTGCTTGCACACACAGCTTTTGGTATTTCTATTAAACTGTTTTTGCTCAAGCCACGAGCATTTGTACATTTACCCTCTGATTCTCTCTCATCCCACAGAGGAGGAGTGACCAAGCTTCTTCCTGGTGTCTATCAACCTGTTGGGGTTAAAACCCCAGCAATGGGCATTTCCCCAAATGTAAATGCCAATGCAGCAGAATCACAGGAGGAAAGGATGAGAGACCTGGGATTGCTCAGCCGGGCAGGAGAAGCTTTGGGCTGAGCTCAGCGTGGCCTTGCAGGGCCTGAAGGGGCTGCAGCAAAGATGGAGAGAGACAATTGCCAAGGGCTGCAGGGACAGCACACAGGGAATGGCTCCCACTGCCACAGGGCAGGGCTGGATGGGACATTGGCAGTCAGGAATTGTTCCCTGGCAGGGTGGGCAGGCCCTGGCACAGCTGGGGCTGCCCCTGGATCCCTGGCAGTGCCCAAGGCCAGGCTGGACACTGGGCTGGGAGCACCTGGGACAGTGGGAGGTGTCCCTGCTGTGGCTGGGGTGGCACTGGGTGGAATTTAAGGTCCCTTCTGACCTTAAATCACCCTTCTGCTATTCTGTGGTGCTTTGATTCTTTGTTTTACTGTGCCTTATCATGGCTTTTGAATATATTCCTATCATAAAGCATTTCTACGTGACTGTACTGATCATGATCAGTCTTGGGTAGAAACTATGACAAACAACAGGTTTCAGATATGCTCTCTGAGAGCAATTTAAAGACAAATAGAGGAAGGGTTCAGATTTTTAAAAATTTGTTATTTTTATCCAAGAAATAAAACTCCTGTCTCAGAAGGAACAGTCCTCCATGGAACCAGTAAAGGTGTTTCATACCTTATGGTTACAGAATAATCTCTTTGTATAAGATCAGTAGTTTCTGAATGTAAAAAAAAAAAAAAAAAAAAAAAAAAAAATTAATTGTTTAGCATACTTAAAGGTAATATGAATTACTGTCATGCCTTCATTAGTATTGATTTGTAGTCCACTAATGTCTAAACCAGAATGGAGGATCTTCAAAGGGCAATAAAATCTAAAAAGCTTTCAGCATGAGATGCAAAGTCATTAAGTGATTCAAAGGGCAATACAGATAATTTATCATTATACATACCTGTGCAACTATGATACCATCCTAATTCAGAGTTTAATTCATTTTCCTGAAGCATGGATATTATCGTTGCGTAGCTTATCTGCATTTGGGGGTTTAGTGTAAAGATTTTAAAATATTTTCAGTCAGTCATACACGTGAATATATTAACAGAGGATCTTATCCATTTTTGTCCTGTAGCATTCTGGGGGATATTATTGTAATCCTGTATCAGTTTCAGTACAGATATGAGTACTCAAGCATCATCAAAGTGTGGGTTTTTTTCTTATTTACTCCATTTGCAACACTTTGTGTATTCCTTTGGGTTGTTTTTCTCTCTTTTATATAAATATATTTAAATATATATATGTAAATACAAGAGAAGAGGTGTTAGAGTTTAGAAGGACAATACTTTCAGAAGTATTTGAAACATATACAAAGTATAGGAAATTTGATAGGGTTGTTTTGGGTTTTTTTTTTTTTCTTCCTTATGGCCTACCTTAATTACTAATTGATAAGATTTATTATTTCCTTAACAGGCTTTGGATTACAGCTTCAAAGAGTGAATACAGAGCACAAAGTTTATTGAATATTCATTATTTATTGCTGATTTATTTTGGTTTGGTTTGGCTTGGGGTTTTTTGGTTTATTTGTTGTTGAAAACAACCTTTCATTTTCCCAGATGTCTGTATCACGTATTAACTACTTAAGTCTGATATTTTATTTTACAGAGATCAGCAGAAACTCTTAAGACATCTCCACCTGTAAAGAGGGTTAAGTGAAACAGCCTGGAATACCTTTACAGCAAAACATTGTTGCATTATTCTGAATATAAAGAAAAACAATTCAGACAGCTTTTTATCCTGTCTTCTCCACCATGAGGAGCCAGTGTCTTCATCAAGGCAGTAGATAACTATGAAATATTTTAAAAGAGACGACAGAAATCATAGGCCTATGGGATCAAATGTATCTTACACTTCATTTTGTGATCCTACCTTGGATTTTTTTCCATTGGTCATTATTTTATTTTTAGGAAAACTATGCAAGTTAAAAAAAAAAAAAAATCATTAGGTCCTTGCCACAAAGCAAAAGGCAACTGGAAGATAGAATTCAAGGCAGAGAAGATTCTCTCTTTGAGTTCGTAGAAAGGAAATAATTTAGGCATAATTTTCTCCAACTTCCAGCTGTCTGTGCACTAAATAAAATTTCAAAGGCTGTTGTTGCACAGTCTGTTTCTTGCATGAAACACTGTCCAGCTTGTCTTTTTAAGTTCTTTAAAAATGTCTCAGAGAATTCTGTGTCTTTAATGCCCATTTCCTGCTCCCCCAAATATTGTCCCTCTGGGGTTAATGACTGGTACAAAACAAGATTTCACTTGTTTTGGATTTTTTTTTGTTTGTTTGTTTGCTGGTTTTTTTTTTTTGTTTTGGTTTGGTTTGGTTTGGTTTGGTTTTTTTCATTTTGGGTGTTTTTGAGGTGTGTGTGTTTTGCTTGTGTGTTTGTTTTGATTTGTTTCTTATCTTTCTACATCACTCTTTTTCAGGATGCTAATGGAACTGAAGGGAAAAGGCCCTTTGAGTACACATGAAAATTCCTAACAGTCTTTTGGTGATATTAAAAGTGATTTTGGTCTAGTAAAGACAAGATTATTCTGCAGCAAAATTGAGCATTTTGTCCTTCTGTGTACGAACATTGTCTTTCTATGTTTTTATGCCATGTATGTCTAAAAGTATCATTATATTCCCCTCAAACTGAAATACTAGGGGCTAAATATTTCTATGTTCCAGACTGAAGAAGCTAAAAAAAATATTTCTACTAGACCTGCTTTTCTGCTTCTACAAGATTCCTGGATCATTTCTTTTATTAGGAAATATCTATAGAGCTTTAAAGAGTTTAAAGAGGGTTTCAGCAAAATGAAATCACTGCAGTGTAAATTAAGTGTAAAATGAGGAAATCCATACTCTTTCCCAAAGTTTCTTTGAAAGATTCTGAGCCATGGAGAAGAGATGACTGAATGAGCACTGCGGCGATTTAAAATAATTCCTTTATGCATGGGAAATACTCTGCCTTGAAAAATAGATGGGAAATTGAAAGAACATAAACACACACCATTGAGACAAAGCTGTGGAAATGACTGGATTTTCAGCTTACTAAACAAGCAAGAAGAACTCACTTTAGACCTAAAAAATTACATTATTTACTTTTCTCAGACAAATTCAAATACTGAGATAAATTAACCTCAAATATATTTTGTTTGAAAAAACCAATTAATTTCCATATTGGTAAATTAATTTCTATATTGGTAAATCTTCCCAGAAATTGAAAAAAAAAAAAAAAAAAAGATAATAAGTTAGCTTTCTTCAGTTTAAGAGAGGATTTTCTTATTGCCCCACATAATTCCATGTTTTCATTATAGAATATGATAAAAGTCTTTTCTATGAAATCATTATTTATTAGTAGCTGTATTGAAGAGTAGCCAAAAGTGTGGTGGACAAAACAAGCCCTGAACAATAGGAGTTCAGGGGTTTGGAGGGTATTTATAGATAGCAGGCTCAGATCTAGAATTCTTTCTCCTGGCAGAGACAAGGAAAGATCATGAAGGCATTTCTGTCCACAGTTGTGTGTAGCACAGCATAATAATTAGATTGCTCAGTGCTTAACCTTTTTATTTTAAAATAAGAGAGACAGCAGAAACCTGTCCTAAAAACCCCTTTTCAGCATCCTCCTCTTCACAGTAAACCAGGTTTCTTCATCTCTCTTCAATTGAAGAAGATTGCCTGTGTCTTTTATTGCAGCCCTTGTCACGTGCTTTCCAATTAATACCTTGCCCAGCTGTCATTTAAATGCAATGCTACAAATTTTGTCTTATTTTCCAGCAGATTGGCACACACACACATATTAAGAAACCATACTCTTCCACTCACTACTGCTAAAAAAAAATGTTACCCTATTCTCTTTTATGTTGTGCTTAGTAGGATTACATTGAAAAACCTCATGGTGTCTTCCTCAATTTCTGATTATTAAGGCCTTACAATTTAATTTTAATTGGTGCTTGTAAAAATTCAGAATGGAAAAAGTGTCTCTTAAAATTCCTTATCCCATGTAAATTTAATGATGATAATTAGCTTAGTTTATTTGAAGTCTCCATATCTCTATCACCTTCCCCTTTTCAAGAACATGGATTGAATTATGATCATCATATTAATGATGCCTGATTAGTATTGCATTTTATTGGCTCTATCTTGTTGTCCTCATGCACTCTGTGGCAGAATTCAAGGAGAATCACTTAGTCAAACTGCATGGTTTTGTTTTTTTTTTAAAGTGACTCAAGGCAAGAATATTAAAAATCATTCATTAGTGTCACTCTTTTTATATTTTCTGGAGAATACCTTGAAATGAAATCTTTCTGTGAGATCTGCCAGTGAAATTGTAAACCTGACAGGCTTTGGTTTCTTCAGCTTTGAATTTGGAGGTTGATCTCAGTGCTGCTGGACACAGTTTTCACCTCCCATTCTACTTTAATTTTCTGCAATGACCTGACTGGATCTCAGTGCTGCTGGACACAGTTTTCACCTCCCATTCTACTTTAATTTTCTGCAATGACCTGACTGGATTTGGAGAGGCTTCTGACATAAACTTACAAAAATTCTACTTATTATGATACACCGTAAAGATTGAAATTTGAAATGTTGAGTATTGAGAGACAATATGCTTTTGGAGATTGGTGGCTACCAACATGTTTTTTTGTTTGTTTGTTTTTAAATTAAGCTTTCTTCTCTTCTTAGTTTTAATTCCATGATACAGATTGATACCCATAGAGGTATATATAGACCAAAAGAGTAAAAATGGAACTCACAAGCCAAAATTAAGTAAGAAATCATGAAGATTCCACTTCTCTGTTTTTCTTTCAGTTTTTGGAATGTTAATAGGATTAGAATGCTGATTTAGCATCTCGTTGCATTTTGATTCTGCTATTCCCACGCTTTTAATATCAATCAGAATTTTGACAAGTAACATAAAGTGTATTGAAAGATCATATTGATCTCTCAATCAGAGGTACACTTCTAAAGACTGCAAATGAGATAGAACCTGATCTTTCCAGAAGATAAGGTTAATCAAGGAAACTGTCATCAATACAGCAGAAATTTAAAATTATCTCTGTAATTTTTTTTTTTTTTACCGCCTATAGGAACAAGAAAACATTGGCAGAAGCATTTTGTTTAGATTATTTTGTCAGTCAAACTACTTTTACATTTGAATTTTGCTAAAACACAATTTTTCTCAGAGAACAGAAGTTATGTTTTACGTCACTGAGTTCAGAGGTGGTGTGACAAAAAACGTGAATATTCTGAGCAGTGGGATGTGTTTCCCAGAGAGCTGTGGATCCTCCATCCTTGGAATTGTCCTGAAAACTCTTGGGATATGGTCCCAGTCAGAATCTGGCCTGCTGCAGGTCTCCAGCAAGATGGTTGGACAATATGCCTTCCAGAGGGGCTTTCAATTCCTAAACATTCTGTGATTTTTAGTGTTTTAGGGTCTAAAATTCATTGTTTCTCTAGTTCGGAGTGTTTTGGTTTTATGGCGCTTACTTATTAGAACTCCTCTCCCTTGGCAATTCACCTACGTGTGATTAACTTCAATAATTCCATTTTTTCAAAACCTGAGCCATTAATTCAGTTTATTTTCGAGGTACTTTCAGTCCTAATGCCGCCACAAGCCCTCAGCAGCCACAAAAGGTGATTGATGAGGTCGTACCCACGCTGCTGCTTTGCTGTCTGATCACAGCGCCTTTGTCGTGGAGCTGTGATCTGAACACAGCGTTAACTGTCAGTGACACAGAAGCCTTCTGTGAGAAAGTTTGCACGGAATAAAAGGCAATTTTATCGTCAGGTTGCCGACTCCCTTCTGCGGATGAGGTCTGCTGCCCCGATTTTGGATATTGGCATGGGCCACTGAGGGAGGTAACACACCTTACACACCTCCCCAGGTGAAACATCCGCCTGTCCAGGTGGAATCTGGCTGCTCAAAGGTAGAAATTTCCAGCCCTTCAAGCCTAACTCTCAGATTCTGCAATGTGTAATGGAAAAAATAATATTTAATGGTGGAGTTTTGTGCCACAGTAGAGAATAAAATAGGTTTGGATTAAATATTAGGATGAAGTTCTTCCCTGCGGGGGTTGTGAGGACCTGGAAAAGGTGAGTATTCCCATTATTTATATTGGAATTAAAAACTTAGAGAGTAGTCTTTGAGGAGTAGTTATTTATAAATTAATTTAATTAGCAAAAAAAAAAAAAAATATTGTACCTTCCTCCAAAAATGTTTTTAAACTTAATTGCTAAGTGGCTGACCTTTTATTTTATATGGGATTCTGTTTCAAATCAATTAGTAATAATGGCCAGTTGCACTTAAAGTGAGGGATATGCCATTTAGTTTGAACGTGCATTTTTAAGTGTTAATAATTGCAGGCAATAAGATGCTTGAGAAAGTATCATTTTACTGTAGTGACAAAAATATATGACAAAAATATACTTTTCAAGAATCAAGGTTCCCGGTTAGAGAGGAGAGTGCAAGAGAATCTGAATTACAACTTATAAAGCTGCAGAACTCTTTTTAATATATTGTTCTCAACTCCAGAGATGTATTGCTGCAGTGCAGACACACAAACATTTGCTTACAGTTACAGCCTCACTGAACTCAAAGGTGTTAGATACTCCTTCATGAAACGTATAATTTCTTTACCATTTTCAGTGGTTTTTTTTAAAAATCACTATTTAGATTTTTGTTATTAATAATATTTTTCTGTTTTTGCCAGACAAAAGGAAATTTCTAAGCTGCATCCGGCCTCATTTTGTGCCATTTGAGCAGCAAAAGTTTGCTTTACAATTTGTAAGCACATTCTAATAAAAAAAAAAAAAAAAAAAAAAAAGAGTGATGGGAAATACAATTGCAGGCCCTTTGAATATGATAGTTGAGAGATGTGTGCACACTTTTCCTAAATATGTATTTAGGTGTTCAGATGTCAGCAGTTTTCTCTGGAATGAGATGTCACTGTGTTCAGCTTTAGCACCTTGCACAAAAAATCTTAAATATCTCTACAGTCATTGGACCAGTGTTCTCAGATACCATCAGGTTGTAGCACACTTTAGACATTTGGGGATTTATATCTCAGTAATATGACCACTGCCCATGAAGTTTATTTTATATTTATTTTTATTTTATATTTTAAAAAAATCTACAATTCACTCTGCAAAAAAAAAAAAAAAAAAAAAAAAAACAAAACCCAAACCTTTGACCATGATAAAAATATTCCTAATTTAAATAACTGCATTGTGCCCATGCAGCAGGAATACATCTGGGTGACACTGAACTTCTGGTGAGAAGCAGCTGTTTCTCTTCATTTCAAAATATTGATGTTCTAATAATGCTAAAAATGGAAAAGAGAAAAACAATTGGCTTTTTTTTTTTTTCCCATGAAAACACAAGATTTTAAATGGGTTTTACATTGTCTTAAATTTAGATGATGTTTAGATTTTTTTTTCTCTTCCCTAGAGCTGGAGATCACCTGCTGGAATCTTCTTATTGCTCATAATTAGTAATGATACTCATAATTAGTAATAACTAATAATAGATAACTATTATTTATCATTAGTTCTTTGTCATTGCTTGGTACTACTGGCATTGGCATCAGTTCCTTTAGTTCAGTTTGCCTTCCTCATTTTGGGGCTGGTCTTTTCCTTATTTCTCCCTCTCTCTTCCCAGAAGCTACTTCAAAACTTCAGCCATCATGATTGAAAGAGAAATAACTAAGTAAACATTTTAATGAGCACTCCTGTGGCTTTATATTTATAATTATATTTATATTCATTTATATTTATATTTATATTTATATTTATATTTATATTTATATTTATATTTATATTTATATTTACAGATACATTTATTTACAATTATATTTTTACGTAAGTCCTTCCACTGCTCTATTGCCATTGACATATGCAAATCCAGAATAAAATGCAAGCAAGAAACAGAAATGCACATTTATGGAGTTTTAGTGAACTTTGTGGTGTTTTTTTTTGTTTTGTTTTGGTTTTTTTTTTTTAATTTAAACTGTTTGCTTTCTCCAGCCAAAGAGGAAAAGAATATGAGAACAACAGTTGCAGTCTGTGAGGGAGTGTCCAGAACAGCAGAAAAAAAGCTGCAGTGACTAAAACACTTCCATTTTCTCCAGGCTTATGACTAAACTACAGCAAAACACACATTGCTTGGATATGTCCCTGCATTAGTGGCCAAAATAAATCCATTTAAACACACAGTTCAGAGTCTCTTAGCCAAATTGACGCTCTACATGCTCAGTAAGGGACTATTTTTTGGCTCTGCAATATGGGGGAATGCATTAAGGTCTGGTTCTTGAGAAATAACTGGCAATTCTAACTGTTTTATTCAAACATCTACAACTCATGAGCTGTTTTTCCCAGAGTTTTTGTTTTAGAGATTTTTTTTTTTTTTTTTTTTTTGGGTTTCTGTGACATTTTCAATGTACAACAGATGCAAAGTCTAGAGATGAAAAAGGGTATGAATTCCAAACCAAAAAAAAAAAAAAAAAAAAAAAAAAACCCTTGGCATGCAATGCATGTGGAAAGTAAATCCATGTAAATAATAGATAGAAATGCATAAATAAAACTTAGCATCAATTTCAAGCAACTGCTTTGCCATGCTCATCTTCTCCAAATTAGGAAAAACTAAGTTTTACAATAAAATTGTTGGAATTCATAATCTGTGTCACTTTAGATGTCCACATACCCACAGTGGCTAACCTGAGTGAGTGTCTGTGTGGTTGCTTTGCATTGATTCATGTAGACTGGATGAAGTGCAAATAACTGTAAAGAGAGGAAAAAATAGAAAAAAAAAGGAAGACATTTAGAAAATCTTTATGATCACAGATATTTGAGCTATTGTAAAAACATTACTTAATTCCACTTGTAAAAATATTATACCATATTGGAGGTGTATTGTTATGAATGTGAGCCGTAACTGAATTTCAAACAGCAGCGCTGGAGTTAGTCCCATTATAGGATTAAACTGACATTATCAGTCAAATGAGGAGAATTTGCACTAAGAAGTTGTTTTATTTTGTTGTTTAGATATAGCCAGTATACAAAAATGAAAAGGGACCCTGCCAAAAAGTGTTCTGTGCAACTGAAGTGAAGGAAATGAAACTGAAGTTAAGTAAATTAAACTGAGTAATTGATGTTTGGATTTTTTGATAGTTTTCAGAGAGAACTCAACTAACGAGTCAGGGAGCTTAGCCATGTGTCAGATGCCAAGCTTTCATCAAAGAAGAGGGATCTACCAGAAAGGTCATTGGCTAAATTGAGTCTTTGGGTTGTGGGCTGCTTTGCTGTTGCTCTTTGCAGTCTGAACTTTGTAAATCTTGCCTTGAGCAGCAGTTTGAGATTCCTGTAAGCCGTTTATGAGCGAGCTGAAATGTCAGCCTTCCCGGGAAACTGCGTGGGCACGCGTGGGTGTGTGAGGGGAGGCATGGCAACAAAAATCCCTGCTTTGGTCAACAGTTTCCATCAGATTTTGTGTTTTCACTAACTTGTTTTCACGGAGATGCAGTCTGTTTAACTTTCTCAGTGCCTCTGGGCGATGTTTGAGGGTGGACATCCCTGCATCCACAGTGCATTACGACAGAGAGATGAGCACTCAGGAAATGGGGGTGCGCTCTGTGCTACTCTACAACAGCCTCCTTCCAAATTGTGCCTGTGTGTTCCTGAGAAACTGCTACTCCTCTCACTTTTCACTCCTTAGGAATCTAAACTATCCGATCCTTTGAAACAGCACTGCTGTCAGAAGGAGAACGCTTCCAGATATTAATTTCTGGGTAACTGACTCCCCCAAAAACATGCAAAGCCAGTAACAAAAAACGAGTCAAAAAAAGCTTCACAGGTCTACCCACAAAGGTTCCACCTCCTACCCCTTCCAAAAAAGGTGAAACAATCTACACATAACTCAGAATCAATTTCGACAGAGAAGCTGGCTTTCCACACAGATGCTCCTGAAGAAATTGGGAGTTAACCTGCTCCATACAAAGCTTGGGCTGACAGGCTGTGCACAGGGAAAACAACGCTGCCTTGCCCTGCAGAGGTGCCTTGCTGCCACTCTGCTGTGTGAGGACAGACAAAGCACAACACAATTCCAGCCCCAGAGCACTCTCCTGCAGCCGCCCAGGTCCCATAAAACACAGCAGAAGGGAAGCCCTCAATAAAAGGATAGATAAAGGGACAAAAACAATATCAAATTTTCCTCTTCTTCCCTAGCACAGCACAGAACTGAAAGCCAGGTTCACTCTGTGAAATATATGAGTAATGCTGCACAAAACAACCTTTTCAAAGAATGGGAAATTGAAACATCATATCACAGATTCAATCACTGAATTCTAGAAATTATTTGAATACTTCATTCTCTGCAGGACTCTGTCCCTGATCTTTATCCCAACAATAGATGATGTGGAAAACTTATTTCTTCAGTACCAAAAGCAAGAGGTTCCTGGACCTGAAACTACTTTTCTGCACTTAGCTGGAGTATGATTAAATCTTTATGCTCTGTTAAACAGTGAACAAATCTTTTCATGTCTTTTAAGGAACGTCTACAACTGAAAAGGTATCAAAGAGATGGAGCTACATGGTTGGGAAGTATCATAAAAAGATGAATATGTCTTTCTGGTGTATCAAAACACTGGCATTTAAAACATAAATTGCCTTATATTATATAAACTATTAAAACTATATTTAGAGTCTATATTTAGTGTGTGATAATGTTATCAAAATTGTGTATAAATACCTATTTTGGTATATGATCTTGCATACAAACTCAATAGCTCATGTAAAGAGGTGTTTTTGTGTTAATTCTGGTTGATGGCATAATTTCAGTTTCCCTTATCTCAGTCAAACTTAATTTGATATAGAAACTATTGAGAGATGAAATTGATTATCAGCATGTTAACTTCAAATTAAAAGCACATCATGAAGAAGTGTTACTACCATCCTTTATCCAACTCATTTTGTAATATAAATTTAATCCTTCCAGAAAGCTGCGAAAAAATGACATTAGCAATTTAGGTTGGTGGATATTTGTTAAAAATCTAAGAGTGATAACTTGTTACGAGTGTTATTTATCAATAATTTATAATGAATTCTCTCCAACATTCATGACAGAAAAAGTAACTCCATTCTTTATGAGGAGCTGCTCCTGTAGGACATCTGAAGATATATTTTTCAGCAAAATTCTTATGCTATTAGCTAATAATCTTAAAAAGAGCATATGATAAATATTTCTACTAACATTACAAATCTAATCATATTTCTAAGGCCAAATCCTACACTCATACTGAATATACACAGATATCCCTGTGTAGACTAATTGCTTCCATTATTCCATTTTTGTTTTATTTTCATAAAAAACCACAAGCCTGTTAACAAGTAGGCCTTGCTCATGAGGCTGAGAAGTGACAAGAGCAAGAAGTAGCTGTGACAGAAGTAATTAACTTGATGCCTGGAGATGATAGTCTCACACAAAGTGCTTGGACACATGCAAAGTGCCTGGATGTTTCACTGAATTTCTCCTGAGGCTGCTGTGGCGTTTTCTCTGAAAACTCACAAATTGTTCTCTTTTCGAAACGTTTTCTCAGCAAAATCCAGCTGAATAAACTGGGGTATTTTGAGGATCATCCCAGGTGTTGGGACTATTACAGAATCATTGGCGTTGGAAAAGACCTCCGAGACCACCCTGTGCCCGATGCCCACCTTGTCCCCAGCCCAGAGCTCCGAGTGCCACCTCCAGCCCCTCCTGGGACACCCCCAGGGATGGGCACTCCAACCCTCCCTGGGCACTTCCAAGGCCTCAGCCCCCTTTCCATGGGGAAATTCCTGCTGCTGCCCACCCTGAGCCTGCCCTGGCCCAGCCTGAGGCCGTTCCCTCTCCTCCTGTCGCTGTTCCCTGGAGCACAGCCCGACCCCCCCGGCTGTCCCCTCCTGTCAGGAGCTGTGCAGAGCCACAAGGTCCCCCCTGAGCCTCCTTTGCTCCAGGCTGAGCCCCTTCCCAGCTCCCTCAGCCTCTCCTGGGGCTCCATTCCCCTCCCCAGCTCCGTTCCCAACTCCATTTTCCAGCTCTGAATCAAATAAAAAACCCTTTTCCTGTGTGAAAACTGTGCCAAATAAGTCAGATTCAAAATTTATCGGGGGCTGAATTTCCTTCAGAATGGTAGAGTATATGGGGCTGCAAATTACTTATGTCAGGCAATTCGTAACAAACCGAACAATGCAGAAGATTTCTTTTTTTATTGTGAGTTGCACGTTTAATCCAGCTAAGATAAATGATTGTGTTTAGCTCAATGGATTCCTTGGCTCTGGCTCACCAGCACTCCCAAGATTATTTATTGCAGCAGTTTAAAATATTATCCATTTTATAGTCTTCTAAATCATTTTCTTATCAGAAGATGGTTTCTGAATTGGAAAAAAATATTGCAGTTATGTAGTTCATGAAAAAGTCATTAGAAAATGCAGAGGATGGTGAAACTAGGAGCATGAATGCTACATAACAATCCTCAAAGTAACAAGTTTATAGACTCTGTGTGACAGATATTTACTGATGATGAGAACTGACAGCTCCCCACAAATTCACAGGGCATCAAGGGTGATCAGAGATGACTGAAATTAAATAGCAGTTATTTTGCTGATCCTGAAAATCTTAAAATCCTTAAAAGAAAGTAAAAAAAAAAAAAACAAAAAAAACCAAAAGAAAATGTTATTTTCCTTTTTTTTTTTAACTGAATAAGATTCCCAGTAAACAGTTTTCCACATCAAAAAATGTTTATGTAGTAAGGAATACACAGGATAGATGATCTCACTGAACCCCTAATACGGGCATCATATTCAGTAAGAAGAAAATAGTTTATTGTACTTTAGTTTTAATAGCCATTTAACATTATGTTAAAAAGATGTATAGGAAACAGGAGTGCTGTTGCAAGTGCAAAGATGCTGCAATTTTTTAAACTTTGACACAAAAAAATCAGCTTTTTCATTTTCGTAGTTTCCTACCATCTGCTGACAGTTTTAGTAAGCTCTAAACTTCTCCTGCAGACTCTAGGAAAATGAAATCTCATACTAGTTGTTTTGTCAGACACAGCTAATCATATGTTGATTGGCTTGAACTCGTTGCTTGAACTGCTATTCTTTGGTTTGGAATTACACAGAGAAATTAAAATTTTATAAAATAAATTTTCATTTCACATGCAAATAGTTGTATTGAGTCTTTCAGGAGAAGAAAAAAAACCCACAAAAAAAATCAGCAGATTGTTGGTTAACCAAATAACATATTTCGGCCTCTAATAATGAAATTTCATTTTAAAAGTGCATATTTCACATATCAGAAGTAGATACAAATATGCTAATAATTCTTTTTAGTACTGTGTTCACAGGAGCTTTTACAATGTGAAATCAGTTTAAATATATCAGATTCTAACAGCTTAAATATGTCAGATTCTAACACCTAACACTTAAAGCCTGTTTCTTTTCAATAGTTATAGCAACCTGATTTATATCAAAATTAATATTCAAATAGGGTGAAATACTGCTGTTTTTTTTTTCACAGCTTTACTTTTAGAAAAATTGAATCAGTAAGAAGACACATTGATAAAAAATTCAATTTTTCATAATTCAGAACTTAAAGCAGCAACACAGAAAAAGAACAGGCATAAAGAGATGAGTTCACAGCAATTTCAAAATTGAGACTTCTAAGCAGATCAATTTAGAATGTACAAACAAAAATCTTCCACAAAGCTATTTATTTTCTCCAAGTACAGAACTTCCCTCACTCCTGCAGTACTTCACCCCTCCTCCTGTGCACACTAAAATCAGAGAAGCTGAAAAAACATAGAGAAACACCTCTCTTTTGAATTGGTTAAAATATTGGTTTAAATCCAGTTTTTCTGTAGCTGTTGCTTATGTAAAAGTACTTAATACACTTAATATTTTTTTACAATGCCTTTCAGAACCAAATTTAGCTCTCTGCAAAGTTATGAGAATTTTCGCTAGCAATTTTTCCATTCTTATTTGAATTGCCTTGACTTTATAGCTTGTTTTTACCTAGTAAGAGACCACAAACACAGTGTTTGGGGCTTGGATGTTTTTACTTGTTGCTCCTCGATGGTTTTGTTTTCAATATAAAAAAAAGACCTGTCTTAATCCTTAAGAGATTCTTCAGACAGATTGAGAGAGCACCCTGTGAGTTACAGTGAAGGCAAATAACCCTTTATATACATTTGTTGAACCCATCAGCCTCCTAAACAATTTTCCAGTTATCCTAATGGGATTAGAATAAAAGACTTGTGTGGCGAGAATGAAAAGTTTGGATTTCTAAATGCATTTTATCAGGAAAATACATGGAAAAGGAGCAGGGAAAAAAAAAAAAAAATCCTTAAATGCAAGAAAGCAAATGTTTCCATGACTTAGGATGCCTCTGTAGGCGCCAGGATCAAGTCTCCCGGGCTCTGGCAGCCCCACTGAGGTCCTAAACACACACAAAAGGAGCTGTGGCCCACAAAACATCACGGTGTTCCTAATCTTGAAACAGAAAAGCAGAGGTGTTATATGCCAACCTGTCCTACACAGCTGAAATGCAAGGAGTTTTAATAAATATCACCACATGATCACCTCAGCCCTGAGGAAGGATCAAGTGAATGTCAGTGGCGGGTTCACACATCCCGCTCCGAGTGCATTTTTTTAATCTTAAGTTGTACTCACAGGATGGTTTAGGTTGGAAAAGACCTCCAAGGTCAACCAGTCCAACCTTTGAGTAAGGGTTTGTGCAGATGTGAAGGACCAGGTTCGGCTGGAAGAAACGGGAATGCTGGTTGGTAGAGCAGAAATACCAATTTCCACTTTCCTCATCACCTTTGCTTCTATTTAATCCTCACTGCTTGACCATCAGGATAGCCCAAGCATTAAAATCACAGAATCACAAAATTTTTGAGGTTGGAAAAGACCTCCAAGACCGCCCTGTGCCCGATGCCCACCTTGTCCCCAGCCCAGAGCACGTCCAGCCCTTCCTGGGACACCCCCAGGGATGGGCACTCCAACCCTCCCTGGGCAGTGCCAAGGCCTGAGCCCCCTTTCCATGGGGAAATTCCTGCTGCTGCCCACCCTGAGCCTGCCCTGGCCCAGCCTGAGGCCGTTCCCTCTCCTCCTGTCCCTGTTCCCTGGAGCACAGCCCGACCCCCCGGCTGTCCCCTCCTGGCAGGAGCTGTGCAGAGCCACAAGGTCCCCCCGGAGCCTCCTTTGCTCCAGGCTGAGCCCCTTCCCAGCTCCCTCAGCCTCTCCTGGGGCTCCACTCCCTTCCCCAGCTCCGTTCCCTTCTCTGGCCATGCTCCAGCTCCTCAATCTCCTGTCAGGATTGGCCTGTCCCAGCTTTCCAGCCCTTCTATCCCAGCCTGGAGTGTTCCATGGGGTTGCTGCATTCTCATCACTGTCCTGTTCCAAATGAAACCATTTCCCTTCCTCATGTGGTGTTTGCTGCTTGGGCAACATCTCTCCAACCTTTTCAGCCAGCTGTGGAACACAAGAAATGGCAAGTAACACAAAATACGGCCAAACAATGTCTTGAACCATTTTAATCTCAACCTAAAGATGAGCACACGACCCACACCAGGTATACAACACTCATGGCAGGCCATCCTCGTGTAGTTTTGGATTTATTTTTGTGTTCTGGGTAGAGTTTTTTGTCTATTTGTTTGGTTCTTGTTGTTGTTGTTGAGGATTTTGTTGCTTTTTTTTGTTTGGTTTAACATGACAAATGTAATTTTGGGGTGAAATTCTTTTAGAGACCATGGCCATACCAGTAGAAAGGGCTATGCAGGGAAAGGTTTTTTTGTTTTGTTATGTTCAAAATCACAGGTTATGCTGTTTCTCAAGCCATTTCCACTCTCACACTTACTGTCCAGAAATTATAAACACATGACAAGCACTTGTATCAAAAATACAGCAATCAGAACGAAAATCTTCTAGATAACAAGTTCCAAAACTCTTTCACCTGAAAATAGGAGTCACCTACTATTGAAATAAATAAATAAAATCTGAGCTTAACTTTCAGATCCTTTTGGTTGATATACAAAATAGAGCTGCTGCCAGAAAGGAGGAGAAATCCTGCACAACGTGCAATTCTGGACCCTCACCGTGATGTTTTTAGGGAGATGCATCTTTAGGATAGAAAAAAAAAAAAAAAAAAGTCTTTAAGAACCATCTCTGAGTGATATAACTAATCATGATATCATGTTAGATTGAGCTAAGTGCTGTGCTGGCAGCTCTCTGATTGCATTGCCTCTGCTCCTACCTATCCAACAATTGTCATTTTATGTCATCAGGAGACTTTTCCACATCCTCTGGCCTATTTACTGGTACCAGTTCACACATTGCCACTGGGTAAGGCAATTCACAAACATTTGGTGAGCTTTCATTGATGGGCTGCTGAAGCTCTGGTTTCCCAGTCACTAGAGCTTCATGTTGGTTCAGCTGGGACCTGGTCAGATGTGTAGTGGCTCTGAGATGTACAAAACAACTAACGTTCAAAATAAAAGCATTAAAAGCAGACAGGAAAGGGGAAGTCTGAATGCCTCCAAGAATTTGTTTCCATATTGAGTTACATTGTTCTGACTAGAAAGTTAATAATTATTGCTTTTGGTATGTCCTGAGAATATGAGTGTCAGCATGCATTCAGGAGGCAATATTATTATTTTTTTTTATACTCACACAAAGTGTTGTTCTAATTTCTCAGGAAGCAAATGTATTTGGTGTGTGACTCTTTTCAGGTCAGCTACTGACTACAGCAATGCTTTGTGGAGACATTAAAATTTTCTCTGTTCATCCAATGCTCAGCTGCCCAGCTACTGGCAAAACCTGAACTAAATAGCCCCAAACTGCTGTAATCCCTCTTCCCTGACTGTCAGTTTATCACAGGATGGATTTTTTCCTGCAGGCACCTCTCCTCAGTGGCATTCTGCTGAGCTGTGAGCACGAGGGCTGTGTTGGATCCTCTTCTTAGGGACCAGAAAATCTGAGGCTGCACTCTCACAAGTGAGACCCTTCAGCAGGAAATGGTTCCTTCATTTCTGGGCTGATTTCATTTTGTGTGACATGTGCCATGGATTGACTTGCTTTAACTGTTCGTTGTGCAATCCTTGCCAAAGTCATTCCACTGGGAAACCTTTGAGACAGATGAATAAATGAATGACCCCTCTCCCAATCTCCTCTGAAGCACATACCTTCTATTGACATTTTCTTGGTTTATTTCACATGCTTCTTAATATCTGGGTCTTCAGGGACCCTCTGAACCTTTCAGTCTGTCACAACATCCTTCTTTGCTCCTTGACCCATATGCAACTCATGATCCAAGGGCGGTATTGAACACCTTCTTCTCTTGTCCCCTCTCCTTTCCGCAGAGTTTGATCCTTTCTAGTTTTTTTGTGGGGATATTTTTGCATTGAATACAACCATAAATTATTAGTTAAACACTAATTACAAATCTTTTATGCTTTGAAATTATTTATACAGGTATTAAGAATCCTGGAAAAGTCATGGTTGTTGAAATGTCTCCTCCCTCCTCCATCTCCTATCGTGGAGCTGTTCAAAGCATGTCTGTAATAGTAAAAGTCATTAAAAAAAGAGCAATGTGCAATGGAGAAGTTGAAAATACATCAAGAAAGCTGAGTTACAGGGCTCTGTTGTTGCTTCGTGGGTTTTTTGTTGTTTTGTTCTGCTGTTGTTTTGTCTTTACATTTTGGTTTTGTTTTGTTGTTGTTTTGGTGATTTTGGTGTTTTTTGCTGGTTTTGGTTGGGTTTTTTTGTTGTTTGCTATTTGTGTGAGTTTTTGTTATTTGGGGTGTTTGGGTTTTTTTTTTTTTTTTAGTGGGGAGGGTTTGGTTTTTTTTTTTTTGGTTGGTTGGCTGGTTAGTTGGTGTTTTTTTGTTTTTTTTTTTGTTGGTTAGATGACTGGTTGGTTGTTTTTGGGGTTTTAGTTTGTTTGGTTTGCAGTCCCTGGCTCCATCTCTGAGGATTTACATCATCACAGGAAGGTTGTAAAGTTCAGCAAGGTATTCCTAACTTGTAGCTGCATTATGACCATCATAGTGAGCAAGGAGAAACAGTACTAGAGAAAATTGGCCTAAAACGAGTTATGAGTCTAACTTTTTGTCCTGGTTCTGTTCAGAGTTACAAACTTCAATATTTAGAGTTTCCTGGCATCTGAGTGATTGCTCTGTACTCTGGTGGAGGCACAGGCAAACCTACCTGTATTTGGTCATGTAATTTTCAAATTATTTAATTCATAAATAATTTGGCTACTGCAGTGCACTCTGGTTACCACTTTAGTTTGCAACCACTCAAAAAAAAAAAATCAAATATGATTCTTTAAAATAACATTTATTCCCACTGGCAGAATGCTTTTCTTCTCCATAGCCAGTACTGTCCTCTGACTGTCTACAAAAGCAACTGCATGTCTTCGATATTTTTGAGATATTTGCCATATTTTCTTCCAATATTTTAGTCAGGTTATGTGATAATGCTCATTTGCCTACATCCAAAAAGAAATTATATCAGGAGGAGCAGCTCACATTCACCAGATCCTTGTTGCATTCAACATGATATATTTTCCTCTAATCATTTCAGTAAATGCATTTGAGAAAGCTACTAAGTAAACATCTCTTGTCCAAATCTTATGATACTCAGATCTGGTCAAACAGATCTTCAAGATTTTTTTTTTTTTTCCTTGCCCAATTCAGGAAACAACATCTGATTTCTGGACAACTTCCCAAAATCAGGAATATCTTTGTTTGGAAAGACACAACTCCCAGTGAATTTTAAAATTTCAAACTTGTTTGAATAAAATAGACTATAATTCCATTTTCTTATAATGAAAAAATTAATACATTTTCTTTTAATCCCTTTCATAACAAAAAATAAACAAGATACATTTTTGAGTGTCTTAGAGTAAAAAAAAAAAAAATATCTCCAGTGACAGTGATCCAGGAAGGAAAGGATCCAGTGATCCCCGGTTCCTTTTACTTTCATTATAGAAACATGCAACTTTGAACTCTCAGGTAGAAAAAAAAAAAAAAAAACTGCACTCAGGTTAAGTTTTTATGTTAAAGAGTGTTCTGACTTTTCATTCTGAATATTGTTCTCACTGTAAATTGAGACAATTTGACAATGTGGCAGCATTGTCCCAAACCCAAGAAATTTTGATACTTTAGAAGTTTTAGATGAATTTATCATATTCTCACTTTGCTAATTGTAAATTCCTGAGACCTAGTTAGGCTTGTGAGAGGGTGACAAAAAGGCAAGGTTGTGAAGACTGTGACAAAGGGACAAGAACTTCTCAATAAAATGTGAGAAACAAAATGTTAATATTATTAAAATAAGATTCTTGACCCATTGGACTTATAATGAATGATGAACAGCTTTGTTAACTTGCAGACTTGTTTCAAATTTTAAATCACATGTGGTACAACCAGAAATCGAATTCCTTTCATTAATATTTCATTAAAAATTAAATGCAGTAAAGACATTCAGACCTTTGGATATTTCTAATGACATTTTAAAATAAATACTTTACTTCCCTACACCAACAGATCTAAAATTTAAAAGCCTACTGCCACATATTGCCACTGTTACATAAATCCTATTGCTGCACTCTATATAGAGCTATTCACAGCCGTGGTTTAATAATGATCTATTAAACATTTCCACCTAAGTAAGTGTTAGAAACATACTTAAGATAGCACATGAAATACCACTACAAACTTAATATAGCAAGCATTTATGTGAGTTAATATAATGAAGTTAAAACCAGCTGTTTTACTAAACCTTTTGTGATCACTGTATGCAGGTGATGACACACATTCTCTTCTCCTAAACACTTGAAATATGTAATATAAGATTTAGAATTTCATAGTCTAAATTGCATTATATAAACTATGTATGCCTTCAAGCCAATCTGACATGAGTAATAGTTAGAGAAACAATGATTTGAATCTGCTGTGGCATTTTTAAATGTTTAAAACCTCACAGAGCAATAGTACCTTGTACTGTCACAAATTATTTCTATAATACAGTAACTACTGCCTGGAAATTTCAGTTTTGTTCCACGACAAGAAATTGGAGAAGTTAAAAGTATAAAACACCACAGGTCATTTTGTCAAGTTCTTCCTCGTTCACTCTTTCCATCATTCTCTCTTGCAGATATGCTACAGCTGTATCTGCTTGTTGAATGTTTGCAGCCATGAGCTCCTCGTGTTTTCTTCCTCTGTGAGAAATCCATAGCAGCATCGACCAAAGCTTCATTCAAAATATGCTGCTTCTGCAGTGGAATATCATCATGAGAGGTGCCAGTGACAGCCCTGAAGGACAGGATGGCATCCAGAGGGACCTGGACACCCCCAGGGGCTCTCAGGAGGTTGAACCAGGCCAGGGCTGGTGCTGCCCCCGGGTCAGGGCAGCCCTGGCTGGATCCAGGCTGGGCTGAGCAGAGGGAGCAGCCCTGGAGGAGCCCTGGGGGTGCTGTGGGCACAGCTGGGACCCCAAAGGCTGAGCTGGGCTGAGCCCAGAGCCCAAAGCCTGAGCTGGGCTGAGCCCAGAGCCCAAAGCCTGAGCTGGGCTGAGCCCAGAGCCCAAAGCCTGAGCTGGGCTGAGCCCAAAGCCTGTGCTGGGCTGAGCCCAAAGGCTGAGCTGGGCTGAGCCCAGAGCCCAAAGCCTGAGCTGGGCTGAGCCCAAAGGCTGAGCTGGGCTGAGCCCAGAGCCCAAAGCCTGTGCTGGGCTGAGCCCAGAGCCCAAAGCCTGAGCTGGGCTGAGCCCAGAGCCCAAAGCCTGAGCTGGGCTGAGCCCAGAGCCCAAAGCCTGAGCTGGGCTGAGCCCAAAGCCTGTGCTGGGCTGAGCCCAGAGCCCAAAGCCTGAGCTGGGCTGAGCCCAGAGCCCAAAGCCTGTGCTGGGCTGAGCCCAGAGCCCAAAGCCTGTGCTGGGCTGAGCCCAGAGCCCAAAGCCTGAGCTGGGCTGAGCCCAAAGCCTGTGCTGGGCTGAGCCCAGAGCCCAAAGCCTGAGCTGGGCTGAGCCCAGAGCCCAAAGCCTGAGCTGGGCTGAGCCCAGCGGGGGCAGCAGGGCAGGGGGGATTCTGCCCCTCTGCCCCTCAGCTCAGAGCCCACCTGCAGAGCTGCCCCAGCCCTGGGCCAGCACAGGGAGGAGCTGGAGCTGCTGCAGCCAGGCCAGAGGAGGCTCCAGGATGAGCAGAGGGATGCAGCAGCTCTGCTGGCAGGAAAGGCTGGCACGGCTGCCATTGCTCAGCCGGGCAGGAGAAGCTTTGGGCTGAGCTCAGCGTGGCCTTGCAGGGCCTGAAGGGGCTGCAGCAAAGATGGAGAGAGACAATTGCCAAGGGCTGCAGGGACAGCACACAGGGAATGGCTCCCACTGCCACAGGGCAGGGCTGGATGGGACATTGGCAGTCAGGAATTGTTCCCTGGCAGGGTGGGCAGGCCCTGGCACAGCTGGGGCTGCCCCTGGATCCCTGGCAGTGCCCAAGGCCAGGCTGGACCCTGGGGCTGGGAGCACCTGGGACACTGGGAGGGGTCCCTGCCATGGCTGGGGTGGGATGAGATGAGCTTCAAATTATTTTCCAACATAAACCCTTCTATGTCTCTGTGATTTTATGGTCTTTATTAAGGGATATCTAATAGAGCCTAATAAGCCTAGTAGCTCCTTTCCTCTTTAATGATGCTTTAGCAGTAGGAGAATTTCTTTTTACAAGTACTTGGTGCAACTGCTGTGTCCTCTACCACTTTCCAAGTGTTTGAGAAAAGCGGCTCTATTAACCAACAAAAGCACACTGCAGCAAGGCCTAATGCTCCTTCCAAATGAGTAATTTTCCTCTTTTATAGATAATGAAAATATCTATTTTCTATCAGGATCTATAAGGAAACTTGTGAAATGTCCATGTTTAAACATGGGCCTGTACAGAATGCCTGCGTTTGTTCTCCTTTGAGACACCTGAAATAGTTACATATACATTTATTTATATTTATGAAATATGTTTCCAAATAATCTATATTCCAGAATATTTATTTTGCAAGAAATTTGAAATCAGACACCTAGATATAAGCTTGCACGCACAGATAAGCTCCTTCACAATGCCATAAAATAATTTTATTTGAAGCAATGTGAGGACCTTTAGCTTAGGGTGTTTGTTTGCCTGAATAATTGGCAGAGCTATATGTGACAAGCTTTGCATTCAGGACATGAAAGTTCATATTTCAATCAGTTCAAGCTGCAGAAAGCAAGGATAAGTGACGTGAAAAACATGGGTTCCAAAGTGCTTTTAATTTTCAGGGGAAAGACAAGCAGACATTAGTGTCTGGGGGCTAAACACTTTCTTCTGGCTTGTTGAAACATGCGAATAAATATATGTAAATTTTTTAATTTATTTTTTAAAGAAGATATAAAGAAATAAAAAGTTATATTGAATGCCCCTTGCCAAAACCATAAAAGACATGAAAAGAAGGAGAACACTTTCAAAGCACTGCTCAAGTCTACCAGTGCAAAGCACTTCCTTGTCTCAGTCTCCACACACAACTTTTAAGGGTTTCCCAGAGGTTTTGTCTGGTGTTTTCTCATTCCTAAAAAAAAAAAAAAAAAAAAAAAACAGAAAACCACTAAGCTTTCATGGCAGAAATGAAAGAAAAACCATTAAAAGGCTGAAATAAAATGGTCTGTGCAAAACAAGGCATTGAGCAAAGTACCTCTGGCTGGACAAACAGGTTTTGGTGCAGTAAAGAAAAAAATATATACCTCGTAAATATTTTGTTTCTGAGAGTAACCTGACCTCATTCTACTCCAAGGTGATCTGCTGAGTGGATGAGGGAGAGGCTGTGGATGATGTCTGTGTGGCCTTGAGGACTTCAGGAAGGACTTGGACACTGTGTCCCACAGTTTTTTTTCCTGGAGAAACCGTATGCACATGGCTTGGATAGCTGTGCTCTTCCCTGGTTAAAGCACTGCCTGGATGGATGGTTCTAAAGACCAGTGGTGAGTGGAATTCACTAGTGGCAGTCCCCAGTAAAAGGGCCCTGTGTTGTTTAATATCTTTATTTATGAGCTGGGCAGGCTGGATTGATGGGATGAGGCCAATGGTGAGAGGTAAAAGCAGGACAAGTGCCAGGTCCTGCCTTGGGTCACACCAGCCCCACGGAGCACTCCAGGCTGGGACAGAGGGGCTGGAAAGCTGGGACAGGCCCTGGGGGTGCTGTGACAGCAGCTGGACACGAGCCCAGGGGTGCCCAGGTGGCCAAGAGGCCGATGGCCCCTGGGCTGTGCCAGCCACAGGGCACTGACTGCTCCTGTGCTGGGCACTGCTGAGGGACCACATCAGATCCTGGGGGCAGCTCTGGGCCACTCACAACAACAAATGGAGGGGCTGGAGCGTGGCCAGAGAAGGGAACGGAGCTGGGGAAGGGAATGGAGCCCCAGGAGAGGCTGAGGGAGCTGGGAAGGGGCTCAGCCTGGAGCAAAGGAGGCTCAGGGGGGACCTTGTGGCTCTGCACAGCTCCTGCCAGGAGGGGACAGCCGGGGGGGTCGGGCTGTGCTCCAGGGAACAGGGACAGGAGGAGAGGGAACGGCCTCAGGCTGGGCCAGGGCAGGTTTGGGAGTGGTATCAGGAAAAATTCCTTCAGTCGCCTCCTGTCCAGCCTTGGAGGTGGTTGAGTCCCCATCTGTGGATGGATTTAAAAGCCATGGAGATCAGGCACTTGGGGACAGGGGTCAGTGGTGGTCATGACAGCGCTGGATTAATGGTTGGGCTCAATGGTCTTAGAGGTCATTTCCAACCTAAACAATTTTATGGTTCCATGAAAGGCTGGAAAGGTTTGGGGCTAGTCTGTCATTAACAGCTGTTCCAGAAGTTCCTGTGTTCTGCAGACAGAGGACAATTTTACACGAAATAAGGGGTGTTAGGAGGGGTTTTCCTCTCACAACTGCTGAGCACAACCTCTCAAGGCACAGATACAAGGCATGAGCGAGCTCAAGGACTCCAGGAAGACCTAGCCATAACCTGGAGGTCTTCCAAATCTCACAGAATATTCCGTCCTGTAAGTCATCAAGCCCAGAAATTTCTCAGCAACAGAAAGGTTATTGGTTTGTTTGGCACAGAATGACAGTAACACTTCTGAAAGGAACATGATTTATTCCACTTCTGAGAAGAAGCAGGACCCTTGACCAAGTGCTGCCTGAACCAGCATCTCCACTGCTTGCTGCAAAATAAAGCAGGAAAGCTCTCAGGTTTAGTTTTAGAGGTAAATCACTCACTGCACCCTGATATTTATGGCCTAAACACAGGCAGAGGAGTAAAACAGAAGAAGGACTATGGTCCTCCTTGAATGGGGGAAAAGTATTGTTTTTATAACTCTGCATCATCTTAAATTTAACAGAGAAGTAATGCTTTTTTGCAACAGGTTTACAACTGCTTTCTTTTTAAAAATCTCAAATTTTATCATGTTACCCTGCCCATAAGTGACAGTTTAGGAGACTACTCCAAAATATTATATTAATGATATATTATTATATTATATTATATTATATTATATTATATTATATTATATTATATTAATTATATTATATTATATTATATTATATTATATTATATTATATTATATTATATTATATTTATTATATTTATTATATTATTATAGTTTAGAGGCATAAAATGGTTCTTCAGCAAGGATTTATATTCCTTAAATCTGTGGGATATAATGAAAATATTCTATATATTTGATAAAAACACAGGAAACCTCATTAAAAAGAAAGAAAGAAAAAAAAAAAAAACAGAATAAAACAAACCTGCTCTGTTTTTTGACATTTTCTTCTGTTCAGGCTTATTTTGATCAAAATTTACATTTTGCATAATTTAATTGTAAGTTCTGAGGGTGACTCGCTAGATATTTTTTTTTTAAATCCTTTTTAAATTTTATTTTATTTGTGTCAATTTCATGCATAAGTTTGGTCTTCAGTGAAAAGAGATGCAAGATTATATTAAAATATCCAGAAATCCCTTTAAGCACAATATTTAATGTCTTAACATCACAAAAGAGTTGTAGATTGATACTTTAGTCTCAAGCTGAAACTGTTAAATGGGAGATCACCCTTATTTTCTGTAGCCAAAAGGGGAGAATTACACCCTGATTCTACAGTGAGCATTGGTTTCTATGAAGTTGTATCTACCAGAAGAAGAAATAAAGCAGTGTGGATACTCTCCAGATGCTTTTAAAGCCAAAAGAGGTATTTTATTGACTGTATTCCTTTAGCTGTTATTCACCATTTTGTTTCACTCGCTGTTATTCTGGTATTCAAAAAATTCATTGCACACACCCTAACTGTGGTCATACTCATTGCAACAACGAGCTGCCATAAAAATAATATGTAATATATCATATTATAATGTTAACAATTGCCAGGATACATAAAAGAACAGTCATATGCATTTTTATTAATGAATCACATTAATTTGAAATGGCTTATTCTGTTTATGCATCAACAGAGAGATCACACAACTCATTTGCCACATTTTATGTGTGCTTTTCAACCTCCTCAGAACTGCCCAACGGCCACCTGATTCAAAGAAGAAAGGCAGCAGAGCAGTCCACAGCTGAGAAATTAAGCAGATTGAATTCCCCTAATTTACTCATTCCAGAAATCTTACCCTGCACAAGCAGTGCCATTTGAACAAATTGTGCTGCTTGTTAGTAAGGGTCAGAAACCTGAACAAATGTAATAAAATCAAACCTGCACAGGGGTTGTAGAGCTAGACTTAAATGTACCTGTTGTCAAAGTCACTTCATCAAGCAGGTTGAACATGGACTGTGGAAGAAGTGTGTTATTTTCTAAAAAACTTTTTATTTTCTAAAAAAAAAACCCTTTGGCTTTCTAAAAATTAGAACTAATGTGTAGGAGCTTTATGCTGTCTTTGAGCTTCTTTGTAAAGTGACTCATAGAATCAAAGAATGCTTTTTTTTTTTTTTTTTTTTTTTTTTTGTGTGTGTAAGGGACATTTAAAAGCCATTATGCCCAGCCCCTGTAATGAGTAGGGACAATTTCAGCAAGGTCAGGTTGCTCACAGCCCTGTCCAACCTGACCTTTGAAGAGCCTGTTCCAGTGTCTCACCACCTTCATCATATATAAAATTTCTGCCTTTCATGTAGTTTTAACTCTTCCCTCTTTGAGTTTAAAACCAGTATCTCTTGTCCTTGTATTACCGGCCCTGATAAAAATTCTGTCCCCATCTTTCTTGTAAGCTCCCTTTAGGCAGTGGAAGGGGCTCTGAGTCTCCCCAGAGCCTTCTTTACCCCAGGCTGAACACCCCAATGTCTCACAGCCTTTCAAGTAATTCATCAGTTGTTTAAAATCAGTTAAAATATTGTTCTGCAGAGAAAGTGGCAAGAAGGGGTTTTGTTTTTGTTTTTTTTTTTCCCTTTGAGGTATTAAAAAAGATGTTTTTGTGAGATGGTTTCCACAGCAACTTTGACATTACACACCAATATAATTTTCAGGCCTCTTGAATTTATTTATTTATTTGTGCCTGCAGCTTTGCCTCTGGCATAAACCTTTGCTACTGAGCTGAAGCTTATGATACGTGCCATGATTTTTTTCCACTGCCAAATCTAGATCTGACCAGCTAGTTTAAAAGGGAGAATTTTCATATCTGAAAGAAGAGGGGGGATTAAAAAAACAAACAAACAAAAAACAAACAAACAAAAAAAAAACCCCAAAAAAAAACAAAAAACAAAAAACAAACCAAAAACTTACTGTCAAGCTTGCATCTACAAGGACATGGATGCAGAAGTGAATATCCAGTTTTCAGAATATAGATTTTTAGCTTGCATGCCAGGCTTAGTAAGAATCCACAGTGGCTTAGTTCAAACTTCATGTACTGAATGGCTTGTTTTACATGTGAGTGGAGGTTGTTACAAAACAACTGCTTCAGGACCTGAATTGTTCTGGAAATGCAGAAAGTACAGAAACAGCAAAGTATGGCCAAAAAGAAAGGCTGAAGAGAGCAGCTGCTGCAAATCTTGCTAAGGTCTGAAGTACCTGAGAAATAAATTCTGATTTTCTGTCTCCTGTAGAGATAAATCTGTGTGGAATTGAATGAGGTAGAAATTACAAACTATGGTTTTCAGTGGAAGGGTGATTTTTGTTTTCTTCTGAGTTCTTGAGGTGAGGAGGGAATGAGTCAAGGAGGATCCATGGTTCCTTTGCATGAAGCTGTGTAAGAAAAACCTTGCTAAAAAGTAAAAACAGAACTCAACTGTGTGCTGAAACTACAATTGCACAGGCATAAAGCTTAATTTTCTTTTGCCTTTTTTTTTTTTTTAATTAAAATTACAGCAAAACAGGTTTTCATGAAGATAGTGAGAGACAATTCTCAATAGAATAAACAGCTCATAAAGAAGTAGGCCGAAAAAACCCCAAAACCCTAAGTCTAGACTACATAAACTTTTCCTAAAAATTACAGTTATTCCATGTTTCTTGTATTTTTATGTCTAGCTACCTAATACTCTGTCTCTCTACTCTTTTCTCTTGTCTGTAAACTTCCTCTTGAGTTACTGGCACAGTTCAGATACCACAAACTTCAGCATATGCTTTTACCTTCAGCAGTGAGGTGCTGAAATTATTTGCATATATTCTAAAACACTGATTCTGAAGGCAGTATAACACCAAACCTGCGCAAACCCTTCCAAACTGCAAACACTCAGCTGTGACATGTTGGAACTTGGGAAGTAAAAGTGGAAAATTCGAGGATACGATAGCCCAGATGAATCCAAATACACACATATGCGTATTTAGTATTTTCGACTTTGGAGAATGGGAAAAATCTCAACCGTTAGAGTGTGACATTAATATAGTCAGGATTTTATTGAGGAGAAAGTTACCTGGGGGGGGTAAGATGAAATGGTGACCTGTCCTTTTTTTGAAGAGGTGGCAATGAGGATTAGTGCTCCAGTCATCGCTGTTTGTGATTTATCTTTATATCCTGCCTTTTTCTTGTCTAAGAGTCCTGAAGTATGAGGCAGGCTTTTAGGCTTTACCCAAAGGACACATCTTGGTTTGCTTTTTATTTTCTTTCAGCTAAACGAAGGGAAAACTTAAATTGCTAAAAAAACCACCTTGTTAGTTATTTATCTACTCATAGGGTCCATGAAAAGATTGGTTGTCACAATGTGAGGATTTTGTTGAAATTGATCCTTCAAAAGACACTTTATATACTTTACTTTCTTTAGAACGAGCTGTTTATTTGGGGAGGGTGAAGAAATTCTTCCTGAGTATTATGAAGACAGCACACCCTGAAAATTTTGCTTCAGATTTCTGTGGTAGCCAGACTTTCATCACTTCTTGTGGAATCAGCACTGCAGTGCAAAATCCAAAGGAAAGCAGATAAAGCATCCTCTTTGTCTTTTCTTGTGGAATGTCCCTTAAATGTATCATGGTGACTTAGTATTAGAAGCTCTAGTTGAAATAACCCCTCTTGGGTGCATGGCTATTATACAAATATAATACAGATATATAATACAAATACATAAATATATAATACAAACATATAACACAAATATATAATAGAAATATATACAAATTATATTGAGTTAGACTCTCTTTTCCCTCCCTCCTCCTCCCTGTAGCTGTTTGCTAACTTTTAACCTTTTGAAAGTTCTTTCTGCCTCACAAAGTAGACTGCAGGAGTGCTCCAAATAGGCTCTTGTAAAATAAGGGTGCACAAATCCAATTTTACACTTCAATATTCATTTCCCTGTTGTGAAATGTTAAGGTCAAAGCAAGGTCAGAATTGATTTGTAACATGTCGATGAAGGTATAGAATTATAAATGCCTCTTTAACTGTGTGCCAAATAAATTTTGAAATATAGATTATCCACTTATAAGCTCAAGTATTAGTTTGTAAGCTGCTTTATCAGGCAGAAGTTTAAATAACTAATTGTTTTCAGACATTCAAAATAAATTCAACTCTACAGGGTGAGGCTGAGTGTTAAGCACAGATTTAACTTCTTGATAAATGGTGGCTTTGATGTAAATGACATAAAATGGTTTCAGCCTCACAGGGAGCTTTAATCCTCATGTAGTATCTGCAGAAATGTCACCATTATTGAAAGAAGGGGGGCTTTAGGTAAACTTACCCTAAAACAAACTTCTCTCCCCTCTGCCCAAGTTCATGAGCACAGGCCTGCTTGGATCAATGGAGAAACACAAGAAGAAATCTTACAAGAAGCAGGATCTAAAAAGAATCCTCTTAACTTACAGAATGCTGTGGGCTGATGATGGAGAGTGGCACCTGAGACCATTGAAACAAAACTTCTAAAATTAAACCATGTATCAGCAAACTGACTGAGAATAGCACTGAAGAAAAACACTTTGGATTTTTTTTTTTTGCTTTTTTTTTTTCCCTTAATGACTGAAATTATTTTATATTCCTGCCTCAATATCAGTAGCATGTGATTACTGTGTTTTGCTACAGACTTTTTTTGGTTTTTTTTCCTGGGAAAATTGCCTAATGTCTGTCACCATCTTCATCTGGCTGATGTTCCTAGTCACCTGTATAATTCCCTGGTTTTGGAGTTTCCTTGGCAGTACTGTGTATTTCTCTATAACCAATACAACTCTTTCCCTCAGCACTGTACAAACATGCTGGATTTTTGCCAGAATGAAGATGGAATTAAAACTCTCAGTACTCTTAGGCTGAAATGCACTGTAATCAGTGTAATTGTAGCAAATTTTGTGTGTTATTCTTCCGTATATTTGAAATAAATTATTTTATTATCGCTTTTCCTTGGGAACTTTTTTTTTTTAAATAAAAAATATGGTAGTCCAATCCTCGTTGGCAATGAACAAGAACTGCAAAATACCTGTGGACAACTGGTCCTTGCTCTAATTCCTTATAAAGATCTGTGTGATTTTGATTCTCCATTCCTAAGTGTCAAGTGCAAACTCTTTTTAAAGATTAATTCAGCACTCCTGCCCTTGAAAAAAGTATTCTTCTTTCCTTGCAAAAGAGTATAAGGAAAAGGATAGTTGTGAGGCACAGAATAGTGAAGAAAAATACAACTTATTAATTGATATTGATATTTCTATTGGCACTGATGTCTCACAAGTAGCAAATAGAGCAATAAGCTACATAGAGAACATAGAGAAAAATGGGAAGATGTGACACCAACTCTGCCAGGCTGGACAACATGTGCTAATGGATTATCTTATGCACATTATAAGGAAAGGTAAATTTAAAAAGGGTTTCTTGGTAGAAGGATAAAAAAACAGTATCAAAACCCTGTTTGAAACACCTAAAATCATGAAACTTGAGAATATATGAATACTTGAGAATATGAGAATATATGTAATTCCATTAGGAATGGCAGACTAGAGCAAGAAAAAGATTATGGTAAAGGGACAAAAACTGAGAAAATTGCAAAATTAAATGTTAAGAGAGGATTACCTAATAATACATGTTTATTGACAATTCCTGATAACAATTATGTAAAGTTTCTTATTAGCTCAGTCACTGTAACTGTGTGGAAGAGGAAGAAAATAAAGCTGTTCCATAGACATGTATAGACTCCTAATTAATAAATAAATATGGACAAATGCCAGGGCTGGGGATAAAATCCTTATAATGTTCATCATATCAGACACACCCAGTGAGTGTGGGCTGAGTCCAGAAAAACACAGGATATTATCTACATTTATCTAATGTGAAGATAAAAGAATATTTTCTTTATGTTGCCAGTTATAAAATAAGTGCAATTCTCCCATTTTCTTTCTTTTTCTTTTCTATTTTTTTTTTTCTTTTGAGATGTAGAAATATAGCGTCCTACTCAACTGAATTTCACAGAATACCAGAATGATCTGGGTTGGAAGGGACTTTAGAGTTCATCTTGTTCTATCCCCTGCCATTCTTCTTTATTCTGTATGTCCAAATGTTAAAAAGTATAGAAAAATCAGATCTAGTAGAAAGAGAGGGGCTGTCCACCTTCTGCTGAAAATCTTGCACAATATCTATTGATGGAAATAAAAGCTTTGGCTCTGTAGTGTCTTTTTACCAGGCACTGGCACTGTATTTAAAAGCATTAATCTAAGGACTAAAACCTGAGATTTAAACACAGAAAAAAACCCAAAAAACCCATAAATGTGGATGAAGTCACACTCCAGGATAAAATTTTTTGTCCCCAGTGAAAAGAATAAAATAAAGCTAAAGTGCAGCTCTTATCAAAAATCATAAACTATACTGAGAATAGTGACCTATTGAATACTCTGCTTGGATTTCTTAAATAGTAATACTGTTATGAAGCTGGGGCAAGGATGGTTTTCCATTCTGATCAGTTCCTTTTCAAAGGATCAGATTTCTGCGTAGGACCCTCACACGCAGAGAACAGTACTGCAAGGGACTGGTTGAGCAGAGGGATTTTTTTTTTTTTTTTTTTTTTTTTTTTTTTTTTTTTTTTTTTTTTTTTTTTTGTCAGTCAGCTTGTAATATGAATTTTGGGTAGAGCTACTTCACAGTGCACATAGTTCCATTCTGAAAACATACCTTATTTCCCTTTGAAAGCCCATTTCTGATTGTTTACATGATTTCTGGAAATGGATTTGCTGGGCCCAGGTTGCCCAGGATCTTATGAAATTTAATTATGACTGACTTGACTACAGACAAATGGAAAACCTCTGTCTGAGGAGAGAACTGGGGTCAATTACTCCAAATTTTTGGCCATTGGCACAAAAAAAAAAAACCACCCTTTCCCCCACAAACCTGCTATTACCATTACTTAATGGGACCAGATGCTATTAATTAATTTGCCATATTTGAAAACACAAAGCCACTTTCACATGTAAAAATAAGATTATTTGGAAGGAATATTTCTGCCTATATGGTAATCTCTTCTGTGGCTGGCTGTCTCATGCTAATCCAGAAATGGTTTTCTTAACAAAATGGTAATGCATGAAATGAAACGTTTTTTACATTTTTTCTTAACCCTTCAGAGAAATATTTCACCATAGAAAATCAATAAATAACTATGAATGCTTCTTAATAGCAGCACAACTCAAGAGAAACTTTGGTCTTCTTTAAGTGTTCCACAAATTTTGTTTTGGGGTGTCTCACGGGTGTCATAAATTGGTGAGTTAACACAGAGAAGGTAAAAAGACTTTTACAGGGATATTTTCTAGAGATGTGTTAAAAGTATGAGAAAACAGAAGGATGTTCTTGACTTCTTGACACCAGAATAACTACTGTCAAACATAGTGAGAAGAAAAAAAATGTAAAAAAAAAAAAAAAAAAAAAAAAAAAAAAAAAAAAAAAAAAAAAAGATTCACTTAGTACAAAAGGTCCAGTGAAAAAATAAAAATTTATAAATCAGTAAAGGGCAAAAGGAAAAGTTGGGAGAAACAGCAAAGCAGCCCTTCCTGAAAACAGTGGCCAAGTCACGTTTTGGCAGCTCTTGCAGACCCTCAGCTGCCTACCAGAGTGACAGAGCACTTAAAAGGGCCTCAGCTCCTTTCCTCATCTGCCCTCCCCACACTTCTGCCGAAAACCACTGAAGGTTTTCACATGACTATGTCCATGCCTGGTTTATGATGTCTCTAAGGTCTCTAAGGAGAGAGTTTAATTGTTCTCAGCAAATGACCTCAGCACTTCCAACTGTGGAAAATATTTTCGGATTGCACTGATGTGTGTATAATTTTTTTTTTTTTTTTTTTTTTTTCTGTGCTGCAAATCCACTTGGTAACAGGAAGCTCGCTACTAGCTTTGTCATCTGAACTGCCGTTTCCCATCCTTTAAAAAAAAATACAACTAAAATCCTTGCTCTTTGCCAGCAATCCCAGAGCCTGACAGACTGCAAATGAGCCCTCTGGTTTTCCAAGCACATCTGTTGCCTTTGTCATGTAAAAACTAATTCCAATTCACTTGCATGCCTGTAAATTAACTAAAATGATAGTCCTAAGGACAACAATTTAGCAGAGCTCAACAACCAGATATTATCAGTATGGTGTAACTGTGTCCTGTTCACCAGGGCTTTGTCTCTTTCACAACCTGCATGTGTTGATCTAGAACAAACCACTAATTGCAGTAATTTAATCTGTACAATTGTACCATGCCTTGGCTCCTCAGCATGCTTTCTACCCACCTTCCAAAGAACAGGAAATAAAATAAGATTGAAGAAATTCTAGGTGCAACCACATTGCCTGGCTTTTTGTGTTTCTTTTTTATTGCTTACTTGTTTATCTAGGGATCTTTTTTGAACTTTCTTGTTTTCTTTTGGTTTGTTTTTTCATACCTCTTCATTTACATGTCTGTCACAATGAATTTTATTAGTTCAAACATGACTTTGATTTACTTTGGTTTTTTTTTTTTTTTTTTTTTTTTTTTTCTTTAATAATAACTCTTTTACTCTGTGTGAATATAAGCTTTTTCTGAGCAGATTAGAAAAGGTTTACCTGGGAAGGAAACTGAAATATATCTAAGCATGTGTATGTGCACAAACTTGCATAAACATTTGTATAAACTTGCTGCTTTTGTGTTTGGCTTTGAAAATGTGTTCAGCTTCTAGTGAAGTCATCAATAAACTCCATATATCCAAAGGCCTAATTTGAATTTAGCATGAAAAGCAGTTGAGCACAATCAACTACCTACTACTTGTTCTATATAGAGCTGCTGCAAAAAGTAGCTGTTTCCAGAGAGAAGAATATATTTCATTTGGATTTTGCAGGGAAAGTGTCCAAGGGTTGTAGCAGAAGGAGTTTTGTCAGTCTAAAATTTTATAGTTAAAAAAAAAAAAAAAATAGTGAGCTGTTAGGTACTGAGATTTCATTGCTTTCTGCAAAATGTGGTAGATTGTCTAGTCTAGAAAAATCTTAAACTGATGATTTCCAAAGCTCTACTATTAAGGTGGCTCTCTGATCATTATTTTGAAGCTGACATTTCTCTGCATCTGGAATAGCTGTGCTATGATTGCTTCTTCCAGAGAAAAACGTGCAGGAGGAAATTACTGGACACTTTGCCTCACATTGTCCAGAACTTCACTGGAATCATGAGAGGCGTTTTTATATAAATAATACCAGAAGCCGCACAGATATTTGGGCCAAAAATTGCTTAGCAAGGAAGTAGTGAAAATCTGACCTGGAAACAAAGAAAGTTTTACTTGTTGAGAGCCTAATTAGTGTCAACCAAACCTCATGAGAAATTGAGACATTCTAAAAAGTTGATGTCTCCAGCTCTTTTGCATTTTTACACCCAGACTGCCTGTAATAAGGTGAGTTTCCTGTTCTACCTTTTCCTCCCTCTTCTTCTGACATCCCAGTATGGAAATGTTGTATAATCACAGCTAAAATCTTCAGTGACTCCTGCAGATAATTTCTAAACCCTCTTTAATCCTCTTTTTTTTGGTCAACTTTTTTGTTCCTTACTCAACTGTCAAGGTTCAAAGTGCAATATCCTTCTCACATTCATGTATTTCCATGCAGGTACTTTGTAGTTTCTGTTATTCTCTTCTTTCACTAATATTTTCCTGTTTGTCCAACAAAAAAAAAAAAAAAATCACCTTACCAACTATAAACTTCTATTAAAATTTAGCAGAGCTAACAGGACACAGTTACACCATACTGATAATATCTGGTTGTTGAGCTCTGCTAAATTTTTTTCAGAACCCAAGATAAAAAAAAAAAAAATACATCATGCAATTCATCCTACCAACTGGCAATCTAGTAGGTAATAATTCTACTGCATTTATCATATTTCTAAGAAAGCTGATGTTAAAAAAATGTTACAGGATTATTAGGAAGGTAAATTTTTTTTTTCCAGGGTAATTTAGTCAAGACTGTCAAAATAATGGATTATAAAAAAATTAAATTAAATAAACCCGCGGATCGTAAAATCCCAGATTAAATTTTGCATGGACAGTTTTGAACATATATAAAAGTCCAAGAAATCAAGCACACACATGCATGAGACAAATCTCAAATGCAAATAAATTTCATCAAATTCATGGCACTTCAAAAAGGAATTTTCAAACCATCTTAGGAAAAAGAAATAAAAGGGGAAAGGAAAAAGGAAAACAGGGAAAACATAAAAAATAAGATATGTAGACAAAGCCAAGAATTATGATTACAGGTGATCAGTTTTGAAAACAAACAGAAATTAAGGTCCCAAAGTCCCTACAAAGGATAGCACACACTGTATTTTGCACAGCAGAATAACAAGGTAATTTAACTTACATAATAATTCAGTGAATTGGAACATAAATGAGGTTAATTTTTAGGACAATATGAGTAGGGCTTGTTGACCCTGCTGAAATTAGTAGGAATTATTAACCTCACTTAAAGGCAAATAAGGAATGAGCTATTTACTAAAATAACAACGAGCAATTAGCAAATAAAAATCCACTTCTCTTGCTTCATCTTTCTTGACTGTCTCAAACTCATTAGGCCAGAAAATGTCTTCATGTTCTCCTGCAACGGAGTCCTACACCACACAAACCTCCTGATTAATGCACCGGTCCTTGGTCATCCTGGGTCCATAAAACTGTTTTGGGGCTGGAATAATATTTACTGTGAGAACTGGACTGTTTGCAATATACACATCTGGGGACCTTGCTTCAGTCTGAATTATAAAGTAAAGCTTTTGTTGTAAGGTGAAGTATAGGCCTACACAGTGCCCCAGAGAATTTAATATGGGTGTATTAATATTTATCTAGTCCTACTAATATTGTCCTAAAAATTAAAAGTGCCCTCTGGAATAGAGCTCTTTCAGGATTCACTAGAGTGCTCAGAAATTCCTTTTATCTTCTCTTACTTGTCCCTGAGAAAAAGTTATGCACAGTCAAAATATTGACAAGCAAGAGGCTCTCAAATATACATTTATTTTACTATCATAGGTGCCACTCATACCTATGGTGTAATATTTATATCCTGTGTATGATTCTGTAAAGATTAATTTTACATGAATGTAAACCTACAGCAAGATTCAAGCACTGAGACTGCAATAACCTGAAACTAAATCGAAACCAGGAAGAAAGGCAATTTTGGAAATCGTCAGAAAAGTTAAAAAAGCCCCAAACCAAAGCACACTTCAGCGCTCGACATGAGCCTGCCCCAGAAATATTTATGTATATAAAGGATTCTCTGCTGCCCTCCTCCACTGCCAGCTCTGCTGCTGTTCACCCAATTCCTTCATTTTCACCTCTTCTTTTCAAGTACCAGTAATGCACATTAAAAAAAAAAAAAAAACTACTTTGCTTAGTTGACATAGTGACAGTACACAAGTATTTAGAATGTTGTTTGTGTCCATTGGTCTCTATAATAATTCCTGGGGTGTTTTTTTTTTACAATCGTCTTTAATAGTAATTTTTTTTCCAGCTGCTGTCATATTTATAGATTGCTCCATTTAACCAAAGTGAAATGGCTGCACTGTTTTTTGGAATAATGAGAAGCACCACCAAAATCAGCAGTAAAATGGAAGAATGTAAAATGGATTGGTGTATTTCCTCAGTGTAAAATATGAAATAGACTAAGCCATCAATGAAAATGGTATCTTTACATTCTTTATGTAAACAACTTCTTTGCAGAAGTCATGAAAAATACATTGAATATTTATAATTTTGCCATTGCATATCATCGTGGACTTGAATGCATGACTTGAAGCAGCAAAGATCCATATTTTTCTATTCGAATACAAATTACTCATTTGTTTTAAAGTAAAAACTTGGTTTTGAACCTTTGACTATTAAGTTTTTTTTTTTTTTTTTTACTGCTGCAGGAAAAAGATTTTAAAAAGTTCCATACCAGAAATGTTGAAGGACAAAAGCTCTGCTCAAAGAAATATGTTCTCAATTAATTTGAGATTAAATAATCCAGATTATTTTGATTGAACTGGAAAATCTGGCATTCCAGGGCAGGTAATTCTTAAAACATTCAGCATTAACAGTATGACTCTTCTGCCAGCCTGGCATAATTTTCTGTGCTTCTGGGCTACATATGGTCTGTCCAAGCTCAGTTAAAAATACATATACCTTCCAATTCCTTAATTCATAGAGAGAAAATTGCACTTTACTTCTGTATTTTTTTTCTTGTTTTTTTTTTTTTCTTTTTTTTTTCTTTTTTTTTCTTTTTTTTTTTTTTTTTCTTTTTTCTTTTTTTTTCTTTTTTTCCCACGGGTACAATACAAGCATTTACTCTTTGGAGGAAAATAAGATAACCTGCAGGCTTACACACGTTGAAAATTAATCACATTGTAAAGTGGCAACCCAAAGCTGGTAAAAATATGGGTGTGATGAAAATGGTGTGAGGTGTAGAAAAGGAGTTTAGAACTTTCTAAAAGCTGTTGAAGCAGTCAGTTCCTCAGTGTATTTCCAGCCCCAAGCACTAAAATCACGGGTCACAGTGTGTCAACACCGCAGCTCTTACCGCATACTTGCCAAACTCATCACTGCTGAGACAAGACTGGAGCGCTTAGGAAACCAAGGAAAACCTTGAAGTCCAAGCTGTGATTTTACCAAGCGTGAGAGGCACGCAGAGAGGAACAGGAAACTTGACTGCACTTTCCCTTTTAAAGTGGCATTCAGAGCAGGACAGCTCGACGACCTTCCGACGCCTTCCCCTTGTAAACACCATGTGGTGACACCATGTCTGCTCACAGTCTGTCTTGCAGGAGGAGGTGGTGTGCTAAGGAAGATATGAAAGCAGCTCCCTGAGAGCTGAGGAATGTGTTAGCAAAAATATTTTTTTTTTTTTTAATTTTTAATTTTTTATTTTTTATTTCCCCATCAAGACACTGAGAAATTATTTATTATCAGCTCTGATTTTCAACAAACTTATCCCCAAGCCCTTAGTATAATATATTAATACTATGTTTTAATATAGCTTTAAATATCTTCAGGAATTTTATTTAAAATATTTATTTTTGACAATGGGCTAGGAGAGTAGCTAAGATAAAAATTTGTGCCTTCAGTGAAAGTGCAGAACAGAGCTCTGAGGCTGCAGTTGTCTACCACATTTGTGTCTATCACAAGTGTGCTTTCCCATCTACCTGTTGCATGAAATAATGGACAGCTTTGTCTTAATATGTTTAGTGAGATGGATCAGGAGGTCTGGTTTCTTCAATTAGAATTTCAGGCTTCTCCTCTCTAACAGAATATTGTTCCTTCTTCTTAAGGGGAAAGGGAGAGGAGGACCTCACTTTCTTGAAGTCTTTCTATTTGTGGTATACTCTGCAAAAGTAGCAAGGGCATGAAATTAGAATATATGAGCTGTAGCCATCAGAATAAAGAAAGCAAAATACTCCAGTCTACATCAATCACATCCAGTGCAACAGCAACAACAAAACCAGCAAAAAAGTGTTAGAAAAAGGCTATATCCTTCTATTCATCAGCTCATCATTCTAACTTTAATGGCTTTGATGCCAAGAAAATGCTGTCAGCAAACTTCTGTTTGCCAGATATTGTGAGGGCAAACCAACAGGGGACAGCAATTTTCTTACCATGCACAGGAGAATGATTTTCATATCACGGGGGACTCAAATGTGGAATAATCAGAAGACTGAGAGTTTTTGTTACTGCTTTGAGCTTAATGAGATCAAACTTCGTTGTCAGAGAAGTCTGGGAAGTTACACAAACGCACACCACTTTTAAGGTCATCAAATATTGTAGCCCAGAGCAGCAGGTGATAAAATTGCTTCATAATTTCATCTTAACAAAAGTAGTAGGAAAGTTAAAAGACAGTGTCTTTATTGTTAATAAGATAAAAATTCAGACAAAAAGCTGGTGCCTAGAAGTTAAAAAAAAAGGCAAATATTTTTTCCCATTGGACATTTAGATTACCTACTATATCTAACATTCCTCCACCTAGAGCTGATGGCATTCCATGATCATTAAAATTCCATGATCATTTAAACATTTAAAACTAATTTTTTTCTTAAATTCAAAATTTTCATATTTGAAACTGCCCATAAAATCAAAAGGTCAAGGAAACACTGAATCCAAGGAAGGTTTTTTTCTGCTTTCTACTCAAATCCTTATGATACATGGTTTCATCTGAGGGTTCCCCTTCATTTCATGCACAGAATAATGAGCAACTGCTCTCATTCATGGTGGAAAGAAGAACTGCTTTATTTTTTTTTTTTTTTAAGTCTCTGGACTAGTTCTCTGCCATCCCAGGCAATTAATTACCCCTAACAATCTTCATGATGACCCTGTAGGTATTCCATCAAACATCATCTGGGCACGGTGGAAGAATCAGGGAGCCGCTGAAGAACATCCTTAATAAACTGTGTCCCTGCGAAGTCACTCAAGTGTTACTGTCAACCGAGCTTCACATCCTTCGTCACCCTGACAATCAGCTGGCTGCTGAAGATCATATATAACACAGGTCTGCCATTTGCAGGGCTTCACTCCAAAGACTGATGCCCCCAGTGACATAAATTGTGACCAGGATTCTCAGGCAGTGTGAGGCTCGCGAAGAAATATGTGCTGACACCACATTTCTGCACTTTATGGCGGCGCTGACATTTATGCCGTTTATTGCCAAGTGAGGGGTGAAGAGAAAATAAAGGGCTAATGAAAGATGTCATCTAACTTCCATGGGAGTGTAAGGCATGAATGTAAATGGGAGTGTGAAAAGAGATGTGCAGGAAATGCAGCACTGAGCCACCCCAAAACCTCAGATGTGAGAGGGTCCTGTAGAGATGGACCCTTGAAATTCTCTGTCAAGTACATGAACACGAGCAGAGATCATATAAAAATGCTGGGCACACAGAGCACTCCTCCTGGGTTCTGTGCCACCACTCAGATTCCATAGATCAATGCATAATTTTCTGTAAATTTATTTTTTTCCTCCAATGTACACAGAAAAGAGGCTTTTCTTGTGAGGAGAGAAAATCTGATTGGGTGAGGAGAAGACATACAAAGAAAGTAACAATGGAAGAAATATTTTGGCCTTCAGCAAAGGAACTTGACTTCTGTAACAGAATTAAGATAAAAATAAATTAAAATAATTTCAGTATTTAAGTTTGCAATTTTGGAATGCATAGGTGGCTAATCCCCAGATTTTTTTTTCCTATAGAACAAATTCTGATTTTCTGAAAATGGCATACCAGTGGAACAAAAAAACCCAAACAGCAAAAGAGGAACATAAAATCTCTTTCTTCCTGCCATACTCCCCCACACACCAGAGGTTCATTTCAGAGACTTACATTACAAAGAAATAGTTTTCCTTAAACTGAAGAATGTCAGGTTTATTGCACCCTTGAAACATTTTCATAATGCCTGTATGTCACATCTTATCAGAGTGGTGCAGGATATGTGCTGCCTGACTGCCTCTCCCTCAGACATTCTCAGAAATAATCTCCCAAACATCACACACAGAAAAGCTGACATGGAGGCACTTGTTTTAGCCAGGCACAGCCTTCACACCTTTTTATTAGCCCAATACATTAAGAAAATGACAGAATTTTTTGTGCAGTCTTCTTGTGACATCTGTGAGTGGCTGCTCATGCAAACTGTAATAGATTTTGCAATTTCACACCAACTTCGGGTAATCCAGGTGTGGTTGCCTGGATCGGAATTTCCATTTTGAGAGACCAGGAATATACTTTCTTTTCCACGTGCACGTCTAAAAATCGTGGTTAAACAGTGCTTTCTTGCCGTGTGCCAAGCAGTTACACACTGAAAGATGGTTGCCTGCTCAGTATTTCCTTCACTCTAAACTTTTGGCTTCTATTAAATGAATGAAATCTGTGAAAGCTTAACAGTCTCTGCTGCAGTTGTGAAGTGCTCTTCTGGCCTGGTAACAGCAGTGTTACAACAGATTTTTTTGAAAGGCTTTTAATCATTCAGCAAGAATTGAAATTTTCTTGTTGAATGGTGGAAAGCTCTCTTTGTTAAGAAAAATTGCTTTAAGCAAAAGTGAAAAGGTTTTTAAATGTGAGTGTACATACATATATATATATATATACACACACACTTACATTTATTTATATAAATTATCACAGGCAGAAGCTGAGAAGATGAAGGTAAGAAACAACAATATCAGCATTATGTCAGCATTATTGTAGGTGATCTACTGGATTAGAAAGCATGTACAGAAACTGTGCTCAGAATTCATAGGGGCAGGTGGATTTCTCCTGAGAGTACTGAAAAAGCAAGTACAGTATGGCACGACAAATACCATGTAAGGAGGAGAAGGTCCATGATAGCTGAAGGAGACATCTTTAAGGAGAGCAAACACAAAAAGTCTTCAAAGCATACCTACTGTGGTTTCGGTTTTTGTTTTTTTTTTTTTTTTTTTTAATCCCTTCATATGGTTTAATGTGACAAATGGTAGCACTTAGTCCAGAGTAGCCTTGTAAACTCTACTACCAATCTTGAATTTCAGCAAAGAGAAGTGCAGTTTTACACCTGAGGCAGAATGACTTTGTGAGGGGGATCAGATGGTCCAGGCAGGTAAGGGACAGGCTGCCTGGCTGGGTGGATGCTCTGATGAAAAGGGCTAAAAATATAGGAAAAAAATATAGGTTTAAAAAGTGAAATTATTGAGACATAGTATATCTCAAGAATGAAGAACCTCAGTAATGCAGGAAAGCTTTCATGGTCACTTGGCTTGCTAGTGAGGAGGAAAAGTATGTAAAACTCTGTCAAACTTAATAATCTGTCAATAATCAAAACTAATCTGTTCATGACCTTTAAAATAAGATTGTTATATGACATTGATGAAGCTGAGAACAATTCTCTTTTGCAACCATCACCATGCCATACAACACCTGGGTTATTTTCCTGCTTTATGAATTTTATGCCTCTTTTGACACTCTCAATTTATGAGTTATTGTCCTTCCAGTGAATCATATGAATTTAAAATCATGAAATATTAAAGCAGCATGTGCATGTCATTGTACCCTCACACAGCCAATAATTTAATCTATTTTGTTCACAAAGGTTTTAGAGAACATTTTCCTGTAGTCCTGAGATGCACAAGTGTATCCATGCACAATCTCTTTGTTTTGTGCACTAAACAATGTTTAATAGCCACATTTTCTTTATACATTCAGCCAACCACCTCTATTTACAATTATTGCTGCCGTAACAATTATTTGTACTGACAAAAAGGAAAATAAGATTGTGGTGTTTTCCTATTCCTCCTTGTCCTTGAAAGTAAAGATTTGTCTTCCTCTTACCTGTTATATACAGAATGATAAAATGCTGGCACTTCCTTCTTTTGATAAAATTCAGAGGTCTAAGACAGAAATTTAGATGAGATCGTATCTTAGAGAAAACCTGCTGACTTTGAGACCCTAAGAAATATTCCATAAAGATTAATTAAATCAGAAATATTTGGTAAGCTCATGAATTGTGTTGATGTTGAAGTACTCCCAATGTATGCTTAACTGATAAAACAGAGAATTAGGAGATAAACTCCTGTGGTTTTAATTGACCAGATTTAGATTTGTCACATTTAATCTGCATGTTCTTTCTAGAAATGAATCACCAGGAGAACAAGTAAATTTTCTACCATAGATGACATATCTGTCATTAAAGAGGACAGAAATTTTGCATGAAAGATGGTCATTAAAAGCAAAATTTTTGTGGTGTAGTGGCAATGACAAAAGACAGATTTTTCAACACAGTGTGCTCCATTTTAATATGGCAATTAGGAAAAAAAAAAAAACAGGGATCCCAGAGATCATGCAGCTTGGACGATCTATAAGATAGTGTTCATGTTGTGTAGGCAAAATGGGACTTTAAACTAGGAAGGTTTTCCCAGGTAAACACTTAAATACAATTGTCAGATGGGTAATCTGTATTTTAATTAAAATTGTTCAGGTTTGGGGGCTGTGGGTTTCATTTTCTTTTAATAGAAGCCTTTTGTGCCACTTAGTGACCAATTACACCATGAATTTAACCTCTATTTGATTACAATTGATAGACATGTATAAATAAAAATATATAAAGTATATATATACTTTACATATATATATAAAGTGTAAATAAATGGGACTTCTCGCACAAGTCACAATTCTGTAAGATACAAACATTCTTTGGCTCCTAAGATTTCACATTTCGTATTTCTTATTTCTCTGCAGGTCAGATCTCTTAACTTTTTGATTTACTCACTCGACTTATACATTATTCAGGGTCAGATCCTCAAAATATGCCCAACTTGCATGTATCTTGCAGTCAAATATTAATGTGCATCACTTTACAAAATGAAAAGGCTTTTCAAGCAGAAATTGCCTATTATTGCAGACTCACACTGTTTTTGTTAATCAGGTATGTTTTGCAAAGGCATGACATGATTGTGTCACAGAATTACTGCTTTGGGTGTTTTTAATTAAGAAAAAAACCAGCAAAATCTGAAAATATCTTTCTGCGCACTCTTCCTTCTACAGTGATTTCATGGTTATGTGTAAATAACAGACTTGAATATATCACTCTCTTAAATTTTCCAAGAAGAAAGATAAACTTGGTGACTTTCATGATACCTGATGATTATCTCGCCTTTAGTATTGTAGGGGAGCATCAACCTTTTTACCAAAATCTGCTTTCAATGCTCCAGTAAATACCAGGGGTAATCGCAGACCAGATAACTTAAGTTCTTTCTGAATGAAATTGTGCTTTTCCAATCACTTCTAGAAAAATGCTTTAAGTCACAGGAGCAGCTGGAGCTGAAATTAACCTTCTAATCACAAATACAGATATCAGCACCAGCCTTTTCTATCTACAGATCTTCTCCTATTGCACAACAGTTTGGTAAAATAGACCTCTTTATGCCACTGAAACTGAATTTCCACCAAATATTGTGATGTGTGTGCATATCTGTCCGCAAGAGAATGAGAAGGGAAGGTTTCAGCTTTAAAATTTCCACTTTTGCAGGATATAAAACAAAACAGTGTTGTCCCAGCTGCATGGTTTCAAAATTTCCAGTTTTAAATATTTATGTGGACAACAAAACCTTCATCAGATTTACAGATCATTGACCTGCAAGTCAATAAAAATTTAAGATGGTACAATACACTTACATTTCAGAAAGTTGGGTACAATACACTTATTATTGGTCTTTTTTTGTAAGAATGATTTCTGAAAGGAGCCCCTTCTCTGCTGCAACAATTTTTGCGAAACAGAAAAAAACAAGGAGCAAATTCTAACATACTGGGAGAGAGCAAAAAGAAAAATCAAAGCAATATTTTTGCATGGGATTCTCATTACTTCTATTTTCATGATGGGTTTTCAGATGGAGATATTGACAGAGCCAGCCTTGTATATTGGTTCTTTAACCATATACTTGAAGCGGGTTAGTCTCATTTACTACTCACCTGAGGAGCAAAATATATACAAAAGATATAGAATATATATATATTTCATATATATATATATATATATATATATATATGTGTATATATATATATATATATATATATGTGTATATATATATGAATATATATATTCATATATATCCATATATTCATATATATCCATATATACACATATATATATATATATATATATACACATATATATATATATATATATATATATATATATATATATATATATATATATATATTCTCCCCCTGGGGAACATTGTGAACTGCTTCCAAGTCAGGTTGGGAAGCTCCTAATAAAAGATCTGCTTATTCATCTAAATCATCATTGACATCTTTCTTACACAGCATGAGAACAAGCTGGCTGGATGACACCCTATGCACACTTCAAGACCCAAACATTCAGGTATCAAACAGCTGGAAGTTAACATTCCCAGAATAACTATTTTCTGAGATACAAGAGAGAAAAAAAAAATTTTGATTTTTTTTTTTTTTTCCCTTTCAGGGTTTATTGCTTTGGATTTTTTCTCATATGTTAGTACATCTGTGCATTAAACCCAACAGATTCGAGCAGAAAGAGGCACAAAATAATTTTTTTTTCTCTGTTTTACTCTGTCCCACGTGTGTTTTTATGTGTTTTCTCATCCACATTTGTAAGAATAGATGAATTGGAATCATGGACTGTTTAGGGAAAGTTTGATTGCTCTCCTGTTACATTTTATTTTAAAAATAAGATGCATTCATTTTTTTGAAGGCTTAAAAAAATTAATAATTCACAAAACATCCTGGACATCAAGATAGTCATGAGTGCTAGCATGCAACTATGCTTTTCATCAGAGGGAAAAAATAGAGGTGATTCCCAAGGCATAAATATCAACCTAGGAGTATGAAGTGTTTTAGGACAAAAATGGAGCAAAATTTAGTTATTTTCTCCAAAGCAGTAAAGGACATGACTAATACACCTTAAAATAATGTCTTTATAAAGTGATATGAGATTCCACATGAATTGAAAAGATGTACATGTTCCCACAAAGGAAAAATCACAGTTTAGGCTTGGAGAAGTAGTTATTTCAGTTGAACAGATGAAGTCTCTGCCCACTTAAATGCTGAAGCAGAAATAAAGATTCATCTCAAGACACAATGAAATTTGGAAAACATACAGGAAGATGTCCCTTCAAATCACATCCTTGATTTTCTCATACTTTGTATGCTGAACACTTGACATTAATTCTTTCTAGCTTTGAAGTTCCACTGTATATAATGAAATTGTCAACATTTTCAAAATTTAAGGTTCAGTTTACTGTACTTCTTTTTTGATATTAAATACTGGCAACATTGTCCTGGGCATGAGAAGAAGAAAGATCTTAATATGACAGAGATATCATCAGAGTAGACAACAGATTTATTAAATTATATCAGGGAATAATCCAGTAATACACATCCAATAGATGAAATTTTAAAACTATTTCTGTCTGGTAGAGGCCTATCCTCAATTATTATTGCCCCATCCCTTCTCCTATCTCCAATCTGTTTATGTAAATAGGTTTTGAATACTACAGATTTTCTCTTCAGAATGTAGCAAACAAGACAAAAAAAAGAGTCAAAACCTCTTTTCCCTAATAAATTATAAGATACTTATAAATATCCCCGCATTACTTTCTGAAGTTTCCCATTCTTATGCTGTTTGGAAGTTCACTCTGGTAAGGAAACAGATTGCTAAAATAAATAAATAATATTCTCTGAATAAATACAGAGAATAAGAACTTGCTATCCTGAAAAAAATATTAATTTACCTGTTTTATTAATTTACGTAATGTAGAAGTTAAAAATAAATGCATAAGTAATATAAAATACTTCAATCTATTGGCACACTCCTAGTTTTGAAAAACCACATGGTGTGAAGACCACAATAAAATTCCCAGAGTTAAACATAATTTAAAATAATAAATAGTACTATCAAATTTTTAAGAGAAATAACGTATCACAAAATATAGAGACATGTCATTTCTAATAACAGAAGAAGAACTTTTAGAAACTATTATGGTTGCAAGTGGATAACTTGCAAATAACAGCTAAGAGAGAGGGTCCACAAAACACAGATATTTACACATTAAAGGAAATATAACTCAGGAGCTAAAATTGAAGAATGAACATAGTTTCTTCAGCATGCATTATATGATTTCTGAAACAAAAATAGGCAGATGAAAGCCAAAATAATACATAAATTAACCCTATACACTTAAGTAGCTGCACATGACTCAGAAGAGGACAAGGAATTAATTTTATACTTACCAAATTAACCAAAGCATTTGAGTGGATAGATTTGTCTGTCAACTTATCTACCATTCACAAATGGGAATCTATTACTAGAGATTAAATTAATCTATTAATTATTTACTGGTGCTCAATTTCAAGACAACTAAAACATAATACATAATTACCTTGATAAGACATCATAAGATGCAAGAAATAATTACCTTTGAGTTTATTTTGCTACTGTTTCTACAGCTAGATTACACATAAGGAATACCAATATGTCATCTTTTTTTCTTTATTATTCTCTCTATTAACAAAAATGAAGAGCTGGAAAGTTAAAAATATCTGTACTTCCATTTTATTCCATCAAACTACAACCAAACCAAATTAACAAAATCTCTGGAAGGAGAGTCAGCTTCGTTCTAATTTCAAGTGGGAATAGAATTTCATACAAAGCATGAATTATTTTTTCAAGTTGAACTGAGCTTACTCCAAGCCATTTCCTGACTAATTTATTTATTCAGAGTTCACAACATCTGAACTCCCCCGAAAAATTGCTCCTGTGAAGCTTTATGTCTTGCCTGCACTTCAAAATGCTGGCTTCATCATGAATTATCAATATCTACTCAGATGATGTGGATTTTTTCCCCCCCTTGGAGTGTGACAAAATCTCCATTTGAAGTAGATTCTGCCAATAGCTATATGAGAATCCCCTCCAAATGTGATTATAAATGATCCTTAAATGCTGACTTTACTAATAGTAATCAGCTTATACAAGTGGAGGAATTTGTGCTCCCTTCCTGCATCCTCTCAGGATCTTTCAAGGTCAAAATATGTCAGGGCTGTGCCTTAGAGATACTCTCAAAGCAAACAAGAGACTAAAATGCTCATTAGTGGGCTTCAAAATCAAATTATGAGAAAAGAACCCTTTGAACCAATTGAAGCCAATTGAACATTGTCAGAGTGATGCTGGTAAGAGGCACAAAAGAGCAGCTGCTTGGTGGTACCACAAAGATTTAACAGAAAAAAAAAAAAAAGATTCCACATATAAACATCAATGGAGGGCACATCAAGCTCAGTCAACTATGTATCTTTTAATCTCCAGTTTCTAGACACGCATTAAAATAATTTTCTGAATTTTTGGAGTCCTATCTAGATGCATCCTGATAGTCTCAATATTTCTGCAACAGTTCTTATGATTTTGTTTCTTCCCTTAAATCCTGATGACATGATACTCTCAAAGATCTACCTATTGCAAACCCAAAATCTCTTTCTTGAATAGCGATATTCAGTTTACATGTATGATTTCATCACATTAAGGTCGTTTTCCCACCTTCTACAGATCTCTACAATTATTTTCTCACCAGTATGAAAATTAGTCATGTTTTCTTTAAAATTCTTAAAAGTTAGTCAGAGTTCTGAGCTTTAGTTGGCATTTTGTCTGTGCCTCTACCTGTGGGGTCCCCTGTGTACACTGACCCTTTTGAAGAAACCCAACAGGTCTGCAAGGGAATTCTTTTTTAGAAAAGACAGTTCTGTTTTCCTTTAATGTAATTTACTAACTTGTCTACTATTTAATAACTTTGAATAATTTCTATCAGTCTGACCCATTGTCATTTGGGTTTACAGAAGCCCTGGAGTGCTTTGGGGCAGGGCTGGGACCCCAAAGCCTGAGCTGGGCAGAGCCCAAAGCCTGTGCTGGGCTGAGCCCAAAGCCTGTGCTGGGCTGAGCCCAGAGCCCAAAGCCTGTGCTGGGCTGAGCCCAAAGCCTGAGCTGGGCTGAGCCCAAATCCCTGTGCTGGGCTGAGCCCAGAGCCCAAAGCCTGAGCGGGGCTGAGCCCAAAGCCTGTGCTGGGCTGAGCCCAGAGCCCAAAGCCTGAGCTGGGCTGAGCCCAGAGCCCAAAGCCTGAGCTGGGCTGAGCCCAAAGCCTGAGCTGGGCTGAGCCCAGAGCCCAAAGCCTGAGCTGGGCTGAGCCCAGAGCCCAAAGCCTGAGCTGGGCTGAGCCCAGAGCCCAAAGCCTGTGCTGGGCTGAGCCCAAAGCCTGAGCTGGGCAGAGCCCAGAGCCCAAAGCCTGTGCTGGGCTGAGCCCAGAGCCCAAAGCCTGAGCTGGGCTGAGCCCAGAGCCCAAAGCCTGAGCTGGGCTGAGCCCAGCGGGGGCAGCAGGGCAGGGGGGATTCTGCCCCTCTGCCCCTCAGCTCAGAGCCCACCTGCAGAGCTGCCCCAGCCCTGGGCCAGCACAGGGAGGAGCTGGAGCTGCTGCAGCCAGGCCAGAGGAGGCTCCAGGATGAGCAGAGGGATGCAGCAGCTCTGCTGGCAGGAAAGGCTGGCACGGCTGCCATTGCTCAGCCGGGCAGGAGAAGCTTTGGGCTGAGCTCAGCGTGGCCTTGCAGGGCCTGAAGGGGCTGCAGCAAAGATGGAGAGAGACAATTGCCAAGGGCTGCAGGGACAGCACACAGGGAATGGCTCCCACTGCCACAGGGCAGGGCTGGATGGGACATTGGCAGTCAGGAATTGTTCCCTGGCAGGGTGGGCAGGCCCTGGCACAGCTGGGGCTGCCCCTGGATCCCTGGCAGTGCCCAAGGCCAGGCTGGACCCTGGGGCTGGGAGCACCTGGGACACTGGGAGGTGTCCCTGCCGTGGCTGGGGTGGGAATGAATAAGATTCAATGTCTCTTCCAACCCAAATCATTCTGGGATTCTCTGAGTCTGTGATCAAAACCACACAGCCATCAAACAAAAGAAACTTGCCATTCATAAATAGTGAAATAAGAGTCTGGGCATTGATTTACCACCCAACACAGAGCATGATGCACAATAATTGTGATGAGATTTGGCACCTCTGTCACACGAATCTGTAGGATGCATTTCACCTGTGAAAACACACATCACCCTTGCTTCTTTTTTCTTCTTTAGATAACAGATTTTAGACACATAATGGTAGGAAAAATGGTATTTCTTTGCAATTCTTTGAGTATGAAGTGAAGAAAAAGCTCATTCTCATTTTGTCTTGAAATAGATTGGTCATCAAGACCAATAGAGGCCATCAAGACTCCGTAAAACATTCCAACCCAAAATTTTGGGTGTCAGCACTGATTCTTTCAAGGTCTTATATTTCTTCTTGAGTTACTCACAAAAGGAGTGAAATCTAAATCATAGGTTCTTATTAAAATGAGACTGTTTCATTTTGGATACTTATTTAGTCAGGATAATATTTAATACTGCATTATAGCCTATAAAAACTCCTTTTGAACAATAAAGAAACAGTAAATGTTCACTTAAAATAAGCTATTGCTGGAACACTGGTGATGAGACATTTACTTTCTATAAACAGAACATGGCACCAACAAGTAATATATTTGTGTGAAATTGAAGAATTAAAGACCAGGACAGGAGAAATGTGCTAATAACAATGGCATAAACTCAGAGACATTACTCTGCTTGTTTCAAAAAGCATTTTTAAGAATAAAATTCAGAGTAATTTGGGCTGAAAAAGGACATTTGAGAGCACAAATAAAAAAAATGCATACAAAAACCAATAAAATACTGATTTATTAACAATTAAATTATGCTACAACAGTGTATTTCAGCAACTCTCAAGTTTTAAATGTCAAAACTATCAGCATCAAATAGAAATGAACAGCATTAAGTAGTTTTATAAGCTGGTTAAAAATTAAATTAAACCAAAAATATTTAGAAAAAATGCCTCTTATTTCCTTTTGACTGTGAAGTGAGAAAGGTGACTAAAATTTGTAGGGGAATATTTTATATATCTGACTTTGCAAAGTGATCAACTGCAGCTCATTACAACAGAAATGGATATGGTGAGACTGAAATAGTCTGGAAAACAAGAGCCTTGGAAATTTGATCTTGAGGTAAGAAATTGGGCCTAAGAGACTAAAATTACAGGAAATATAAATCAGTCCATAGTTTTGTTTTCTTTTTTGAAAAAATTGACTAATTAAATGTTGTTGAAGTACATCCACAGGGGATATCCCTTTTCCCAAGGGAATTAGCTTGGTTCCTTATTATACATTTTAAGTTAATAAATTTTACGTTTTCATTTAACTGAATAAAAAAAGTTGTTCATTAAATGGTTTTAGAATTGGTTTGGTAGTAACTGATGTTGCCAGGGGAGTGACATCAGGTGTCTCTGAGCAAAACCAGTTCTACAAATTCCTACAGAAATGGGTTGATGGTCCAACACCAATATAGCAAAAACCAAACCAAAACAAACCAAACCAGAACACACCCCCACAAAAAAAAAAAAAAAAAAAATCAAACCAACAAACCAACAAAAACTCAAACAACCCCAAAAAACCAACAAAAACTCACAAAGAAAAAACAAACCAAAAAAACAGCCAACAAAAATCCAACCATCGAACCAACCAACCAACAAACCAGAAAAACCACCAAAAACCCCACAGCGAAACAAACACCCAAATTCAAATCTACAGCCCCCCAAAACCAGACCAAACTAAACCAAACCAGGAAAAAAAAAAAAAAAAACTAAACAAACAAAACAAAACCCCATAAAAGCCCAACAAAAAAATGCCCAAACCCAAACCAACGAACAACCCCAAAATAACCCCCCTCAAATACCCCCATATTGTAAAATATAGGCAAACCTGGTAGGAAGAATGATGATGTCTAACTCCAGTTTAGAAGGCTGAATGATTTCTTTATTATAACTATGCTATAACACATTAATATACTATTTAAAGGAGATACTAAAACTACAAACCTACTTGTTCTAACTACCAAATCTAAGTCACAACTCATGACCCTCTCTGAGAGTCCAGGCACAGGTGGGTTGGGTTGGATTGGATTGGGTTGGGTTGGATTGGATTGGATTGGATTGGATTGGGTTGGATTGGGTTGGATTGGATTGGGTTGGGTTGGGTTGGATTGAGTTGGGTTGGGTTGGGTTGGATTGGGTTGGGTTGGATTGGATTGGATTGGGTTGGATTGGATTGGATTGGGTTGGGTTGGATGGGATTGGATTGGATTGGATTGGATTGGATTGGATTGGGTTGGATTGGGTTGGATTGGGTTGGGTTGGGTTGGGTTGGATTGGATTGGGTTGGGTTGGATGGGATTGGATTGGGTTGGGTTGGATTGGATTGGGTTGGATTGGATTGGATTGGATTGGGTTGGATTGGGTTGGATTGGATTGGATTGGATTGGGTTGGATTGGGTTGGATTGGATTGGATTGGGTTGGATTGGATTGGATTGGGTTGGATTGGATTGGATTGGATTGGATTGGATTGGATTGGATTGGGTTGGATTTGCCATCAGGCTCAAACAATCCTCACCAGAATCCAACCAAGCAATCACCCCAGGCAAACAATTCTCCAAACGCATTCCACATGGGAAAAAAAAGGAGCAGAAATAGAAATTGTTTTCTCTTTCTGTCTTCTGTGCTGTTCTATGAAAAAATCTTAAGAGAGAAAAATATGTGCTTACCACACCCCCAACACCCACAAAGACAGAAACAAAACAAAACAAAAAATCAACAATCAATCAAGCAAACAAGCAAAAAAAAAAAAAAAAAAAACAAAAAAAAACCAAAAACTTAAAAACCCCACAATCAAAAAACCCCAAATCCAAACCAACACCTCCGCCAAAAACCAACCAAACCAAACCCCCCGTACTAATACAAAAGAAGAATGTTTGCATGGCAAATTTAGACAACCAGATTTTTTCCTGAAGTGCAACACATGATTTAGAGGGACCAGAAGAGAAGGGTTGATTCGTCACCTTCTTTTGGATTTGTCACCACTTCTTATGGGATGGTGTTAGGGCATTGAAAGAGAACAGAAACTTCAGATTTATCCTGTGCAGAACACTAAGTTGTCACAAAAAAAAACCAAAAAAACCACAACAAAAGCAAATTGTATGCTTACATTATATAGACAGTTCATAACTCCTGAATGTATAAAAGGAATATATTTAAATAAATGTATGAAAGAGAATATTTCATAAATTTCATAAAGGAATATATTTAAATAAATGTATGAAAGAGAATATTTCATAAATACCCGGAAATTGCGTAGTTTCCTCACAATGCTGAAATTACTTTATAATCTATTACTCTAACACCTTATTTTAAATTTTTCCTCTGTAACATAAAATATTATCAGCTGCAGAGCTGCTTATAAACACACCACTACAAGAACTTGTTATTCAGTGCTATACTGGTACCTCCTGCTTTCTGTCCTTGGAATATATTCAGATTTTTAAGACCATGTTCCTTACTCTAAGGCAGATATTTTAGGCTCAACAAATGGAAATGAAATAGTGACCCATTACACACTATAAGCTGCACCTTCTGGCCTCAGGTGCTATAAACTCTTACATTTTTTGGGGACTAAAGTAATTGATAACAGCCATGACCTCCATCACTACAAAGTTCATAAAAATACTGAAATCCCACTTGCAATTTTTTCTAACCGTGGTTGGTGCTGTCAAAACCACTTGAAGACAACAACAAAAAAAAAAAAAATCTGATAGGAGGAGGATGTTTTGTATAAAGCTCTCTTGCCTGGGGATGTTATTATTTCTTAAAGCAATTTCAAATGAAATATCACGGTTTGCAATACCTAATTATTTCTGAGGTAGTCCTGCAAAAGTGCCTCTTCAAAGGGTTTCAGAATTAACCTCTCTGGTTGATTTATGCCCCATCTGAGACAATGTACACAATCCAGCTTCCACTAAAAGGGAGAAATGGTCACATTCAACTAAAACTGCCTGACAAAAACTATTTCATACATTCAATTTTCTCTCATAATTTGGTCATATTCCTCTGGGGACCACCTTGGGAGAAAGCAAACTGTGGGAACTGGGTTTGATTTGAAAAGCAAAGTGAACTCTAATAAGGTGGTTGTTGGAATGGGACGGACAGGAAAGGAGTCATTCTTCTATGTCTTAATGCATCACTCTTTCAAATTTTGAGGAAAAATGTGGATACTTGATTTTGAAAAGAAGACTTATGTCAAATGTGGTCCAGAGAAGACAGAAGCTCAAACCACACATAAAAGTCTACAGTGTGGGTTATTCTAATTTATATTCTATTAAATTTTGGCAACATTGGTTTCTTAAAGGCCAATACTGCATTTATCCAAAAAGTTTTTAATGTTCTAAAGGTGCAATACAATTGTAAGGAAAGGTGGATCCAGAATTTTGATGATGTTTTCTACATCTCTTTTACAGTCACTCCTTCTGACTTTTAGAAGTTCTCTAAATACAGACCCCAACCCAGGGAAAAAAAAACAGCAGGCAAAAGTTCAAGAATGAAAGGTACAACACTTCAGGAGTTTTGTTTGTTTGACAGCATACTTAACTTGTGAATGTATTTCAGCAGAATTTATTAAGATTTAAATTGATTTTTTTAAGGGAAAAAAGTTCTTGCAGCAGTAATAGCAAACTAATATTTGAGTAAATAGAGTTTGAAAGTGCTTTGATGGATACCATTCTGAATTTCATTTTAATCAGCACTGTCATTGACCAATAAAGATATTTCTATAAAGAAACTTGAAGATTTTGTTACTCATCATAATCATCATCATCATCATAATCTCCAGAGGTTTTAATTTGAAATTCGCTTTCTCTGTTATTTTAGAGATTAAATTTACTCTATGGAATAAGAACAGGAGTGTTGGAAATAAACCTCTTTTTTTTTTTTTTTTTTTGTCTGTATATAATTTACCTTATTAGTATTTCAGTCCATGTAAGTGCCTTTTTCAGCTATTCTCAGACATTTATCTAAAAATAATGCAGGAATTTCTTTAGGAAGTTGGATTATTACTGAAGCTGTAAGAATGAAGTACCACATAGGTGAAAAAGAAAATTCAATCTACATTGTCTCCTGTCCCCATAACAACAAGATAAGTCTTATCATTCAATTTAGTTTCTGCTCAGGTTGAATGCTATACATTTTATTTGAGTGAAAAAAAAGAAAAAGCTAAACATACTTTTTCTGGAAAAAAGTATGCAGTACAAATTATAAATTAAATAATCTCTTTCTGTAATAACAAAAATATTAATTGAAAATTTAAAAAAAAACCCACTTCCATTTAGAAGACCATCTCTATCTCAGATTCTTTGCCTTTTCCAAAAGTCTTTATTTTTAAACTAAAACATCAATGAAATCTGAATAGATAAACTTAAGTACACCAATTCAGCATCTTCATGTTTTTTCCCTTTCATCCAATATAAACTCTAGTGTCAAAGTTAACACAAAATGGAACCTCAAAGAGTTTTAAGAAAGTTATACTCATCTATTCAGATATTCATAATTTCAATGTTCTTATGCTTGGGAAGTGTGTTATGTAAAAATACATTTTTAAAACCAAAACCAAAGAAGAATACTAGAGAGGGGAGTAAAAAGAGAAAACAGAACAATAATTAGAAACAAGGAACCTACAACATATTTTATTTTCAAAACAAATAGAAACCACAGGCAGAAGGCTGTATTTGATTAAATTTCTATAGAGAACAAGACATTTTATTATGCTATGCATTGTATGAGTCATTTCAATAATAAAATGCAATTTGGTTTTACTACCAATGGCCTGGACATGATGAAAATAATACATATTCTTTATCATGGTGGGTTTGCAAGCCGTGAAAGAAATTTCAAGCAGTGGTCATCATTGCTCAGCCACAAGAAAACACAGCTGAAAATTAAAAGAGCCACAGTAAAAATGAGGAGAACAAAGAGTTTCTGGATTTTGTTATTCACATTTAAGGAAAGTGCTGTAATAGCTACTTCATTTGTGTGCTGAAAAGTATTTGGAAGGCAGTTTTGGATTTAAGATGCCTCACTTTTATAATGAAATAGTCCAGCTTCTCAAAACTGTTATATTGGTCAACTTACAATTCTGAGCTATTTACATGAGACTGAAGAAAATTAATTATGAAAAAGGAAAACCTAAAAAAGCCCCCCAAACAAACAAATCTTCTGAATTTGAGAGGAAAACAGATGTTGCCTTCATTGAAATGACATTTTGACCAAAAAAAATTAGTATCTTGGGAAGGGATGAGGTTTGTAATATGTAATAGTGTGGGCATTTTCAGCATCTGGATAAACTGCACCACATCTGCTGAACAGATGCAGCAATGGGATAATTCTGAAATTCAGCAATAGTTGATCTAAAGGTGTTTTATCCAATTCAATCCGTGTTCCCTTGGGAATTTGAATGCCATTTATTGGCATGGTGTGTAATTAAGGAGTGGTGTGAAGTTTTATTTTTCTTCCATTCTTAATTCACTTTCCCTGCATCCAGAGGATAAACCTCCCTGAGCTCCATCTTTGCCAAAGACACGCTTGGCGCTGGAAACAAAATGGAATGACACGGGCTCAAGCACAAAGTGAGTGCTGAACAGCAAATCCCAGCAGTTAAGGAAGCTGGGAGATCTACCTCTGTGTGGAACTGGGTACAAACTCCTGGTTTCTACATCCACACAGCCAAGATAAGTCTGGAATAAGTCTTTTTACATTTCTAGGCAGCGTATCTGCCCCAATTGTTTCAGAAAAAAACTATCTTCAGGGGGAAAAAAAAAAAAAATCAACAAGAATTTCGGGGAAGCTTATGTGAGAGTAAGTTCTGTGAGGAGCAGCTCAGGGAGCTGGGAAGGGGCTCAGCCTGGAGCAAAGGAGGCTCAGGGGGGACCTTGTGGCTCTGCACAGCTCCTGCCAGGAGGGGACAGCCGGGGGGGTCGGGCTGTGCTCCAGGGAACAGGGACAGGAGGAGAGGGAATGGCCTCAGGCTGGGCCAGGGCAGGCTCAGGGTGGGCAGCAGCAGGAATTTCCCCATGGAAAGGGGCTGAGGCCTTGGCACTGCCCAGGGAGGGTTGGAGTGCCCATCCCTGGGGGTGTCCCAGGAAGGGCTGGAGGTGGCACTCGGAGCTCTGGGCAGGGCACAAGGTTGGTCTTGGAAGCTTTTTCCAACCTCAAGGACTCCATGCTTCTGTGATTCTGTGGTTAGGAATACACTGATGGCCAGCCACTCTGGAGAAAAGAAGGGAAGGTGATGAAGGAGGTGGAAATTATAATTTCCTACCAGCTTCCCAATTCTTTTCCAATTGAACCTGGTCCCTTGCACCTGGATTAAGGCCTAACCCACAGTGGTAGCATTTCTTTTAGCTAATAATGATTAAGAACATCATATTAAAAGAAATGCAGTCAGACTTGGAAATCCTGTACAGGATTGAATGACAGCAGCTATCCAGGATCCTCATGCCAAGCAGCCAACACCCCTCACAAAACAATTCTGCTCACAGAACAATTTTGCTCACAGACACAATTGCAATTACCTATGGCTGCTTTATAAAACATCGAGATAACTTCTTTGACAGCGAGAGAACTTGCTTTGCCACCTCTGTGGACCCTGATCTGAAACGTCATTCTAAACCCAAACAGTTAATTGAAAAGTATTTTCATTTTTCAGTAGAAAAGGTGTCATAGCAGATCATGCACAACATGATTTCAGATAATTCACGTTTTTATTTCACTCTTGAGTGCCTGATGTAAGCAAGAATTTAATACACCCCGACATGAGAGATATGTCTAATTTTTTTTTTTTAATTCTTTCCTTTTTTTGTGTGTCTTTGCATGTTTGTGTGTTGGAGTGGCAGAAGGAGCCAGAAAGATTTACAGACTTTATTTTCTGATAAGTCTCAGAAAGTAAAAGGTCAGAATTTTCATCCACCTGGAATCTAAAAAGCAATAAAATGTACAGATAACTCTCTCTTACAATTCATTATTGTGTTCATGAGTATCTCTTAATATTACCTTATTTTTTAAGTTCCTTTTCCTCCCACCACCTCTACATTCAATAATTTTAGCCCTACAATGTTCAATATTTTTAATTTGAGCATACTCTTGCATCAGGAAGGTAAACAATCTACCTGTTACACCATTTTCATCCCTTTTGTTTCTATTAAGTACGGTTTATTTTGAAACATCATAACTTAAGTTTCCCTTAGGAAAATTCCAAGGAAAAAGAGAGGAAAATGAAATTTTTCACAATGTGAAGATGGCAAAGGGGGACAGAACAAAAAAATCCCCCAAAACAGGAAAAAACCCAACCCAACCCTATGAAACAACTTAACCCATCCCCCCTACCCAAAACCAGATAAAATTAAAGGATTGCCATATAATAAGTGAAACAAATTAAATTTATATGTAAACTCTATCAAAAAAATATAGTAATTATAGCAGGATTCTGTAGGATTTCATCCAGTTGAACTCCTTCTATCAGCAATACAGGAAGATGAAAGAGTGAGATAAAGTTCCAATTTCCTATGAAAGCTTTCTCAAGAAAATTATGGCACTATGGCTATTAAAGCACGAAATAAATACCAAGACGAATTAGCATGCAAGTCTGCCTACAGCTGTACAGCTAAACTTCTTGGTGGAAAATTTAAATCAGGTTTAGACAGGCAATCCATGTTTATTTGTTCAAATAAACACAGGACTATTCAGAAAGCAATAGAGAAAATGAAAACGCAATGAAACAAAGAACAACTAAAAGGATTCGAATGCAACTTATGGCGGGGGGGGGGGGGGAACCCAAAAAACAATGAAAATAAAAAGCAAAGTAAGCAAAACTGAGAAAAGATGATTTGGAAATTATATGGAAATAACAAGTAGTTACATATTTTTGACATCTACAGAAATGCAAGTGTTGTTTACTCCAACAATCTCTTATTTATTTACAATTCATACAGGGGACATCTACACTGTAAATTACTTATGGTTGATTTTACTACATTAGGCAATCTATTCCAGAACATTTGTTGCAATGGAAGCATGTGGATGTTAGTACAAGGCTGATCAGGTGCATTTCACCTCACAATTGTTCTAACACTGTTTAAAAATAAACTTGAATAATGTAAACTTGAATCATGGAATATCCAGATTTGGAAGGGGCTCATAAGAACCATCGAGTCCAACTCCCGTCCCTGCACAGGACAAAACATTAAAAAAAGACTAAATTTATCTCTCAGAATTTACACTCACTTCACATCTGCTTTTTTTTTTAAATGCAAAAGTACATTATTATGAAAGTCATTTTTACTCCCCATTATGCTATTTTTTTCTGCTGACCATTATTGTATATATATATCTTTTTTTATTAGATAGACAATTTATACACTGCATACATCACATAAAGTTGGTCAATTGTTTTTTCAGTAAGTTGCAGACCTGGCCGTTAATTAACCACTAAGTAGTATGAAATAGTATTCTGCTTCTCAGTCTGGATTAAATGCCAGCTGCTTTGATCAAACACGTAAAAAAAAAAAATCTATTACTTCCTAATGAACATAATGTTCTACAATCAACTTGATTGGTATTATGCAGGGAATTACAATTTTACTCATTGTTGTAGGGAATGATGTATTCCACTGCAGCATCAACCAGGCCACAGAGATAAGAGGCTTTAAGAGTTTAATTAGAAAGGGTTTTTAGACTTAAAGATATGCAAAGAAGATTAATACTAGTGGGCTTGAAAGCTACATGGGATCTCTGATGACAACTCCAGCTTTGAGGCAAATACTTGTTTTCTAAATTAAAACCCACAGTACTAAAATGCTTTGAAGAGATCTGTGCAGACATCCTTATTCTCCAGCTGCAGTGGCAATCAAAATATTGACACTAATCTAGATCTCTGCTCCCAGAGGTGCTGAGGGCAACAACTGAGATTTGCAGCTTTTGCCCGTGGAAATTTCCCCCAGAGGAGCTGGAGGTGTCTGTCAGTCACAGCCATCACCATCGTCCTTCCATGGTCATTACACACACGAGCTGCCTCTAAGAGAAAAACACATGCATCAGATGATTCTGATAAAAAAAAAAAAAAAAAAATTCTTGACAAAAAATTCTGCCATTTCCCCTGCTTGTATTGAAGATGGCAGATTGAAATGATCTTTATGATGGCAGCTATTGTGAGAAACTGTGGAAACGTGATGTTAGTAATTAACGAAATACTTTTATGACTTACGAGCTTTTTTTTTAAAAAAAACAATGACACAAAGATTTTGTGAACTACAAAATAGGACGAGACCAACAATTACACACACACCAAAAAAAAAAAAAAAAAAAAAAAAAAAAAAAAAAAAAAAAAAAAAAAAAAAAAATTGCAAGTACTGAAGAGTGAATACAAGCTTGCTGAGACAGAAGTAGTGAGATAAATCCGAGAAGCATGATGGGGAGAGAATAAGAGTGACCCAGTCTAATTCTGACCCCTCTGAAGATTAGTTTTCTAAATGAATTCTGTACTTCTGTGTGAGAGAACAGAGTGACACAGCTTCACATTCTAATTTTGGAGCCTTCTCATATGGAGAATGGTTGTGGCAGATACACCTTGTTCATACTAGACATTAAATAGAAACCTTTAACAGATGTCTCCCTGGCACTGTGAGCACTGCAAGTGCTGGAATAGCCTTGGAAGATAAACATTCCTAATTAGATGTCAAACAAGGAGTCCCATTTGAATAAACAAAACTTTTTTATGCCACCGAGAGCTCCAAATATTGTACAGAATGTGCACCAAAAAACGCCCGCTCTGAAAGGAAACAGGATGATGAAGATTGTCATTATGAAAAATGGTTATGTATTCCCTATGAAAACTGTTAGGTTTGTTTCTGGAAAGTCTAGACAACCGTGGAAGAAGCAACAGCTCACAAGGAACATATGTCTTTTTTACCTAGGGCAGCTGATATCAGCGTGGTTTAAAAAATAACACTCCCAAACAAGACCTGTTTCTGTGGGGGAAAAAAAAAAAAAAGCATCAAAACCCAAGAACTTAATCCTAGGCAAAGACAGAAGAATTAAATTTTCTTTTACAATCAAAGAGCCCATGATATTCATTCATGTGAAGATTAATGTGTTTGAAGGCAGAGAATTCAGTTACAAGGCAGAGGAGAAAGCAGCATAACCCATCAAAATGACTTAAAGATGAGCTTAAAGTAATAGCAAAGCAGAATGTGAGAAGGCTTTTAGCCAGAACTGGTGCCACAGGGATCCCCACCCATGGGATTACACTAAGTCCAAATGGAAAAATAATCTGCCTGGCAGAAATTGACCATTTATGCCTATTATCTCTGATGAGAGAATTAGATACATGCAAACATTCATCTTCTTATTCTGCTGCCTTTTAATCCAAATTTCTGATTTTACCCTGCAGAGAAGGAGAAGCTTCACACAGCAAGGGCATGAAGCTTGTTTAAAATCTGCCAAATAGTACTAGCACTTGTAGCAATGTTTTCCCAAGGCACCCACTTAACATCAAATGGAGGAGAAATATTTATTTGCACACAACTGGGCCTGGGTCTTGCAGTGGTTTCAGTGAAAGAGTGGCAACTTAGGGGAGCTGGAGCACAGGGCTGGCCCACAAGCAGTATTTGGGCAACTGTAATTAATGCTGAACTCCTGCTAATCTTTCCCCTCCAAGTGTCTGTCACCCCCTACTTCCTTTACAAACCAGAGGCACGTAATTATTCTTACTGGTTAAAGCACTGGACTGTTGGCATAAATTAATAAATGTATGGAGGAGTTTCTTAGCAAATAATGTTCACTTTGTGGACATTATGATGGGAAAGATGTGGTGAAAATGACAGCAATGGCATCACTAAACTTTGGAATAACAGGCAGGGTGCCCTGGGCAGCGGCACAGGAACGTGTCCAGCTGGGGCTGGCATGGCTCCACACAGGGACACTCCAGGCCCTCCCTGGGCAGCTGTTCCAGGGCTCTGCCCCTCCACGCACACAACTTCTTCCTCCTGCTGCCCTGCAACTCGCTGCCCTTGATTTTATGGGCAGCGCTGCTCCCGCTGCCGCCGGCAGCACCGAGCAGAGCCCGGCCCAGCCTCTGGCAGCCCTGGCAGATGTTGGATGGATGGATGGATGGATGGGATCCCCTCTGGCCCTTCCCTTCTCCAGCCTGCCCAGGCCCAGCTCCCGCAGGCTCAGCCCAGCCCAGAGATGCTGCAGAGCCCAAATCCTCTCTGTGCCTGCCCTGGAGCCTCTCGGGCAGCTCCTGGTGTCTCCTGTGCTGAGGAGCCCAGGGCTGGAGCCAGCCCTGCAGAGGAGCCTCAGCTGGGCAGGGCAGAGGGGCAGCATCCCCTCCCTGGCCCGTTCCTGCTCTCTTCCATGTGCCCCCCAGGATACCAGCATATATATGTATACATATATATAAAAAGAGAGAGATTAGATAGAGATGAGATAGAGATAGGTGTAGATAGATACTGCTTTATCCTTGCTTGCACACAGTAGGCCGCTAAATCTCAGGCCCTTCCTGTCTCTGGCGTCATTTTGAAGCCTAATTATCTTTCATGTACTTGTAAATTACACCACGTGTGAAACAGATTCCAAGCCTCTCCTTAATTAATAATGAACTTGGTGTTTTCATTTTTCTGGGACAAAGGTTATGAAGTCGACGAGGAGGATCCACATCCCGGAGAGCATCACCAGGTGTGCAGGCTCCCCCAGCACTGCCAAAGCCCCTCGTCCTCTTGGCCAGGTGATTTCAGCTATGAATGGTTGTTGCTGTTCACAGCACCACAGTATTGATTCAAAAGGCACAGGACTTGTAAGAAAACCACATTTTTTCTTTTAAGTGTAATGTCATCTCTGCGCAATAAACTGCATCAGATTAATCTCTCATGAATGATAATAATTTTCTTGTTAAGTCCAAGCTACTAAGAAATGGAAGTTTCTGTGTCTAACAACCTTTCACACACATAAATCTGGATAAATACCCACCATTGCTTGGTTCTGTCCCTCTTTCCCATTTTCATTACCATGTCCAGATGCCTCTTGAATGTTTCTAGGGATTGAAAATTCATAGCATTTTTGTTACAGTTCTTGGTCGCTCTCACAGTGCAAATGTGTTTTATTTAATTGTTTATTAATTGAATTACTCTTTGGGTTTTAACAAAACTATTTTTATTCCTGTATAAGTTCATATTTGACCACTGAGAAGTGAATATTTGGTGTCCCTACTACCATTCAGAAATAAAAAAAAAATTAAAAAAAAATAAAACAGAAGAGGAAAAACAGAGAGAAAAGAGAGAAAGGAGAGACAAGGGAGAAGAGAGGAAAAGACTGCCAGAAACATTCACTGAAGTTATTAAAGACCCAGAAGAAAAATAAGATTTTCTACTAGTTGAACTTGTTTCAAGGACCTGAAAAGTGGGGAAGACCACGAAAGGCAAGTCTGAGTAACTCTAAGCAAACATATCCCTGAAGATTTGTTTCTCTCTGTGACAACATGTAGCTGCAAAAGATTTATTCCCAGTCTTTATTCCCCCAGGATGCTGGGCTCTGATCCTCCCTGCTTCCCCCTGGTTTGCCAAACGTGTCACATTTGGCTGGCTCCCCAACGAGTTACAAATTTAACCCAGTGTCCTGAGGCAGTCCTGCACTGAATAAAGAGGAATTCTTGATAGTGTTCTGTTTCTGGTTAGTTTAGTACAGAAATAAAGGAAAAGAGGTAACGTGGCAGTGGAAAGGAGAAAGAGAAAAATAGAATTTAAACAAAAAAAAAAAATATTCAAGAGAGCTTGCTTCAAGTGTGGGGCAAAGATGAAAGAAATCCATCACAGATTTAGTCTCTGGAATTATTATTATTTCATCCGAAAGATAAATATTAATTACCAGCGGAATGAATGATACCAAAGGTTATAGAAAATTCATAAATTATGTTAAAAATCTGCATAAATGTGTTTGAAAGAAGAATGGAGTAAATAAGAAGATAGAGTAAATTTCAGATACCAAGTTTTGTGTGTCTGGTACAATTCTGTACATTTTGCATTATCTTTTTCCTAATTATTTTTTATCTTAAACATACAAACTTTAGTGGCAACCTCAAAAGTTCTAATAAGGAAAATTAAAAACCTAAATTAATAGAGCAATACTCAAAAATTACTTAGCTCTTACTATTTGTTTAAATATAAAAGGTATTTATATAGTTTAGAAACATTTATATAGGCCTTCAGTGACAGAAATGTTATACACATTGTGTAAGAAGCTTTCAGCCTGACAAGATCTGCAGGCTAAATTTTTATTTCAGTGTTGGATGCTTTTGTGAATTTCTGAAACCTTCTCAAAGTGACACAAACAACTGATATTCCAGGATACATTATATATAACAGAGGCCCATGTTATACTTAACCACTTTATTTATATGAATAGCTTAATAGCTGGAGTGACTTAGAATGGTTATTTGGGTTTTAAATTTTGAAAATTTCAATTCCTAAATACTTGTTCTGGAATGACATGCCAGACATTGAAACGCCTCTTATTTTCTTTTCCTTTTTTTCTCCAGTTGGTTTAAAAATATGGAAGATTGGAGAAATAAAAACCATGGTGCCTAATTAATCTACAAGTTATTTATTAACTAGATATTTAAACTAAAATGTAGTTAATTGTGGTGAAGGTCTAAGAGCAGGACTTGACAAGAGTTAATATGAATCAAAATGAAAGAAAGCTATTTGATATTTTCATGTGGTTTGAAAAAAGTCATCTGGGCAAATTAATTTCCTGGATTGCTGCAGGAAGATTTTTCTGAAGTTTTTTCTAAGCTCAGAGAAGAGGGCATTTTAATTAAGGGAGATGGTAGAAATTAGTAAAATCACAAATTATTTCAGACGTGTGTGAAGGCACAGAGAGAGATCAGGCAGGGCCATGGCAAATGCAATTAAACTCTCAGGTGCAAAATTTGTTGAAAAAGCACAAATTTCAGTGAGGATATAAAAGGATACTTCCCTCTGATTTAGTCAAATTCCCACAAATTTCAGAAGAAGGAGAGAAAAAAAAAATAATAAAAGAGGAAAAGAAAGATTGGGTGGAGAGTCACTCCCTAAAACTGCCAGGGTTCTTGTACCAGTGATTCTCTAGATGTTAAGATCATTTGTGTTAGGCACCACCATGAATCCAATGGGGTTATAAGGGATCAACATGTAAAAATGAGAGTGCCAAATTAGCTGTTTCTCAAATTCAAGAGAAAAAATATTTTAGGAAAAGGAATCTAGAGTCCCAGTACACAATTAGCATTAATTAAAACTATGCAGTGCTTACATGGCTGATGCAAGTTTATGAGAGTAATCTAAATATTTCCATTGAATTGATTTCCAGGGAAAAGATATTCCTTAAATATGATTTTTTTCAAGTTTCTGTCATGACTGCAAGATCCCTGGAGTTTAAATTGTTCCAGTATGTGGCAGCCTGATTATTTTCCAGCAGGAGGCCTATGGGCTTTACATGTCCAGCTTCGGAAAATATTAAAGAAATCCAGACATTTGCCATGTAGACTAATTATATAAAATAATAAAATAATATTATAAATATTATAAAATAATAAAATAAATTATATAAAATAATAAAAATATATTGAAGAATATATTTTTTCCCAAGACTTTTGGATATTTTCACTGTAAAAGAAATTCTAATCTAGGTGAAAAATGAAACATCTTTTTTTGTGAGAAGAATCCAAATAAATACCCTAATTTTCTAGATTTTCCAGAGGAAGTAACTTTTGTATAATCAGAAGGCTTTTTGTCCACCAGGATCACAGGCAAATGAATATTAATTAAAATGTTCACAATTACTAGAAAAATTCAATTTAAAACCCACAACCAAAGAAATAAGCAAGATATACAACATAGTCCACATTGCAAAAGATAAACTAATGCAATATGTCATAATGCCACTAAAATCTGGGGAAAGCTCTAGACTTTAGGAGTGTTGCTAATGAAACCTGACTGCTACAGAAAAAGTGGAGTTCAAAAACCATCCTGTGTATACAATAGATACTCAGAAGCATAAATTATGCATTTGTTTTATATATAATTCAAATTTCAGTTAGACTTTATAATTCATCTCTGTAAATGATATATATATATTTCATATAGCACAGCACCAGAGTGTTATCTTCCAGAAGTACAGTCTCAAAAACAGCAGCAAGTGCACAGTCAAAATACCAAGGAAAAAGCTGTTACTATTAGATTCTGTGTAATTAAGCTTGGCACAGCTGCTTAACAATATGCATGCCATAAAATATAGGAGTGGGAAACACAGCAGTGTGATGTTTTGGTGCAAAATCACCAAATATGTGCTGTAAAAGAACATTTTTAGGAGCACTTTGGTGGTATTTTCAACTCTTCAGGCTCCGCTGAAAAATATTTTGGGTTCCCAGTGTAAGAAAGATGTAGATAAATTGGTGTGCATTCAGCAAAATGTTTGGGCAATCAAGAACTTCCTCTGTGAGGAGAGGCTGAAGGAAGTAGATTTTGTTTTGAAATGAAGGGGAAAAAGGTGTAGATTCTTAGCATAATCTTCCTAATGCCTGTGAGAAAAAAAAGAGGCTTTTTATTGACATGATTCCTGATGGAAAATACAGAAAAGGGAAAAAAGACAATATGAGGACAATCGGTGTTGCCAAGACAGGTTATTTCAAGACTCTGTTAGCCAAACCCCAAGGGAAATAGATGTGAATTCTGTGTCGACCCTGCTTTGATGGGGTTTTGGACTAAAAAAAAAACTCCTGAGGTCCATTCCATCCATGAGAAAAGTGGTGAGGAAGATGAGGAGGATTTAAAGCTATTAGGAACTGCCTCAGTGCCAGAGTTTAGGCATTGGCACAGTTCTGTCAAAAGTCCTGAGTATGAAGCACTGAGAAGTGTGTGTAGTTGAGTAAGGAAAGGCACTCTATTTTTATCTGGTGACTGATGATGATATTAGTTAAGAGCTCATTTTGCAACATCTAAAGCCATGTCACGAGTGAAAAGTTCAGATAAAGACCAGAAGAAATTTAAAGTAATATCAAGAAAAGTCAATCCTAGGTCTGCTGTTTCTAAATGGCTAGAACAAAAACAGCTTACCTGGGAAGAATTAAACTTAACTCATATCCTCCCTACAAATAAGGCTTGAAATCCATTAAAATTTAACTTTTTAGATAAATTCTCTGGATTGAGAATGGTCTATTGTTCAGGTGGAATGCAAAACCCAGTAATAATTTCTTGAAAAAAAAAATCTTTTTTTACTGGATCTAAGCCACGATACAAGAACTCTCCTTTGAAGCCCCAAAACTCTAATTTCCTTGGAGACATAAATCCTAGCAGTGCTGTATAATCTAGAAGGAGCAAGTGCTTTTGTTTTGCAATACAGGCCTGTCCCTAAGTTAAATCTCAATTCATTTGGTGAACTAGGCTGTAAACACCAATAATTTATCTTAATTTTTTATTTGAGGCATAGATGGACTGGATTAATTCAGACTGCATTTGCAATACTGAGGTCCTCCTTCACTCATTAGAAAACCCTAAATAAATTACTCTTTCTCTTAATTAAGTGGTTAAACATCTGTGTAGGTGAACTCTAGTGCAGTTATCTCAAAATGAGATCCTGCACTCCCTGTGCTGTACATTTTTTTTTTTTTTTCTGGTAGCTTTGAGTCCTGCTTTGCAAACCTAAGATCCTTGTACACACAGCATTGTATAAAATATGGTCTGCAATTAGACAGCATATGGCACCAAAGAAAAATTATATAGTTTCCTTCAACTAACAGCAAGTAAATAAAAAAAAAATAAAGAACAAACTGGTAGAGCATGTTTGTTGTCTAGCAGTTTAAGAATTCAGAGAAAATGACAAAGAAATATCAATAAAACCATGGTACTGTAACATCTTGTCACTTCCAAATTTGAGACTGTGTATTTTTGCCTAGAACTGATTGTTTCAATTAAGCAGTGTTCCCATTCTTGCATAATTATCTCCATATAAGTTGTCATTTTACTCTCAAGCAGCAGACTGGAGACTACTTAGTTCCTAACTAGAAAGAACAGTTGTGTTTTTAAGTAAACAAAGACATCGAGGACAGAAAACATTCTTATGCTGCCTGCCAAAAACATTATAAATGTACTGGGATTTTTAACAGCCATTCTACTGCAATCACTGATTAAGTGTGCTATCAAATATCACAGACTTACATATTTTAGGCAAATTCTGAGGATTTCTGTTGCTGACAACTGTAAAGGAGATAAATGAAGAAAGATTATACATTGTAATTACACCATTTCACTGTGTTAATGACATACTAAAGGACTCACTCGCATTTTCTGAATATGTAATCCCCACTAAAACTAAATTAACTGCTTTTACACTGGTCTTCACAGATATTTAGAATTTATATGTCAATCAGTGAAACGAACACACTCTTTTTCTTTCTGTATCAGAAATTGCAGGCCACACAATATGCTTTCTACGTAATTATTTTCATTTTTGTAGTGCCATATGGCCAAGGACTCTACAAAGTTATTTTGCAAGCTACTATCCTCTCCCTGAAGACAGGAAAAAAAAAGATCCATATATAAGAGGAGAAAATGGGTATAGAGTGAATCACAAAATCAGAAATTAATAATGTAAATTTTGTGCTCAGTGTTTCCAGCGAGGGAAACACTCCCCAGGGAGGGGGACAAATTCAAGCACACCTCCAAAAAAGGTAAAACTCTTAGGTTAAGCAGAGAAAATGCCAATATTGCACCCAAATATCGATGCACACATAGTGACTCACAGCTTTCCAGAATCTGCAAGACTTTGGTTTGGGTCAGGCTTCAGGAACTTTTATTGTCTCGTGGTGAGGGCAGCAGGGATATGGATATTGCAACACAAAATAAAGCCAACAAAAATGCTTAATTTTGTCATAGAAGTATGACTCACTCTATTTAAGATCACGGTTTCTTGCTAAATAACCAAATTTTAAAAGGATAGAGGGTAAAGCAAGAGAACCAAGAGAAATGTGACTCGTCTACCACAGTTCTGAGAAGTTATCAGCTTTTTAACAACCTACTTAAGTTGTTAAAAAGTGTTTAACACTTACATAAGTGTTTGAGACATAATAAGAAAATTAACATAACAAGAAAATAAACCACTGTCACCTAAAATTATAATACAACACTCCTTTCAGCTGTTTGAAAATGCTTTCCTAAGTCAATCTGGCCTCAAAATGTTCAGGTATGTGAAAGCATATTTATCACACGTTGATAAATAAGGGGATGTAAATAAACTTTGAACCTGCCAGAGGAGAAATTTTGGCAAAATCAAGATAGAATCTCTTCATTTTCACAGCAGCCCATGGTGTTGGCTTCAGACTACTTGTCAGGCCCTCACCATATCAAATGGCTCAAAGAATAGGAGAAAATAGCTTCAAATAAATGGCTCTCCTGGTAAATCTGCACCTGACACTGCAGACAGCTGGCAGAGCTTCAGTGCACATCTCCTGAACCTCTCAGGGGGACAGGATAACACTGCTGCCAGGTTGATCCTGACAAAACCACCTCGAGTGGGAAGATCAAGGGGCTTTAAAGGGAAAAATGTGATTTTCTGACTGATCCTCAGCGTTGGAATAGCATTTCGGCTGCACCCTGAGACCCTTTTTGAGCCAGTAAGCATCTCCCTAGGGAGAAGGCATGTATCAAACAGAGCTAATAATCATGTTTTTACTGACTTGGGGACTGATTTCAGGGGTGGGAAGAGCTTAGTTTAGTAAGACCCTCATCCCAGCAAAGCTCTTAAGTTTGGGCTTAACCCCAGCCACATGAACATTTATGTTAAAATCTCAGAAGAACTTGTACTTAGAAATTAACACATGCTTAAGATATTCAGTTGGTCATATCTCAAGAAGAGAAAAATTGGTGTTATCATTATATTAATCTAAATGAAACAAATTACCAAGCTTCAAGTATTACGTGGTGAAAGCCATGACAAACCAATATGCTGGAAGCAGAAAACACAAAATTTTCCAATTCCTCTGCTGAGATTCTTGTTTAGGAAATGAAAATTGCAATCCTACCAGCAGAAGCTGAATGTGGGCATGCATGAATGCTTGCATGTAGGTGATACCAGATGTGTGTGCAAGTCAGAAATTTGGGCTTCTATAATTTTGATTCTCATTAAGGAATATTGTGGTTTGTATTCTGTGTAAGTAGCTCAGATTGATAAAAGAAGCACTGATTAACTTGTATGGGTTATGATGTGAAAAATGAAGTTTAAATGTCTTATTAGCCAGCAGATTGACACACCTTTAGCATCAAAACTTGGGGTGGGAGGTTCACAGTTATATTTTCAGAATTGTTTAAAAGTATTGTGGCAATTGTGGGTCATTTTTCATGTCAAGATTTAGAGAATTGATAGGGATAATCAGTGTGATTTTTGTACATATATGTTTCCACTGCATTTGCCTCTTTTTATATTCAACAGGGTCCCTGTGCCCATGAATAAACAAAGTTAGAGGCTTAGAACTCTAATTTTATAGTCCTACACTGATGCTGAAACAATGTGTTCTAATCTAGGAAGCATATCCATTTTCATAAGAGATAATATATATCTCCAAGGGTTTTTCTAATTACATTAAGCCCATTTAGACCTCTGATTACTGCAGTGAAAATGTGTATTCTTTAATGGATCAGACAGAGCAGCTTCCAGAAGCAGATGAAGGTACTTAATTTAGTTTGCAGTTTCATTAATGCGGACTTCAAAATAATTTAGAGACATAATCAACAGTGGTGATTCCCCTATGGTTTTATTAGATATATCTTTACCTTTTTCTTTTTGTTTTTGTTTGTTTGTTTTAATTACCATTATTTATTGCTTGTTCAAAGGTTTTAAAAAAACCCATTATTTTGAAATATATTGAATTCTTCTGATACACAGTATTTGTAATGTATCATATATTTGGAATCTGGAATCTGTTCTGTTTGCAAAATTAGTGATAAGTAACAGATAAAAATATGAATTCTGTCATACATCTCTGCCTTGCATTGCTTTAGGAAAATTATTGCTTGTGAGCCTCTTCTTTCTCATGTAGGGTTCTGTCTAATTACTTGAAATCTGTTAATATTTATCCTGGGCTCCACTTAGATCCTTTACAGCCCTGAAAACATCCAGCAGTTGTAAAGATCCTGGGACAGCTCCTGACAGTGCTGAAACCTACACTGAAAAGAACTTTATACCCAAAGTGTGAGGTAGCTTGGATTTAATCCCCTAGAAAAAGCAGTAACCCTGTACTTAGGGAAGATTTCATGTTCATAAATTCTTCACAACAGCATTCCTACCCATAAAACCCCATAAAAGGAGAAGAAAGCCACTCAAATTTATGTTCTGATTCAGCACAAAAGTTTAAGAATTGAATTCGTTTTCAGGACTGGAGAACTGAGGAGAGTGGAGCAGCCACAAGTTGAGAAGCAGCTGGGGACACTCTCACCCCCAAACTCATCACAGATCATACGTAAAAGCGTGTTTAGCCTCAGAAATATGTGGGTAAATGCAGGATAAAGAATGGAGAAGTCAGGACAGGAAAGCAATGATTTCTCAAGAGTAAAAAATATGAGACGCTCTGCTTCGTTGCAGTCTAGATAGGAAGTGGGATCCCAATTAAAGTATTTAGGGATTCAATATTTTACTCCAGTTACCAATTTGGTTCTTTTATTGGAGAATTATTTAAGTCAGAAGGGACTTTAAGGTTCATCTCATTCCACCCCTGCCACGGCAGGGACACCTCCCACTGTCCCAGGTGCTCCCAGCCCCAGGGTCCAGCCTGGCCTTGGGCACTGCCAGGGATCCAGGGGCAGCCCCAGCTGTGCCAGGGCCTGCCCACCCTACCAGGGAACAATTCCTGACTGCCAATGTCCCATCCAGCCCTGCCCTGTGGCAGTGGGAGCCATTCCCTGTGTGCTGTCCCTGCAGCCCTTGGCAATTGTCTCTCTCCATCTTTGCTGCAGCCCCTTCAGGCCCTGCAAGGCCACGCTGAGCTCAGCCCAAAGCTTCTCCTGCCCGGCTGAGCAATGGCAGCCGTGCCAGCCTTTCCTGCCAGCAGAGCTGCTGCATCCCTCTGCTCATCCTGGAGCCTCCTCTGGCCTGGCTGCAGCAGCTCCAGCTCCTCCCTGGGCTGGCCCAGGGCTGGGGCAGCTCTGCAGGTGGGGGTCTCACAATGGCACACACAAAGAAAAAGGCAAACTTTTTTTTTTTTTTTTTTTTTTTGTTCAAAGTATTTGAAAGCCATCTCTAAGACCCTTTCCTACACAGACAAATAAGGCACAGAGAAAATCAGTTTTAATCTATCACGTTAAAAATTGCATTATAACAGGGTTAATCTGCCTCATCTTTCTAGCACGAGGTATTAGACAAGGAATCTGAAACAGTGTGCTGCTTCAAATAATCATGTTTATGTGGAGTGGAAAAGCACAGGCACAGATTTGACATCAGTATCTGGTGGTGACGAAGACATGATTTTTTTTGCCCTGCTTTGCTGACTTTGTTTTGGAGACATTAAGAACCTGAACATAGAGTTGGAAATGATCACGTAGGACTGAAATGTTTATGCTGGGGAAAGGCTGTGGGAGCTCAGCTGGTTTAGCCTCAAGAAGAAAAGGTTAAGGGTGATTTAAATTCAGTTTTCGTTGCCATAAAGGCAAGAACCTGCTGCAGAAGACAAAATGAGGCTCAGAGCAGCACAGCTGAGAGATGAGAGGCACACAGGTGGCACAAAGTGAGATTTCCACTGGATCTGTATATTAAGGAGAAGCCTTTTCAAGGTCAGGATGATTAAGAACTGGAACTGCTCCCAGAGAGTCTGGGAAAATCTCTGCCCTGGAATAATTTCCTTTTTTTTTTTATTTTTTTTTATTTCTTGACCAGTCAGGACCCTGAGGATGCTAATCCAAGTCTGAAGTTAATCCCTGCTTTGAATAACACAACCTCCTGTGTCCTTTCTAGTCTACACAGTTCTGTGATCAATCCTGGCAAATCCCCTGCACTGAGAGAGCTCAGACCCTCCCAAACCTGTGACTCCTTATTCCCAGACCCCCTTGTATAAGTTTGTTAAACATGAAAGTGAAAACAAGCTTGTTAGAAAATGATCTTTAATCTATGGGAGATGAGGATCCTTTCCTTCCCATAGGTTAAGATGTAAATCAGAAACCTGTATTAAGATGTCTAATGTTTGGTGTCTTGCCTTCTCCACAACATCAGAGAAGGAAGAGGGATATTAAAATATTCCACTTATGTCCAACAAGGTTTTAGTGAAAATGTGAGCCTATTAATTAATAAAGATATATCGTATAATTAAAAATAAAATACAATAAGTATGTAATATAAACATGTTTTATACTATATATAAGGTAATATTAAATATATTTAATAATGTATTACCTTACACAGAACACCAGAAGACACTTTATCACCATTTGTAAAAACAAATCACATTACAATAGATGTTTCTTTTAAGGCAAAGGTGAAGGTACAATGAAAATTACACCACATACTTTGTGCTCAACCCAATATTTTTTTCCTTGCATTTAAAAAAGACTTAAAGGAAAAAAAGTATTTATTATTAGCCTATGTTCCTTTAGACTACATATGCTTATTTAATATGTGTTTGTATAAACACACATGCACTGCCAAAGGGTGAAAGCGTGAACAAATGTCTTTAATTTTGATGCAGAACCAGAAAAACTTACTCCAGTCCCATAGACAGAGAATGTCAGTCCTTGAGGTTTCCCTTGAGGGTCAAACTGTGAAGCCAATGGATTATATAATTTTATATAATATTACATATACATTTATATAATATCATATAATTATACAGAGTGGTAAAACATTTTCTTTTTCATGCACTCTGTTGTCAGTCTTCTATGAAATGCATCCATCCATGTGGGTAACACATATTGCCTCTGGCCAAGCAGAAAAAAGCAGAATGAGCCAACAGTTGTGTTTTTTGGTTTTTTTTTTTGAGTTGAGAAGAATCTATGAGAGAAAGAAAAAATAATGTTAATTTCAAAACATTATTTATTCAATTCTGGTGGTCATGGTAAAAAAAAAATATTAAACAATTCTCTTTAGTATTTCCTTTACAAGGTCGGTTTAATTGGAATATTTTCAAATTGTCATGTTTGGTCTGGACTCTACAGAGAAATCTTGATTTCTCCAAGTCAGGCTGAAGCTCTCCTGGTTTCTCGAGGCATTCACTAATAAATGCTAAGCTGGTGTAAAAATCTGAGTATAAGATTAATCTAATTAGTAAAACCATACAACAAAAGCCAAGCTTACAAGAAGGAAATGTTTTCTCATAAACAGGTCCTTTGGGAAAATCAAGACCAAATAATAAATAAAGAAATTAAACAGTCTGTTTCTGAAAATTCGGACCACAGCAGTTTTTAATACCACGAATTATTAAATAATTGGGAGTATAAGAGAAGGAGTTTTGTGAAAGACAGGTTTGCTCTGTGTAGTCCATCTTGCTACAATTTCAATGTTAGAAAATTGTAGTTTCTAATTATAGCCTTCTTTTCAACTGCTTGAATCCCTCCAGTTTCCTTTAGGCTATTTGGATGTTTTTAGGACAGAGCTATGTGTTAAGTAATGTAAGCCTATTATATGAAGTTCCCATTTCCTACTTTAATTTCTAATAAGTTTTTCCTTTTAAAATTAGATACATGAACAATAGAAATTGTAGATTAACCCGAAGAAAAACTCCCTCTATTATAATAAATATCCTATTTACTTAGAACTCTCTAAGTGACATCAGAATTTTTAATGAGAACATTATTACTGTAATCAAATTCTAATCAAAGCTGTTTCTGAAAATTATTTCAGTATTTCTTACAACACCTGCATCTCTTCTGGGATTAAAGACTCCAAATATGGACAGAGGAAATACACATAAATCAGAAAAAATACATAGTCAAGTAAATATTGATATGCTACGTAAATATTGCTTCACAAAAGGAAGGAAGGAAGTTACGGAAGGAGGGAGGGAGGGAAGGAGGGAGGGAGGCAGAGAAGGAAGGAAGTTTGGAAGTTTGGAAGGAAGTTTGGAAGTTTGGAGGGAAGGAGGGAAGGAGGGAAGGAGGGAAGGAGGGAAGGAAGGAAGGAAGGAAGGAAGGAAGGAAGGAAGGAAGGAAGGAAGGAAGGAAGGAAGGAAGGAAGGAAGGAAGGAAGGAAGGAAGGAAGGAAGGAAGGAAGGAAGGAAGGAAGGAAGGAAGGAAGGAAGGAAGGAAGGAAGGAAGGAAGGAAGGAAGGAAGGAAGGAAGGAAGGAAGGAAGGAAGGAAGGAAGGAAGGAAGGAAGGAAGGAAGGAAGGAAGGAAGGAAGGAAGGAAGGAAGGAAGGAAGGAAGGAAGGAAGGAAGGAAGGAAGGAAGGAAGGAAGGAAGGAAGGAAGGAAGGAAGGAAGGAAGGAAGGAAGGAAGGAAGGAAGGAAGGAAGGAAGGAAGGAAGGAAGGAAGGCCAAAACATTTAAAATGAAGACTCAAGAATCTTCATTTGCAAAGCTATTCTTTTTTGTTCGTAAATCCTGAGTTCTGTAACATGTTTTACATTTTAACCCTCAATGAACAATGGAGTCAAAACCTTACTTTTAGACTTTCATTTCTTCCTACAGAAAGGGACTCTGCTTGTTTAAGTGCTGTCATGGACTCATGATTCAGCCTGAGTAACATTTTGTCAAAATAGCTCAGTCGCCAAAATTGTCTTGAAGATTTTACTCATAAACTCAGTCACTTAAAGATGAGACAATCAAATTTTTTTATGTATCTTTCAGGATTTAAAACCATTTACTTACTTACTGACATTTATCCAAAAACCCATCAAATTTCAGCAGGTGTCAGAAAAATACTTGTTGCCTTTTACATGAGTTTTAAGCAGAATTTAACATGCAACATTGATCTTGTGTACTGTTCCAATTTTTTTTTTGCTTGCTTAGCGTTGATTTAATTAAACATTTTGCTACAAATGGAAATGCTCTCCAGTTGTGATCATTACGAGCTCACCCATCTTGAAAAGAAATTGTATTGTTTAATTGCATTAATAATGGAATTGAAGTTTTAAATCAGTGTGTGTGTAGCAAGTGTATTTTGAAAAAAAAAAAATAGAAGTATTACAGTTTAGGGAAGGATTGCTCTCCCAGAGGCCAGGCAGCCAATGCTGTTCTCAAGATAACAGAAAGCAGACTCTGCTTCCCCAGAGTATCCCTAAGCAGCTTAGATCAGTTCTTTTTTTTTACAGAGCAAGCTCTAGCTGCTGTTCTTATTCACACAAAACATTTTATTTGTGTAGCTGGCTCTACTGAGTTGGGTTACTGGAGAGAGAGAGAAAAATATCTATTTAAAACTACACAACTTGGAAGCAGCCTTTCAATAAAAAGGTTGCCTGTGTTTCCCAAGGTAATGATCAGTTTGGTTTAATAGCTACTTAATTATCAGATGTTTCTTTTTTAAGTAGAAGTCTAATAACTCATTGAATCAGATCATAATTAAGTAAGAAATTATTTTCCAGTGGTAATGTGTTTCTTCTCATTTCCCTTATTTCTGTTTTTACCTCGTTTCTTTTGTAGATTGATCCACTATTATATTCCCTTATTATTCATGTGACTTTAAACGTGGTTAACCACTAGTCTTCTGTAAAAATAAATAAATAAAGTCAGAGGCTGGTAATTCAAACTTCCTTCTGCTTAATTGGGTAGCTAATGGGAGGAATTTGAATTTGCAGTACTGCAAGCACAGCTTTTGCACAGCTCTGCCAATTCAAATACATTTTGCTGGGCACTGGAATGTTGATATGGCCAAATTAATTGGAAAATGGGAGAAGTAAATTAAAAAATAATTTATTTCTCCGTGGAAGGGCAGACAAATAAAAATGTGCCTGTCTAGATCCCTATGGCCCAGTAAGCCTGGGGCTATTAGCAGTTGGCATAGATTAAAGTTGCCTTCATGCTCCCAGCCATCCAAAACAATGGGACTGCTTCCTACCAAGAATTGATAAAATCTGAAGCTGGCTGAGGAAAATTCCCTGCTCTACATGGCATTGATTTTTTTTTTTTTTTCCTAGTGGGCATTTATCACTGGTACAAAGTTTCTAAATATTAAACACTCAGTTAAAATATTGAACACGAGCAGTGGTGCCATCTGTCCAAAGAGAAATAACAGTCTGTGTTTTATTACAGATGGGGCAGTGTTCTAAACACAGAGGGAATCAGCTAACCCAGCTCTTGTAAAATCACAAGAAGTCCTGAGGAACATGAGTCCCCAGCCAAGGAACAAATTTATGGAGTGTAAGATAAAGTTCAGAGTAACAGGTAATTTAGTTGGGGCAGTTTAGCAAAATCAAGATCTTGTAAAGGCCAGTCCTAACTGCAAAGAACACTGCTTTCCTTTTTATTTCAAAGCACAATTCAGGTGGTGAATTTTCTCACTCTTTTATGGTTTGCTGAATGTTATACCAAGTGATTTCATGTCTTAAATTTTTTCCTCCTTTCTATTTTTTTTTTTTTTTCATTTTCCATTTTACTCTTTAGAACAAAGCTAGTTGTAGAAGTCTGACAAACTTGTCTTCCTATGATTGTAGAACATGCTGGAATTTGCTGGGAATGTCCAATTTTGTGGGTCCAAGAGAGATGAAGGGTGAACAGCCCAATTACTTTGATGACACTCTAAATGCAGTCATGTACCTTGATTTAGCCTTAAAGAAATTCTTATGACAAGACCCTCAATGAAATAGAACCTAATCTCAAACTCTATCTGTCAAATAACTATGAATGTTTCTTGCCTGAGGTCAATCAGCTCAGGTGAGGTGTTCAGGAGGGTGTTAGGTGTTCAAAAAATAATGGTTTTATATTTTTTTTTTCTTTTGTGTGTGTGTGTGTGTGTGTGTGTGTCTTTCCTAAAGAAAATTGTATGCATTGTAATGCTTCTTGCTGGCAACATGCAGAGATTATGTGTCAATCAGATGCAGTTAAAATCATGGAGCTTATGGCACAGGAATAACTTTTCTTACCACCTGATGGAAAAGAAAGGTGCAGGAAGAGTTTAGACACCTGGAATATTTCATTATCTACCTCATTAGACTCTGTGGGACACGGGAAAAGAGATCAGAAGAGTAGTCAATTATTCTTAGCTGAACAGTAAAATGTGGACCAAAGTCGTCTCTGGAAGCCATCTCGGTGCTTGGGAATGGGAATTTGGTGAACATGGAAGGGAAGGTTTTCACAGAGTCATAGAATCCTGGAATGGTTTATCTTGGAAGGGACCTTAAAGGCCACCCAGTGCCACCCCTACCACGGCAGGGACACCTCCCACTGTCCCAGGTGCTCCCAGCCCTAGTGTCCAGCCTGGCCTTGGGCACTGCCAGGGATCCAGGGGCAGCCCCAGCTGTGCCAGGGCCTGCCCACCCTGCCAGGGAACAATTCCTGACTGCCAATGTCCCATCCTGCCCTGCCCTGTGCAGTTTGAATCCTTATTGTGGTTATTGTGAAAGGATCACAACAGGGCTCAAAATCTATTGCTGTTGCCTCACCAAGGAAAATGTTCATTAAGGGTTTTCCAAGGCCCTTTACAACAAAGCAACTGTAGGAGCTGTATAAATATTTTCAGATCAGAATGGTGGTTGGTATAGGGCTCTCCACAAATAAATAAGGCTTTAGAAACTCAAAACTTGTTAAGTTTCACACGTACTCAAAGACTCCTTTCCCCTTTGGCTCCCTCTTCCTCTTCCTCATCCTCATCCCCTTCCCCTTCCCCTTCCCCTTCCCCTTCCCCTTCCCCTTCCCCTTCCCTTCCCCTTCCCCTTCCCTTCCCCTTCCCCTTCCCCTTCCCCTTCCCCTTCCCCTTCCTCTTCCTCTTCCTCTTCCTCTTCCCCTTCCTCTTCCTCTTCCTCTTCCCCTTCCCCTTCCCCTTCCTCTTCCCCTTCCCCTTCCTCTTCCTCTTCTTCCTGGACCAAAAGTAGATAAAAATAAATAAGAGGGGCTTCTAAAACTGTTATTGTTCAGCATTTCAGTAAATCACATTTCCAGGCGTGTGATGGCGCCTTCCCCTTTCCATTAACCTTCCCCTATTCCTGCCAAATTAAACATTTCATAATTATTAGGTGATTTAGTGGATTCTAAGGTATGGGCAGAAAGGAAAAGGAGTAGGCAAACTTTGGTTTTGAAGGAGATAAAGCAGTACCAAAAATTAGCTAATCCCAATGCTAACTTTTGGGCTTCAAAACTCTGGTCTACTTAAAGAGTATTTCTATGGGGAAAAAAAAATAAGAGAGAGAAAAAGAAAATTGGATTGCCTATATTTTATTTCCAGTGACTGCTATTAGGTCCTGGTCCATGTACTTTTGAGGACATTATATTAGACAGAAGGCAATTTTCCTTTGATCATGGGATATGGAATCCCAAAAATAAATTTCTCCATCTTTGCCTCAACCAAAGTCATTAAATTCATGGTCATTCTGAGCCCTGGAGCTCAAAAATATTTCCTTTGTGAAGCTATAGCTTGTTTTTTTTTTTTTTTTTTCGTCTCTATGATAGCTATCTCTGAATTTAAATAAGCTATTAACAGTGTTTACCATTTTTCCCCAGAGGTAACATGAGCTTGCAGAGCAAAAAGCTGGCTTCAGTGTCTATATTTTCATGTTCACTTTTAATAAAATGACTACTTAAATTCAATAAATATTTTCTTGATGTGTGTCTCCCATTCCCAAGAAGTAAAAAGAGTCAGGCAAAAAAAAAAAAAACTAATAGCGCTCCATAAAAAGCATGAAATGAGATTAAGATGTTTGCTACAGGAACTGTTACTAGCAAGTGTGATTTGTGTAATCTGCACATTTGATTTATTGATGGATAAATCAGCTGTAGGGGAAATGTGGTGAACTGAAATGGAAGAGTAAACTCTCCAGTCTCTGTATGTGTCTGACTTCAGAGCCTGCATTTATTTAGGAGGCCAGTCCAGAGAACATAAAGTTGTTTTTCAAGCTTAAAACGTGTGGCTACGGTATAAATGTTTGATGGACTGCAGATTTTGCTGGATTTGAAGAGGAGACAGCTATCTGCTGTCGAGTGGGAGGATGACAGTGCTTGTTGCTGATCCACAGAGAGGAATCTTTGTCACCCCTGTGCCTGCAAGGCTTTTCTCCTCCAGGAGAAGCTCATGTATGTCAGCACAAAGGAACTCCCACGCTGTCTGCTAATAATGGGCAAAATGCCTCTGGCTGAGGTCTCCTTTGTGAGACAGGAATCTCTTGTTGTTGTTAGGGATGATGTGTGCACGTCCTCTCCCACCTCTCCTCCCTCAAAATGAAAAAATCAAACCCTCACCTCTAATAAAAGTGTTTCGTGCCATCTGTCATTTTTGGATGACTGATGCCTGCCAACATTAAGGAAAAAAAAAAAGTTCATAAAACACAATAAAAAGTTACCAAGGAAAGGAAGAAAATTAAAAAAAAAAAAAAAAAGAAAAAAAAAAGGAATTAATCTTGTTTTCTAATTCAGCATCTCTCAACAAGGAGAGACTTGAGAGACTTTCAGCACCATCGTCACTGCCACTGTTATTGTCATAATTTTTGTTTTCATTATTTATTTTTGTTTAATTTTACTTGGTTTGTGGTCGCTTTGGGTTTGTCTTTTCCTTTTTATTCTTTTTTTTTTTTTTTTAATTTTGTGTCAAGGGTTACGCTGCTGGTATCTCAACCCATGAGGTGTTTCTCACTTTTCCTCTTCCAGTTCTCTTCCTCTGATCCTGCTGGAGGGGGAAGAGTGAGCCAGAGGCTGTGTGGTGCTCAGCTCCTCTCTGATTAAACCACGACACACAGAGCCCTGAAGAAAACTGAGGTTTAAAAAGGGAAAAACCAGAGCAATTTGGTCTTATCAGCATGAATAAATGCACACAGATATCTGCTTAATTGGGTGCTGCCATTTTACACGGGGAACTTTGAAAACAGAAGACTCTAAAACCTTTCACAATAGGCTCTACCAGCCAAAGGTGGATGTCAAAAATAGATGTACTTGGGAAAAGGAGCAGAGAAAGGAGTGAAATGGTGGTGTCAGAAGTGCTTATTTTTACCAAAGCCATAACAGCTCTGGGAGTGAACTCCAGTAGAGGTTTTCTACAGAAAACCCTGCAAATGGCATTTATAAATAAAGTTGTGAGGAAGAGTATGTTTGGGTGTTTTTCTTATTATTTGTCTTGAATGTTACAATATAAACTTCAAGAGCTCTCTGGAGCCACTGTCTCATCTCAAAGCAATAAAAAAGCAGAGTGTTTCTATTATTGTGTTGTGTGCTGCCCCATGTAATAAAGAAAATAGTCTTTGATGTTTTAAAGGCTGGCTTTTTTCTGGGTTTGGTTGTTTTGACCATTTTGGTCTTTTTTTTGTCCAAGACAGTCATTTTCCCTGGCTTCCATTAATTGAACAATAGAATCAGAAAGGATTGGAACTTCTGATTAAAACCCTGCCTAAAATATTGTGTTCAGACGCAAGAACAACAGGAAAGACAAGGGAAACAATACTGAAGAAAGGACTGCATAACCTTTTCTTTTTTTAAATTAACAATTTGAGTATGTTCTTCCTGGCAGATAAAAAAAGATACCAGAGATAGTTCTTCCTCTAAGGTCCAGAGTTTGAGGGGTTTTTATTTTACTTGGATCTTTAATTTTATTTCATGTTTCTCTTAAAATTACAATATATTCTCTGCTTTCTAGAATAATACTGTTAATTAACATATTTTAAATGCTTGTATTAATAAGAAAGTACTTTTTCCCCCTAGGTTTGGGGATGAAAAGAGCAGGCAAAACTATCTGACAGGTGAATATAATAAAAAAATACCCAAACTCTACTGTGCTTAATCCAGAAGTAGAAGTAATAGAGACAGTTTAACAAACTGGGGTTTTTTACATTTTTTGTTTTGGCTTGGCTTGGTTAGGTTTTGTTTTTTCTTGTTTTTTTTTGTTTGTTTTGTTTTGGATTTTGTTTATTTGTTTTTTTGTTTTTTTTTTTTTTTTTTTTTTTTTTTTTGGTTAGTTTTTATTTTGTTTTGTTTTTGGGTTTGGTTTTTGTTGTTGGCTAATTATGTGTTTTTCCAAATGCTTCTAGATTAGACCGAGCATGCTGGAGTGGGCTCTATAATTATATCAGCTTGGGTGTCTGCTAATTTATGCACCTCACTCAGTGTAACCCTTCCAGGTGGTAAAGTTTATTCTATGCAAATTTCCACTCCCCATCATCTCATTGATAAAGACCACAGGGGGATACAGGCTAAATTAAGAATAATTTAACACCTTTATTAAGTTAATAGTGAGGGGGAAAATTTTCTGGCAGTGATTTGATATTTTGCATGCATCCTGTCACATAAAAAAAAATCCTGTGCTGGAATGTGAATATTATAGATGTGTAAAAGGGGTTTCCCAATACATTCAATTATAAATAGTTACACATCTGTTACCTTTTTTGCATAAAAATTTCTGACTGATTCTATCTTTGTTTTTTTTTTTTTTTTTTAATATATATTTAAGAGATTTGTGAGCAGAATATTCCTATTAGACTAGTGGGGGATGTTCCATATATAATCTGGAAATTATGTATAGGCATGCATATATATATCTATTAAAATTTATATTCTCTTTTATCACTCACCTTAAGCACTGTGGGTGTCAGAATTATTATTTCAGTGGAATGTAGAAAACCGCAGTTTTACTTAGAAGTTAAAATTCATTATTTTCATCATTTACTTTTTTTTTGTCTTTATAATTCAGAGAGGTCCCAGCTGACTGGAAGCTCTTGGAGATACTTTTTGGGAGTGCTGGAGAAACCTGACAAAAATTATCCAAAATATTTCCACAGCTGTTGGTATAAAAAATTTTAAATAATAGTTAATAAATGACTGAATAAATAAATAAATAAAATAAATAAATAAATAAATAAATAAATAAATAAGCTTGGTCATTAATTAAATTTTCTTGCAGAATTTCAGGTTGGAACAAAGTCTGCACATGCTCAGTGTTCATCAAAATGAAACAACAAGGCACAAAAAGTTGAGCCAAAGAAAATAACGTTACTGGACTGATGAAATGGCTTTTCACTCCAAAAGCAAAAGGTGGTGAGGACCAAGCTTCTTCCTACAGGGAACTTGGTTTAAAAAGCTTCGTGGTCCCTGCTTTAAAATCCTCTGAATTGCCCCATATTAGCAGAAAAGCACGTAGCTGAGTCACAGAATATTTGAGAATCACAGTTGACATTTAGTGACACTTTTAAGATGGAAGTTTACACGTTGAGAATTAATTAAACAAAGTGGTTTTCGTTTTAACTGTCATTTTGAATTTTCACTTTGAAGCATAAATACATTAACAATGTCTAGTCATTCTTATTGCTGATTTTGAGAAAACTTTCTCTAACAGATGTGCAAAATTAAGTATTTGGTTCCTTTTGGGCTTTTTTTTTTTTTTTTTGTGTATGTTTTTCAGGATAATTTAAAAACCCCAAGGGTAGCTAAAAAAACAGTGAGAATTCTGTGTAAGAAAAGGGGGCTGCTAGTGAGCACAAGGCAGCTCTCTGTAATGAACAAGATTTTTGCTTTCATGGGTAAGAAAGTCACACCCAAATGGAGATTTTTGTTCATTTTGTAATTTACACAATATTTCGCTTCCATAATTATCTTAGAAGTTGTGTTTAAGGCAGTTAAAAATGTTCGGGTGCTGCCTTGAAATTAGGAAAAAAATATAAAAATTGGTCGTTTTTTCAACCCTTCACCAAATAGTTCTGTCATTGGGGGTCGCTACTTTTCACTGTCTTGGTGAGATTGACACAGATGCCCATCAGAGGATCTGAAAATTTGAGTTCTGGTTCACTGATTTGTTAGTTTATCCTGGTGTGTTGAGTTTATCTCTGGTTCTGTGAGGCTCTGACAGCAGAAATGCTAAAATTTAGATGCTAAAATTTAGCTCACTCAGCTAAGATGACCTAGATTTTGTTCCCCTATGAAACAAGCCATCCAGGTGAAGACATCCTACCTAAACCGTGAGCCTTGGGATCAAAGTCTCCCACCACCTCCTCAAAATGGGGATGCCAAAGCCAAATATTTCAGGTGCAGAGCAATTAATCCACAAAAAGAGCAGAACAGGTGTGATGGGCTGTGCTCTGGGGGTGCCCTTAGCGGGAGTCTTGGGTTTCCAAAGGAGAGGTAAAGCACAGGTGAGTTTCACAGAGGGAATTGCTTTGGGATCGCCTCGTGTCATTTACTCGGTTCTTCACCTTTAAGAAACAGTGCTTCCTGGTGTAAAATCTTTCATCTTTGCCCCTAGAAAAGCAGCATAATCTAAATTAAGAAATTACAATAAAAATCGATGCTCTTGGTTATTTCAAAAACCTTACTGCATCTTTTTTGTTGTAGCATTTTTTGCGTTCCTCTGCTACACTTGCATTGCTGAAAGGGTCTTTGTGGCTCTTTCTCATGTGTATGTCCTTATTATGTGCCATTTGCACTCAGATTTAGATTTAAAAATAGGCTGGGGTTCATTTTTTCACCATAATAGAGTTCTGTTAGCAGCAGTGAATATACTTGAAATTGTGTTGTGGCTGAACTCTGTCACATCACTCCTGAAAACATTTCTAGTAAACATAGGAGGGAAGAAATACCTACAATATGAGTAAGAAATAAAGCTTTGCCCCCTCAGCTTGACTTATACCAGGATTTCATTTAAAAGGAAGCATAATTATCTTTTTAAAATAATATATTTATGTAGATAAAAATGTTAAGCATTTTGAAATTCAATAAAATAATTATATATGGAGTATGTAAGACTGAATATCTGAAGAAATCTTCACCAACTGGTTTGAGTTTTCAGATATTTGAGAGTCTATCTATTGGTTAAAACAAAATTAATTCATTTATTTTAAGCAGTGTTTACACCTAGGTGATGGCGAACTTTAAAATACAGGCAATCATCTGGGGAAAAAGCAAGCCAAATTAAACAATTATAGAATATACTATTTCAGAATTATAGAATATATATATATATTATGACATATGAAGCAAAAAAAGAAAAAAAAAGAAAATGTGTTGTAGTAAAGTACTGTCTTACTTCACATGAAGATCAAATTTCCCTATTTAAATAATAATTATAATAAAAGTGTTAAATATTTACTTGTTCCTTTGCTAACCATAATCTTCTGAAAGAAAATCTTCATGGGGATGAAATCTTTAAATCAGGTGGGATTTGGGGATTCATTTTAAATTTAAAATTCACAGGGGTGACTTATGAGAATTAGTAGAGTGTGCAAATAATTGATTTTACAAATTTCATATTTAATAAACACCACCTGGAATGTTTCCGCATGTTGCAAAGCTCTGCACCAACAGCACTGCCCATTAATAAAGAAAAAAAATAAATTGCAACTGACTGGGACAGAAACTGACAGGTCAAGACTCACTGAAATTAGTAGAAAAACACCAAATTCCTATGTGTTTTTTTTTTTTTTTTTTTTTTTTTGTGTGTGTGTGTGTGTGTTTTTTTGGTTTTGTTTTGTTTTGTTTTGTTTTTTTGTTTGTTTTGTGTTTGTTTGTTTGTTTTTGTTTTGGTGGTTGGTTTGGTTTGGTTGTTTTTTTTTTTTTGTTTTGTTTTGGTTTGGTTTTTTTTGTTTTTTTTTTTTTTTAACAGGAAAAAAGAGATTCCTCTCAAGTTCAGCTGCAGAAGATGATTTCTAACCGGCTCCCACCGATGAGTTTTATGTGGATTGTCCCATCCTGCCAATTCATCTTAGGTGTGTGGATAATTTTTGCAAGCAGCAGCTAATTGCTTGGCTAATTGCACTGTTCTACACAAGGAGCTCCTTAGTTTGAGCCTGATAAATGAAGCTCAGGGCAGGGATAGGAAACACACAACAGGTTAACTTTTCTTCCTTATTCAGCTCCTGAAGACTCTCAGTGGCTTTTACATGGCATGAAATGGCAATTTAATTTCATATTTTCTTGTGGCTTTGAGCAATTAGTAGGAAAAAACTCCCTGGCTTCATGAAGTTATGACTGTTATTTTCCCTAATTATGCAAAAATAAATACATTTTCTCCTTATTAAGGAAGAGAAAATAGAGTATGTATTTATAAAAGAATACAGCTGACATTTAAAAGCAGTAAATTACAGATACCTGCAGTCACTGAAGCAAGTAAAATGTAACTTCTAAGCAGGAATGGTCAGTAATTAAAGAATTTTAATACTGATGTTTTTTTGAAACCAAGGGATATGATGCAGCAGAGGGACATTATACTGGCAGGTGATGCAGATTACAAACAAAAAATAACTTTGTGTATCAAAACATCCCTTTTGCCATTCAATTCCAAGGTGTCAAGAGTTGTACTTAAGAGCAGGATGGCATGGCCTGATATCCACATGATATTTGTCATTATGTACAGAATGGGGACAGGAAATGCTATTTTCCAGCACAACCTGCTCCAACAACTAATACTCATTCTCATGAGGCAGTCAAAATACCTTTGGCCCTAGAAAATTATTTTTTTTTCCTAGGTTCCCACTGGACTGGAAATGGGAACAATTTACTTCAGCTTGCTTTGCCTGAAGGGTTCTTGTAGTTACGTGAACGTGTTCTTTATATATATGTGTGTATATATATATTTATATATAGATTTTTATATATATTTATTTATATTTATATTCATATTTATATTTATATTTATATTTATATTTATATTTATATTTATATTTATATTATTTATATTTTTATTTAATTTTATATATTATATATTATAATATATATTATATATACATATATATATGTATATGTATATATATATAATTTTTATACACACACACACACATACATATATATATATTTGGAAACAGGAGGGTTTATGTGAGTATTCTCAAATTGTAGCCTGTAATTTGTACACACCAGTTTCTATCCACAGCCACAGTGGGAGAATGGGTGCTAAGAAACCTCTTAATTGCATCACCATAAGGTGTTTTCTCCCAGTCCCAATGGTTTTGGAAAAAATGTAAAACTCTGTTGACATCAGCTGAATTTCTCTCCCATTTCCTAGGGAATGTGAAGAGACTCAGGCACACAAATCTTGGCAGCCACACATTCCTGCTCTCGAAAAAGCTAATGCATAGATGTCACCATAACTAATTATCAAGACTTCAAAAGACTCTAAATTAAGTCACATTAAGACTTTCGTATTTAATTTCATTTGCTCAGCAAAAGTTGCCATGTAGTGTAAATTGTGTCAGATTTCTTTTCTTTTGGGGTGGAAGCTGGGCAGTTTGCAATAGTTAGAGATTAGAGGTTGTGTATATTAAAGATATTTATGATATAGAGATATAAACATAATAACACACAATTTGCCAAGAAAGCAAGAACTGGCGTCTGAACAAGTTTTATTTCTTACAAATGCACCAGAACAACAGTTTCATCTCCCAGAATCAAAACTCATGCCCAAAAATCAAAGTCTATTTAAGGTAGCTCCAATGAACTCGAGAGTATATATATATATATATATATATATTTTTTTTTTTTTTTTTTTTTTTTTCCTGGAGACTCATGCAGTAGTCTTTTTAATTGAGTGCCCATTTCACAGCTGAGTTACAAACTCCTGAGCAGGTTACAGGGGAATAGTGAGAGACTTTCATTTGTACTGCCACCAGACATAACTTTAATGCTGTTCTTGCATTTAACATCTTTCACCAGTTTACTGGAGCATGAGCCCTGTGGTGCACATCGTTGAACTCGCCAGCACCTGAGGTGGAATTACATTTGCAGAACAGCTCCCGAGCGATTAAAATGGAAAATAATTTCTTTTATTGCAGATGTACTAATTTATAGTGTACCATTAGTATCAGCTTTCCCATTAACTCTCTGAACTGACTAATACCACAAAGGATGTGAGCTGAGCTCCTTCTCCCCCTCCACAGTCTTCCCTGGGTATTTAATTCCGTGGCATAATCAGCTCTCAAGGCAAATGTTTTTCAACAGCAGTAAATGACATAATTATTTTAGAAACACATAATTGCAAGGTGTGTTACAAAGTCTAAGGGATTATTTTCACTATATTGTGGTGGGGAGGGGGTGGAAAAGATTAATTTGAAAGATTTCACGCGTGTCTCCTTTTAAGACAGTGTTTGTTAAAACAAAAAATAAAGTGCATATGTTTAATCTTGCATTGATCTATGCAATTTTTTTTTTCTGGTCAAGCTGTTTTGAGATGAATTCTCCATACAATTAATGGGAAGTGCTGCCAAAGGGACAGGAACTTCCCTTTTTTTTTCCTTTTGTTTTTTTTGTGAGAGTTTGCTGACCCACTGGGATTGAATATCTGGGGAGATAGTGCTGCAAATCAATGGAATGTGATAATGTAAACAATTTTAATTTGTAGTTAGAGTATAATATTCATCTAGTCTGGGGGAAACACAGACTTTATTTCTGGAAATATGATTTAACCACAATTAATAATAACAATTTTTTTAAAAAACAAGAAGCAATTCAGTTTTGTGTGAACACTTTTATGGAAAATTACACATTTATTAAGTTTTTAATTTAGGCTTCACTTTGTAAGCAAGGACTTATAATTATCACCCTCAATACTTTTTTGTTTTGTGTTCACAAACTTTATTTCCCAGGAATAATGGACAACTAAATGAGTTAATCTGTGAACATTTTAATAAAACCATGTGTTTTCATTCTTTATTATTTAAAGAAAAATGTTAGGACAGCTTTGATTTCTCAAAACTTCTCTGGTGCAAAGACCATGGAGAATTGTTCTAAATTAATCTTTCATTAGATAAAACAAAGGAACAGAATTACGTAACCGAGGCAGAAAATTGATTTGGTAGGTTAAATATGCATTCATGGATTTTATGTCTATTTCCAAAATGCACTCCACTGATAGCTCGAAGAGAGTTAGTTTTGGTATGAACGTCAGGAATAAGAGTTAAAGGGATATTTAAATTTCATGGAAATGAATCTAAGTAACACTGTGTAGTAATGTAATATGGTATCCTGTTGCTTTTTTGGTTGGTTTAAATTGTGACATGGTAGGTCCCACAGCCCAATTATTTTTTTCAGCAGTTTCATTTTCTCTGACTTTTTTTTTTCTTTCTGTTTTTAAACTCATAATTTTGAGTCTGAAGGTCAAGCTAGAAACCTTTGATATTTGCACATTTTCCCATTCTGCTTGTGGAACATGACTGCTGTAAGCTCCACCATGACACTTAAGGGGAAAAATGTTAAAAATATATTGTAGTTTTCTCTCTAGTAAGAGGAAGGTAGACCACTGAAAACCTACTTCTTTTGTTGAACAGATGGGAACCCTTTTTTTTTTTCTTAAAAAAAAAAAACAAACAATACCCCAAAACTGAAATAAAATCCCCCCCAAACAGAATTTACAATGCACCAAATGTTAAGAGTATCACGTCAGCCACCTTAAAAATATATTTGTTTCTGCTTTGGCCTTTTATTTACATAATGATTTTAACAGAATATTGACTTTTGATTTAAAGCATAAAACTACCATCATATTCATCTTTCATGGCAGAATTGTCTTGTTCCATTCCACTGAATACCAGAGAGTTAAGATGAAATATCTACTAAATACCTCTCCATGTCTGCCTTTGAAGCAAAGTAGAAAATATTTTCACAAAACAGCAAGTAACATTGTTTGTTAGAAAAAAAAAATTGGTATTTGTTGGTAGATATTTCTCCCTTTTTATTTATTTCAACAACAACAAAAAAAAATCAATTAGAAAAAAAATGTAAAATATGTTTGGAATACAGACCAGTTGCAGATAGATTTACACCAAGTTGTTTAAACCAAAGTCTCCAAGGTTTCTGCTTGGAAATATTAGAGAAATCCCATGTTCTATGTGAAAGCAGTTGGGCTGAACTGAAGAGCCATGAGGAGAGAAACAAACTTAAATGAGCTGCAGTGACCCAGGACTTACATTCCCTTAATTCCATTTGTGGGGGAGGGAAGGAAAAAAAAAAAAAAAAAAGTCAAAAAGTCAATGTCTTGCAACTGACTGGGACAGAAACTTCAGCAGATCAATAAAAATGCATCAAGGTAATAACCATAGATCTTATACAGAGCTAAATGAAAAGAAATAAGGCAGAGTAACACAGATAAAGTTTTTTTGCATTGGAACATTTGCACAAAGACAGCCTTCCTCAGATGGTTGTCACTCTGCCAACTGTGAGGTGATATGAGAGACTGTAATTTATTATTTTATTAGCTTTTAGAGTGCTAAATTGGTAAGAGTAATCCATAGTTTATGCAAGAGAAATTACATTTTTTATGTACCTTGCTCAGCTTGGTGACTGAGAATCAATTTCTCAGTGAAACAATAAATACTAGGACAAGATCCAAAATGCTTAAAAGGAATTTTAAAGAGGATAGGAAGGCAAGCAGGTAAAATTTGTCCTCAAAAGGAACTGACTTTTTTTTTTTCTCCCCAGCAAAAATAAATCTCAAGGGATAAGGCTTTCCCTGCTTCATTTTTAAGATTTTTTTAGGTCTTTTACTTATTTGGAAATCTCACCAAGTGGTCATTTATGTGGAATATAATCACAATTCAGATAAACATCATAGAATCATAGAGTAGTTTAAAGTTTAAAGGTCATCTGGTCCAAACTTCCTGAAACCTTTCACTATCCCAGGCTGCTCCAAGCCCCATCCAACCTGGCCTTGGACAATTCCAGGGATCCAGGGGCAGCCACAGCTTCTCTGGGCACCCTCTGCCAGGGCCTCACTGTAAAAAAAAAACTTCTTCCTGCCATCTATTTTTCCCAATAACAATCACCTGTTTTGTTTACACCTTCTATACCCAGGTGCAGAATTGCTGTCATTAATAATAACCTTACCCACATGATGTTTCAGATACTATTTATCATAGCTTGACAAATCTACTTTTTGTGCAAAATAGCCTGTGTGCCAATAAATTTTCCAATTTCATGAGTAAAGAAGAACTGCAAGGTTTAGTAAAACCAGTTACTTGAACCTGAGAAGCAGCATGGGCACAGTTTTTTTAAATGTGAGTTTTTAAATTTACAATCTTAAGCAAAAAGTTGTGTTTGCTGCTGGCTTGTCCTTGTGAGGGCAGCAAGGGAGTCAAGAAAAGTGCTCCAGTGTTATCAACAACAAAACCGGAGTATCCTGTCTTTAAAAAAAAAAAAAAAAAAAATCATCATACGTTTTTAGATATTGTTTTTCCCTTATTTTCTATTATCACAATGAATAGTCTTCTCAACTATAAATGTGCATACATAGCACAAAAAGCTCCTAAACCAAACCATTAATTCAGACTGAGTCCATCTCTTTCAGTGATTTTCCTGGTCATCTTTTTCAGCATACAGTGAATATATATTATGAAATAATCATTGCATATGTGGGAAGAATAATAGCACCCCTAGTATTTAAATCTGAATAAAACATTAACATTTATGCCTAAAATGTTGCATGAAGGAACCTTCAATGCCTTCATTAAAGATAAAAAGTAAACCAAGCTCCTTTTCCTTTAGAACTGGTCATCCTATAAGCAGATGTCTGGTATGACCTAAAAAAATATGCAATATGTGTATTTTTGGTGCAGATGGCACTGGGCTGGAACACAAAGTGGTGAAAAAAAACCAACCCAAGACTGGTGAAAAAAGACCATTGAGGCACATTCATCTTGAATGTCAGTGCCTCCAGTGTCCCACAGTGCACCAAAAAATGTATGGATTTTTTTTTTTTTTTTCTCTTTTTTTTTTTTTTTTTCTCAGAGTGATACTATCCTGTGCTCAGGGCAGTTATGTACCTGCAAATCAGAAATATGGCTAGGCAATGAATTTAGCCTCAAGCTATCTGCAGTGCAGCTGATACACATTAGATAGAGCCAAATGATGCCCAGAAGTATAATAAGACATTAACTTAATCCTTAGAGGGAAAAAAAAAAAAATGAGAGGAAGGTACTGTGTTGGAGGTTCTGAGTTCACAGAAAGAAGTGAAAAGTCTGATAAGAGAGTCATTAAAAGAATTTTCACCCATTACATGAAATAGATTTGTGTAGTAGGAAAGGGCTGGTGGCAGAATGAGGGATGGGGATGTTTGCTGCTGCACGGGAGGAAATGATCAGGAGGTCAAGAATGAGAAGCTCTGAGAAATCCAGAGAAGCAAAGAAAATCTCCAGTATTTTACCAAATCAGACCTAGGTTTTTACTTAAAATGTCAATACTTCTGAAATGCCTTTTTTTTTTTTTTTTTTTTTGTCCCAGGAAATCTAAATTGTTTATACAGTTTAACTATGTCTCAAGAAACGCGTAGATTTTAATGTAGCAACATCACAAAATTTACCTGCTATTGTGTGGAGGGGGAAGACTGTTGGTCTTCTGGTATTCAATATTGGATTCTCATTTAATTTTTCTCATTTCCTAAAAAGAAAAAAAAAAAAAAAAAAAAAAGTTAAAAAAGGCTTTACTCATGCAGGAATTTTTAGGATAGTGTCTGCAGTCATGAGTACAGCCAGGTTGTTAGATTCCAATGTCATTTCATCTCTGCTTGTGTAAAACACTTCAAAAGATGGAAAAAATAAAAATTCTTCCATAGTCTAACACTCAAAATCCCTTTGTTAGAAAAGTTCCTATTCTTGCTTTGAGTCAAATTTGATGGACTTTTTTTGAAACTAAAACAGTGCTAGGAAACTGCAGAGAATTCACCTGGAGATTGCTCAGGAGATGGAGGCAATCCTATTTAAAGGGAAACAACTGGGACAGTTTGATGGAAACCTGACAAGCTGTTTATTTATTGTGAAGAAATCTAAAATAATTGTTCCTGATTCGTTTAGAAAGAGGGCAAATTTTCAAATAGGTGAAAATCCTAGAACAGTTCAATAAATTCCAACTTTCAGGCTCAATTCCTTGAAATCCCTGGTGGTTTAAAGATCTCACAGAATTTCTCAGAAGCAGGTGAGTTATTTCTAGATCAAAGGCATGGCAAAGGTAGAGATTAATTCCACCCAGCTTTAGCTATCTACAAATAAAATGGCCTTTGTAAACAATTATTCTATATAGAGCATCAGACACCTGTTAATTCCATTGTCCCTGGTAATGCCCTTTTTGCCCTCTAATTCCATAAAAAGATCTGAACTATGTAAATGACTTAATTTCAATAGTTAAAAGAAAATAATTCCCATTTTGAGTTGTTTCAACCATTAGGAATTAATAAAAGAAATTAATAAATGGGGTTGGCTTTAAAGGCTGATTTTTCAAAGAAATTGCACTATCTGCAATCGTAAATCACTCCTATAATCCACAACAATTCTACCAAAATCAATAGATTTTAAGATACCAGATTTTTTATAGATACCACTATGATATCAGTCAAACATAAAAATCTTACATAATTTAAATTACAAATGAGGCCTAAGTAATGTCAGGATAATGGCATAAGTGCAGTTTCAATGTTAATGATTGGTTGATTAGTGGATTGTATTGGACAAAAATTTTTAGTGATTTATCGCAGTGTTCTTTGATTAGATTTGTTGTGTTACCAAGTTGTTTTTTTTTAAGTGGATAATGGTTGGTTTTTTTTGGTTGTTTGTTTTTTTTTTTTTTAAGATATAAAATAAATTATAACAACTCTTAAATCTATATAGGGCAGAACAAATCTCAATTGTTGCAACAAAACAATTAAAACAGTTTATATAAAAACAAAGACTTTACATAGTTCTGCTTATTGGTGTTATTGCACTCTCCTGTAAAAAACACAGAGAGATATTACATTAAATTTCTGTTTCTTTTAGACATTATTACATTAAATTTCTGTTTCTTTTAGGCATTCCTGTCTAAAAGATCATACAGCTTGCATGAATCATTCAAGGATGAAAACAATGGGATAATTATTCCATTTAAATACCGCCCATGAAGGTCCATGTGTAAAAGGCTTAATTTGCTATTTCACTGAATTTCAGATTCAGGAGTTTGGGATTACTTCTAAAATTCCTTAAGCTTGGGTTTTTCTCCATGAGATTTGAACACCTAAAATGGTTACTGAAGTGCCAACCCTCACCCAAATTTCATGATAAAGGCTACTGAAAACAGTAAACCAAAGACTTTTTGGGGACAAAATGCCCTTGAGTCTTTAAGGCACCAAGCTTTAATGATATGCAAATATTCAGATTGCCATGTGTACATTAATCTGTGCTAAACTAATTCAATATCAGTGCTCCCACAGCTGTACATACCAATTAATGTTTTTATTAATTCAGGAATGCCATATTCCTTTGTTATGTCAAAGGCTGGTGTATTATGTGGGTAGAATTATTTTAGTTTAAAATTAAAAGCAGAAATATAAGCATCTACAACTTCGCTGAGAGTATTATTGCATCTACAGGTTTTAATTTTAACATTATGCAATGCAGAATTTTGGGTTTAACTTTGCTAATGTTACACAGAAATCTTAACAAAATCTAATGTTGCCTTGGATTAAGAACGTACTGAGAAACAAGGCAGATTAAAATTTCCAATACCAGGGGTTCAATTTTCAATTAGTACGCTACATTAATTAGATATGTTAGTTAATTTATTTCTGTGTGTAGTGTGCTCTCTTCACCTGTGCTCTCTTTCTTCATTTTTTCAGCCTTACCTGCAGTTCAGCAGAGAAAGTATCCCACTTTAAGGATTATACTTAACTTTGTTAGATGACAGAATGCAAATTACCTGAGACTACTATGTCTACATTTCTATTATGTCAAATTGAAATTACTCTTAAAAGTTGTGAACAAATCCCTTACCCAGAGAAACCTATCAACTCTTCACAGTTTTGTGGGGTTTTTTCCCCCATATAATTAACAGGATTTTGTTTGGTTTTTTTGGAACCATATTCCTATTTTTAACACCTATATTTATGTACATAATATGCAAAGTTGACTTTTTTGAGAATTAGCCCTTCAATCTTATACAGAGAAGAAATTAATAAATTACATAAGTAATTCCACTGCCTGGGAAGTCTTTTAATTAAAAAAAAAATTCAAATGTTTACAAAACTGGGCTATATTACTGTTCTTACAGAATATTTAATCAGAAGTGTTTGATTTCCCACTCCTCTTTTAAAATTTCCCATGTTTAATCTTACTGGTCAATTACTATCCTTAGCTCTTTCTGGGTCTTGAAACTGCAGCCACCCTCAGGTGGTTAAATTAAAGTTATTTAACCATGAAAAGGTTAAATACCGGACTGAACAAATATTAAAAAAAAAAAAAAAAAAGTTTGTTTCTGTTCTACATCAGTTCTGGAGTTTTCCACTCTTTTCAAACTCCATTAAAGCAGCTACAGAATGCAGAGCACTGTGGTGTACTCTCATTTTCTTAATAGAAATTTCAGTCAATTCTTCAATCACTCCAGCTCTGACAGCACATAATTTTTATATGCCCAAAGCCACTGATAATTTATAAGCCAATAAAAAAAACCAAACCTTTAAAGACTGCTTCCACAAGGTCATATTTTTACTCCATATATGTTTTTTAAGAAATAAAATAAGTTTTAAGATCCTTTTGTGTATATTCAGACTTATTTTCTGTGTTCTTCATATATTGAGGTACTACTTTAACATAGTATGGTTACAAGTACTTTGGCTATAATTACTAGAGATATGTTTTAGTTTTTAAATTTACAGTACTTGTAAATTATGAAAACTAAAATATATGTCTGTTAGGAGCGGCAAAAGAACTGGTGAGTTATCTGTGAAAAAGAAAGGAAGGAAATGGACAAAAAAGAAAAAAAACATCATATCACTATATTGTGAAAACATAATTTTGACACCTCCCCCCTGTTAAAAATATGCTAAAAGAAAAAAAAAATCACATTTCCAATGAAAAAATCTATATAAACAACCAAGAGGTTGAAAGACCAGCATGGTCAGATGACTCAAACCATAAAAATGAAAAACAATTCAGAAATCATAAAAAAATAGTACTACATGCTTCAATTAATGTTTTTGCTTATCTTTCAGAATTATTTTCTAAATATATTTCTTCCATTTTTAAAAAAAAAATCATCTTTGTGAAACAAAAATTTCTCTCTTCTCTTCTCTTCTCTTCTCTTCTCTTCTCTTCTCTTCTCTTCTCTTCTCTTCTCTTCTCTTCTCTTCTCTTCTCTTCTCTTCTCTTCTCTTCTCTTCTCTTCTCTTCTCTTCTCTTCTCTTCTCTTCTCTTCTCTTCTCTTCTCTTCTCTTCTCTTCTCTTCTCTTCTCTTCTCTTCCTCTTCTCTTCTCTTCTCTTCTCTTCTCTTCTCTTCTCTTCTCTTCTCTTCTCTTCTCTTCTCTTCCCTTCCCTTCCCTTCCCTTCCCTTCCCTTCCCTTCCCTTCCCTTCCCTTCCCTTCCCTTCCCTTCCCTTCCCTTCCCTTCCCTTCCCTTCCCTTCCCTTCCCTTCCCTTCCCTTCCCTTCCCTTCCCTTCCCTTCCCTTCCCTTCCCTTCCCTTCCCTTCCCTTCCCTTCCCTTCCCTTCCCTCCCTTCCCTTCCCTTCCCTTCCCTTCCCTGCCCTGCCCTGCCCTGCCCTGCCCTGCCCTGCCCTGCCCTGCCCTGCCCTGCCCTGCCCTGCCCTGCCCTCCCCTCCCCTCCCCTCCCCTCCCCTCCCCTCCCCTCCCCTCCCCTCCCCTCCCCTCCCCCCTTTCCCCTTCCCCTTCCCCTTCTCTCTTCCCCTTCTCTCTTCCCCTTCTCTCTTCCCCTTCCCTTTAATATTCCTCTTCCTCTTTCCTTTCTCCTTCCCCTTCTTCACTCTTTCTTTCTTTTTTTTTTTTTTTCCCGTGCAATTCAAAGCTTATTGCACTTTAAAATATTGTTTTTTTAAGGTTGCCCCACTGCCAGCCCAAGCGAAGGCAGCCCACAGGCAGTGCTGTGAGGCAGGTGGGGTCCCACAAAACGCCGCAGGACCAAATGTTCAGGCACTGACAGCTCCTGCAACCCACGGAGCCATTTAGGATGAGCAATGAGTCAGACCTGGAGTCCCACTGAGAAAGATCAATAGCGAATACATTATCATAGTCATTTCCAATGACAGGAATAGTAATGCAGTATTTATTTCTGGTACAAGGTTGTTTCAAGCATCATTTTCCCCCCCTCTCATTATTTGGGATATAGTTCATTCCAGGGCAATCTAGAGACTGTGCTTATTACTATGATTCCGCTCAATCCAGCTGTTAAATACATATATTTTTTTTCCACATTATTTTGGTTGATTAAACTTTCTGTGAGGATGGTGGTAATTGAGTGTAAAGCTCCCATTAATGGCAGTAAGACTGCAAGACAGCATGAAGTTTTCTATGGCTTTATTATTTCTCTCTGTGAAAAAAAAAAAAAAAAAAAAAAAAAAAAAAAAGAAAAAACAAAAAGAAAGAAAGGGGAGAGGGGATTAAACAAACAACTAGCCTGCAGCTTTAAGTCAGCTGAAACACAGAAAAGACATAAAACAAAAAAGAAAACAGGTAAAAAGAAATAAAAAAGCATTTCTCCAAACCTAGGAAAGTAGGAAAGAAACTAGATGAAGAATAAACAGAGGAATAATTAAAATGTTCCTGAAGGAACACATTTTTTTCATTTTATCCTTTAAGGGCTTTAATCTGTTGAATTTCATTTAACTCATTAGGTCCTAAACCTCTTTGACACCATTTTTTTCCTTTTTTTTTTTTTTTTTTTTTTTTTCAAATTTAATTTGGCCACCATTTCCTTATTTTCTGTGTGGTAAAACTGCTTTGAGGAAATGATGATAAAACCTGTAAAGGATGACATTACAGTCATAACTAGAATTAAAAATAATGAAAACTAAACATTTTTTTTCCTAGTTCTGTGATTCCGTATATATTTATGCTCACCTGAAATAAAGCACTTCATCTTTGGAAAACTTCTTTACACCTCCTAATTTTTAAAACTCTAATGGTTTCTTTACATACATTTTTTTCAGTGATTCTCAAAACACGACTTTGTTTTGGCATGTTTATTGTCAATTTTCTTGATGTGTTTGTCATTACATGTCAACTCCCTGTCAAAGGGACGCAATTTTTTTTTTACAACTTCTCTGTGATTCCTTGGGAAGTGTTTTGACTTCCCATAAATTGTGAGTTACTTTCAAGGGTGGAGATGTAGATATATAAAGTGAATAACATTTAAAATATTACTGCAGAAGAGGCCCTGTTGATACCACTGCTTCTCCATCCATCTGGTTTAATGTCGTGATCAGAGAGGAATTTCAAAATCTATCAGCTAAAGTAGGAGAAAGAACATTTTTTAAATGCTTGTCGGTTTACCCAAGCTACTTGCCTCCAGCCTTTTCTACTTTTCTCCTGATTCTTCTAGGTGGAAGCTTCTCTTCTGACCAAGCAATAAAAATCTCTTCTTCCTTACATTTAAATTTGGCTTAAATAACCAAAATTTAAAGTTGCTTTTGTAAAAACCATCAGAACATGTTGACCATCATGAATTTTTACACTTTGGTCAGATTAGAAACTTTCCCTCTGGCACTGTCACTTACAAACTGATTGGAAAGGGAATTGCTCATTCCCAATTTATTTTTATTAATTCTGGGTTATGTTCAGCCAGGTGGGGAGACAACCATGAGATACTGCAGAAAATAAATTTATTAATTAAGAGTGAATTTTGGAAATCACAGGGACTTAGACCTTAGAACCAACAGGAATTTGGGAGAAATAAATTATGAGCAATTGCTTTTATAGAAAATACAAAATTCCAGTAAGAAAGTTCTCTTCAGTCATCCAGTGGGAAGAAGAAAACTCGTTCCTGAAATGTTCTTAAAAATGCACCAAGTGCTTTGCAAACATACTGGAAAAAATGAGTCTAAATTTATTATTTTCTAAAGGATTCACTTGTTCTATTTTATAGGTTTTCACGGAAAATACTTGCATTGTAGTTATGAATGGAAAACCTTTCATTTTAGTGAGCTGAAAGGGTAACACCACCAAAAAAAATCCTATCTCTTTGAACAAGTCACATTCCAATTTTACATCGGTAGAGTTTCCGTGCACCTGAACAATTTTCATTTTAAAATATATTTTATGCATAAAAATGATAATAATAATGATAATGATAATGACAATGATAATAATAATAATAATAATAATAATAATAATAATAATAATAATTTTAAAATCATTTATTTCTGAATATATAAATCCTCTGAGACACCTTGTGAATAGTCATTAAAGGAGGAAAACGAGGTAGCATGTGGCTAACACTCAGATAAGGTTAGTAGCCCCTGCTTTTCACCTAAAGGTTACATACTTCTGTCTGGTTAAAAATAAGTGCTGAAAAGGCTCATGAAAACACTGCTTTATCCCGGATCTCATTGACACTGTGACCTCAGTAACCATCCTCTGAGTTTCTACCTCAATTTCCCCGGCCAGAAACTTCAGGTATTTACCTGACCTCACATGTCTCATATAACTGCCTAAACCTTTCGGAGCGAAACGACATTCAGAAAATTTTATTATCAGCTTTCTTAACTTACACCTTATAAACACCCAAATGTTAACATTTATAGGAACACACAGAAGGTCACATGAAATTTCAAAGGTTATTTTTTTGAGAATAGGGAATGCCTTGATGTTTTGTCTGTTTACCAAATATTCTGTGTTATTCCAGAGGGATTACACATTCTTTACACATTCATTACATATTTTTTTTTTTTTTTTCCCAAAGGCAAATCCAGCTGCCTGTTCTGCATGGAATGAAGCCATAGAGTTTGAAGCAAAGTAAGAAACTTGTGAATATGTTACACAAAGCTCAGTATCTACTCAGGTGTTCTTTTTGACTACTAAACTCTGTTGTTACTGTCAGGTAACAAGATTTTGTAGGTTTAGCTGAATCTACTAACAGGCATTCTTATAGGAAAGATGTACTTGTTTTGTGCATTGAATATCAACCCTTATTCCCTTGTGTCTATGAGAGGTGAATTGTTCCTTTGAATCTGCGATTCAAAAGTCCCTTCTGATATCATGTTCTTATTCTTTTCTTCTTTTTCCTGTTTCTCTTGTTCTTAATCTTCTTGTTTTTCTCATTCTTCTTGCTTTTGTTCTTGTTTTTCTTCTTGTTCTTCTTGTTCCTCTTGTTCTTGTTCTTCTGTTCTTGTTTTTCTTCTTCTTGTTTTTCTTCTTGTTTTTCTTCTTGTTTTTCTTCTTGTTTTTCTCCTTCTTCTTCTTCTTCTTCTTCTTCTTCTTCTTCTTCTTCTTCTTCTTCTTCTTCTTCTTCTTCTTCTTCTTCTTCTTCTTCTTCTTCCTCTTCTTCTTCTTCTTCTTCAACTTCTTCTTCTTCTTCAACTTCTTCTTCTTCTTCAACTTCTTCTTCTTCTTCTTCTTCAACTTCTTCTTCTTCTTCTTCTTCTTCTTCAACTTCTTCTTCTTTTCTCAGACAGATTTCCAGAGTCGATTCCCTCATATGTGAACACTACAAAAAACTCTGGGTTTTCTAAACCCCGAATGTTAAACACTTTGAAAACCACACAGATAAATAAGAGAATGACAGAATTACTGATGTTGGAAATGATCTCTGGGGCCATCCAGTCCAACGTTTGACCCACCACCATCTTTCACCCAGCCCAGCCCTTCCTTGGCCACCTCCAGGGACGGGCACTCCAAACCTCCCTGGGCAGCTCCTTCCAGGGGCTGAGCACCCTTTCCTTGAGGAAATCCCTGCTGATGTCCACCCTGAGCCTGCCTAAGTCGATGTGGAATATATCTGAGTCATCATGAATTATATTGAATAATTTCAGTAAAATGACCTACCACTACCACCAAGTCTGAGAAGCACACAAATTATCTAAGAAGGCGCACCAAAGTTAAAGTTTTTGTCTCAGCTCTAGAGGCAAACAAGTTTCTGAGGGACCATGGGCGTTTTTAATATCTGAGGTATCTAATATCAAATATCAAAACAAAAATGACTTTCAAACTTTTTTTTTAATATAATCTTTAACAATTCACTTCCAGCAGTTCAAAGCAATCACAAGTTAATTCGTTGACTTCTGAATATTCCCACTGGATGAATGCAAAATCAGAAAAATAAAGCTTGAAGCCCAGCTGTGGAAAGAAATTAAAAGGTGTATGAAGGCTGCAGTCCTGATGTGCTGGTTGTGCTGAAAAACAGGATTTTCTAATTTGCTGCCATTGTTCTGGCACTTTGCAGTTATTTATCTTCACATATGAGGTAAATATATGTATATATATATATTTAAATACATAACTGCAAGGAAAAAAAAAGAAGTACAAAAAGGATTTTTGATGTCCTGAATGGTATTTATTATGAGCAATGTACTAGACATATATATATAATGTGCCTTTTATTGTTCTTTAATCTTAGGCATTTTCTTTTGATTATTCCATTATTTTTAGGTTCCTTGATGGTTTTAGTCTGTTCCACACTTTTATCCAACAGCCCAATAATTTCTACTATATTATGACAAATGGGTATACTTCAGAATTTTCATAATGAAGAGAAAGAAAGTCACAATAAACCCATAAATAAAAAATACAGAAAAAAATTAACTAACTACATATATTTTATTAGAGATACTGTGGTATTGTGAAGACCAGGTCACCATCTTCTTCAAAGCAATAAAGCTGGCTAGAGGCCATAAGGAGAAAATGTGCATAATTTCAATTTTATTTTTTACTTCAAATTATGCACATAAGTGCATGAAATTGAAATAAGACCAGAAGTTCTAATATAAGACAATAAGGACATATTTTTTCATTATTTCTTTTTGCTCCTATTGAAAGAGATAGAGCCTTTGAAATAAATCAGCATCTGCAGCAGGTCATACCCACTGCAGCTTGCTCTGTTAATAAAAAAAAAGCAAAGATTCAAAAGCAAAGAATCACGGAGAAAAGGGAAGATAACCTCTTTTATTTGGAAAACACATTTTCAACACAATAAACATTGAACTCATCACCTGAAACTCTAAGAAATATAATAATGTTCTGAGCATCTTTCAGGTGAAAATAAAAACCAAAACCAAAGAAAAATGAACAGATATCATTCCCTGCCCCTCACACACACACACACACACACTCCACCTGAGAGCATTTAAAGAACTTCACTTTGCATGCAATTCCTCAGAGAGGCTTCTCAGAAGCTACAGCTTATTTCTGAAGTAATTCTACAAAGTGACCAAGTGCCCCCAATTTTAATGGACTGTATCAGCCTCACAGGGATGGTTGCTGCAACATTAACTTGTGCCTTTTAAAGCCATGAGCTGTAAAGGCAGAGTATTTGCTGACTTTCTGAAAGAGGACAGTTTAAAGAATGTTTTTTTTTTTCCATAACCCAAACCCCCAGAATCCCCCAGCCACACAAGGGTATTTTAGAGAACAGCTTCACCCTTTTCTGGATGCTGAAACTGAAGCCAAAGAGCATTTCCTGCACAGCCTGTGTTAGCTGAGGATGCTGAATGTATATTTATAGCCTGTAATGGTCCTTCACCAGCTCAGAGCAGTGGGACTTGATGGCTTGGAGTTGTTCAATGTTTATTTCCAGTTCATTTCCAGCTGCAATGAAATACCAGGATCTCACTCACTTTAACTTGGGGAGTAACAAGTGCTTTTTGCCAGATATCAGCTACTCCCAAACTACATAGAGCAAATGGAAATGTCTGAATAAAGATTCATATAGCACAACTAGCAAGACCATTTAAAGTGTAAAAGGTATCTTAACAGCCACAAAGTGTTTTGAATTTTGACCAGAATCCTTTGACTGAAATAGCACGAGATGCCCAAAAGGTTATTCTGAAAAGGAAAAAATAAAAATGCAAACCAACCTTTTCATAACCTTTCACTCTTTGTTTTTCCTTTTTTTTAAGGTTTGCTAATTATTTAATTGAAATGGAGTTTCCACACAAATCAAAAGCCTCATGTGCTATTATGAAGCTGTGCAAGAAAAGAGCTTCATAATAAAACAGCAAATCACATACCATCATTTTACCCACAACCACAACAAGAGGTTTGGCAGGAAACTTACTGCTGCACTGAAATCAGTGCTTAGGGAAACAGAATTTTAAAAGGAAAATATAGGAGTGATAATATTGATGGTAAGAATTACAGAAAATATGGGGTTTTTTCCTATAAATAGGAAGTAAAATCAAAGTCAATAAATGAAGCACATCTTTCTCATTTCCTACAAGAGAAATTTACAAATTTTGACAGAGACATTATGTTGAGTGTAATTTCCACATGAATAGCCCAAAAGATTTTTCGCCAACGCATCACTCCTCAGTGTAGAATGCTGTAGAATTATGAATGCATGTACAGAATGCCTCACTTCCCAATTAAAGATTTAAGATAATCTAAGCAAGATATAATCTATTTTTAACTATAGTTAACAAGTTGTGAGGTTTTAGAGCAATTTAGCTTTATGTAGATCAAAAAGGGAAAAAAACCACCCTGGTTTTCTATGTTCTTGACATGCTGAAGTTATGGAAGACTTCATATTAAATGAGCCACAAGGAATTTAAGTCAATCAAAACCCAGCAATGCTCAGCTGTGTCAGCTGGGTTCTTTTCCAGCATCAGTTGAAGATGAGGATGCTGGATAAAGAGGATAGACAGGAAATGGAAAGAAATTTTTGGAGGCTGAATTTTCTACTACAGTTGTGCATACAAAACACATTGCTGAACTCCTCCACACTGACCTAATGTTTAGTTAAAATATGTGGTATAAAAAACATATGAGACAGAGGAAATACTAGTCAGTAGTAAATCGAGAGAATGAAGAAAAAAAAAGAGACAGAGGAATAAGGCAGGAAATTCTGCTTTTACACAAATCCATCGAAAAAGAAAGGATTTTTTTTTTTTCTTATAACCAGCTCTAATTTTCACATGGCTAAATTAATAACAATCCTTGTCCAAAAGCATATCCTTTTCTCTGTAAGTACAAAATATAAATCAGCCAATTAAAAAAACATTTCATCTTCGTTTTGAGCAGAGCAAAGCCTCTTTTCTGTATCAAGAATCTCAGAGTCAAGATGGGAGAGAAAAACAGGCGTTCAATGCATTTTTAAATGGAAGTTTTGATGCTTATATGTTTTTCTCTAGTTCTAGTTTTATAAATGGGTCTAACTCTTGCATTGCAAAGAAAATAAAGCAGAGTGAAATCACTCTGCAATAAAATTAAAAGTAAAAATTTTAAACAAATATAAACTGAACTAGTTAAAGCAAAACACAAGCTGTATTTCTGAAATCTTACCAGAGGTACATGTTGGAATTAGGATACTATATCTCTAATATTTTGTGAGCAACTCCTTAAACTGAATATTCTTCTTTTATTAGTTCCCATCCATTGCATCCATTTAAAACTTGAGAAGAAAAAATGTCATTTGAGAGTAACATCAAAACCACAACTTTAAAAAAAAAGCCCTTCTCTGATAAAATAGAGTCAGTTATTTCACTACCTTCTTTTATTTTTCAAGTGTAGGGAGCAGGAATTCAGTTTATTTTACTTTCTGTATGCAGCTTCCCTTTTAAAAGTCTCAAACTTTTCTTATGTGGTTTCTCAGTACCTGGTGGCTGAGAATATAACTGAGCTTCAAGTACTTAACTCAATTTAAATGTTTTGTTTCTGCTAAACAATTTTAGAGGTAAAAAAAAAAAAGTTAACTAACAAAAAATTAAATTTTAATTGCTTTTACATTTTGAGTCAGAAAAGCCAAAGAAACCAGAACACTGGTTTATTTCTAAAATATTAATATAGCAACAAATCCACCTTCCTGAAGAAAACTCCTAATGTCTGATGTTGACAATATTCCTTTTATAAGGAGTCAATATTATCAAACAGCAAAGAAAGCCAAAGGAGACCAAAAATCTGGTATTTACACAGAAAAAGGAAGTGGTTCTTTCATTGGATGTTGTATTAGATACATAAAGAATATATAAATAACTGGGTTTTCTGTAGTTTTCATAGACTTATCAGACAAAATTTGTGGCTGTCTTCTGGCCCTCCTCAGGCTAATATTGAAAAGAAAAATTCTCAGTATTAAAGTCAGGGAAAAGGACTTCTAAATATTTTAAAATCTATTAATGTGAAAGATCTTGACTAAAATTCAGAATTATTCCCTGCTACAGCAGCTGTGGTGACCTGACATAATTAGATCATGACTCTTTAGTTGTAAAAATATTTAAGGTTATTTTCTCCTATTTCATGAAATCCATAAATTTTTTTTAACCTAACCATGCAACAGCAAAAGTTAAATGGGTACATTGTCACTACTGATTAATACCACAGATGTTTATGATTAACTAAAGTGCTAAAAAGCTATATATATGCATAAAAAATTAAGTAGATTCTGGCCCCAAAATATATTGCACAGATTGAACATTAGATACTGTCCTTTGTTAATCTTCTCTGTTTCTTAAAAACAGTTTAAATAAATTTGTCTAAAACCAGCAGTAGACCTGATATAATCTAGCACAGTCTTGATCACTCAGAGTGACACACATACTTCATGAGAATGAAACTGCTCCTCAGTGTCACAAAAATAAAATTCTTTTTCCCTGAAGCTGAAGTCTCTGGGGTTTCCTGATTCTGGAAATTAATTGCATTAGTCTACAGGTAAAACTCATGTTTCATCTTTTCAATCACTTTTGGTGTCATGGTCTAAAAAATTAAAAAGAGAAAAATAGCTAAGCCCCTTCTGCATCATATCAAACACATTTTTAATCTTGTAGATCATTCTCTTTCATCACTGTACTTGTAGAGAAATAAATATTGAAAGCAGCTGGGGAAAAAAACCTTCATCATGAGGGGGTGTCAGCTTTGGAATATCTCTGGACTTTATTCAAAAAGACTGTTAAACTGCAGGATCTCCAGGCTTTTTTTCAGTCCAAACTTCTCTATCCTTCCATGCTTACAATTTAGTGGTTTTTTTGCTGTCTCTGACCTCTTTGATATAAAATCTCACAAGTTTCCTGAAATTTTTATAACCCATTTGAACTCATTATTTCCTAATAACAGATTTACTCAGATATTGCTATTAAGGACTTCAATCTCCAGTAAAATTTCTTAGTGAAGTCAATGGCATCATAAAAGAAAATTATGGGCAAAAACTAATAAAAGCTGGAGTTTCAGTAATGGCTTAGATCAATCATTTGGAAAGCCACTACCTCAAGATCTTTTCCAATGGAAATAAAAATGCACACTTGATTTCTGTACCTTCTATAGGAGAAACTAATTCGACATCTGGCATTTTTTTCCTAGAAGTTCTTCTTGTAAATGAAGACTTGCAAATGACAATGAAACTTCAGATACTTTTTGGTAGAGAATAATGGCATTAAAATCAGAAAAGTAAGTTGCAAATGGTGTTGACAAATTTGTATGTAAGAGGAATCACCAGAATCTAAAGGACACAGAAATCTAAAGAGAAAGATCAGACACAGGAAATCCAAATAATACAACACAAACAACATAAAATGAGTTTGATAACAACTATTCCAAATTATATAATGAAAATATATAGTTTTAAAGAGAAGAACAGGCTCAACCATGGCATCCATTTCAATGTGATCCTTTTATAAGGAAACACAGCATATTTTAGGTATATGGCATATATAATGTTATTTTCTAAAACAGTACCTTTAAAAGAAATTGTATATCAGCATTGATCACTATTGTTTCTGTGAGAAAATAAATACTAACCAAATATCTATATAACCAACTGAATCTATATTATTGTCAATATCTAGTCTTTCTCACTACTATTATTTTGATATGTTAAATACCTATGTAAGAAATAAAAAAATCAAGGTAAGGCGTCCAAGTAAAGACATCCTGAATATCTTTTCATTATTTTGGGCAACCTTAATTTCTGTTGTGGATGTTGTTGCTGTTTCTACCTGTTAGCTTTCCAAACTAAGCAGAAGATCATTTTATAGAGCAATGCCATTTTTACACTCACAAAAGTGCTTTGCAGTATTCACTCTTAGGTAATTCTTAAGGTGCTAAATCTCCATGCATTAGCCTGACATGCTTATTGTTACATTCCAAATATATATGCTTATTTTCATGCTATCTCATACCTCCTTTTCCTAACAGCACTGTAAAAAACTGGCAAATAAGATTTTAAAATTCATCCCTGCTAGTCCTTAAAAGATCTATTATCTCTTTCAGTAATTTCTTTACACTTATGCCACTCACACATTTCTTCAGAATAGCCCATAGTGTATTTTTCTTCACATTTTTGCCTGCTGCAAAAGATAAATTTAATTCATAATTGTACAAATAGGTTTGCTGGTATTTCCTGTCGGGGTGATGATGCTGTTGCTGTTTGGTTGGGCTTTTTTTCCTGTTCAAATATTTGTGGAACCAGAAGGAGTAAAAAAGAGAAGTAGAAAAAAGACTTTCTGAAATCTTTCCTGGAAAAGCACATCCACAGCTGTCTGCTCGCAGGGCTTGGCTGCTGTCTCGGGGCACTCAGACAATTAAAGATATTTTTGAGGCCAGAGTCACCCGAGCTAAGCAGCTGTGGGCTAATGAGCTGTGAATCCTTCATAATGCTGTGATTTTTATTTGATAGAAAAATAATGGTGGATTTACTTAACCTGCACCTGTAATTGGCAGTGTTTTCCCTCTCAGCGGTGTTTTCTTTTGTCAGCCACTTTTGTGTGCCCTACTTACCTGAAATATAAATTTCCTGCAATGGATGAGATTTGTTTTAATAAAGGAACTTATACTGTTGACTAAATGATCGAGTTTATCTCCAGGAAAAAGAAAGTATTTTTATCACTATACAATCCTGATTTAGAGTAAATATTACTTGACAAGGAACAATTAAGAGCAAAAAGCCCCTGAAACAACGAAATCGAAGCATTTAATTACCTCAATTTAAACACTGAGTTCAAAACAAAACCAATCAACTTGAACATGAGTGTTTCAAATGAAAGCATTTCCTTTCCCCATGGAAAATTCTAATTTTGCTTGAAGAAATTTGGTGATAAAAAAGATTGAATTTTTAAAAAATAGCTAAGAATATTTCTCCAAGGCATTTAAATAGAAAGAAATCCATATCTTTCAGGGCAAATGGACTTAAATTGAATTCTTATTTGCTGCCTGAATCTATTCAAATACATTTTACATCAGTCCAAAACTTCAAAAGCAGAAATAAAACAGCTGACCATTAAAAACAAACAAACAAACAAAAAAAAACACAACAAAAAAAAACCAAAAAAAACAAAACAAAACAAAACAAAACAAAAACAACAACAACCAAAACACCTGCATAGGGAGAAGTTAACATGTGAAATTAAACTGAATATGTGAACATTTCTAACTTGTTTTATTTCAAAATATTTATTTCAGTATTTAATATGTCAACAGTGTCAGGCATGAGATTATGCCTGTGCATGATGGAGCTCTACGTGTTTCCTGGACATATAACTAAAGGATAAAGACAAATAATTAAAGAGTAAAATATATAAATTTTTTTATTGCAGGAGAGTAGGGGTTTTAGGAGGATTGAGGAAAGATTGATCATTGGTGGGTTGGAAAGGAAAGATTGTCTCAGACACACAGAAGGAGCCACAAATGAATGAAGAAATTCAGGCACAACAAGTGGAAAGCAAGTGACTGGACATTCAATGCACATTAAAAACACCCAAAATCGTTCAAAAATCCTTCTGTATTCTGCCTTGAAACCAAGCAAGCACAAGTTACCAGCACAGTCATAGATTTATCTTTAAAATTTATGGGAGAATAAACAGATAAACAAGTTTAAAACCACAGTAGTTGTGATTTTCTTTTTTATTTTTTTCCTCCCTGTCTGTGAGGGAGCAAATATGCACAAATTTCTGCTGGCCATAGCTCCAGGAAGTGTCATGTTCCTGTAGACTTGGAAGCCAAGGATTTAAAAAAAAAAAGAAAAAAAAAAATCACAGGGAAATGTGTGCAAAGTCCTTCTAATGTGAAGAGAAATCTTCTGTTCCAGCAGTTCTCTATTTGGTAAAAATAATTTCTTCTTCCCTTCTCTCCTGGTTATCTGATATTGACCCTTCTAAACAGATGGGAAAGAATAAGAAGGATTTTATGGCTTAAAGAGCTCTGCATCTTAAAATATAGAAGTACTTGAATCCTCTAGGCAAAAAGTTGTTTCTACAGAGTGCACATCGCACATTCTAAAAGCTTTTAAAGTGCTTTCTGCAGCTCAGAAATCCCTGCATTATTCTCTAGCCGTTGTGTTCTTGTGTAGCTTCAGCTGCAAAACTGCATTTGTCTTCCTTATGCATTTCTAAATTTTCATTACCCTGTGAAGAATAATTAAATCACAAAGCAAGCGAAGCCAACTCGGAGGTGAATGAAAAGCCAGTGCTGCAAAACGGCATCAAAAATTGAAACTGAAGATTTTAGCTTTAGCAGCTAATTTACTTAGGTATCACCCTAAGGCATCAACACCATTTATCACTACTGCAGTAGTCTGGAATGTTTGCACCCTCACTAGGAGCAGAAGTGGTTATTAAAAAAAAAAAAAAAAAAAAAAAAAAAAGGAAATTCGGGGAAATACAAGGTAAATATTGAAATGAATCAGCAAATGCACAGAAAAAATGGGCACCAAGGTCTGTTTAGAATTAAACCAGTGCACGTGTGAGGTTCCAGGTAAGGAGTCATGGTCACTAATGAAATCATCCAAGATGTCAGTAGTTTTTAAAGTTAAACAAAGTTCAGTCACATTTCTAGAGAGCTTTGCAGGGTAATTCAAATATTTGTGTGCAGCTACAGTTTTAAGAAGGCTAATGAAATGTTATTAAAGGCAGTAAAAGAGGGTGGCAGCAGAGGCGTTGCAAGAAATTAAGTTTTTCACAAAAGCATCTTTTAAATACTTGAAGAGATTTAAATCCATCTCTGTTACTGTTTAAAACACATAGAAACAAGAACTACAAAGGCAAGCGGGAGACAATATGCAACTCTTAGAGAGGGCTCCAAAACTAATATAAAATTCATTTTTTTAATACTAGAAATACACAAAAAATGTATTTTCATAGTAATTCTTTTGACTTGAATGATCAAATCTGAGGTTTGAAAATGCCAGTGAGATTCACAACTGAACATTTCAGGGTTTGGAACAGCTGGCTAAAACTATTTAGCTGTTCTATTACTTCTAGAGTTCAATGAATAACAAAAAGCATAAGGGTCTCATTGTATAAAGGTTCAAAGATTTTATTTGATTGTTCCCTTCCTCCAAAACTTTGAAGCAAAACTAAACATATTTAGCTGTAGTGAATACTTCTATTCTTTTCACTTTGTTAGTATAAAAAACTAAATATGAAAGCAATACAATAAATGGCATTATGGATTTAAAGTAACAAAATAAATCAATCTTATCTATTAATTTTAAATTTTCTTGCTTTGGTGGTTTTAAGATAACCTTATTTCCTTCAGTAGTCTTTTTTTCAATCTAACATCACAGTCTAAGCTGTATATATCTATTTCTGCTACATCTTTTTCTCTAGCCCCTTAAAATCTTTCCCTTTGTTAAAAGTGTTTCCAACTTATTGAAATGCAAATGGAGATAAACACTGAAGTATCATGCAGACGATATTACCAAAAATATGTACATATTTTAAACCGTATTTTCAAGGTTTTCTACCTCTGGAAGTGCATCTCTGCTCATTTCAGGGAAAGAAGAATTATTAAACATTTTTTGTTTTGTGCAAAATGGCACGTATTATCAAGAAAACCTGGCGGCTCTTCATCATGATTACTGGAGCAAAATGTAGTGACCCTGTCCTACTGAAATCATCAGTTCTCTCTCATTTAGGATAAATTTCTAACTACTCATCATCAAGCGATAATTTTTCCTACCTTTGATGATGAAGATGTCAGGCTATATTAATGGTCCAGCAAATTCCTGCCACATTCATAAGTTCACTTGTCTGTTAGATTATCATGTACACTAAGCTCAGTAAGTCGTTTAGGTTTTTTGGTGGGATTTCATGAAACAACATCCAGACAAGATACACCCTCAGCACAATACAAACCTAAAAAAGTATTTCGCGTTACTACCTTTTGATAGTTTTAAAATAGTTTTATATTGTCCCTGGAAGTCCAACAATATCTTTTATAAATAAATTATATCTTTTGTATCTTTTATAATAAATTTTTATTTGTGCCCGTATTTACATAATTGTTAGAATTTAATTTTGCACTTCATTAGTAGCCCCAGCCCATCCTAATATTCTAAATGAGCAAGAACTCTTCAAACTTCCTTTAATCACAAACACTCATTATAATTTTTCTGGGTGATGGGGTATATCTGAAAATCAGCATAATTCCAATATGTCTAATTTACACCCAACAGAGTTCTAAATTATCCTATCATGTTTATGCAAATGCACAAGCAGCAAAATAATTAATGTAAAGATTTCAAATGCATTTCAACCCAAATTCTCTCACTGAAAATCACCATTGAACTCATCACTCATTTCCTTTCCCAAAGTGTAGGTACGTATTTTCTGAAAATGCACACATTTCTTCCTGCACATAGAGATTTCAGAATATTCTGTGTCAAAACACCTTTTTCCAGCAGTTTACTCAGTCAATACTTTTGCTCCTGCTCTACCAGTTTTCACCAATCACACTCCCTCCCTTTGGACTCTGTTTTTTTTCTGTTTCTGTTTAATGGTGTTTTGTTTGTTTTCTTGAAACAGAACACACTGGCAAGTCCAATTACCTCTCTGTATGAGATGAATGTTCTAATTTCAGAACTTTTAGCCAATGGAAAATCTAGATTCTGCTGGCCTGGATTTTTAGAGGAGAAAGGGAAAAAATATCTACACTGTTGAAAAGCCACGGAGATCAGTTGAAGCTTGACCCCTTAAAAATTGATGGACCCTGATGTCCCATCCCTGGAGGTTCAAGGCCAAGTTGAAAGGAGCTTGGAGAAACTTGTTCTTGTTGAAGGTGCCCAGGGCAGGGAGTGAAACAAGATGATTTTTAAGGCCCCTTCCAACCCAAACCATTCTGTGATCCACCAGTAGTGTTAGGAATGCTGACTGACATGACTGAGAAGATTCTCTCTCTTTGTTTCTTTCTGGAGCCATGGAGGTTGAGGGACTTCCCAGAATTCTGGAAGAAGACTAATGGAACACCAATCTACAAGGTCTCAGATGAAGGATCCCCTCAATTTTAAGCCCATCTTTCTTCAGTCCCTGGGAAAGCTCTGGAATGAATCTTCCTGGGGGTTATTGAAAGTCAGAGGAAGCACATGACCAGGAAAAGCCCATATTATTCCACCAAGAACAAATTCTACTCAACAAATCTGACCACCCTTTCTGACAAAGCCCTCTGCTTGGCTGATGTGAACAGTGACCACTATCTTGCTGCCTTATATTTTTAGCTCCTTCTATTTTTTATATATTTGTAGCTTTTTAGATTGCTAAAGCATGGCTGTAGCTTCTAGTACATTTCCTATCTTTACTCCCTACATTTAGGAGCACTAAGCTGACCTTTTAAAAACATTCCTAAAATATTGTTTAGTCTTATTCCAAGAAGAGAACCAGTTACAGGGAAGTTATTTTTTCCAACCAAAATCTGGACCAGATATAACAGAAGTTGGACAAAAGAAACCTTTGAACTGCTTCCAGTGGGGCAGGACCCCAGGAATTATTATTTAACCTTTTAATTTGACAATAGATGACAGATATACTACTTTACTAACCTTATAAAAATTGTAGAATTACTGTATCATGGGTGATTTTTTTTTTGCCATATTGTGTATCTTAAAGCTTTCAAGTAAAGATTTACTTTTATATTCACTGTAATGTTTTTGGGAAAATATTTTCTATTTTCCAGGCAACAATCCAACTGGATTCCTCCAAGGTTTTCAATCTATTTTTTACAGCCTCCTGCTAAAATAAATTATTCAGTATTTTCTAGGCAAGGGGTCTGTGGGGTGGGTGGGAGACTGGCTGACAGGTGACACATGGGGGGCTCATGATAAAGAAATCCTTCCCAAACTGGCAGACTGTCCCAAATGGGGTCTCCCAAACATCCATATTAGACCCAATATTGTTTATGATCTTCTTAAGTGTTATGATCTTCTTATGATCTTCTTCTTCATGTGTTCTGGTTTGAAAGCAAAACCAGTGAGAGACTCCAAGTCAGAAATACAATTCATTGGGAAAAGAAAAAAGAAGACAAAAATACATGCAATGATACAAAAGGAAGACCACTGACAAAGTCAGAATAGAACCTGACACCCCTTTGGCCAGTGTGCTGGTAGCAGTCCAAATTGGAGTGGCAGATGTGGTTGCTGTGTCTTCTTGGAAACCTGTGGAAAGGCTGCTTTTCTGTCTAGAAATTCCTGGATTTATCCAGGTGGGAATGCCTAGCTTCTCTCCCTGGGCGGAGCATCTCACAATGGGCTGATGTTATTTTGAGTCACAAGGTGTGTTCTTAATCACCTGTTAAACAGAGCTGGCTCCTGGAGAGTGTTATCTCTGAGTCTTGTGGCAAGACATTGATGGGCCCATTAACAGGAGATAAGGAAAACTGTCCAGATGCAACTTTTACTTGGATGGTAATAGGAAACATCTTGGTGTTCAGTCTTGGACATCATGTCATCATCTTCTGGATGATGACATGAAGCATACCCTGATGAATTTTGCCAATGATACCAAATTATGTGGGGAAGGAGACACTTTGGAAGGAAGAGCTCACCCTGCCGGAAGATCTGGACAGGTTGGAAGAGAGGGGGAAAAAAACACCATGAAGTTCCATAAGCATGCGTGTAAGGCCCTGCATTTGGGAAAACCTGTGCAGCACAGGCTGGGATCCACCTGGCTGGGGACCAGCTCTGTGAAAAGGGACCCCTGTGGGAAGGGACCTGGGAATCCTGAGGAAAACCCAGCTTGGAGAGTGACCAGGGTTCTGCTGCTGCAGGGAAAGCCAGCAGGGTGACATCAACAAGGGCACAAAAGTCAGAGGTAAAGGCATTACCCCACTTTGCTCAGCTTTTGTGGGGTCCCACCTGGAGCACTGTGCCCAGGCGTGGTCCCTGTTCTGCCAAACAGAGGTGGGCGGGCTGGAGAGGGTGCAGGGAAGAGAGAGACCTGGGTTTGCTCAGCCCTGAGGAGAGAAGGCTGAGGGGACGCCTCACCTCGTGTTCCACTGTTGCAGCGGTCAGTTTATTAAGTTGAATGTTCTGTGTTCCAATATAATGTTCCAGTGTCCCCCGAGTTATCACAGCTGGTTTTTCCCCTCTGTTATGCCCTCCTACCAAGGTATCCCTCAAAGAATCCCCTCCCTTCTTTCCAGATCCCTCCCTGCCTGTCAAGGCAATCCGGCCCCTTCGCCCTGTCCGTCAGCCCAAACCCTACCCTTTGTTCCAGAAAGTTCCCTGTCCCTCCTCTCAGGTCCAATCCCTATCTGGAGCCTCCCTCCTCCCCTTGTTCTGGTTGGTTGTAGCCCTAGAAGCCACACCTTGAAGACTGATCATTGGTCGTCTTGTTGTGTCCAGCCCCTGTCCTGCAGGATTTTAAAATCCCGCGCACAGGCGGGCTCGGGGCTCTCTCTGCTTGTGTTCCCCTTCAGCGCCGCTGTCCCGTGGAGCCTGCCCTCGTCCTTCCCAGCAAACCTGCTGGACTTTACACCGCAGAAAAGCCTCTCCTCTCCTGTCTCTGTCTGATCCCTGCTGCACCTCCAGGGGCCTCAAGTGCTGGGCATTGGCTCAGAGGTTCTGGCTTGGGCAAAGCCCCAGCCCGGCCGGTTCCCCGCTCTGCCACGGCCCCGGAACACCGTGGAGCTGGCCTGGGCTCCGGAGGACAGTGGCATTCCACTGTTAAAGGGTGGCCACGGAGGAGGTGGAGACTCCCTTTGTACACGGGGACAAGGGGTTTGGGGTGCGAGAGGCTCTGGGGAGGCTCTGACTGGACACAAGAGGAAACATTTTCACCATAACAAGCAACTGCTGGAATAATCTCCCCAGGGAAGGGATGGATTCCCCAGCATTAGATATTTTTCAGATTCAGCTGGACAGGGCCATGGCCCATCTTGCCTGGACCATGATTTTGCCAAGAAAGTTTGACCCAGCTGATCCTTGAGGTCCCTTCCAACCTGGGGTACTATGAACTTGCAAATTCAGGAATATTTGGCCTAAACAAATCATAGCTGCAGAATATTTGTTCTGATTATGTTTAGACACTGCAAGACAAACAAGTCTGTTGCTGTTATGCAAAGAAGAAAGCAAATAGAAAACAATTTAAATTTTTAATATAAAGTTAGTCATCATGTGTGATGGAAAACCCAGCAACTGAAAAAGCCTTATAAATATGAAAATTTATCACCATCTAGCAAAGTACATGAGAAAGCTGATATGATTTCTTGATGGTTTAGTTCCAGTAAAATGAACTCACTTTAAGTATACTTCCTGAAAATATTACCTTCCAATAGCAGAAACAGTAAAACCTTTGACATATTAAAGACACAAGAAATAGGAAAAGTCTATGGTTCATGAAGATTTATAAATGATATATTTTCATGGCATCACATAGTGATAAATCAGTCCCTCTTTGTCAATGATTAATTGGGTTCTTTAATTAACGCATTTTATTTAGGTATATTACAGAAAATAAGAATTATTTATAACACATAAACTGACCATCTAAGCCTATATTTCATATCCCAGTGGGGTAAATATACAATATTTTCTTGGATAAATTTACAAATTTGTTAAAGACAGGAAAAAAAAAAAAACAAAAAGATTAATGAAATAAAACGTAGTATTTCTGTGTTATCACATAGCACACTCGGAGTTCAGGAAATCATATACATGGTCTCATCAAATTCATGATATTTCATTGATGCTATTCATCAAATTGTGCTTTTGCCACAGCTTCTCTGCTTTTCATGGAAGTTTCATAGAACTATTTTTAATTTAACTTTTCATTTTGTCACACTAGTAGGTTTTAATTTAAATTTTAACTATAGTTTTTACAAAGAATTAGATGATAACAGTTTCGTAAAATTTTGCTTCATTTTTGATAATTAGCTTCACATTTAAAATATGTAGAGTTTATTTTTCTTTATACACTTCTGTTTTCAAACAGTTTTCCCATAGAAATTACCACATCACAAGAATCTTGCTCTTTAATCTACCCACACTATATGTTCTCTAAATTAAAGGCCGCTTAAGTTGCACAAAAAAAGACGATAATTTATCTGCAATTGCCTTTGGGTATCTGAAAAAAAAAATCATTTAAACATGTTTCTAGCAAGCAGCTACCAAGCATCCATAAAAATGAAAATTTTCTAAATTTCCTGCAAGTTTTTTTTTTTGCATAATATATTTTGCATTATGTGATAAGTGTACAAATCCTCAAGTACATTACAAATGTAATGATTTTGCATTTTATTTTCAACTCACATTTTAATAGGACAAAGAAGAAGGTGATTATTTTGTGTTTCTTTATGTGAAATCTTATTTACTCTTTAAAAAACATTTTTATTCTCTGTATAATGTACAGATCACCATTTTTTTGGGCCTTAACACAGATCCTGCCTTGACTTTCATCTTTATTAATGAGTTGAATGATCAGGCTCTGCATTTTTAGCATGAAACAGTCAAGTAGGTATGAGTCATAAGTTGCTTATCTGTTATATTAAATCTTATTAATTACAGAAAATTAGGGCTATTTAAAGATCAAGAGGGTTAAAAATGCTTTGGGGTTACATAAAATATGACATAGAAGAACTAAGAATGAAAAAGGTGACTTACTATGTATTGTAATCTTATGAATATGTATGAGTAATATTGTATAATTGTATATAATATATATGTATTATAATGGTAAAATGCTCATACATATAAATATGTATGAGTAATATTGAAATATTATGATTATGTATTGAGTAGTACTTTATATAATTGACAACTGTACTTGTAGAAAGCTTTCCCACTCAAGAGCTGCATTTCTTTTGGAGCTTCTTTTCAAGTTTATAAGGGCTACAAAACTTTGCCATTTAATTCTTGCAAAAGGGACTGAGGAAATTTTAAAATTCTGAATCTAATTAAATACATATTTGGAAACTTTTACCAGGCCACCAGAACTATCTTAAGACATTTAACAGTTGAGACACTGCTGTTGGAAACTGTCTGGAGTAATCTGTTATGCTGGGAACCAGAACTGTGCTCAGGTAGCTCGCGAAGCCTAACAGAGCAAAATATTTTCATAGAATCACAGAATGGTCTGGGTTGGATGGGACCTTAAAACCCATCCAGTTCCACCCACTGTCATGGGGACACCTTCTTCTGTCCCAGGCTGCTCAAACACCTGTCCAACCTGGCCTTGGCCACTGCCAGGGATCCAGGGGCAGCCCCAGCTGCTCTGGGCACCCTGTGCCAGGGCCTGCTCACCCTCACAGGGAACAATTCCTGATTGCCAATGCCCCATCCAGCCCTGCCCTGTTGGCAGTGGGAAGACATTCCCCCTTCTCAGGCCCTTGTCAATTGTCTCTGTGTTTCTGTAGGCTCCCGTGGAAACCTCCCTTGTAGGTGTCCCCCTGATGGGAAGACCCCTAAAAAACTCTGTGCCAGGATTGAGAGACAAACGGGACTTTTGGGTTTTTAGGTCTTCAGGTTTGTTGCATCCTGGGTTTGGGTTCAGATTAGGGGTTCTGATATATGTTAGTCAGCTGGTTCTGTATACCCCCGTGTATCCCCATGTTCCCTGTAAGAGCCCGTCTGAAGCCCCTTGTTCTCCATTCTGCCTTCTGATTGCCACGAGAAAAAATCCCTTCCCCCACTGCAGTTCCAGCTTAGAACAGGACACGGCGCAGGTGGAACCACTGAAACCTCATGCTAGCTGTTCCAAACAAGGCCTGGCAAGAACTTGGCAAGGAGTTGGCAAGGACTTGGCAAAGACCTGACATGGACCCAGCACGGGACAGCCTGATGCGTGGCCTGCTTCTAATCTCCGTTCTTAAGCCGAATGAACTTTTGGGGGTGACTCCCGGGGTCCTTCATTGAAGACCCCTCATCTGCCTCGTTACCACTGTGACAAACAAAGAATGAGAACCCTCCTCCCAAGGACTGAGACTGAGACCCCTGCTATAGGGAGGAGGGGAAATTGGTGGTCTTACCACTAATGACATGACCTGTTTCCCTTCAGTGATTCAAATGGACTTATTCTTCATTGTGTTCGTCTTGCTTTGGTGGTTTCTGTGGACTCACCTGTTCCCGCGTGGCGATTACAATGGACTTTCATTGTTACACTTGTTCCCCCCTCTTTCCTCTGTGGACTATAACTGGACACCCGAGTTGACCAGAACTTCGGAGACTTCCCCGACACGACAGACGGATCCCCATCGTCCAGACCACTGAGGATCTCGCCTGTGTTGGTAGCTATTCCCATACCCCTCTTCTCTCTCTCTATCCTTTATCTCCTTTCCGATCCCCACTATCGCATCTACTGTTTTGGCCCTAATAAAGGTGCATTTGTTGTGATTAACTGATAGTCCCTTGTTGTTTGCCTTTTTTGCACTTTTGGGATCGGTGAAAAGAACCATCACGACACCCCGCAATAAGCGGATCGTGACAGTTCCCCCTGCTGTAGTTTGCTCCCTGGGTCACTCACCATTGGAGCATCCCCATGCCAGTCTTGTGGCCACCCCCCCGTCCGCTCCTGAGTGTGTCCGTTACCCCATCCCTGCATTCCCTATTCGTCCTGGAACCCTGTACACACCCCTGTTGTGTCCCCATTGGTTGCAGCAGTCTACATCACTCCCCCGTTGCCTGCCCCCATTGGGCGAGGGGGGCTTCCGCCCGTGTCTGCCCGCCCCCTATAAAACCCAACGCGTTCCTTTGTTCGCTGCCACCTTGTCCACGCGGCGCTGGGGAGCGGCCGCTGTTCTCCACCGCAGCACCACGCAACAATCCAGCCAACCGCAAGGACAGAGGGTGCGCCTTCCTTCGCCTCTTTACCTCATCCCAGCGCCGGTTACGGAGCGCGGCCAGCCCACGCGGTGCGCCGAACGCCAGAGCGCCCGGACCACGCGGCACCCCGGTCTGGCCAAGAAGCAGCGCGTTTAGCCGGGCTCCCGAGCTGCCCCGGATCAGGGAAAAGAACGCGACGCCTCACAGGTTGGTGTTTATTTTTCTCTTGTCAAAAGTTCGGCGCGCCTACATCTCGGACATAGTGTACAAAGAGAAGGCACCGAAGTCACAAGGCACACAGATTCAAGGTCTTTTAAAACTATTTTGTCCAATTAACTGTTAGAACATATTTTATTTCTACCTTTCTAGCAATAACTAATTATTTTTCTGTCCACACAACACCTTGTGCATTGTGGCTCTTTCTCACCAATAAGCCTGTCCTCCCAACACTGCAGAAAATGGAGTAGATGAAGAACAAGGCAACGCCTGAAACCCTTCATCTTGTCTCCTACCCACTTCCATACTCAAAACCCGAAACTCTTAAGTTTTTCACCCTGTGATAAACTATCCTACTATCTATTTCACACACTTGTAGATTCTAATTCATCCCAAAGTCTTGGAATCTTTCTCCATGGACAAAGGTTAAAAGCAGTGTTCTTCTGGGGGTCAGGACTTCTCAGGACAGGCAGAGAAATATTCCCTGTGCCCTGGGTTCCAACAGCTCCCTTCAGGTACTGGAAAGCCACAGTGAGGTCACCCCAAAGATTGTCTTCTCCAGGCTGAACAACCTCAATTCTCTGTTTTTCTTCACAGTAGACCTGGTCCATCTCCCATTTTGTGACAGAAATTACCTCCTGATATCCTGAAGCCAGACCAAACAACAGAGAAGGCTGAGGATGAGAGACATGGGGCAGTTCCAGCTTCCCATGAGCAGTGACTCGTCTTGCATTTGGCTGCCCTGCTGCAGATGTTACCTGCAGATGTGCTGCAGCCCTCACTGCCCCCAGAGAGCCACCAGCACTCTGAGGTCTGGGTAGTCCCCTTCATCACCAGGCCCTGTATTTTGTTTATTCCACACTGTTTAATTGCTCCTACATCTTCTTTTCCAAGTCCTGCCATGTGACAGAATTGTAAGTGAAATCCGTGGCAGAGCTCTCTCTTTTTCTTTTTAATTTTCCCTTTGTTTTCCTTTATTTTAAAAGCAGTTCTCATCCCCCCTCTGTCTGGGTGGATAATTATCTCTTATTTTCCAACCTGTTCTGCCACTTTTCTTCTGATTGTAGATTGGACATGGGGACATGTAACATCACCTTCTATCTCGTTCATTGCCTCCCCTGATTGCCAAGCCCACACAGAAGAATGGCAGTTTTCCTAGGAATGACATCCAGCAGTTCATCAAATTGACTTGTCCCTTATCCACATCCAGGCAATCCAGAGACAAAATCATGTAATCTCCTCTTCCTGTCCTCTGCTTTACCAAGGGTAACAGTTCCTGCACAGAAATGGTGAGTAAAACCATTTCATGTGGAAGACAAGGCAGTATTTTCTATCCTTGCCATATTTCCATGAGTCTTGATCCAATTTCATTTCAAGGGATCGCCTTCTGCCCCCTCCCAGTCCCCAATTTCAACCCTGAGCCCTCTCTCCATATAAATGCTCGCTTGTGTGACACCAACACACATCTTCAGCACTGGACTGGAAAGGTTTTCTCATCTGTGAAACTTGTTTAGAAACAAGACAAAAGTTATCCTTCAATTGCTAAGTATTTGCAAAACTTAAAGGGCCCCCAAAATACAACTAAAAGCAAATAGAAGTATCCAAAATAGCAACCTTTTTGGCTAGATAGCGTATGGAAATTTACGTCTATCTCAATACACCATTAGACACCAACTCCCAAGGCCTATATGTTCATATGCACATCATGAAGAAAAAAATCCACAAAAAAATCGCTGAAGTAGTTGATACCAAAATTTATTAAAAAAAAAAATAAAGATATGTTTCCTGCTGTATTACATTGCGAAATTTAAAACAGTGGTTTTCATATTTGCTTTAATTTTATCATTTTATACCCTCTATGTATTCCTAGAGTAAACTTGCAATACTGAGAGATTAGTATGTCAATTTTTTTAACATACTTTTTACATTTTTTGCAACTGTTTTCATAAAATTTCCCTCTGCTGCATAGCAACCACAACAAGAAAGACTTCAGCTCTGTAACATTAAATTTCATAGGAAAAAGAATCACATTTTTATTCTGAACACTTTTTTTAGGGTTGTGGTGATTTTATCAAATTACCTGCAGAAGTGGATTAGCTTGATTGGTTGTTATTTGAAGAAAAATATGAGAGAGGCTATGCATTTGTTTTCATTAAAATAATAATGAGATCTCCAAGGGGATATTTTTAGTTTTAAACAAGTATATGTATAGGTCACAACTAGATTTTTTCACTACGGCACGAATACAAGGACTCAAGGACAAGCAGCTGATATTTCCCAGCAACTGCATTGTCTAATGTGTAAAGCTACTCACATGAAAAGATTTTCACACAGTGCCATTTTCCTGACATGTTCTACTTTCTGTGCAAATCCCTAAAACCATTATATGCTAAAATATTCCCTATTCCTCCATTTTTAACTTTTCAGGAACCCATCAGAACCTAAGTCCTCCCATTCTACCCCAAGGTCTGTGTGCCGCTGTTCTCTGTTCCTGCGTCCGACCGCCGATAACTGGGATCTGCAGAGCTCGCCGGGGCAATCCCTGCTGTCGCTGACACCAGGCACGCCGCTGCGACGCCACTGCCAGCCCGGCACCGCCATCGTCACCCCTGAACCGCGTCCCCAGGGCCACATCCACACGGCTCTTGCCCCCTTCCAGGGACACTGACTGCAGCAGCTCCCTGCGGGAACCTCTTCCAAGGCCTGACCACCCTGCCAGGGAACCGTCGTTTCCCAGTCTGAATCTGCACCTCCCCCGCTGAACTCTTAGGTCATTTCCTCTGCTCTGGCAAGCATTCCACACTGTTCCTTTGGCCTTTTCTCCATGAGGATCGAGCACAGACAGGAGGTGTTGCTCCCAGGACACGACTGAACACTGCCAGACTGCGACGCACCCAATTCTTACAAACAGATTAAAGTTGGGTTTAAGAAATAGCAGTAATAAAAGCCAAAAAACCTCACCCCCAAAAAAAAAAGCAAACCCCAAACCCCACGAAAAGATAAAGATTAAGAATAGATATATTAGTAAGGACAGGAAGAAGTTGAAGCAGATGAAGAAGAAGTAGTATTAAAAAAGGGTAAGAATAACAGTATCAATAACAATAATAAAAACATAATAATATCAGTAACAATGGAGAGAAGAAGAAGAAATTGAAGAAGATTTAAAAGAAGAAGAATTCAACAGGAAGAAGAAGTAGAGAAACCAGAAGAATAAGAACAACAACAGCAAGAAGGAGAAGTACAACTGTAACAACAAGAACAGCAAGAAGTATAACAAGAACAAGACAATCAAGAGCAAGATGAACAAGAAAAACAAGAAGAGGAATAAGAAGAACAAGAAGTAGGGGGAATGAAGGTGAGTCCTAATCCCTCTGAGAGCCCCGAAGCTCTCCCCAGGCTCAGTGCTGAGGCCTTGCAGCAGAGCACTGCAGGGGATGCAAAGCCATGCAACAGATGCAGAGTCTGCTGCAAGAGACTGCGTCAGACTTCCCCCAGCCAGGGCAGGGAGCCGGGTGTTCCCCTGGCCCCAGGCTCTGTCCCTGTGCTGAGCTCGGGGTTCTCGGGGGACCCTCAGCACCAGGAGAGCTGATGGAGAGCGTTGGCATCACGGAGGGGAGAAGTTTTCATCCCAATCTGTCTCTGTCTCTACCTGTTTTCCCTCCCTCCCTCTTGGAATATTTCCCTTCCCGGAACTTCCCTTCTCCCTTTTCCATTTTTCTTTTTTTTTTTTTTTTTTTTTTTTTTTTTTTTTTTTTTTTTAATTTTCATTTTCATTTTTCTGTGTGATATTTTTTATTCTTGTGTAGAATAGAACTGAAATGTCCTCATCCCTCCTTTCTGCTGCAATTAAATTGTTTTAAAATAAATCTGCCTCATATAGACTGTGGCCGTTCTGTGTCTTTTCACTCTGATCACCCCAAGGGGTGAATTAACAGGAATATGAGTTGCCCTATCACAGAAGTGGCTTGTAAAAAGATCTTTCTAAATTAAGAAGCCACTGTTTCTTATAATGTAAAGGAAAAACTGAACCTGAAGGAAAGTTAGGTCCATTTTCAGGCTAAAAGAAAGCATTTTAATTCCAAAGAAAGAATGCCTTCGGCAACACCTTGTTGAGACAGAGTGGGTGATGGTGTCTTCATATCAAGCTGAGTGTGGGTGATGTTTTGGCTTGTTTCCATCTGTACAGGACTCTAAAGCCCTGCATGTGGGAAACTAATACCTACAGAACACAAATTTCCAGATGAAATCATATCACACTCTTTGTTTTTCATATTTCCTGTGATTTTGGCATTTTTCTGTGGACTTACTGTGACAGAGAAATCCTGATTCTTCTGAAGTTTGATCTTTTAATCTCTCAATAAAGGCAGGTTTTCCCTTCAGAACAGCCACTGGTTATAGCATCAAAACCAAATTTAAAAAAAAAAATTGTAATATCTGAGCAGTGTAAATTATGTCTTCTCAGGATGATCTTAGAGCTATCTAAAGAGAGCTAGTAGAAAAAAAAAGTCAATTTTAGACTTAATACTGCTTTTCTTACCAGAATCTTTTGCCTATTGGTTATCTTCTGAAAATAAAAGGAAATCTCACGATATTCATTCTCTGGACTCTGAAATCATTAGTGCAAGTTTATTGCAGGAGTAGTGATGTCTTTTGTGGCATGGATTCATGTCACTTTGGATAGCAATTCCAACAAGTGGAGTGGTGTGTTGAACTTGGACTCAGAGCTCCATGGGTTCCTTCCAAATAATATATTAACAATTACATTATCTTTGTATTTTTTTTAACTGTGTCCTATTTTCATAGCAGCCACCCATTTTGTTTTACCAGTGCTCATTTGTGCAATTAATTCAGTATTCTTTAACTTTATGGAAAATATTTTGTTCTCTTTGATCATAGGATGTTTTTCCAACATTAGCCACCTATGAATAATTATGATTTTTGATAATGCTTTGTTAAAGTGGTTGACCATGCCATGTAAGAAAAAAAACTGCTGACTATACCTCATCTCAAATTACATGGCATGGAAAAAAAATTTGGCATCTATAATAATATATTTATAGGTCCCAAAAGTTTTAAAGTCTGAACCCACAAACCAAAACAAAATTAAAACAAGAAACACTGATTTTTATTTAAATTTATTTAGATTTTTTTTGCAGTAAGTGTGTTGTAGCAACAGAAATACTTCACTTAGTGTGAAGATTACCCCAACTCCAAGGAGTACAAAACTCAAAAATTTTCCAGAAGTACATATTGGAAGTTACCACAAAAAAAAAAAAAAAAAAAAAAAAAAAAAAAAAAAAGCTTTATATGTATTAAGAAAAACAATCAGGTAATGCATACACATCATTTCTATTACTTGAGAAGTAAACAGTATAGATTGAGCAACAGCCATTCTATGAAGAACAGCTTGCTACATTTTAATTAACCTTTCAGTAGCATGGGCATTTAATTCATTGAACTTCCACAGAAATCAACAGTAGCCCTAAAACATACTTCAAAGGGAAAAATAGGGGCCCAGGAGCTATATGCACACCCTCCTAAGTATCCGCTTGGCTGGCAGTCTGGAAAGTGCCAGCTTCAAAGGATTAAAGCTTTATTGGAGGATCCTAATTTAAAGTGTTACTGTGGGATATAATGGTATCAGTGGTCATGCTTTCAAATAAAGCAGAAAGGTGTCACTAACCTTTATTACAGCCCCATGAAATGTGAGATTAAGCCAGCCTTTGTGATTCTGCTGCAGAGCCCTTTATCCCCTCGGCTCCCACGTGGCTCTGAGGGACAGCACTTTTCTGGCACAGTAAAACATTTTGGGTCACTCTGGACCAGGGTAGTTTAAGAGCATGTTAACCTGCTTGGCACAAAACTCCCCTAGGCTCCAATCGATATTTGTGGAGTAGGTGTTTCTTGGAAACATTACAAAGCTGGTTTTTCTTTTTATTTGAGTACTGTCCAAAAGAGAAGACAAGGTGCAGCTTTCAGATCTAATAATAACAGCTGGGGGCAAAATGTGGGCAGCTGAGCCCAAAACATGAAATGGCTGAAGTTACCCTCAGCATTCAAAAGACCCAGGTTGTTTTTATGAACAAGCTGGAAGAGAGTTCATCAAGAAGTTACTGTACCAGAAATATAGTTTGTTCTTCAGTAAAGAGAGTATTTGGACTCCTGTGTCTGTGGTTTATGCCTTTCCTTGCTTAAGAAGGCTGAAACCTTCTGCCTTTCATTAACAATTGATAATAATAATCATAGAGTAATAGGTACAAATGATTTTCATCCCCCAATTTGACTGAGTTAAACTTTTCCTTCTTTGTTATGTCGGTCAAAGCAGAGAAAATAACAGAAAATTCTGACTTTTTTTTATTACTTACTATGGAACACCATAATTTATTGTGAAGGGTTAAAATTTAAAAGAGTGACAAAAAGTTAAAATAAAGACAAAAACTGTCAGAAAACTGAGACGGTGAGTCCTGTGCAACTCATAGACAATGTGAGCAGAGAAGAGAGTAAGTTGACAGCAAGTCAGTGTAACCTGTGATACCATTACATTTGGAATCCCTCATTATGAAGTAGAACTCCCACACACTAAACATTTAGGAGAATTAACGTGCAAGTATCGGGCCAAATACTCTGCTCATATGAAATTCTGTGCTCCATTGACTTTGACGTTACATTGATTTATACCAGCTAAAAACTACGTTTCCTGTAGTAGAACTCTTTTCAGGTAATTGAGTCATCTGGCTGTTTCTTATTCCTTCTTTTAGAAAACTTTTCCTTTAAGAATCTGATAGATTTAAAGCCATTGAATCTGTTCAGTTAGAAATTAAATTATAAAATGCGGCACATAACACTTAACAATAAAGCACATAATGGTAACAAAAGCTTAATGTATTGCAGTCCTAAGGGGCAACAGGAGCTGTTTTATTCTATACTACTCCTTGCCCAGATTAAGTGTTGCATTTTAGGACATATTATCTTTTCATTACACTCATTAAAACGAATGAAAAGAACCTGAGATACATTTTGCACCCAAGTTATTTGAGAAATATCACCAACATAATCTATAAGTTCTACATAGGAGTTTTCCTTTATTTTGAAAGTTAAAGTTTCAAAAGACCTTTGCAGAACTGGAGCTTTACAAAAATACTGTCTAAGTAGCTTTCTGTTATTCTCTAAAATATAGGGCAGAGAAGTAGCCAGGAATTGCTCTAGGGGGAATGTAGTGGAGCTGTAAAGCTCTCAGGGTTCAAAGGTAATAAAATAATCCCATAACATCTTTACTCTTTTGAAATGCTGGCTCCTTTTCAATGTCACCAGTTATTTTTCTCTATAGTCCCCAGCATTTAAGCTGTGTCTTCAGCTGAAAGACACTTTATGTTCTACACTTCCATTCGTCCCCGGAGAAAATTTCAAATAGGCTCAAACAAATGAGGTTTTGGAAGACACCATTCAAAACACTGAGATGAAAGGGCAAGCAGGGACTTTTTTTTTTTTTTTTTTTTTTTTTTCTGAAACACTAAAATACAGACGGATGAAGCTAATGCAGAAGGCAGGAACGTGCACATTTATCCTTCTGGCAGAGCAAACTTGGCATTGTCCTGACGAGGGACGCTTCAGAGAGGGTTTCCTTTAAAACACAGCAACACAAAGCTAGGTCTGATTCATAATTTGATGTCATGCTGAGCTGTCCTGAAACACGCTTAGAAAAAGCAGCTGTAAAAGTATTCCCCAGATTGATCAGACTCTTCTGGCAAAGAGGTTCGCACCACACTTATGTAGCAGTGACATGATTTTTCTGCCTTCCTTTTGGACCATGAGATATAAAAGAGGTGCTGCAATTCATCATATTTTCAGATCAGTTTTGTGCCTTGTACTTTGTGCAGGACAAAAAAAAAAAAATCTAACTATTAAAACAAAGATAATTTCTTGTGGTTATTGGTGATGTAGTCACAGGACGTTTATTGATCTCAATACACTGGAGCAAATTCATCACTCTGTCAGCTCTTTTTCATAAGTGATTCAGCTTTAAATGAAACTACTGATTCTTAGATTGGTGTAACAGCTTTTTACAGCTGGGGTAATCTTAATCCAATGCTCCCTGTGGGTTCATATAAATGTTCCATTTATTCAATGCTCCAAGAACTTGAATCTAGCTCATCTGCTGTCACAGATATTGATAAAGGCAGACTCATGATCAGATGCATTCTTGCAACCCTGAATTGCTCAGGAAGTGCTAAATAGAGTTGCTGCTTCTTTCAGGGCAGTTTCTGCTTTTTTTGTGCAATATAATTTGGGTATTTTTCTTTGAACCTGTATTTCTGAGACAACAGATGTGGGGCATCCATGCAGGTCAGTAACAAAACTGAATTACTTACCACAATCTGACTGGTGTCCCCTTTCAAAATGGAGAATTGCATGTGACACAAGTGCAATTCCAGTTATTCCTGTGAGAAAAAAGGTGGTTCTACTTTACATTATTTCTTTTTCATTATGTGTTTACAAAATCTTCAGTTAAGTAGGATAATTGTACTCTGTGTGGGCACATGTACATACAGAGGGAGAAAAAAAAGAAAATTACCAGGATTTCATACCTGAAATCTCCGATATAACATTGTCTCTATTCACAGAGTAATGGAGTATTAAATTAGTATTGACTTTCATACCTATTATTGATTGTGCTTGCCTATTAACAGTCTGATTTAAGCACCTGATAAAGTCTTTGTAAAAATTTAATCTGCTTTTGATTTCACTTTTACACCATGTCACTCATTATATTGATCATTTTTTATGCATTTATGTCCTTTGCTTTAGAATTTTTTTTAGTATGATTATACCATAACTTTATATTTTTAATTGAGTCATTAAGCATTTTCTAAACTGATAAGGCTTCCTTCATAAGGTGTTTTTTGTCCCTACTATATGACAAGAAGAGCAAGGTAATTCAGGTTTTTTACAGGTTTTTATGGGTAGTGTAAAATGTTGGAATTGGCAGAGTTTGAATTAGTTTACTTCATGCAAGTGCAATCTCTTGCTATTGAAAAATTGCCATTCATTTTAACTTCCTTTTTCTTTTTTCTTTTTTCCTCCTTTAAGAACAAAATATAATAAATTTATCATCTCAGTCCTGATCTTTCTTCTACTTTCAAAGTGGAATTCCTGAATCTTTTTCTGAGACATATTACCCTGCAACTATACCTACTTTCCATAACTATTCAGGTGACAATTTCCCCATCACCCCAATTCTGGATGATGTTCGTGGATGTTATTGTACTGAAAAAGAGGTATTGTGCAGCAAGAAGAGCCATAACTACTTTTGGTCCATTACTGGCAGGGTGTCAGTCTTTTTGAGAGGAATTGGAAATTATCATTACTCACCGATAAACTCTCTTCCCACTTCTTTTTTTTTTTTTTCTTCAAGCACTGAGAAAAGTGCAGCACACAGCTGAGCAAGCCAGGCAATGTACACACGCACGGAATTCTTGTAATTAATAAAGAAATGATGTAGTATGTAAGAAACTAATGTTTATAAGGTGGCAATAATGATTATTGCCTTCAGTATTTGGATAGTAGCCTGGAGTTTTTTTTTTTTTTTTTCTATTCTTCCCTGCTAGTTCTAGTTCCTTTGACCCTCTGCCAGCTTGTGAGAGGAGGCTGCCAAGACTTGTGTGTGTTAAAGCTGTGCTGGGATGTTACCTCAATATCAGCACTGCCTGCAAGAGAGCCACGGTTAATTAACTGATGTACTAAAGTACTGCCCTTGAAGCCTTCAAATCCAAACAGAAAGAGTAGCAGCACTCTGCCCTATCACCTGAGAAAACAGGAGAGAAAAGGCTGGATTTTGGAAAGCTTTATTTAAGGCCAGATCTTGCAGAAGTTGGCAGCTCTACTAAGACACGCTGGGAGAAAAAAAAAGAAAATTGCAGACTTGTAGATTAAAAAGAAATCACATGTTCTCAAAACAAGCTGCCTAGTGTTTGGATGGTTATAGTTAGCAGAGGGTACAAATTTGTCACATTCATAACAAAATTGCAGGGATGCAGAGGGCAAGTCTGTGACAGAAGATCTCCTGCCCACACTCAGATCTGGCAAGGCAGCAGCCAAACCCTGCCTGGGAGCCATATGGCTCTCTGCTCTCTCTCCAAGGCTAGCACCTGCCTGCTGGCATCACAGTGAGTCTTCTCCTTCCTCACACCACCTCACATCTACCCACACCTGTGTGGGTAAGCGTGCTGCTCCATCGTCCAGACAAAAACTCAGTCCAATCCTGCGCCTGGGAGTTCAGATCTGGCACTTCTACATCATCATATATCCTTAATCTGCACCCACAGCGATTATCCCTCATGATCTCTGAGAGACCAAACCTGTGGATCCATGCCCAAGAGATTCAGAATGTATTTTTAAACTGAAAAATTAAAGTATTGGCTAAAATTGCAGTTGATAAATAAGCTGTGGAACATAAAACTTAAGCAGGACAAAAATCCCATCTGGTTATGGACTTCTTCTGGCATTGAAAAATATTTTTGAAGACAACTTGCCTAATGAAAGCACCATATATGTGTGTTTGTTGTTCAATACAGTACATAATATTTAAAAAATGACAGATTACAGAAAAGTAGATAATGATGAGGCCATTAGCCTTGCTTTGGGATGGCTAGAGCTCTACTTTGAAAAAGAAGTTTTAAACAGGTTTTAAGGCATAAAATATTTAAATCATTTAGAAACATGTCAAAATCTTTAAGGTAAGCTAATTTTCTGATTCCTGATGGAATTAAGAATTTTCAAAAATCTTGTTAGGTACTTGTCTGTAACACAGATACCTGAACACATTTTATGTTCCTCATTTATCCCTGTTCAGAAGGAGTAGCTCACACAGATGTCAGTGTTATCTGGATACAGATATTTTTTAATCATCCTACCTGAGCTTCTGTCCTTTATCACAATATAAAATTAAAAGTGATTCCTTTTTTAGCTAAGGAGTAGTAGGATGAGGTGCATGTAAAAATGCACATTAATTAGGCACCCATGAAAAGGGCAGACCCTACAAGTGTTACTTGAATCTACACATTTAAATACAGAAATATATTATATATATGCACATATATGTATTTATAAATATACATATAAATATAAATCTATTTTGAAAATTTAAATATTTGCAATAAAAAAGAGAAAAATTACTCAGCATATTGAGGGGAAGGACTTGAGCCACTATTTGATTGCACAGCCCAGGCACACATTGCACCAGGGATAGATCCAACCATAATGGCCTGGAATCCAGCAACCTTACTGTGAGCACAGATCCTATTCCTATCTCCTATTTCGCTTAACAGTTTAGAGAAAACACTGCTAAACGCATGTGAATAACAGGAATAGTGATTTTGAAAGCAATTATGTTATCCTTGTCAGCAAGAGGGTTTATTGGCTCAGCAGCTCTAAAGATATGCTGCCTTTTATGAATTATTAATTTAAATAAAATAAGGAAAAAAATTGTCAAATATTCATCTTTCTCAGTTTTGTTGTAAAAGAGTTTACCCCAGGAACACCACGAAAGATAAATAAATGAAAATGCATCTTAGATACTTACCCTTGTAGAAATGACATGAATTTAAAATTAGATTTAAAACAGGAAGCAAAAACTACAAATACATTTGAATGGAATAATTTTGAGACACAGGAAATATTTATTTTCCCTGCCATGCTAAGCAGTAGGAATATAAATTTAGAGTAATGTTTTTTATTTTGAAGGACTACTTGAAAAATAGTACACAATGTAGCAGTATCAGAGTAAAAGAAATAAACTTTAAGGAAATGATGTATTTTACACTGAGAAAATGGGGGAAATATATTTTTTTCTCCTCTGTAAAACTGAAACCAACAGGAGCTGTAGTGAAGTTGCCAGTTATTCAAACCTCAAACAAAAAAAATCCAATTCTTTACAAGTCTTGTATAATATTGAAATATTAAACAGCAGATTTATCCATCTATCCATTTATCCCCAAGGTGGGGTTTTGTTATACACACAAAATATTTTTTCACAAATTATACAGGAAGATAAAAGGAACAAAGTTTTTGCTAATCAGTCTGGAACCATGCAAAGAAGTTCTATCCTCTATATGGCAAGAGCCCTGTTAAAATATTATGTTCCCAAAACCATAGCTTCTATCCTTGGTACATTCCAAAATTTCTTGTCTCATTTGTATTTCTGGGATAATTTCAGGAATGTGTAGAGTTATTAATAATTAGTGGTTTGCTTATGTTTTGGAACTTAATTACCGTGCGGTTCAGAAAAAAATGAAAAAAAACTATAAAACCGTATTAAAGATTTACCCATAAAAACTCTACATTTGTTACATCACTGTTGTGAAAGGGTCATGTTCGGGGCTAGTGTTATAAAGTCTTCTTAGAATTTTTTTTATTTTTTAAACAAACCAAACAAAAAACCCAAAATCAACCATTATGCAACTTAAAATATAAAGCTACAATGATAAAAAATGTGCTCTATATTTTTTATCATGCTCCTACATTGTCAGCCTGTGATGTGAACTTTTGTAAAGTCTCAGAATATAATTTATAATTAGAACACATATATTGAATCGTTTGAAAAATGAGAGAGAGTTTTGAAAAATTTGGGAGCTTTTCATGTGAAAGGTGCTAACGTTCTTGTTATAATAAAGTCTTGTTATAATAAAGGGTAAAAGAACATGTTAGAAGGCACTCTGAAATAATTTCACAAGTATTTCAAGTAGATTTTCATAATTAACCAAAGGCTTGGCTTTAATGTAAGAACTCTTGGGAAATTAAACCCTTCATTTGAGGTCAAAAAATGTAGTAAAATAGGAGCTTCCATAAGGTATACTTTAAGATTTATATTAAGTTCTTAACTTAGACTAGAAGAAAAAAAAAATGCAACTAATACGCAATAAGAAGAAATTGGTAATTTGAGTAGAGATAATGGGTAAGCAGTTGGCTTCAGTTTAGGAAAAGAAAAGATGGCATTAAATCTGGAGGGAAGTTAGTAAGAACAATGAAACTAAAACCACATTTTTATAAAAATGAATATATCGAATTACCACAGAATCAAAACCATTGATAACACTGATGTAAGGAAAGGCAATGGAGATCAATTCATTTAAGAATAACAAACTTCCTCCCTCCCTCCTGCAGCAGGGTGACTGACCTGATTTTCTAGGAGCTGGGTCAGCTTAATCACTCTGGGTTTGGAGCAATGGATGTGGGACCACAGGAAACACTGGTAATGAATTAACATCATTAGCAGCAGATTAATGTAGGAATGATGACACAGTGAAGAACTTGTTGCAGAGATGGAGGAGGACCATGAACACAACAAAAAACAAAAAAACAAAACAAAAAAAAAAAAAAAAAAAAAAAAAGGAGAAAATTAGAAAAGCCGTTGTTAATTGCAGCCTCACCAAAATGTGATGTTGCCAAACAGAAATAGAGGTGTTTCTCTAATAACACAGAACTAAATCCATAAAGGTTTTTCTGAAAGCAAATCTAGACACCAGTGTTCAAGGAAGAAGTTGAAACAGGATTTTTCATAAGATAGTTTTAGAGACACTGGGGGAAAAATACACTCTTGAGCAGGGATCAGTCCTAAGAGATGCCATGACTGCAGCTTGTAAATGCATTGAGGGTCAATTCTAGACCAGAAGAAGAGCTTTTGAAGCCAAAATTTGCTGATATGAGTATAAAATAACAATGAATGTATTTAGGCTGGGAATACAACCCAAATTTCAGAACGTGTTTCTAACACAAGGAAGGGGAAATGTATGTGTCAGAAACACTGATCATTTCTAATTTTTCAAAATAAGCAGGTGTGACAATCTCTACCAAAAAGGGCAATAAACTGTGTGCTCTCAAATAAAATAAAAATTAAAAAAAAAAAAAACAACAAAACAAAACTGAGTTGGTTTTTTTTTTTTTTTTTGAAAGAGCAAATTCATATTAATCACTGTCTGAGCCTCAAGTTATAATCTAAGAAGTTTGGTTTATTGGTTAAAGCTTCTTGCCACATTTTTCAGAAACTTGGCCTTTGTATCAGAGCTGAATTATGGATGCTCAGCTCAGACAGAAAGGACAAACAAGCCTGAGAGTTCTATAAAAAACACATACCCATGGATTTTGCTAGTTCTGTTTCCATTAAGCACAGCCAAAGACAAATAACATATGGAAAGTGAGTGCTTATGGGAAAACGCGGGCTGCCCCGGGCCGAATCCCGTAGGGTGACCCGCGGAACTGGCGACGTCTCCGTCCCAGAACCAACGGACCGCTTCCCCGGCCGACCAGACGCCCGTGCCCGGATGTTGTGATTCTTCTCACCAGTGACAAACAGGAGCGCACTGCGTGTGGTGACCCGACTGGGTTTATTGTAGGGTCAGGCTGAGGGTGAGAGGGTAAGAGGGAGGTAGGTAGGCTGGGAAGCAAGTGAGGAAAACAACCGCGGTCGAAGGGAAACGGGAACGGAGAGCAGGCAAGCAGCCGAGGCCAAAGCAGCAGCCGAAGCCCCGGGCTGAAGCTGAAGCCGCGATAGTGGGTGGGTACAGAGTATATAAACTGTGGGAAGGTAGGAGGGGACAGGGTACAAAGAACCAATGGGGATAGGGGCCGGAGGAGGAGTTGAGGTGGGGTGACATGATTTTAACCAATGGTAGAACAGGAGGGGAGTGACTGCAACATGGGAGCCAACGGGAGAAGGGGGAACACAGAACTTTCTGGAGCGTGGGAGTGAGCCCTGGCTGACAGACAGGCAACCATTACACGTGTGAGCGAGGGACCTTGGGAAGCTGTCACAGTTACTGTCCCTGAAATAAACGTAAGAATCTTCCCAAGGCATCCCTCCCTGCTGTCCTCAACCCTGACTCCCACAGGAATCACCAAAACACATATTGCTTCTCCTGTTCTTTAAAATCATAGATGCGTTATGAAGAAATACTTCCTGTGGCTGTAGAATTTATTGTAGCAGCCAACTTTATCTGCATTGAGTGTAGGAATTCCATTGTGTGTCTTCAGCAATCTTAAAATCGCAGGACCTTCAGAATATTATCACATTGCAAGTTGCAGTTGAAATGCATTTTTGCAAGACATAGAACATAAGGGCATCTCAGAAAAGAGACACTATTTTGGCATTAAAAGCTGCTAATTAATTGATAACTTATCTTGCAACCACACCGTATTCAATTTGAGTTGAAGAAAACCCAAAATTATAAGTAGGATTGATAATTGTTAAAGTGAATTAATTATCTGGAATACAAGACACTTTAATAGGAACTGTCTACTTCTCACAAGATCCTTCAAAAACTGTACAGAGTTTTATTTTTTAAATTATTCTATCCTCTTGAGAAATCACCACTTATCTGGTTGAAGATGTCTTCAATGTCAGAGGTTTTTCTGGTTAAAGCATTAGCAACAGCATGTATTTAAAAGATATGAATAAAATCTTTAGTAATTCTGACATGATTTTTAGTAAGTTTCACCTTCTTGCAGTGCACCTCTACATTAAGCTTTATAATAGAAAATTGTTTATTATGGCATTCCAGGTTAAGGATTACTGTTCTTGTTGTTGATATTTTTGTTAAAACCTTTTAAAACAAACAGATAAATTATTACCTATTGAAGCTGTGTCTACTTACATCTTGTCAAATCTGATTAGAAAGTTATAAATGAAGCTATTATTTCAGGGGAAAATATTGTGTGCAATTCTGAAATTAAATTTTCACAGAAATAGTGATAATCCAAGCTCAACATTTACAGAAATTAACATTTTTCACCTTTGTAAAAAGGAAAGATTTTGACACTCCTGACCCCTGATCCATGGCTGCCCTAAACTGTTGCTTCAGTTTAGAAGAGGCCCAAGGAAACACATTGCTTAATATCCCTGTTATATTACAAAAACTGGGATTAAAAAGACTTTGTTTATATAAAAGTGAAGGAAAAACCCCACACTATAAAACTGGGTAACACACTGTTTTGGAAATTCTTGTTTTTCTTACAGAAAGCCTAGTGAATCATTCTTTGGCACATTAGCAGCTGAACAGTGTTGGTAAAGCTCCTTTTGAATGTGAACAAACAGCAAAATTATTTTTAAAGTCACCAAAACAAATGGTGTTTTTTTTCTAAGTGCAGAAATGAAAGAATCAGGAATAATGTGCTGGAAACTGCTGTTGTTACTGGTGTTGTTTTTATATGGCAAGATGGAAAAACAGTTAACTCTCAGAAATATATTACCTAAGATAGCCCACTGAATTAAAGTCAAATTGGTGAATCAGCCTCCACCATTCAATACATCCATCCAGAAATTTCTGATAAAAGACAGAATATATTTTGCTGCTGCCTAGAATTGTTAAATTGTTAGTTAATATTATTTCCAAAGCTGATTTTATATTAGTGGGGGCTGGATCCACCTATATATATATATATATTTTTTTTTTTTTTTAATGGGAGATCTGTTTGTGCTTGAATTTTTTGACAATTTTGTATTGTTACCTGAAACAAATGCATAAGAATATTAAATCTGTGTATTTTGAAATCTTTTATTACCATTCTAAGCAAACTGGAAAGGTTTCTTCAGCTGTCAGAACTTCTAATCTAATGCTTCATAGGATTCAAGGAAAGCATCCCAGACATTTTTAAAAGGGGGAAAAAAAAAAACCCCAAAAGTGTCTTTATTTCCATCATGGCAAACACGAAACAATGCAAAGGAAGGTACAAAACATTGCAGCAGCACCCACAGTCTCACTTAATTGGGAAGAAAACTTCAACTTAATCTGTCCCTGGCAATCAGTTTATGCTCTGGAGCAGGGTAACTGATGGCATTTCCTCACCTGTATGTTTGCTGACCTCCAGTAATGGTTATTGATTTTCTAAAGGACAAATATAAACCAGATGTAGCTGCTCCTCTCAGGTAGCACACCTGAGAGTCCAAAACTCTGAACGGGGATTTTTCTTTTGTGTGAGGAAAGTCATAAATGGTAAATTCTTTGATGCAATAATTGCTGAAGACAAAGAGGACACGCAGTTCACAGGCCAAAAATAAACCTCCTGGAAGTGCATAACCAGGAGATTTGCCTCCCTGTACCACCTGCCCTGCTCCATAGTCCTTTTTCCATTAGGTGCTGGCCTTGCCACAAAGGAAATGTCCAGTATGAGCAGCCAGAAAATCCAATTCCAGTATTAAACTCATATAACTCAGCTTCAAGAAAAGCTGTTTTTCCTTTTTGAAAGTGCTCCACAAATATGTTCTGTATGTTAGAGCTGAAACACAGTCAAACACTCTGAAGGGGGCTGGGCAGGGAGGAGGGAAAAAAGCTTAACTATTAGTTACAGCAACAACAACAAGAACAACAAGGAAAAATGAAATCTCTGAGGAGAGCAGCAGCATTACTTATCTTAGCCAAATGTTTTGCTTTTTCCAAATGTTTAGAGCTTTTAGTTCTCTCCAACATTGTCAAAACCACTTACAGGCTATCTTCAACTCACAGCACTTGTCACATCCCCAGCCCAAGTATGAAATTTTAAACACATTAGGCTTGTGTCTGTTCTGTTGTAAGGGAAAGTTTTCCAGATCCATTTGTCACATTTAATAACCATAAGTGAGGAGTGTCATCCAAAGACCTCATCCTGATGTGGTTAATCATAATGTGGTTTAAAGAAAAAAGTGAGTCAACAATTTAAGAAACATTGGCTGTTCTACACACCTGGGAAATTAGACATGGTATAATTAGTGACTGGAAATCAGTACACACACAGGAGGCAGAGAGGAATGATCAAGGCAATTTTTTTCCCCATATTCCTTACTGCAATATTTCATCCTGGGGTCTTATGTGTACTTTATTGAAATTTAAATAATAGATTTACTGAGGTTCAGGGATTTTGGATTTGGTCAAAAGGGTTGTTTAGGTTGAGAAGAGTAAGTGACAATATTGTCTCTGTGTATATGTTGTGTATCTCTGTATGCATGTATGTATGTGTCCGTGGAATCTCTAAGGAATTAAAATGGATTCAGGAAATAAATACTGAGGATGAGCTTCCAAAGCAAAAAACTCCCCCTGCCTTTTTTTTTTCCCCTTCCATTTCAGAGAATAAAAAGTTATTTAATTACCTTCTAGGATTAAGCTCTCTCTTTTCCTATAGAAATACCTCAAATTCCATCGAGATGCATATCCTCTTAACAGAGGATTGACTCTAGGGTTAACTCAAAACCTTGGTGAAGATTAATTTCATTACTACTTTTTTAAAAAAAATCATGCCTAAAGTTTCTTTATACAAGAAAAATATTCTGCATCCTCTAATCCCCTATTTCATAGAGAATATAGAATCACATGCAATTTAGATTACAGAACGCTAATTTGGGACATAAAGACACACGTAAGGTTAAAGCAGACAAACTCCATGAAGGACACTGGAATATGTGTTTAAACTACTTGTAGTGACTAATGGTAATGAGCTACACCTAGAGGAGTTACAAATAACTATTAAGTTTTTGCTTTCATGTCCAAAAGTAATGCCCCAGAAGCAACATCTGGAACACCTTATGAACTGCAGCACGTTAGCAGGGTGACGTGGAACCTCTGCACAGTGAAGAGTAATGTAGCCATTGAATCTACGTGTCTAATGTGGTGGGGGGGAAAAATACAGGAAAAAGATATTTATCCTCAGCCTTTCCTTTCTCCTTTACTACATTTCACCTCAAATGTACTCTCTTTCATGCTTCCAGTTTAGTGCTTTGAGACCTTTATGTTTTGTGAAGGCAGAATGGAATCAATAGTTCTGTAATAACAGGATAAGAGACAGACTGTCTGTCCCCGGGTCCAGGAGGCATTTTATTTGGGAAAAAAAAACAGAATCTGTTCAGATTTATTCAAAATCTTCAGGTCTCTTGCAGAATCACTCTGCATGTGGGAAGAGACAGAGATGGTTTGTGGCCTGCAGCACTGAGACCTGAGATACCTGTCCAAACTTTTCCTTGGCTAATACACCCACTTTTTTTTTTTTTTTTTTTTTTTGGCAAATATCACCTCTCTAAAGTAGAAATATTCATATACTCACATTATGTTCATATAAATAATTAATATTTAAAATTTTCAAATAGCAAATATATGGAACACCAATAATTTGATTCAGTCTGATACATTAATACCTACTTCACAAACAATATTATTCCTAAAAATCCAAGTAACTTAAAGGAATCAAGAGAGTCCCTCCAGCTCATTCTTTCCAAATACAGATAAAATTCAAAGTGTGGTTGAAGTTTTGGTGGGTAACTACTGACTTTGTCTTTTTTTTTGACAGGAGAAGAATTCAAAGTCAGCTGTGAATATTGGCTTGAGGACCTAGCAGATAAATGGGGAAAGAATATAGAAACACATCATACTTCACATTCTTTCCCTGAAATGTTAAATATATTTCATAAATGTATGGAAACTTCTGATATGAAGATTTTTGCAGCAGAAAAGTACTTTTTTTTTTTTTTTATGTTGTAAGCTTAGAAAAGATATAGATATGTAGGCAATGTGCAGTAAGTTCTGTTCAGTGGAACAGAATCTCTTAGGAATGCTAAGTCCAAGTTTAGAAAGTTGAATTTATGATTGGCATTAACCTCTGTACCATTTGGGTGGGCCATGCTGGTAAGAGCTTAAATCAAGAGATTACATCCTTTTGGCTATAAAAGTTTCTGAATTTCTGTGAGTCTGCAGAATTTAATGTGGTGGAATTCCTGAAGCACAAACTTCAGCGCTTTTGCACGAAATTTAAAAGAAAAAAATTAATCAGATGAGCCGTAGCATTTAAAGACCAAGTGAGCTGGCAAACTCATCTAAGTCAGACCAGCAGACTCCCACATCTCATGTTTGTTACAATCTGTTTTACGTTCCTCAGCCATCAGAATTTACCATTTTAGCAAGGAAACTATTATAATTGAAAGATTCCAGCAATATTCCAGTGCAGTATGTTTTAAAGTAAAAAACACTGGTGCTCTCTCTTGATGTTTTTATGCTTCAAATTATGTGTTTGATCCATGGACTGCAGCAGAAACAGCTTTGTACAGATTATGTGAGTGACTGCTGAGTTTAGTGCTCAGTCAGGCATTGGAGTGAACACCCTCAAAACAGACTCATCAAAATCACGATTATTCAGTCCTCCAAGGTGCAGAAGACAGAGCAAGGAAAAATATGTGGAAAAGATTTAAATCTGAGCTGATATCAATCCAGCCTTCTGCAACAGAAAGCAATTTGAGCAGGATGAGTTAAAACAAACCACAAGATATACCAAACCTTTTCTGTAAAAAAAAAAAAAAAAAAAAAAAAAAAATTATTTCAAGATTTCTTTTCTGAAAAGGAATCATATAGTCTAGCTATGTATAAAAAAAAAACAACAAAACCCCAAACAAATATAAAACAGATATCACTCCCCCCTTTACTTCTGTGACATAAACTTCTTAGCACTCCCCTCAGACCAATAAATAAATAAATGAAAAATAAATTAATAAAGACATTTATTTTGAGAGGGGAAGAAAAGGAAAAAAAAAAAAAAACTTTACTAATGTTTTATGACAGTGTGCTTGTTAGGCATTCTTTTCTGTTTGAAATGGCTGAGATTTGTATGCTTGAGCTGATAGGCTGTCACAATTTGGTATAGCAAACATTAAAAATTCAGTTTCTAAAGTGCTAAACATGCAAATTTCAGACCACAGGTGAATAAGGAGGTTTTTTTAGTCATCTTATTAAAGTATCACAAAAGCCTAGAACAGGTAAAACATCTTGACCAGAGGCTTGAAGAGTAAAAGGCTTCTCTGAACAAGAAAATATCCAATAATTCCATAAAAATTATTGCATTTGAGCAAATACTGTATGCACAGCTGCGTAGATGTCAGAATAATTTCTGTATCAAAATAGGCTTAATGTTTTTTTCAGGCATGTTGGTGTTGCTAAAATACTTAAAATCTACTGTTCAGTGCAGGGGAATAATTCTCTTGAAAGTAATATCAAGACAAAGCACCAGTTTTAATTATTTTATAAATTTACAAAGATTTAAACCATTCTACCATATTGTCTACAATTAACATCAGTAAGTTTCAGAGGTCTATATTTGTTTTCTTTGACCTAGAGGCAGGATATGAAAATGAAACACCAAATCTGGGATGAAAATATGGTAGTTATATTTAATTTAACTGTGGTAGAAGCTGCTACATGTGAAAGGCCCACAGCATGCACTGAGTGACTCTCAAAGGTTGCAGGTGTGGCAAAGGTGAGTGAATTTGGCAATGTACACACTGATGTGGGTTGTAGCTACAAAACCGAATCATAATTAAAATTTAATGAAGAGTGGGCATGGACAATGTTTGAATATCTGGAATTCTACACCCTTGATTTGCTGGCAAATTGGAAACCCATGCGTGATCCTGTGCCTGTACTAAACGTAATTCCTGTAAAAGAATGATAAACTAAGAAGAATATTTAAGAATGACAGCAAGCTCTGATGGATTTACATTCTTATCTCATGCATCTCCTTCGTGAATTTTTGGAGCAACCTACTAATGTGTCACGATAGAGAGAATTGTCAGTCAGCCAAGGTGCTGAACCAATCAGAGCAGGGAACAAATTTATTTTTCTGCCCACAAGACAGGTTTCTTACTCAAAGAGAAGGAGAGATTCACAGCACTAAAGTTTACTCTGTAAGATTCACAGTAGCACAACAAAGAACAAACATTTCCTTTGTTGCACCCATAGGAAAAAATGTCCTAGTTGAGAGCTGTAAACCAGCCTGGCTGCAAAATTTAAGGGAAGAGGCAAAATCGTGCTTTAATTAAATATTTCAGAAGTTCCACTAAACACCAGTTAAATATATTTACAAAGTGGTGCTTTAATGTTGTTAAAGCAGGAATTAACTTTCTCTGCCACATGGCAGTTCTTGCATGGCCCCAAAAATTCTGGTACTTGTAGCTTGTTAGCCTCATCAGCTGAATGAGGCATTTCCTCCTCTGTAATTATCGTCCATAAAGTTAAAATTATTTAGCTGAGAGAAAAATGCCTCTGTGCAGACCAGAAAACCTGGAGCCATTGAAATCAATGTGAATTTCACACGATTTCACTACAAATGCACACTTGGATCCCATCTAAAATGCTTTCTTCGAGGTCCACTAGCCACAGGAAGCCCCTCCTCCACCAAACTAACAAAGTTTAACAAGAAAGATGACCCCTTTATCAGCTGATTGAATCTTTGTTTTTCTTCTCCCTTTTCTTAGCTGCAGACAGGGCTACCCTCCAGTGGCCATGTCAGTTTTGTATCAATTTGACCTCTTCATAATTCAGTGTTTAATTGGTTAGTACTATAGTTTCCCTATAGATTAGCTGTGGGTCTGCAAGTAGCTGAGGATGAAGAGGGGTTTCAGGCATCATCCTGTAAGTATTTGTGAACCCTGGAAATGTCAGAGAATGTGTAGAGCAACAGTTTTCCCCTGGTCTGCTCACCTGGTGAAAGCTCTGATGTGAACAGAAAATGCAGCTACATTAACATCTGACCATGGAGATAACTGCAAATAATTTTAGCTATTCCAAATGGGCTGAAGAGTTGGGCTTTTTGTTGTTGTTGCCGTCTTAAAAAAAAAAAAAAAAAAAAAGTTGTTTTTGTTTTGTTTTGGGGTTTTTGTTTGCTTGGTTTTGTTTTTTTGCTTGTTTGTTTTTTGTTTATTTGAGGGTTTTGTTTGTTTCTTTGTTTTGGGTTTTTTTGGTGTTTTTTTTTTTTGTTTTTGTTTGTTTGTTTTTTTGTTTGTTTGTTTTTGGGTTTTTTTCTTTTTTTTTTCTTTTTTTTTTTTGTTTTTTTTTCTTTTTTTCTTGTGGAGTTCAAACCTGACAAGCAGCTGAGTGAAATGGAAAAATGCCTGATAGGAAAAAATTATATTAAAGTACTGGGTAATTTATGATGTCTTAACTTGAATGAAGATATTAAATACCAGTTTCCAAAAGATAAAATAATTCAGCAATATGTGAAATGCACTAGTAATGATATTATACTAGTAATCTTTACAAAAAAAAAAATACTTTTAGAGTATTACCTTCCACTGAATCAATGCCTTGCTGCTGTCTCTTTTTCTCCCCCTCTCAAGCAGTGGGTTTTTTTTGTTTGTTTGTTTTGGTTTGGTTTGGTTTGGTTTTTGTTTGTTTTTTGGGGTTTTTTTTGTGGTTTTTTTTTGTTGTTGTTTTTGTTTTTGTTTCTGTTTTTTATTTTCTGGCAAATCACACATTTCCTTTTCTACTGATGGAACTGTCCTGTTTTAAAAAAGTCTCATTCAGTGTAGCATTATGTGATCATTTATACTGCAATATCATAGCTAAAACATCTCTTTACATGTAACTTCATAACTTTTTACTTTCAGCAAGGCACAGTTATAGGAAATGTGGATACAAGAGTTCCCCAGAGTCATAAATATTACAAGGAATTGAGCCCTTGACTGGATTGACTTCAATATCTATGAAACAGCAGCAATAAAATGTTTCAGCAATTTCTTCACACTGAGAATTTGAGTCAAATATTTTTCATCAAGTACAGGTTTCAATTCTGAATATTAAATGGAATAAATAAGCCTAAAGATGAACAAATTAAATGATATAAACTGAACAGATTAGGTGAAATAAGCCATGAACAGCAGTAGCTCTCAAGGGTCTTGATACATCGTAATTAATTTTTAAAGTACATTATGTTGTTTTCCTACTGAATACCTTGAGGTAAAATGGAAGAAAGCGCTGGTACAAAATAAAAAAAAAAAAAAAAAAAAAAGGATTTTCTTTTTTCTGCAGCTGAAGGATTTAACATGAGCTGTAACTTTAGGCATGGAGACATAATTCAGCCGTTGGTGGGAACACGTTTCTGGTTTTAGATTCATCCTATTTGGTAATGAGGAGTAGCAGAGAATAAGCCTTGTGAATATTTGTTACTCTGTATATGAAAACAGTTACAGAGAGTTCAGTCCCAACAGTACTGGGGAGAGTTTTACAATATTTTGCTTTTTTTGCCTTCCTGAAAGGGAGTCTTTCACTACTAGATTTAAAATTTGGGATATGGATATTTATACTGTGATGATAAAAAAAAAATTAAATAAAAAACACCTTCATTTTGTGAGATGGATTCTTTTTAATTAAAAAAAATTGCAACCAAAAAAATAGCATTTAAAAGCCATTAAAACAATTTTTTTTAAAAAAAATTAGAATTTAGAAGTTCAAAAATAAGCTGGTACACCAAATACTTGCTGGTGACAAAGGTTCAGATATTTTTCACATAAGGAATGTTGGTGAAAGCCCACACTCCATTATTATTAGTAATAAATATGATCCGTGTAAACAAGAAACTCAATATTCTTCTTTTACTTTTATTTTCAGTTTTGGACTATCTCTAGAGTTTTAAGCTATCACTAATTCATAACAGCAACACTCAAAGTTGTAGGGAGAAAAAACCAAAAAAGCTAGTTCTACTTCTTCAAGGAATTGACCCTCATGGATTGGTCTAAGAGCTTTTGCTTGGGTTAATTAATGTGCAAATCAGGATTAAATTTGACCTTCTAATCTCACTTTGGCATCCAAGAAGAGTCTGGTGAAATGCCAGCATTTGAAAAGAGTAATCAAAAAAATTCCAAGTTACATTTTGCAAGGCCCAGACACATGTAGTCAGGATGTTGAGAAAAAAGGCTGCTCAGTTTCTGGCCAAACTCTGGTTGGTGAAATGTTGGTTTACAGTTTAACAGAGTGCCTGCTGTGGTTATCAGAGGTGCACATCTATAACAGTCTGGCACCCAAAGGTGAAATAAAAGATCTGAGGTTCTGGATTTTTCTCTAAAACATCGCCTGAATAAAGCTGGAGGGAGCTCAGGAAATCAAAGTGTCAGCACAGGAGGAAGAAGATTTCTTTCAATAATAGAAATCATGTGTTTTTTTCAAGTTGTTGGGGTTTTTTTTTTTTTTTTTTTTCTTTTTTTTTTTTTTTTAGTCTTTCAATATTTTACTGACAAGCCTAAAAAGCAAACTTATGTGGGAGTAAAGCAACATTATTTCTATTGAGGAATAAGATGTAGCAGGCAGATAATCTTCCCCAGTAATTAACTAAGAAGTCTTTCAGCAGTGAAAAGGACAAAATTTTTAACATTTGGGATAAAACATGTGGCTGCAACTCTTGTATTAAAAAAAAAGTATTGAAAAAAAGGGTTCTGTATCTAAGGCAAACAAAAGAGACACACACATGCCACAAATTCATTATTCTTACATTGCATGTTGTGAAATCAGAGAAATTATAACAGTTAAGATAAACTAATTAAAATCTGAAATCTCTGACAATTAGCAAGATTATACCACAGATTTTCATATTTAGGGATGTTTTGAAACAGCCCAACAAACAAAAAAAAAATCCAATGAAACAGGGAAACAAACACAGCACAAGCACAAATTGGTTTCTGCAACAGAAATTGAAATTCTCACTTATAGTCACCAGTAGTTTTGCAACTTCAAAATCAAAACCTACAGTCTGGCTGTAATGTTATGTAAAATGTAAAAGCATTTATGCCACCAGCATATTTCTGATTTCAGAAATAAAACTCACACAGACAGAGTTCCTGCTCTGAGAGAACAACTGAATTAATGGATTGTCACAAAAATCGAAACCATATTTATAGTTTGGCTATAGAGGTAAAATTTTTGTTTTGCTGTCCTTATAAACTCAGTGTTAATTTGCATTTCTTTTTGAACCAGTTAATTTCATGAGCCACAGGAGCATCTGGCTCTTAATTCTCTTTGCTGTCCTCAAAGTTGTGCTCCTTCTGTGGAGCAAGGTATCAAGATGGAATAAAGGTGATTGGCACTTCAGAAATTTATAAACAAAACTATTCTCCTTTCACCTTTCACTTTCTATTTCAGAGGACAACCTACCTCAAGAGGTCTCCTGAGGTCTGCACCAAAAATTATTATTTTTTTTTAATTTCTGTGATAAAATTACAGTTTTGGTTATTCTATTTGTCTTTGTTCACATGAGTTTTCTGGTGTACTGATTTTTTAATCAAAATTAGTTCTTTCAATAAGTTAGGCCTATTACTATTTTTTCAAGGGAAGGTTTGAGAATTTGAAGTCATTACTTCACCTCTTAGATTTGCTGGCAAAGGTGGACATTTCCACTGGAACAAAAAATACCTTTTTTCTTTCAACTTGACTTACATTTTGCATTGGGAAAAAAAGCAAGGAAAAAAGGGATACAAAAATAAAAGAAAAAATATTCAGAAGTATGAACAAGCATTTCTTGTGTCTACTCTGAATTAATCTTATCATAGTACTGCTCAAGCATTGTGCTATAATTTGGGGCTATTTGTAGATCTGTAACCAGCCCAGTAATATGATCATTAATATGTATTCATGCATGGAAATTTATTTTAAAAACCCCCATCAAATTAAAAATATAGTCATATTTGTAGAAAGGAGCAATTAGCAGAAAAGTCCTGTCAGCATAAAATTTAAAAAGCCCAAGTAGAACCAAACCAAACAATTAAAAAAAAAAAAAAAAAAAAAAAAAAAAGGATTTAAAACCAGAGACTGGTAAATAATCTTCTTGTCTTTGCAGTTGGGATGACAAGGCTTTGGTACTTGGGTCAGATGGGAATTTCTCAGAGTCACAGTGACAAAATATGAACACAAGGCAAAATAAGCAAAGGTAAAACAAATAGTAAATTTGTCTCTTTATCTGTTTTAGCTGAAATGTCACAAGCTTGGTCTGGAGCACTGGTGCCTGAGCAAGTACCTGCTATCAATGACATTTCACAGCCATTGATTACCTCTCATATTTTGTCCTGCATTAATTTTCCTTCAAATGGTACCTACTTAAACCTTGATATTCCCACTTTCCGCATTCCAAAATGTTTTGTTTTGGCTGGGTTTGTTTTGTTTTTTTTTGTTTGTTTGTTTATTTAGATTTTTTGGGGGCTTTTGTTTTGGTTTTTTGTTTTTTTTTTTTTTTTTTTTTTTTTTTTGTTTTTTTTTTTAACAAATAGCATTCTGTCATCATTGTGATACACAGAGCTACTAACAATTTCTACGCTGTGAAATTTTCTTCCCACCTCAACGTTTTGCAAAAATAACAAAATAACAAATAAGTAATAACAAAATAAAACATCAACCCTCACATACTTTTCTGAGAGTTTCAGTCATTTTTATTGGAGCAGGAAACAACAATCTTTCAAAGCATCAAGTAATATTGAAAAGGCTGTTCAGAGTGACTTAGAGATCCCTACACTCTTCTAACAGCATAATTTGTGCATTTGCTTAGTTAAAATATTTAAATTTGTTTGGAAATATGTTAGTGGACCAACCATACAGAGTAGGTAGCATCATTAATTATTGCGAAAACATACAAGAAATGCAAATGCAATTAAAAAATCACTTGTCCAAATATTGTCTTGTTCTTCTGTGTTATTATCTTTATAAATATCCTCAGATAATTGGTGATATCAACACATAACACCTGGGGATTGTTGTTTTTCTTCTGCTGTCACATCTTCCCTTTTAAACACTCTTTTACAAGCCAGAGATTTTACTTTCATTGTGAAATTATATAAAGAATACAAAGCATTTAAAAATATTAATACTCCTGTCCATTGCAGCAATCAGAAATGTGGTTTTTGTACTTCTGCATGAATATTTTTTCTAGAGGTTGTGGACTGGGCCTTACACAGCCTCACTAAGGGGGAAATAATACACAGATTACAGATACTTGTCAGCTTAAAACAGGAAGGCATTAAAAAAATAATAATAATTTAAAACTAATAAGGAGAAAAATAAAATAACCTTAGCAGCTATGCAGAAGAACTGAAGGAATCATAAGTTCCAAACTTGCCATAATATGTGATGTGAAAATGTTTTGGGTTTTTTTTTGTTGTTGTTGCTTACTTTAAGAAGTGATAATAATCCTCTAAGAGAAATTATCGTGAACTAAAAGTTTTGCCAAATCTTACACAATAAGTAAATGGACAAGTCAATATCAGGAAGAATAAAACCAAAGACTTAAGAAGGGTTATAAAGACAATTGTTTAAACTCATCACTTAAACTGGAGACAAAATATATTAAAAAAAAAAAAAAAATAAAGAATGAGCAAACAAGCAAAACACAAAATCTAAACTAAACCAAAATCCAACATCAACACAACAAACCAAGCTTTATGAGGTATGACTTTTAGAAGTATGAGAATGAAATCTGATTGGAAGTGCCTGTAGCTATAAGTTTCTTCTAGGACATTGAAGAGAATGTAAAAAGGTGAATTATTTGCCTCCCTTTTACCTGGTATCCTTCTACAGGTTGGTGTCCTTACCTGGGATGAGGAAGGCTTGTGCTGCTCTTCTTCACCCATATCCACATTTTTTTATTCTCCTGACAAATGCTCTCAGCCCTAACATTTAAAGGAAGCACATGGAGAATTTGAATGCCTTTTCTGGTATCTTCAGGATTTATTAAACAGATTATTTTGTACTTATTTTAGCAGAGTACAGGGAGGCCTTTCTGAGGTCCTTTGTCGGAGTGGGTTCCCCAGTGCCAGCAGCTCCCAGTGCCTGGGAAGGGCTGATTCTGACAGCTCGTGGGAAAACTCTCTTTGTAAATGAAATCGTGGCAGGTTAAGGTTTGAGGATTGCTGGTGATAGAATCTGACTGCAAAAATGTGTTCAGAGCAATAGGCAGGCAGCTGTAATCCCCAGGAAAAGCCACTTTGAGGCTACGCTCCATGGGATTACACTGTGGTTCTGTAGCAGTTTTGGTGAATTTGAGATTTGAGATTTTGTCCAGTGAACCCAGAAGCTCTGCTGGGACTTCCCTCCATTCTCAAGTTGCTTTTATTCAGTTTGTTTTTTTTTTTTTTTTTCACATTTAAGTGGAGCTCAAGTGGCTCTAGTCGTACATCATGATCAGTGAGGGGTGGTCATACCTTGAAGTCAGGTAAACTTTGGGGTGGGTGTTCACATCAGCATTACATCTGGGGTGATTTTGGGATGGGTGTTCACATCAGCATTACATCTGGGGTGATTTTGGGATGGAGGTCCACATTAGGATTACATTTTAGGTGATCTTGGGGCAGAGATCCAGGTCAGTATTACATCTGAAGTGACTTTGGGAAGGGTGTCCATGTCAGTGTTACCTCTGAAGAGAGGGGCTTTGCCATGGTTGGTGGCTCCTTTTACCTCCCTTGGTTGGCAGCTTATATGTGGTTTGTCAGCTAACAAACCCCACCATATTCCATCCAGAGAGTACCCACATTTACCCCAATAATTTCCCTGCAGTTATAACTGTGTCGACAACTTTCCTGTTTTCTTCAATTTTAACCCCAGCCTCTTTTCCAGACATATTTTTCAGGGAAAAAAAAACAAAACAACAAAAAAAAAAAAAAAAAAAAAAAACCACCTAAAAATCAGAAGCTTGCTTTCAAATTCAGATATTATATATCCCCTCCCATAAATATTCAAATTGGTTTTCAAAATCTCATAGGAAACTTAAGACACAGCCTATTGATATTCCTAGAAGTGGACTCCAAATTACTTGTATGCTCTTGAAAATTCTGTTCTGTCTTTTTCAATACATGTTTGCAAGAAAAAAGCCTATTTCCTACCTGCTATCCCTGAGCTCCACATTTAGTTTTAACATTTGAAATTTGCCATTCTTCTTGTACTTGCTATTTACATAAATTAACCAGAAAAAAGCAGAAGTAACATCATGTGACTTATGCAACCAGTCAACACATCCTGAATGATGAATATTTATAGCAACATCTTTGTGCAGTAGACATGAAAGAGAAAATTTCGTACAGAAGTTAATGAATATTTGTGAGCAACTCTTAGTGGTGAATTTCACAATCCATTTGCAAACAACACGCAGGAGAAGAAGCAGTGAGTGTTAATGAATATTAATTAGTGCTCCTTCTTTTGTCTGGCATACACACTCTCTCCCCTGTTCAGTTCAGTAAAGTGGTGTAGCTGCACCAGATGGCAAAATTTGGTTCACAATATGGGCAGCAATTGGTATTCATATTCACATGTAGTCACATTGCAGTGTGCTCTCAAGTGCTGTGTAGACAGGGATTGTATTTTGTATTCTGTGTTCCAGCTGTAGCAAGAGATGTCAAACTGCAGCACCAGTTCACTCTTTTAACATGCAAGACTTCTAGCTGCAAGATTTTTTTAGAAAGGTTGCCCAAAACTGTGGGGGACATAGGCCAGAAGCAGAACTGACCAAAAAAGCTTTGAAATATCTTTTAGTTTCACCAAATGCTTTCTGATACATTATCATGAAAACTTTTTTAAACTCAAGGGGAAATTTAAAAATTGATGTTTTTAAAAGCTTGTAGACCCTGACTGTTTTATTCAAAGTTGGATAAGCAAAATGTCTGAGGTGGGCAGGTAGAGGAAACAATGTGCAGATCAAAGAATCAAATGAGTGTCTGCAGGCTAAATTTGAAAACAGGTCAAGCAATGGGAATCCCACACCTTCCCATAAGAATATATCATTAGTATTTCCTGCACCACCATCCACAGGTTGCATCTGCCCTGATTTCTTTATAAATAAAGATTAATAGAAGTTATGAGAGCAGCATGTCTTTTTACTTTGGATGAGTTTTCTGTCTGTATCCAAACTGAAAATCATTCAGTAAACAAAAGCAGCTCAGGTTAGCTTGTGCTTAGTTTCTTGTATCCATAAAGTTTTCTAAAATATATTTCTAAAGGGGGCAAGAGTTTACACACTGAAATATTCTGGATATTAACCATGAATGTAAAGTTAAAAGACCTCTTTTTTTTTTTTTTTTTTTTTTTTTTTTCTGCAAAAAAAGAAGACAATTACAGAAGTTACCACTTTGGATTTATGTCAGTTTGATACACATGGAATTCCCTCAAAAAAATATCCATCAGTCCTGATAAATTCAGCCCAAGTGCAGACTTTGGCTATGTGAAAAAAAAAAAAATTAAAAGTCCTGTGTAGCACTAGAAAAATCCATGGATATGAAAGTAAATTTGGACTGACAAGAAGAAAGATTCAGCTTTTGGGTCAGCTTGCAAATTATGTCTCTTCCTTTTAAGCGATGCTCTTATTGACCATTGTGGACCCATCTGGTAACGTGGAGAGGAGAAACATCCATGGTGTTCATATCTAACCATGCCACCATCACCGTCCTTCTGCTGATCTTTCCCCTCCCTCAGTGTAAGGCCCCATTCCTCCAAAGGCACACAGACACTCTTCTTTCTTGTCTGACAAAGGGAAAAGAAGATGTTGATGTCTTTAAAAATACCTTTAATAGCACTTGGATGCAGAGCTGGGCATGGTGAGGACTTGACTTGCACAGGTGTTAGCCTCTCAGTTTTTATGCAGCTTCTTGGTGCTGCAGTTGAGATATCCCCACAGATTTGGGGCTTAAGTTATGTCTCGGGAGAGATAAAAAGTGAAATTCATCTATTTTTAGAGCTGTTTCTGAAGTTAATATATCACATGAATCTTTCCTGAGGTGGAAAACATCCCCAGTTTCACTCTAGTTGTCAAGATGTTGCCCTTGAAAACCTGTGAGAAGCAAAACAAAACATCCTATTTCAATACTAGGATAGGCTCAAAAATATTAACCAAAAAGTCCTTTTAAAAAAGCAATTTCCGTGTGAATTTTGGTGGTTTTCTTTTTGTTTGTTTTTTGGTTTTTTTTTTTGTTTGTTTGTTTGTTTGTTTTGTTTTGTTTTGTTTTGTTTTTGTTTTTGTTTTTTTTTTTTTTTTTGCTTTGTTGGTTTGGTTTGGTTTGGTTTGGGTTTTTGTTGTTTTTTTTTTTTTTTTTTTGGTCAGTTTTTTTGGTCTAATTTTATTACAGAAATATTTCCTTACTGAATTACAGGAAAGCTGATATTTTAGGAAAGCCTTTGATACTTGTGTGGATAATTCTCACATTCCCCTGTGTCTCCCAGTGAGACAATTTTTATTTTAGGAAGGCAGCAGTGGGGAGCAAAGGAATCTTACTGTTCACTTAATCAGATCCTGATACATTTCCAAACCAAAGAAATTAATTTCCTCTTCTCACTATCACAACCCAGAGGATTAGCAACACTGTTTATCTCGTGTGCTTGTGGCTGGCTGCACTCTTTTCTGCCAGAAGCCATCTCTCCACCAGCTCTGCATCCTGTGTTTGTGTGTCTCTGCTCAGGCGTGCCTCAGTTTCCCCAAGTGGCCACTGAGGTTCCTTGGCAGAGCTTCTACAATGCCTTGGAGTGGTCAAATACAGGATTTCCTGAATGAAAACCCTGAGAAATCCGAGTTAAGGGAAACATTGCAGTGTCTGAAATGGGGACACGTTGTCAGCATCCACACAGTCACACCCCTCACCACCAACAATTAGCAATAATCCCCTAATTAGTGATGTCTGTACTTAAGTGAATGGAAGAGTTTTCATTTCTGAGTAGATCCTACAAGTCTGAGTCTGCTTTTTAATGATTTTTTTTAAATGGTGTGTGTAAGTAAAAGCAGTACAGGATATATATGTATTTGATTTCCTTATGCAGACTTGGGTTTACACCTCTATTCACCATAAAAATAATAATAATTAATAATAATAATAATAACACCATGATAAAATGCATTTTTACACTTGAGAGTAAAAAACTTCTTCAAGTTCAGTTTTCACTAGAACTCCTAGAACTTTTCTGTAAATATCCCCTTGCAGGCTTTATACCTCCTAAAATGTTTGGCACCTACTAAGTCATACAATTGCATTAATTTCACTTCATGGAGTACATTCTAGCTCATCTTCCTGTATAGTACATAATGAAATCAAAGTTTATTTTACCTCTGCAAATAGATAAATTGTTGTCACATTAGACAGCTATTAACACAGATTTAAAGCTCCTCTACAGATTACTTTGGGCTTTTTTATTGAATGACCTCCTAATATATAAATTTTGATGTTGATTCATGGATCTCTTTACAGGCATTCTGAATACTAAAAAGAAAAAGAATATATAGAAATGCAATATTTGAAAAATGATTTTAGACACTATTAGATTTACAAGGAAGTACCTCAGAGTTTTAGTCCAGCCTACACCAAAACAGAGATTTGAACATGAAAATTTCTGCATAATCCAATGTGCTTTGAAAACATGACAGCATCCTCAACAGGGGAAGCAATTCATTTTCTTGGGAGCATTCCTTAAGGAAAGGGAGGTGGTTAAAAGCTCAGATTTTTTGTGCCCTCATTCTGGTTTCAAACATATCCAAAATATTCATTAGACAATATTAATAATATTGATTGCATTGGACAGTTAGCAGGAGGAAAAAAAAATATACAGGAGCTCTAAAGATTTCAAAGGGAATAAAAGACAATATAGAATTCCCAGAGAGCTGCTCTTTTTGATTCTACAGGAAACACAGAGTAAACACTCCACCAGACTCACTCCAGAAAATCCCCTCCATTTGTTTATCCATTTCAGAACAGGAGACAGAACTGGTTCTGGAATTCTGGGATGGTCCAAGGAAGCTCAGGAACACCCAGCACACCCAGAGCTGGGCAGCGTCAGTTTGAAGGGTATAATTCACTTTAAAAAACATTGATGAGGCAGATAATTTAGAGTGTAGAACACCCTAGGTGTAAAAGTCCTGTTTTTCTCACTGATCATCTCTCCATACCAATTCCAGATGCAAGCACATAGTTCAATTTGCTTATTTAGCAGTGTCCTCTGTGGATACTGATTTATTTACTATGCGAATAAATAAGACTGTCGACGTGTTATATTAGTACATATCAAATACAGATAAAAATTTGGGGTTTTAAAACCCATTTTAAAACATATTTTAAAAAGGGGACACCTCAGGGCACTGCCATTTGCAACCCACAGGGAATACACAGATTATATCTTTCAGTGCAATACTTTCATAAAGCTTTTTGTTACTCTTTGTTTCTGTGCACAGAGAGACAATAATCGCAAGAGGCAGCACTTGTGGAAAATGACATTTTTGCAGAAGTAGGAGCAAAACGTCCTTTCTTCTTGGAAATGCTGTAGCTCCACATTTAGTTCCATATATTGGGCTTTTTGAAAAGTCTTTCCTCTCCTAGATCCAGTGCAAAGCCAGCACAACTAAAACTGAATTAGCTGTACCTTTTTCCCATGTTGTAAAAAAAAAAAAAAAGATAGGTTCCAATCTCCATCTGTGAACCCTGATACGAATCATCCAACAGAAAATGAAAATACAAAAGGAGTGCAGTGCCCTAATGACTGACCCATTGAAAAAGTGCAACTAAACCACAGATTTATGTAAAAGGAATTTTATTGTTAAACACAATGGTGTGTCTTCAAAAAGAATTTGAGTGTATAGTTCACACTTATTAAAGGAGAAGAGCAAATTCTAGTCAGATATAAGTTAGAAATCTTTTTGATAGGGTGAGGGTTTTGATTTTTTTTTTAAGAAATTTAGGAAAAAAAAAATATTGCTGCTATTGAAATTCCTTTCTGGTTTGTTTAATCTTAAGAGACCTGTCAGGGCCAGGAGTTGGACTGGATGATCTTTGTGGGTCCCTTTCAGTTCAGAATATTCTGTGATTCTCTCTGATTCTCTGTGAAGATATTTATACAATTTTAGAAAATAATATTTTAGAAAATAAACCCAGCAATTTGTATGCATAAGCAATATTTTATGAAATTACATTTACACTTTGAAAATATATTTTAATCAGGTACCAGCCATACAATTTGCTCTTTTTTCTTCCTCATGTTTTTCCCTAAGGTTTTTCTAGTTGAGTGTCCTCTACAAAGAGAAGAAAAAAATACTCTACTAAAAATTAAATCAGTATTGGTAGATTATATTACAACTGAATCCTCAGTTTCTACAGGTGATTTTTCAAGATCTTTCAGGTTTGTTCAGAAATATTATGGGGGGAAGGTTCATGTGAACAATGAGTACATGCCTGTGTAAAATACAATTGCTGCTGCCTTTGTCTGCACTCATTTTGGACTCCTTTTAGTATTTCCCCCAAATTCAATCCTCTAGCACTTAGGCATTCACAGTCAATAAATTTCAAACATTTATCACATTGACTGGAGATTTCGGAGCACTGAGGTTCCAATTTGTTTTCTGCTGAGCCAAGGCTTTCTATAAAAACAAGAGCTTGCAGAACTCTTCAGCGCGGCGTTAATCTTTCACAGGAATAATGACCCAAAACTAAATCAACATCTGAATTTTGAGACAGTTTTAAGAGTCTCCCATGAGAAATGAAAAAAAAAAAAAAAAAAAAAAAAAAAAAGAGAGAGAAAAATTTGGTCCTTGTCAGGAACAACACACGTTTTCTTGGGCAGGTATTTATATTGTTTGAAAGTAATCTTGAATGTGAGATTACTTTTATGCCAGCAAAATGCCCTGCGGAGGCATTTTCAAAAGGCTATTAAAATTCATAGAAATATCAGATTTATGTATCTTCTAGCTGTTTCATCTTATAGAAAGGATCACGAGGTTATTTGTTTTAAAACTCTTTGGGCTGTTTCTTCGGGTCAGGGTTCTAGAACTCTTTTTTTTGACTCCTGTCACCAGTTCTCAAAACCACCCTTAAGGGTCCTACAATGCTTCCTCCCCCTCCAGCAGTTCTTTCTGGGACTGAATTTGCTAAGAAAAGCAAAAGAATCCCCAAATCTCCTGTTTCAGGCTCAGAACTGAGCTCTTCTGTTCCCTGATTGTGTCTCTCTCTCTCTCCCTAGGGGTGGCAGAGACGTTCTTTATCTCCATCTATACAGAAAATACACCTGTCAGCTGCATTAATTTTGTCCCCCAAGGTCACAATTAATTACCAGCTCATAACTGCAATGAGCCTTTAATACTAGCTGCACTAGCAAACATTAAAATGGTGTGAGGAGAGGGGAACCCAAAGGTATCTTCAAGCACAGCAACAGATTTTAATAAAAAAACCCCATCACTCCAAAAATGCCGGAATCTAGCCAGGAAAGAGAAGAAAATTCCTAAGTGGCGCGAGATAATTTCAGTAAGTCAGAATAATTCTTTTTCGTGTGGGAATCAATAGTGAATATTTACATCTATGCCAGAGGGAAACAGCTTTTCAGTTCAAAAGTGATCACAGTTTGCTGTTGTAGGGGATTCCCCTAGTCTTTCACTCATTCATAAAATGGAATTCCCACAGCTCTCTCTCCTATAAACTCTGAAGTGGAAAGGGAGGCAAACATTTGCCTAAGGAATGGGGTGTTCAGTGTTTGATAAGAATGTAAATTGTTCTCCTTTCATACATTCCCGTTAGTTGAAGTAATGAAATGATAGAAAGAACTACTATTTACAGAGAGAGAGTCATTAAAATGAAAAATTATGAAAATGTGATTGCACTGAGGTAGTAAATATTTTGATTGCCTCATGCAGCCAATTAACGTTGCACTTTTAGCCAGTTCTTTGAAGTGGATTATGTTCATTTCTCCTGCTGTCTTAGAAGAATAAAGAGATCTGGGTAATCTAACTTGTGGAAAGTACTAGTGGTTTCTGATTAGTCTTGAAACCAGTATAAATTCAAACAGTTAATTTTTTCAGTGTGAAGAAGCTATCTTTTCCTAAATAGTACTGTTTATGCCCAGAAACACATCAGAATGTGCTGTAAAAATTACAACTGGAAGTTTAATTTTAAAATTGGTAGAAAGCATGCACATGGTCTCTGTGTGTATATGTATATAAAATATAAAAAACAAGAGAGAAAGCTTACCAGTGACATTGCTGCTTAACAACACTAAGGAAGCAAGAACTTTCAGATGTCACCCAGACAGAATGTGTTCTAAACTCTATTAAAAAGTTTCAAGTGTGAGAAGTTAAATCTCATAAATAGCGTTTTCTACCTAATCAGATGCTTGTTTTGTCAGAAATTTATTTTCTTTCACTTAAGATTATAATTTTCGGACTATCAAGAAAGAATTACAATTTTTATGTGAATAAAGGGATGTCTGCATTACCAACACGCTCTTCACCTGCTGACATGGTAATAAAACCTCAAGAAATAAAACATCAATATATAAAACATTAAGAAATAAAACATCAACCCCATAAGAAGCACTAAGTAATCCAGTGAGTGAGTGTGAAGAACAAATTGCCTCAGTGCCACAATTATGCATTGAGGAAAACACTCGGGGTGCTCCACTTGTTGAACTTGGCCACAGAATATTTAATACAATATGGCAAAGGTAATATAATACTTAAATTTCAGATATCTATAGGGGAAATTGGGAAAATGACAGAAAAAAAGAAAATCCCTGTCCAAATCCAGTTATCTGAACAGCTTCTTTTAGATGTTCCGTGCTTGGAAGGTGTAACATTTAAAATCAGAAGTGCTTGTCTAACATAGCAGATGCCACAAGAGGCTCCTAATTTTGCTTTTTGTGCTCTGTGTTAGAAATGAGCCTTGTGTTCACTCCTCCCATGCTGGACTGGTCCTCTTTGTGTTGAAATAAAGTCAGGTTTGCTGCAAAAGCCCTGCTCAGTCATGTCCTGCAGTATTCCCTGAGCATCACAAGTATATTTTCCTTGTCCACCCTGAGTCCTCTTCCATTTTAGAGTTTCCACCTCTTGGAGTTTCGAGTCACAGGCTAGAAATGGCATTGACAGATTATTTAAATTTTTTTTTTTTTTAGTTTTTGTTTGTAAATAGGATCTCCTTGTTTAACTAGAAGAAAACCATGAGCTTTTAATGGTGCCAGATCTTATCAAGAGTCTGTAGACTTCCTGTCACTAGGGTCTTTTGTTTAAACAAAGGGTTGGACAGTATTTTTAAAGAATATTTTCTGGCTTCTGATGAGTATCCCAAGTTTTGGAGTTTTGCTTTTGTCTCTTTAACTGAAATGTCTACCAAGTTCAATCAAAACACTGAAACTTAATAGAGGAAGTTCGCTCTTCATTTCTAAGATAGTTTGGACTGATTTCTGCAAACCACTCCATTTTATTGATGTTTTTTCCATTATCTACCATAATTGACCTTTCTTGTACTGATTTAATAAAAGCATTTTAAGTTGATACAGATAAAATGTTATGACTAGCAAAAGAAGAAAAAAAAAAAAAAAAGAAGGTTGACTATCTCAGCCCAGTAAGTCTTAAAAAAAGAAAAAAGAAAAAAAAAAAAAAAAACCCACTGTAACAATTTCTTTCTGCTCATTTCACTCTAATAACACAGGAAAGAAGACAGGGATCAAAGTGTCAGATACAGGATTCTCTTGTTCACCTTCTGATCCTTCTCTTCAAAGCCTGAGACCTCACAGAAGCAGCAATATCTCTTTGGAGAGTGCATCAGGGGAAAGAGGTTTAACCCTGCTTAAACCATCTCCCCAGGGACTGAACTGGGTGCTCTGTCTGCTAAACTACCCCATCACGAGCAGATCCTGCTCCAGCTCTCTCTGAGATGCTGCCAGCTTGCCAATAGAGATGTGTTTCATACTTCAGCATTTCCCACAGAAAAATGAAGCCTCTGTTGCAAGCTAGGAATGGGCATGCACCATATATTTCAGTTTCCTTCTGCAGGTGAATGATGCTTCTCTCTCTGTTTGCACAGACTGATTTTGTTCGTGTTCTCCACTCATCCTATGTGCAATCACATTGTCAGGTTTTCTCGTAATATTTTCCTTTATTTTGAGGTGGGAAAAAAAAAAACAAAAAACAAAACAATGTAAATTCAGATTAGAATCATAATTACCAAGTACTATAATCTCAGTGTTGTCACTCAATAATGTTCTCTGCTCATGAGTGGCCAATGAGAATAATTCACAAAAACTGGTGCAAAAAATGTTGAAGGCAGACAGGAAAATACCTTTAAACATTAAAATTCATTTTGTCACCACACAAAATCAATCACAGGGTGGTTTGGTTTGGAGGGCACCTTAAAGATCATCTTGTTTCATCCCCTGCTGTGGGCAGAGACACCTTCCACTATAAATACTGCAAATATCTATAAATACTCTTCTACTCAATAAATCCAAAGGGGTCAATAAAGAAACAAAACTGAATTGAGACTGACTTTGTCAATCCAACCTGCTTCTGATGCTGTGAAGAGAAACATTTGTCAAAACTAAGAGAATTCCTCTGAAGAATTCATTATGGATAGAAAAAAACTCAGACATTCCTGATTCATAATGAAAGGTCTGCAGAAAAAGGGGCTTCTAGAAATGGCATTGACAGATTGTTTAAAATTATTTTTTAGTTTTTGTTTGTAAATAGGATCTCCTTGTTTAACAAGAAGAAAACCATGAGCTTTTAATAGTGCCAGATCTTATCAAGGTCTGATCAAGGATAGGAAAAACTCAGACATTCCTGGTTCATAATGAAAGGGCTACACAAAAAGGGGTTTCTGTTTAACCACTGGTAAATATCTTTATAAAAAACCTTGAAATTAATCAGCACAGAATCTGGATGGTCCTAAATTATCTACTCTAAAAGCAATTTCTACGTGGAGGAAAGGACATTGGCCTACAGTTTTTACAAAACTCTATTAAATGTAATATTCCTGCTGCAGTAACATGCCAGTGTAAAAACAAAAAATTGTTTTCTACCTAATTTTCTAAGCCCTTAGCCTTATTGATATGTATCATTGTGAAAACCTACCTAGCATGCTGGCTGACATCAGCAGTGTCCCAGGACACAAAATCAAGACCTTGGATTCAAACCCTTGCCAACAGACAGAATGTACATAAAATATTACTACATTATCTTGTTGAGGCACCAGAGATTTAAGTTATTTAAATGTATTTATATAAAACTTTCTATTAAATGTTATTGAAATTTATATTAAAATTTAGAAATTTTGGAAATTTTACTCACCTGAAGGAAAATATTCATCTGATCAACACTTTACTCAAGTCTGATTGAGCTGAAGACAGGCAACCAGAAACTTGGGGCACAGCTGAGAGAGGAGCTCAGCCCTGCTCTGGGATGGTCCCGCTGGAGCAGAGCAGAGATTATCTGGTGGGACCAGATAATCCACTGGGGACTCTTCCAACTTGACCTATTCTGAGATTCTGTGATTATTTTCTTTTTTTTTTTTTTTTTTAACTTTTTTTTTTTTTTAGCAGAAAACTAACATGCAAACCAAATTATTAAAACAGTGGCTGTGAAATTCTACAGCCTTAATTGGAGTGATGATGAGAGGGAGAACAGCAGCACCACAACAGTGCACTGACATTGTTTCTGTAGTTGTTATTCTACTCTGTGTTCCATTCACCCTACACTGCTCTCTGGGAATGGTTTCATTGTTGTAGGGTTCCCCATAAATGCTTTCACCAAGTGGTGCTATGGATTAAAATTTAATTTTCTTTAAAAAGAAGACCATAGACATTACGATGAAGTTGACAGCTGCTTAGCCGTTTACTTACATTTAAATTCTGACAGGCCAAACACAAAAAAAAAAAAAAAAAAAAAAAAAAAAAAAAACCCACCACAAACACTCCAGTTTTCCATTCTTTGGTAACTGAAGTTTAGGAGAAGAGATTAAATAAAAAGCTTTACCCACTGAGGAACCAAAATCAGCTAAAGAGATGTGGGGCAAGTTCAGGACAGAAAGAAAGGAAAGCACTTCACGTACAATAACAGAAGTTATTCAAAATATATGAGTTACAAGTACAAAGTCATGGATAGTGTTTAAAATAAGTCTCCTTGAGAAGTAACTGCAGTCCTATACATACATTTTCTATAATAAGAAATGGGAAGTATGCTATTTTTTGCCATTTTAAATTGTTCTTTCTTGAAAAATAGTAAAGAAACTTTCTGGTTTTAGCTGAGTGCCTTCATATGCTGCAAACAGTCTTTAACTATTTCTGAGAACCCTAATATTTTTAAAAATAAATAAAACCCCACACAAATTAAAAAAAAAAAAATAGCCAACCACAGCCAACTCTCTGCATCCTTAAAACTCCACCCACCAACACTGCAATCAGGACCATCCCATTTTTCAGTGATGCTGGATTCCAAGAAAACATTGAAAATCTTCTAAAAGGTTAGAAATAAAGTCTATAGTGTGTGAATCAATGATTTTTGTATTATATATGGCAAAGTAGTGCATGATACTTTCTTTTGACAGGTTCTTATGTTAAGGAAATCTACATTTGTGTCAGGACTGGCTTTCCACAGAAACAGAAAAGAGACAAAAAAATAAACAAAGGAACCCAAAAAGACAAAACCAAGAAATCAAGGATTAGAGGGAATTTAAAGAATTAGGAGGTAATTGTTTGTAATGTGCTAAGTCTGATAAAGTGTTAACATTTTCAATAATTTGACAGATGTTTTATCTAATAAAACACTGAAGCCACAAACATTTTGAGTGACAATTTACTTAACTTTACTTAAAATTCTGCTGCACTTTAATAAATTCTTCCCAAAATGACATTTTTGCATGCCATTAAGATTTAGGCAAGAGAAACTCTGCACACTGTAAACTTCAGTGTCATTTTAGTTATAAAACAGATTGTTCTTGTAGTTGGAAAAAAGCATAATATTTCAAACAGCCGAGATGCAACATTTAAAGATCTGTTCATTTGTAGTGGGCACACACACACACAGCCTGCACAATCATAGCTGGTTTGAAATAATTATTTTTAATTGAAAGCATAAATCAATTCTTTTCAAGCATTGAAACAGTGTCCTTTTTACTATTCAAGAAGGGCTGGTGTATAATTAGATGAAACTTGAGTTCATAGATAAATATATGCTTTGTTGATTGCACATGGCATTTCAGAGTAAAGCAGCTGCAGAATTACTGAGAGAATCAAGATTTAAACAAATTCTCTGGCATCTTTTATCAGGAGTATAGAGTTTTACTTACTGTCACAGAAATTGATCTATTAGTCTTTCAGTGAAAAGTAAAGCAAGAAGTATTACACATCCAAGTCAGTTTTGCAGTAGATGATCCTCAACTCAAGAATACTTGGGGTTCTTATAACCTTCAGGTTATTGCTAAGTTAAGTAATATTGCCCATGGCACCTGCCCAGGTGTTGAGCTTTATCACAAAGATTAATTTCTTTGACAAATCTACACCAATTTCCCATTTTTTACCATTTCTGTACAGAAGCTATAGGTATGAAACTTGCAAACATCCTCATGTCTTTCTAATATGAAGATTAAGGTACTATTTGAATGTAGGACTTCTATTATTTCCTAAAATCTGTGGCTTTGGTTTGATAATCCTATAAACCTACATGCATATTCTGTTCAGGTTAGCACGGTTCCACTTGGAAAAAATATGTGTAAACCATCTGAGCACACCGTTCAGCACCCTCTCTTTGAGAAGCATTAATTTCATTAATTACTTCCTTCCTAAAGAGACAGATTTGCACGGTTCCTCTCGCAGCACAATGGAATTATCTCCCAGGGGAGAAAAATTCATTAAAAAATTCACAAAGAATACTGAACCACAGAATATCCTGAGCTAGAAGGGACCCACAGAGATCATCCAATCCTGTGCATCCCTGGGAAGGTTTTAAAAAGGATCCTGGAGCTCTGGCAGCCTGGTGCCCATTCCCAGGGGAGCCTGGACAGTGCCCAGCATCCTCAGGGTGAAGAACCTTTCCCTAAAATCCAGCCTAAACCTGCCCTGACACAACTTCAGGCCATTCCCTCAGAGCCCAGGGATCAGAGTTGCCCCTGTGTTTCCCCTCAAGACCAAATGACCCCAACTGGACAAATATTTGCTCAAATGTAGCTCCCTATGAATAATTACTTAGGAAAAAAAAAATCAGAGAGAAAATGTATTAAGATTTATATAGATTATATGACTGCAACCTCATCCAGTCTGGTGAAGATGGTCTTAATGTTTCTTTTCACAGGCCATACCTTGGAATTAACATACTTCTCAAGGTGTATGAGGCTGTAGCTGGACAGATCTCAGCTGTCCAGAGAGTTTTTCTAGTTAGTAAGAGCATTTATCCACTGTTATTTTATCTCTAAACTGTTTCAGCTTTTCTTTACCTATCTACACTTGTGTGGTTCAGCAAAATGTGTGTCTGGAAAGAATGAGGTATAGTGAAGTACAGGTGTAAGGCACATAAAAAATGAAGAGATGCACTGATGGCAGATGACGAAGTAATAAATAGGTCTTCTATGGTCAAATACTGCTCAGAGAATCACAGAATTATAGAAAGGCCTGAGTTGTAAGGGATGTTAAATATCCAACCCCCAGCCAGGTGCTTCCAGCCTGGCCTTGGGCACTGCCAGGGATCCAGGGGCAGCCCCAGCTGTGCCAGGGCCTGCCCACCCTGCCAGGGAACAATTCCTGACTGCCAATGTCCCATCCAGCCCTGCCCTGTGGCAGTGGGAGCCATTCCCTGTGTGCTGTCCCTGCAGCCCTTGGCAATTGTCTCTCTCCATCTTTGCTGCAGCCCCTTCAGGCCCTGCAAGGCCACGCTGAGCTCAGCCCAAAGCTTCTCCTGCCCGGCTGAGCAATGGCAGCCGTGCCAGCCTTTCCTGCCAGCAGAGCTGCTGCATCCCTCTGCTCATCCTGGAGCCTCCTCTGGCCTGGCTGCAGCAGCTCCAGCTCCTCCCTGGGCTGGCCCAGGGCTGGGGCAGCTCTGCAGGTGGGCTCTGAGCTGAGGGGCAGAGGGGCAGAATCCCCCCTGCCCTGCTGCCCCCGCTGGGCTCAGCCCAGCTCAGGCTTTGGGCTCTGGGCTCAGCCCAGCTCAGGCTTTGGGCTCTGGGCTCAGCCCAGCACAGGCTTTGGGCTCTGGGCTCTGCCCAGCTCAGGCTTTGGGCTCTGGGCTCAGCCCAGCACAGGCTTTGGGCTCAGCCCAGCTCAGGCTTTGGGCTCTGGGCTCAGCCCAGCACAAGCTTTGGGCTCTGGGCTCAGCCCAGCTCAGGCTTTGGGCTCTGGGCTCAGCCCAGCTCAGGCTTTGGGCTCTGGGCTCAGCCCAGCACAGGCTTTGGGCTCAGCCCAGCACAGGCTTTGGGCTCTGGGCTCAGCCCAGCACAAGCTTTGGGCTCAGCCCAGCTCAGGCTTTGGGCTCTGGGCTCAGCCCAGCTCAGGCTTTGGGCTCTGGGCTCAGCCCAGCTCAGGCCTTGGGCTCTGGGCTCAGCCCAGCACAGGCTTTGGGCTCAGCCCAGCACAGGCTTTGGGCTCTGGGCTCAGCCCAGCACAAGCTTTGGGCTCAGCCCAGCTCAGGCTTTGGGCTCTGGGCTCAGCCCAGCTCAGGCTTTGGGCTCTGGGCTCAGCCCAGCTCAGGCTTTGGGCTCTGGGCTCAGCCCAGCTCAGCCTTTGGGCTCTGGGCTCAGCCCAGCTCAGGCTTTGGGCTCTGGGCTCAGCCCAGCGCAGGAATTTGGGGTCCCAGCCCTGACGCAGCAGCAGCTTTGGAGGTGGCTAAAATAATTTTTATGCTTAACAAGCACTGAGCAAAAAAATCGAGAAGAGCAATTCTGGATGGAAACCAGAACAGAAAAGCGGTGAAGAAAGGGCAAGGTGTGGTCTGTGGCACCAAATATATGAAAAGTTACTTAAATCAGTGAGGAGGGAAGGAAGAACTGTCAGAATCAAGGAATTTTGGCAACAACCCCAGAATAGTGGCAATGCACCACGCTCCCAAAAATCCTCTGCCTGATACCAGCCACCTTAGAGGGGAAATGAAGCATCAAAAAACTGGGACAGTGGGAAATAGTGAATGTAATAACAATCCTAATTGCACATAATCTGGACTATCAACATAAACGTAACAACAATAATAATAATTATAATTATTCAATGAGCTTCCTAATCTAATTAAAATCTTAACAGTAAAATCTTGACTTGGTTTAGTGCATTTTGCCCCACCACCAAAAATCGAGCAATTGTCGGCAGCAAAAGCACAACCCTTGTTAAGCATTATCTAATTAATTAATTAAGCGGTTTAGCCAAATCTTTGTTTTGAAAGTTTGTCTGGCGAGATAGACATCTAATTTATGTTGGTTTATGAAACTTTTTCAATGCACATATTATGCAAGTATAGCGCTGTAAGGAGCATTTTCACCTTAAATTCTGCAGGTACAAGTCAAATATGTTTTCTGAAAGCACAAACCTGAAGATTCAATCATAGACTTTAAATTTTAAAAAATTGAAGTTAAGTATGGACATGTTTAATTAGATACAAGTTTGTAGGTTTTTTTCCCATAAACAGCTTTGTCTAGAGCACCAAAGAGAGGTGGTTCAAATACACATTCTATTTTCTTTTATACAGAAGAGTGAATAATCTCAAGAGGATAACATTAGCATTTATTTTATGCACGTACCTGTTAGGCTTCTTATCTATTATTTGCAAACACAGGGAGAGGCAGCTAATGAAAGGAAAACAGAGGTGAACCAATTAATAACAACTAGTGATGATTTCTTGTGGTCTCTCAGTCACTCAGTCACAGATTTATGAGGAACAAATGTCACCAAAGTGATGTCTGATTTCTACAGGGAGAAATTCAGTTTCAGGGAAGAGTAGAAATACATCTTGCAAACTTATCTCACTTTAGGGGGAAATCACAGATTCACAGATTTCACAGAATATTCTGAGTTGGAAGCAAAAGCCATCCAAGTTCTAGGAAGTCAAGCAGTGAAAAACTAACTTTCAAGCATGGCAATCAGAAAAGCACTGTAATTTTGCTTTTACTAGCTCAGCTAAAGGCAGAAGATGAACCTTTTGTCTCATTAAGTTCAACTTTTCTTATAGACTAAGTTAATTTACTTCCCTTCCAAGCAGAGGAGGCTTTTTCATTATGTGGAGCCTTCAGTGCTGCCTCAGAAGACATTCTTCCTGTGAGTAATGAAAAAAATGCGTAACCAAATTGTAAAGAAATTGCAAACAAAACTCAGATTTTGTTTTCTTCATGGTAACATATTAAAATGCTTTACTCATAATCAACCAATCCATTTTCAATTGTGAAGAACAGCATGAGTCTGTTCTTTCAGGATCAGAAGGAGGATAACGTGTTTCATGAGGTCTTTTCCAAGAACCTCAGTGATTCTGTCATTTAAATAAATGCAGCAACTCTCATCAAAGAACTGAAGACACTTTAATACAGCTTAGTTATCATACTTAGAACTCATATTTAGAGGGATTAACCTCCCACCAAAAAAAAAAAACCAAAAACAAAAACAAACCAAACAAACACAAAAAAATCCCCAAAAAATACAACCAAAAAAGCCACTGAAAACAATCAAAAAACCCTGACCAACCAATAATAAATCCCCCAAACAAAATACTCTTGAAGACTCCATTTTTAAGATTTTTTTTTGGGTTGTTTGCTTAACAAAGTTTTGTTGGATTTTGTTTTTCTCTAAATGACACCCCTGTTCAATTGAGTATGTTCTGATTTTGCAGTTCTGACTTACATTTTAATTACAGCTGCTGCTTAAGCTATCCCATTAATAATTAGCATTTAATTGCAACAGCCATGAACCATTCTGTTATTTGCAATAGGTGGGGGGGGGGGTGGGATGTTAATTTGGTAATTACTTGGTTTTGAGTGGGAAAAACATGAAATCCCTTCTTGTGTCTATGTGTAGAACTATATAAGTCTGCTGGGTATTTTTTCTGCTGATATTTATTCCTGTTTGATAGCAGGCCAAGGTCACCTGGTTGCACAGCGCGCATCTTGTCAATTTGAAAGTCCAACAAAATATCCAGAGCCTTTGCTCCACCCCTGTTCTCTTATAACATGGAAGAACCAAGAGCTGCATTTTGTAAATTATCTGGGGCAATTTTGCCTCCTACAGTAGAGTTTTTTCCAAAGTGTTCAGAACACACAACTAAAATTTTAAGGGAAAAAAAAATACATATAAGAAGGAACAGTATTTCTCTGAAATTTTTATCTACCCTTTTTTCAAAAAGGGTAGATAAGTTCAAAAAGTTAAAAAAGCTAAAAGATGTAAATATATATATATTTAGGAGGTTTTGTGGGTTTTTGGCGCTCTCATTCTGGTTTTAGGTAGGTTTGTTTGTTTGCTTCTTTTCCTGGGGTTTTTGCTTGGTTAATTTTGTTCATTTGTTTTATTAAACTGGTTTTGTGGGGTAAATTAGTGTCATGGTTGGACACTGGCGCAATGCCAGCGTCCCCATGAAAATGCACCTTTTCTAAATAAATGCTGTGAGACGTTATCAGGAACAGAGCAGAGCAGGCCTAAGCTTAATAACAAAGGAAAAAAACTTTATTAAACTACTACTAATACAGAAAACATATAAACTAAATCTAGGATGAAGACCTTTTAAACCACCCCTCCTCCTCCCAATTCTAAAAACACCCAGCCATGAAACATCACCCGGGATTCTTGATCAAATTACTACCCTTCAGGTAATCTATGCTTAAACTATCAAGGGAGAGAGAAGTCTCTCTTGCACCACAGACCCCCCAGGAAACACAGTTGCCACCTCCTGTGTTTCCCTCTCACACATGGCAACCGCCTGGAGAAAATCTGCCAGTGTGACACTCTCCATTCCATGTCACAGTGCTCTCACCACCGTGCATGGACAGACTGCTCATAGGGCTCCTTTAAGGATGCTTTGCCACGGACCCAAAGATACAACAGTTCAGTTTCTCATCCTGGGACTACAGTCCCCCCCATTTTCCCCTGGGGCCGAGGGGTCCAAAAACAGGACTCATCTTCTTCCCGAAGACAGAGGGTATCACCATTCCCTCTTCAGCTCTCTTCGTTTCTCGCCATTCCTGTGCTGTTCGAAGCTGAAACAGGTCTCCCTGGGTCACCACTGCATCCCCCTAAAATGCAGTCTCTATTGCAGGAGATTTTGGTTCAGTCCATGGTTAACAAGAAAAGTCCAGCCAAAAGCTACTTCATCATCTCCTCCTACTTAAATATTTCTTCTTCTAACATCTCAAGTCTCGGACTATCTCTCTTCCACTACAAATCAAGGAGGAGTAATACTTTTAAAAAGCCCTCATTTCCTGGAAAGGGTTAAAAGTTCAGACTCTTTGGACGGCTGATATCTCGGTCCGGTGTTCCGCCGCCTCCCACGCTGGACATCCCCCCCCCCCTTCTCCTTCTCCTCTGCCGGCAAATTTCCAGGTGCCGCCAGGCTCTCTGTCACTTTCCCTCTTGGGGGAGGGGGCGGGGGGGAACAAAGGCATCTCCGCTTCTCTCTACCCTTTTGTCTAGGAGCTGGCTGGGTTCCAGACCCTCAGCCCCTCGGCCTACCTGGACAAGGCCGCGTGGCTTCCCCTCCCCGACCCAGCCTGAGGCTGGGCAGGGGGGGAGTCTGCACTCTCTGACGAGTGGAACCAAAAAGAGACAGCTCCCCTGGGAGTTCTTGATTTTAACCCCCTGTGTTCTCAGAGGCGTGTCCATGCTTTCAGTGGTCACTCCAGGTGCCAATATCCAAACCTGACCACTGATTGGTTTGACCCAACTTCCTGGAAAAAATTCACTTCCATGTCAAACCACGACAATTAGAGAGTAGCTTTTTCCCAAAGCCCTGATCATGCCATCAGATAAAGTACTGGGGTTTTCATGATCAGGGCCACTCCCAAAGGTGCTGGAAAAGAGGAACTCAATATTTGCCACTCACACACACTGAAGTCTATTTAAAATGAAATAAATTAAATCAAAAGATATCAAGGTTTTATAAGATTGTAAGCATTTTACAATAAAATCATAGGAAAAAAATCTACAATCACCTATTTTTTTTCACTGTCCACATTACAGCTGCTGACAGCATGGCATCCCATGACTTTGTTGCATACAAAATGGCTGGAATCTTCTTTCTAGCAAAAAAATTCATTTCCAGTTTGTGATAAAAAATTAACTTTTACTGAGGTCAATCTGACAGCAACAGGCACCAGAGTACCCCAGACACAGGAACAGGGGACATGTAGAACTCACATAATTATTACAAGAAATTAAATGATTGGCATTAAAGGCAATATAGTTCTGTTCAGCTGCAGTTCACCATAATCCAAGCAGTCTAATGCAGAGGAAGGGTTCTCACTCCCAGACTTCTGTCAAATGCCAATAAATTAATTTTGAGATTCTTAAGACTTTTTTGAGATATGAAGCAGGCAGTGTTTCACATTGAAAATCAGAGTGATTAAGTCTTTAATTTATTTTACTCCTGTTCAATCATGCTTAAAAAATACATACACTTCTTCCATTATAGCAGCTAGGGAGTATGTGAAACTGTTTCTACATATATCAATTCTAATTACCTCTGAGCAATTAATAAAGATAATCTATCATAGCTTAGAGCAACATGGTTTTAGGTGCACTTTGTCAAATGAGTGTCATCAATATTTAGATCATGTTCACTTTAATCAGAAGAAAATAGCAATGACAAATAATGATAATTTTTCAAAAAGAGAACCTTTATTATTCAGAGGCTGATTAAAAAATAAAAAACCAAAAAAAAAAAACCAAAAACCAAAGCAGACATATCCTTCAGGAATAAGTGAATTGCATGGCCTTTGCAATGTTCCAAATTAGTGACAAGAAATCAAATGTGGCACTTTTTTGCAAAATACAAAGGAAAGGGTTATTTTTGCTACTATGCTGCAGGTCTCATAAAAATTATTTGTGGAAAATACTGTGTGTTTAACTAATAGAACTACCTCCCTCTGTCTGCTGCTTTGGTGATCTCTGCTCTACAATCCAGGGGAAAGAGGAAGATTAATCACTTGTATGTTCTAAATAAATTTATTTCTCCTGCTGTTTTTAAAATGTTTAACAGAACTGCACCACTTAAACTTTTACCCTGTAGCCCTATCTAATATCTTCTCTCCATTAACACCAAAAGAACAATAAAATAAATATTTCCATACTGAATCAAAGATTTAGATGACTCACTGAATTGATATGGCCATTAAAGCTGTATGTGTATCTTTCAATCAATAAATAAAAATAAATAAAAATAAAATAAATAAATAAAAATTCTCATATGAATACGTAGAATAATGAGGAAGAAATGACAAAGGAAAAGTTAGAAATGTGAAGTCAACTGGCCAGTCACTTTCAGGACTTTCAGGATTTTCTCCTCATCTTGCTCACCCCTCCATGCCACACACCTTTGAATAATTAAATTTTAAACAGAAGGGACAAACTCAGGTCACCTCAATTTCCTTCAAGTTCACAGGTGGAATTCATGCAAACTTCACTTGGTTTAGGCACAGAAGATGTTTTTGCTTCTGTTGAAGATCCCAAGGACCTAAAACTCTGCTCAAGGATATGCTCAGCTTGACATGCTTAGTTTTTCTAGAAAACTGAAGATTCACAACTTAAACTCTTTCCTCACATCTTAGTTAATTAAACCTGGTAGGCTTGGAACACCTTGAATCCAAGGAATTTCTTCCAACTGGAAGAACCAAATGCACTTGAAACTTTTCTGCAACTTATTCAATTCAACATCATTCAGATTTACCCTGCTCCAAGTTTTATTATATAATAAGTTGACCCACTTAAAAAGCCGGTGAAATTGCATAACATTTACTCTACACCCAAATTCAAGTGATGGTTGTCATCATACTTTAAATTCTGATTTAATTCAACCTTGAAAATCTAAGTTTTTGTGATTTTAAAACATATCCACTAACATCCAGTTATATGTATGAGTAAATACCTTTTTAAAAACCTATGTTTAATAGCTGAATTATCTCATGTACTAGTCCTTAAAATACTTGGATAAAGATGTATTATTTAAAATGAAAATCCATTATAAATGGGGTTTTTGAATTTGATGCTAATTCAGGTGTATTAGATTCAATGTTTCCCCTTATTAAGCTCATCACTACTTATTCAATAATTTATTGATATTTAACAAGTATAAATAGTGCCCTAATCTAATCTAAAACTCTCTTTGATTATAAACTGAGCTGTAGCAACACACAGCAGGGCAGTACCTTCCGCTCTGTTAACAAAGCTTTATTTAGGCTCCAAATATTTTTTCATTTGGGGTGTGTAATACTCCTGTACTAATTTCTAATGCAAGATGTTAAAATAATGATGGCTAACACCTTTACAGAATTGAAGCACAGCAATTTTTCAGGCAGTAGTTGCATAATTAAATGCTTTTTAACAAGAAAATTATTCCTTCCTCTCTTTTCATCCTTTCTATGTGATGCCTATTTAACTTTGAATGTAATAATTCCTCTGTAAAAAAATGCCATGTGTTGCTTTGGCAAATCTTGCAAGCTGCCAAAGTCTGGTTATCATAGTACTAATAGAGAGAAAATAAATTGGTTTCAGTAATTATCTTTAAAATGTATTTTATTGTCTTTTTCATCTTTTTTCAGGTAAAGACTTCTGATGAGGGGAATGGTTATTTGTCACAATAGGTAATGAGTAATTCCTCAGAGCCTTTTTAAATATTAATTACAATATACAGCTATTTTCAAAATTTGTCAGTGACAGAGTTTTCCATTCTGTCCAAGACCCAGGTTGAGGTCAGAAAAGGTTGCCTAGGGTGTAACCCAGTTGAATTTTGGAAAACTCCAAGCATGGAGGTGATGCAGTCTCTGGATGACCTCTTCCAGTTCCTCATGGTGATAAGACATTTTTCTTACCACAGCTGATCCACATAAACATGCAAAACCTGTCAGCAAAACAACCCAGTAAAATAAAATGTATTTAAAACAGTTGCCTCTGAAGTTGCAAGTATTGCTACACCCCTGTGTAGAAATATCATCTAAGGAAAACAGGGCTCTTAAAGGGAGAACGAGGCAGAACTCCAACCCTAAAAAAACTTGACTTAAAAGTTTAAATTAAGGAGAAGCTTTCAGATTTTTAACCTGTTGCGTCTTCCACTCCTTGTTTTTTTTTTAATTAGAACTTTATTTGCCTACTTATAATCAGAGAGCCGCAGAGCTTGTTGATAACATGGTCTTTAAAGACCTAATTTATTTTCATGAAGACTGCTAAGAGGATGGGGAAAAAGTAATTAACTATTATCTCTTTTTCTCCTAATAACCATAAACTTATTAAATGACTAATAGTCAAAGTGTGGGCATGCAACATGCATTTTAGCATCATTTAATCCTGAACACTTAAGGAAAAAATGTTAACAAAACCCAAAATTATTTACAGAACTATGGTAATCCACTGATACCTCAGCATCAGCATGTACATGCAGTTTCCCTTTCAAAAGGCCTGGATTTTCAGATTCTTTACAGTTTTATGAATAACCTTTTACAATAAGCTGTCAGTAACTTTGTCCAACTGCTTTTTCTTGTGCTGTGCTCAAAAACTCCTACTTCACTGTTACTGTAACCAAAAGAAATATTCTTTATAAATAAAAGCTTATTTAAATTTCAGCTTTTTGAGACCAGTTGAAGAAGAATTTTGCTGTTGCTTTTCCATTAAATTATAAAATTTATGAAGAACGGGGCTAAGCATTAATCTTGTTCCTACAAGAAAATTTCTTAACTGAAAATAGCTGTAGAGAATAGAGACATATCAAACAAAAAATTAAAGAAGTCTATACAAACATACTTTTATGTGCTAAAATGCATTTGAAATAATGTGATTTCAGCAAGTGTTGAACACACAGATTCCCGCGACAAATTACTTAGTCAATTATTTGTGTAATTATAAATCTGCAATTGGATATTAATGCAAATTTTAAAAAATATCTTTGCTTGCTTGGTTGGTTGGCTGTTTTTTTTAACTGGTTACACATTTGTTTTCTTTAAAAAAAAAATACAGTTTTTTATCATTTTATCTCCTTTTCATTAGCAAAACTCAACATGCACAAGTCAGAACATAGTTTCCAGACAGCTGATGGTGGTGGTGGTGGTGAGCAAGTGAAATAATCAGGAGAAAACACTTCTGAGAAGGAAAAATTTCTCCAGAACTAGCAGAGGCTTGACTATATTTCCCTAAGTAAACTAGGAAAGCATTATTCTAATGACAATTTTAGGAGGAAAAAAAAAAAATTAGCCTTCTCAAGAAAATAAATATTTATGCCTATAACTCATATTGAATTAAGAACAACCAAGTTTCTAAACACTTAGGGTTTTAATTTAAAAACTGGTTGATCTCCCAAGTGCTTTCGAAGATCATGAATCATTCAAAGGTCATGAACGTGCACCTGGCCCCAGCCTTCTGAGCGTATTTGGCATTTCTTCCAAAGCCAGCACCTTTGTGTAAGCCAGCCCTTTCTTGTAATGCTAGGGCACAGCCTTGCAGACCTTTCTCTGTGGCTGGTGGGGAGAGGAAATGCTCAGAGAACACTGCAGTGTTCTTTCAGCGCCCCTGACACGCAGTGCTGAACTTTCCATCATAGTTCGACCTCACATGAAGCAGCACAGGAAATGTTCTCCTTCCTGGAGCTGCTGTTGGCTGCCTGGCTGAAAGGAGGGGAGGGTGCTTGTCTTGGTTTGAACAGACAGGTGGCTGCTAAGGAAGGCAGGAGCCTCCCCTGAAATGGAAAATGCAAACCTCCTCCCTCTTTATTATTATTATTGTTTTGAAATTAAGGGGCTCTCAGGTGAAGATATGGGAATAGGAAAATTAAAAACACAAAGGAAAATTAAAAACACAAATGCAATAGTACAAAACAAACCAGTGCCAGAGTCAGAGCAGGCCCTGGCAGCCTGTGGGTCAGGGGGTGGCAGCAGTGCCATTCCATGGTGGCTCAGCCCTCCTGCAGTGCCAGCTGTGCTTCTGCTGGAGCAGGATCCTGGACAAGGCTGGAGTTTTCCTCTGGAGCTCCAGGGCTGCTGGAGATGGGCCTGGGCTCCCTCTGGGAATGCAGTGGGGAAGAAAGCTGCTCCTCTGGGAATGCAGTGGGGCAGAAAGCTGCTCCTCTGGGAATGCAGTGGGCAAAGGCTGCTGTGGTGTCCCAAACCTCAAATTATATCCAGGTAGGAATGCTTGGCTCCTCTCCCTGGGCGGAGCCTCTCCCCATGGGATGATGGAATTTTCTCAGCCATGCAGGGACACTCAATGGCCATTGAACAGAAGGTAATTAATAATTAATAGTCCATGAACAGAAAATAATTAATAATTAATGGCCCATGAACAGAAGACAATAATAAGTAGCCCATTAACAGAAGATATCTCCTGGAGGGAGGATGGGTTGTAGAAGAGATAAAGAAAACTGCCCAATGAACAGAGGGTAACTGCCCAGCTCTGACAGATGGGGATGGAACACACACCCCCAGCCACATCTTGCAGCCCAGGACTGTGCTTTAGCACACAGAGGCTTTCTGAGCAGTCCTTTGATGACTTCACTCTTAGGTGCCACCAAAGGATGCAATAAACCCTATAAACCTCCCCTGGCACCATGGGGCAGAAGTGCATTCAGTGAAACACAATGGTGAGTCCTCATAAAATACGTCAGTAGCACTGACAAGTCATACCAGGCAATATTCAGTTATAATTCAAAAATCCATCCCTTCAAATGTGGTGTACCTCAAAGGGCAATTGGAACAACTTCATTAACCGGTACAGATTTCATAATTATCTCATTCAAAGTACTTGACAACGTTTTGTTGGTTTTTTTGTTTTTTTTTTTTTTTTTTTTTTTTAATGAAATTAAGATTACTCATTTCTATATGATAAAAAAAAAATTAATATCTGAGAGGTCTTTCAACAGTATTAAATCTAACAAGAAATTATGTTTGAAATACATTATTAAGAGCATTTCCTGCTAACCACAGGTTGGTACAAGTAATACCACACATTTTAAATGTAGTCCTCATCTGTCGCAACTTAGAAAATATACACCACATGTTTAGAAATAAAGGAAAAATAACTGTAGGCAAAAACCTCCCATTTAAGTTGAGGGGGACTGAGATTTTGTTGGGTTTTTATTTTCCCCAAATGGTCAAATATTCCATGTACTTGCTTTCAGCTGAAGCCTGAGACCCAGGTGCATATTTCAGTTCACCACCCTCCTTCATTACTGTATTGAGTGCTAATAAACCGAAATAGAAATTATTGAAGTTGCAATTTTTTAGGAAGCCAACAAAGCTAGGAAAGCTTTACAAGCTTGCAATCATAAAAATGGATCTGTTCATTTGGAAAGAATCCTCTTAGGGCTGTTTGCTTCCTACATGTGCTTCGTAACATTACTGATTTAATAATACCCTAAAGATATCTCAGTTATTATCATGAAAGTATTTAAGGATGGTTATAAGATGATAATTTTCCTAATTATTCTGATACTGATTTTCCCTTAAAATTCACCTTCGAGCAAGAACATGTCTTGCCTACTGTTTCCAATATAAAATATAATATTCTTAGGCTGGTAAAAATGAAAAGGTTAATCCAGGTTCAAAGTGATGTCTTTATTATTTTCCTGGAAATGTGGCACTAACCTGGTCCCTCCATAAAATAGTCTTTAATTTCAAGTCAGAAGAGTCTTGGATACCTCCTCATGCATCCCTCTCATTCACCAGGATCTCCCAGTGATTTTATTAACAGACAATTCAGATTTCAGACATGCTTTAGACCCTGAACTTGCAGGCAGGACTCATAAAATAAATTAATTTGTTATTCACAGCAGCAGCAGCAGTCCTTCCACAGGCTATATCCCCTAACATCGACCTGTGCTCATAGGTCTGAAAGAAACTTCTAGTGCTTCAGAGTAAAAGGAAAATTATAGAATATAAGCAAAAAATGGCTACCCTATATTATTATTCTGCTAGATGTTAGTGTATTTCCAGCACAAAAATGCATATGAATCAAAATTAATGCAACATCAGCACAAGTAATTAGTGAATGCTCTGTCTTCCTGCTCAAAAGGTTCCATATAATTTTTCTTAACTGCCACAGCATTACATTACTGGTTCACTGCATTTTATTAATTTAACTGAGCCACATGAATTTTGGTGCAACTTTAACGTAGTTTGTATATTTTAATGCGTGCATTTGAAGGATGAGCTCTGCCCCTGGCCTGATGTGAGGATGGGGTTGTTTCATCACACTCTCATGGCCAGTGTAAGACTTAGGGGGGGATTTATGGGGGTTTTTAACATCCTCCCAAGGGTGCTGGGCACCACCCAGTCTCCCCAAGGAATGGGCACAGCCCCGGGGCTGCCAGAGCTCCAGGAACATTCAGAAAATTCTCACAGGGATGTACCCTGGGATTGTTGGGGTGTCTGTGCAGGGACAGAGGCTGGACTGATGGTCCCTGTGGGTCACTTCCAGCTCAGTATATTTTATGATTCCATGAAAAAAAAAAAAAAAATCTTATATGTACACCTTTATAACACAGAACTCTCCCCACACCTGTGCAGTCTTGGCAGAGTTGAACAACTTTCTCCACATTTTTCTAAGCAGAAATATTGATTTAATCTGCTGTTTGCAACCACCGTGCCTATTTTCTTATAAAAGAAAGCACCCTCCTCAATAATATTATCTGTTTTTTGTTATTTGTTGGGTTTTTTTCCCTTTTTAACTTTCCCCACAATATTGAATACATTATTTAAATATTTTTGATTAATTCTTTGAGTAGCTTTATCTTTATCTCTGTTGCACTTCCTGGTTGGACATGGAATAATATGTCTAAAAAAGATTTGTTGGGTACTTGAAAACCCATTGATGTCTCACATTTAAGGAATCCTGAATCCTCAGTCCTTCTGGTCTGAATTATTATACAGGCCTACAGCAAAACCAACTTATCAAAACATATAAAACTGGCCACATCTGCATAGAACTCCAACACGTGAATTTTCTTTTAAATTATGAGCCTGTTTTATAAAACTTCACAAAAGCGGGCATTCCTTGCACGCAACTCTTAGTGCAGTGAATGCACCAACATTTAAATCAGATAGCCATGGACAGATTATAAAAGACAACTTTCTTTATAAGAGGAAAAAAAAATGTTCAGCTTTAGTGTTAAAAAAACAACAAAGAACAGAAAGAATATTTTGTGAAGCTAGTGATTTGTAACACTGCTGGAAGCATGTTTGCACGTTCCAGCACACTTTGTGCACCATGTAGAGTTCATTTTGTTCAGAGCTATCCTCTGTGTTTATGGGTAGTTTGGTGTTCTTTCCTAAAAACTTCTATCCACCTTCCCCTTCACAACACTTTTACTGAAGGGGATTGTATAAAAAGAAAATTGTTTTGACAAAAACAACAACAACAAAAAGAAAAAAAAAAAAAAAAGAAAAAAAGAAAAAAAAAAAAAGAGGTGCCATTGAAGCTTAAAAAAATAATTGTTAGGTTGGTGATCACTAATAATTCTGGACAGGCAGAATGTTCTGCTGGTGGAGGGTCAGCCCCCTTAACAGAGGTTGACACTGAATTAAAATCTCCACTCTTTTTAATTAAACTGTTGTGAGAATGGTGGATCCCTCATCTTACTTCAGGGCTAAATAGAGGTATGTAATTATACTCTTCCACAGACCTAACACCAGGACAAAACTAAATGGCTTTAAAGCCATTCTGCAATGGTGTTGAACACTTTTACATGGAATGTACTGTATTCTCCTCTAATTAGTTATATAGCTAGTAATAGCTAAAGTAATTGATATGATTTATTTAAACCTAGCCACAGACCTCGAGCAGAATTCAGAAGATAAATTTGAAATTAGTTTAATATCACAGTCACCTGATTAAATTTAACTCTTTCCCATGCCTCAATTTCCTACTTTTCACCTGTAAATTAATGAGAATATTTTCTTCGTTGGGTCACAGTGTTAAATTTCAGTTATAGGAGAGGTTTGTGTAATCAGCAGTTATTTAAGCTTTTGAGCATTGCAATTTTGCATGAACAACATTTGAAATAACCCTGCCTTTAGTTTTATAACATGAGATTTTTTTTTCTTAAATTATTTTACAAAGCTGAAGAGCAAACACAGGGAGACAATGGGAGGCGTCTCTTTAGTAGTTTTATTAAATCCATATATTTGAATATATGCATACCACTGCAGTGCCCAGATTAAATTCACTTTGTGGCAAGCTTGAGAAATATTTAATCTTTCTCCATTTAGCCTTCATGCCTTGGCTTCCTTAAAACGCATGGAGGACCAAAAAATGTGTAAGTGACACCAGAAGACCACAGGTCTCTCATCTGCTACTGCTGCCCATAACCACACAGCCATATTTCTTCTCCATGTAGGTTTTTTTTAATCAATTTCACTAAATTGAGACAAAGATGGATGACAGGACAGCCCAAAATTTGACAACAGGCTGCAGCCATCATCACTCCACCCAGCACATCCAGAAGAAAAGAGGAGCTGCTGATTTATTTCCTTTCCCACCCTCTTTCAAGTCCCCTTCTGTTCACAGCTGAGCTTAAAAGTGAGGCTTCGGGTCATGCAAAATGGACAGGGATTTTTTCCCTGATGATGTCAGTGGGTTTCATTTTTTTTCACTACTGCTATATTTGGCTGTGAATGCACCTCTCAGCAGCAGCACTGCAAACTCTTTTTTTAAAAAGACATAAAAGTGTTGTTTGTTTTTTTTTTTTTTTAACCAAAATTCTCTCATCTGAGCCCAGAAAGGGCTGTTTATTGTCAAATGCTTCCTTTAGCAGCAGCTTCCAGCAGCCAAACCGCCCCAAGAAACACAGCTGAAGGGATTCCAGTGGGCATCTGCTAAACCACAGTCCCCAGAATTCCTTGGAGTGTGGGATTTCACCCCCCAAAACCCTCATGGAAAACCTGATAATGAGTTCATCCTCACAGCAACCCTATCACGTCACAGCAGAATTTTGAAGCAGCTGTTTTGCTGCTACCTTCCCATCCCCTTCCTGTCCTTATTTTAAAAGTTATGATGATTTCATGGCCTGAAATAGCTAAATCAGAGGAATTAAAATTTGTAGGAATTTTGGTTTGTACTCCATTAAGTCAGGGTGCTCAAGAGATCATCGTGCTGACCAAAGTGAGCTTTTTGGAGTTTTCACGAATATAACCAGATTTGCCTTTTGGTTTTTCAATTTTCTGTCAACAGCCACAAATTTTTCAGCTTGTCGACGAGTCCCACAACATAAACATGTTTTGAAGATGCTCTATTAAGCTGTCAAATATATACATTTAAAATATTTTTTATAATTTGAGTTTTTCAAGTGTAGAGAAATGTGAGTTATTTTCCAGTATAGAAAAAATTACAAACTCCTCCTTCTAAGGATTATGTACCTTTAATTGACATTGAATAATCCTATTCCTTTTATTTCTATGTAGAAATTCTATCAGCAGTGATTTTTTGCTTTTGTAATTTCTCCTTTGAATATTTTTTTCTTAGGAAAACACAGTATTTAAATTAAATTTCACTTAAAAATGATAAAGCAAAGTAAAACACAGAATATTTACCATCTTTGGAAGGTCATAAAAAGGCAACTAAAGCATTAGGAAAAAAAAAAACCAGCTCATGATCACTACCATCATTAACCCAGTAAGAAAAGGATTTTCTCATTCCTGAAGCTTGTTCAAATTGTGTTCTCTGAAGTAATATGTATCCCCAGCACATTCCTGAAATATTTTAAAGAATTTAAAGTGCTGCTCATGACCCATTAGGGAAGACAAGACACTGATGCTCTTAGACAGGGGGATTTTGGGGAACTTTTTATTTTTAAAGAAACTATTAGGACAAGCCCATGGCAGTGTTGTGGTTTTATAAGTGATGTTTGACAGAGAAAAATCCTTTCTTGGTCCACAGCAATTCATAATACCATATTATGGAAAGATTTTAATTTGGTGTAATGCTTCTGCAGCTGTTCAGCCGCTAGAATTTTCTAGAATATGGAACGAGCAGAATAAAATAACTGTTCACAATTGGTGCCTAAAGAGTTCCAAGTCAGAGATATTAGTCTACGACTTAAAGAATTACTTTTTATCTTTAACCCTAAAAGGGAAGAAGAGAACTCAGTTAATTTCAAACTGAAAAATAAATACTAAAGTTTTCTAATCTGTGTAATTTGCAGTAGTATTGTTGTCGATTTTGTACGTGCTTAAACCTGAACTATACTAATAGAATAAATTAGAACATATTTGTGTATACTTGGATATTTTCAGCAGGTTTGAACACACCAAGAGTTTATTCTTTGTATTAAGTCTCTGAAAAAGATTCCATTTATTGTGCATGCTTCAACTCTAGGAATTAAAAATAAGAAGAAATTTATTTTCACCCTGTTTTCTGGTGACAGCTTTGTACAGAAGAGCAGGTGAAACCAGTGATATCAACCTTCTGATTGATCAGCAGCTGTTGAAGGAGTTAACACTGAGTTATTTCCACATTTAAGCTTTGGAGAAATCACTCTTTAGAAAAAAAAAATTGTACAAAGATAACATAATATAACATATCTAAATATCCAGCACAGCTGAGCCTGAGAAAGTATCAAAGTACAACAGCAGCAAGGAATTCTTTCTGAGGAGAAAAATGTTTATATTTTCATACTGTCATCCTTGTGCAGGCTTTTGTCTTTGTAAAATGCAATATTCAGATCTAAAACTATTATTTTCCTCCAGCCAGATCCTTCCATTGTAAAACCAGAGTCCCCCACCCCCTCTGTTTTCCAAGAGAGGAAGGAACAGAGGAGTTGACTCAGTTTATAATTCCTGGCTGGCAGGATTTCCTTGAAGCACGTTTACCTGAAATTCCAGCAATTCAGCTGGAATTCGGCAGCCCCAGGTGCTAATTAACCCCTCAGAAATTGTTGTGCAGCAGAACACTCACAGCACTGCACCCTCTGTCAGCCACTTTTATCCATCCCCCGAAATGCCTCAGCTCCTCTGCTGTGGAAAAGGTGAAAAATTAAAAAAAAAAAAAAATTAAATTAAATTTAAAATTAGAAATTTTTTAAAAAATTAAATTTCAAATTAGAAAAAATGTTTAAATTAGAAAAAAAAAAAAACAAAAAAATAAATAAAAATACCCAAAAACCCCTAAACCAAACCAAACAAACATAAAACCAAAAAAAAAAGAAAAAAAAAAGTAAAAACAAACACCAACCCACCACAACATATTAGCACTTGCTCACTTGGCAGGATTGTTTTAATGCAAATACATTAATTTAAATAATATCTGGCATAGTTATTACCTGCAGATGCAGCACTGTTTTCACCTGTGGAGGTGAAAGGCAAGATTTGTCAGGTGTGTCTGGTAGAGCAGGAGCTCTGTTGTGCACAGGGAGTTTTGGGTTTTTTTTTTTGAGGTTATTGATTAGGACTTTTAGAAGACTTCTGTCAGGTGTTAAGAGTGGGCAAGCTGCTCACCCAGGGCAGGCTCCTCACTATTACTTACCAATTTTTAATATATTAATTGAATTCCATTAGTGACAGTCTCTGAACTGTGAAACTGCTGTCTATTCCCCATGACCCGAAGTTGTCCTGTTTTAAATCCATTAAATTAAATTATGTGACAGAAAGGTTAATTAATCATGCATACCCAGCAGCAGAAAATCAGACGTATAAACAGAATATTGATATTCTGCTGCTACTTGAAACCATGATGGAATTACCCACAGGTGTTCTTCATGAGGGCTGGTGATATAATTAATGGTAATAAACTCTGGCCTTGGTAACTAATTCGATCAGCTATGGAGAACGTATCACTGAAGTGATTTCAGAAGTTCATGAACTCTTAAAAACAGCAAGTTATTCCCTTTTTCACATGGATACAGTTTGGGAGCATCAGCCATTAGCTAATAAAAGTTGAATGATAAGCCATCAGGCTATAGATTCTCTTAATAGTCCAGTGCAGTAAAGCTAGCACCATTAAATCTAACATACTAAAATGATTCTCTGCCACAGGTGCAGTAATATTTTACATTTCCATTCCAAAATGCAGAAGTACCACTCTGACACAATATCCTTGCTGACATAGAACTCTTCTGCTTCATCCCCCAAGACTTTGAGAGCAAAGCCCTCAAAATCCTTTCTGTGCAGCACACTGTAAGTTGCAATGAAATTTGGAGCTTTCTTTCCTTATAAAATATATTCAGGTAGAGCTGTTCTCCATTTTTAACTTTCCATGCTTAACTTAATTCTCGGAACCTTGCACTGCAGGTCTCTATTTTCAATGCTTTACCCTTGTGAGAGAAGGGTTTTAATTTCCAACCCTTACAAGGAATTTTATTGCTGAAGAAATCTTAATCACGATCTGCCTGGAAATAGTAAAACGTTTAATAATTTGTTACTTTTGGAATTGGTGGAGCCAGTATGTAACTACCTCATATGGACTTTAATGGGGTTTCAGGGTGGGATTAATGATGTAAAATGCATCATCCATATTGATGGTAACATGTGTCTGTCGGAATATTAAAACAGGGTTTTGAATGCCGCATTGTGGCCAACCCAAGTGGGAGGGGGAAAAAAAAAAAAAGAAAAAAACTACAGAGGTTTTTAAACCTCATTTTTAATGATTCATCTGTTCTGCAGCAAGCTTTGCAGAAGACTGGAAAAGTCCAACTTTCAGAGAAAACTGGCCTTCAGTGGGCAGATGGAGGAAATGTTCAGATAACTGAACTTTTAATAGGTGCAGGCATGTGTCTTTATCTAAAATCTAACTTACTTTTGTCAGGCTTATATAGGAAAGATAAACCTCCTGGAAAACAGGTGTAGAACTCTGAAAATATTTATTAACAAAATAGGCAGCCCAGTGTTTGAATGCCTTTAACCACTACTGAAGAGGTGATAAAAATAAGTGTATTCCATGATCTGTAGCAGACACAACACCATCCAAAATATAAAAAGAAACATAACATGTATGTAAGAAAATACAAATATATTATTTTTACAATTTCTTTTTATATATGCTATATATATGTAGAGATCAATATATTAAAAAAAAAAAAAAAACATAAAAGGCATAAAACAAAACCAGATTGCACAGAAAAATAGCACTGAAACAGCGCTTAGAATTTAAGGAGAAAGTACATTTCTCCATAAATCTTGCTTTTCGAGTTCAAGGCTAAGGTCCAGTGCAAGCACTTAATTACCCTAGTCTCAAAAAAGAAGTTCTTATGTTTTTCTAAACTTCAGCTCTTCTGGAAGCATGTGGAGCTCCCAGATTAGGTACTGAGGTGCTTGATCTCACACAACAGTATTCAGGTATTTCTATAATTAAAGAAAAAAAAAGAGGCGCTGTGTTAACCTGTGGGCATTCCTGCTGCTCTTTTGGAGGAGGATTCTCACTGAGCTGCACCCAGTAAGTTTCTTATGGACCTGCAATTTTATGCAGCCTGGAGGAAAACAATTGGTTAAAAATACTCAAATCTGAAGATGTGGGCTTGGGTCAGGCTCCCTGCTGCCCACGTTATCAGTTTTCTTTTTTTATCCACAGGCCACCTCAGAAAGCACACACAGTCACAGGAATAAAAGATTCTTCTGAGTTGTTTTTTTTTTTTGGTTTTTTGGTGTTTTTTTTTTTTTTTTTTTTAACCTGCCAGGTCCTAAATGATTGTCCGTCGCCACATGAAATGTTCACAGTATATGGAACAAAAAAAATAAAATTACATGTTAATACACAGCAGTCCTGTTTTGCCAGAGGAGAGAAGATTTATTTCATCAGCTCAGATTTTCCCTCAGCAGAGGAGAGAGAGGATTAAAACCTCCTTTTTCCTTCCTTGCCTTATACTTCAAGGGCTGAAGATCTGGGTCAGAGCTTGTGGATCTGAGGTGGGAAACCCCTTGTTGCTCATGATCCAGTTAGTAAACTGAAAAGGATCTGGTAGAATAAGAGAAGGTGTTGTCATTTTTTATTTTAAAGTAAAATATATAAAGTTTATCTGTGTCTTACACTACAAAGTCAGACCCCCTATGGTATCCACCATCTTTTTTCTTTAATCCTTAAAAAGGAAACTAACCTCTGAAGAAGGAGTGGGAAAGAAAATAAAAAAAAGAAAAAAAAAGAGTTTGGAAGTTAGACAACTCATGGAATTCTAATTTTAGGTGTCAGTCACTGAACTTGGGTGACAGAGTTGACATGATTAGCATAAAAATTAGATAAGGTATTAAAATGTTCACAGCAGCAGGTTACTAACAGCAAAACCATGCAATATTTACATGCATCTTATAAATATCAAAATTCAAGCAAATTAAGTAAATCTCGTATTTTAATAACGTTCTAAATTAGTGCAAAACACACAAGTGAAGGAAAGGGAAAAAAATAGAAAAATATTGGATTTTAAAGGTAGCAGTTATGCAAATACCACTGAAAAGAAGGATTAGCAAAAGCCTCTAATCAGCTGGGTTTTCTAGGTATTCCCTGCAGAAAAATCTGGAAATATTGACCTTCCATCAGTCAATGGGAGCATAATACTGATAACATTATATCCAGTCACATTTATCACTTTTTAATCATGTTGACCCTTTTTTTTCCCCAAAAAATTTTTCTGGTTTTTGACTAAAGGAAACTTAAAATAAATAGGATGAGGACAAAAGCATCCGAAAGTCATGAACCACATCTTTCATAGCATATTAGAGCCAATTCCTTTAATATTCCTCAATCTCATATTTAACCTTTGAGACTCAGATTTTCTCTGTGTATCCTAACTTCAGAAACAATAATTTTGCCATTGGTGGAAGCTGATTCCCTAAAATACCACAGAATAGAGTTGAAAACTGCATTGAAATAAAAACCACACTTAAACCAAACAGGAACAGAAAACTCTTAACCCACATAAGTCTGGACACCTTCACAACTTCCAGATAAAGTTTTCTTCTGCCAGCAGCACAAGGCAGTAGGAGGAGAAGGTCTTTGGAAAACTAAGTCTGGGTAACTTTGTAGTTACCCAGTCTAACCTAAGACTAAAATTTTTTACTTAATTGCACCCCAGAATTGGTGCAATCACTTCATCTGATCAGCGCTTCCAGCTTCCATTATCTATGAACAGCCGATGCTGAAACAAAACAAAATCAAAGCAAGAAAACAAACAAACGAACAAACACACAAACCCCACAGCAACACAGAAAAAAACGCTGATGAGAAATAATTGAGAAGGGTTATGCATAGATAACAAATTGTAAATTCAAAGGTTCAAAGGTGATAAATTGTAAATTCAGCCCCTAACTCCCTCAACAAGTTTTAGCTGCTCCGAGCCCTCTTGGCAAAGGGAGTGCAGCAGCTGCAAATCAAACAGCAGCAGGGAACAGGTTCTGTCTGCACTGGTGCAACCACAGACACCATCAGCAGGAACAGCCTTTCCTGCCACCACTCCAGATCCAGGGCTGCAGGCAAAAATGCCAGGTTGGAGGATTACTGGCGCATTTGTCCAAAGCTTCATGAGCACCCACTGGGAAGCATTAATCTACATAAATGAATATTTTTCACTTTCCTCTTGCCTCAGAATCAATTCAAGGCGCAATGAATAAGCGATCCTGATAATTGTTACAGTCAAATTATAAATTCAGAGGCAAAAATCACTGGGATAAAAAAAGCATTGAAAGTCTGAAGAGCAAACTGCTGACCCTACCACCACAAACACTAATGACATCCTTCTATGGGTTATTATAACTCAGTAAAGTCTATTTTGATAAACAGCTGGTGACAGAACTTAATAGTTACAAAGAAATGGGTTGAACCAGACTGAAAGGGGTGAGATTCTGACCTTTGTCATGGTACAAGGACTTGGACAATCAATACTTTTAATTTCGTGGTGCATGGAAGCAATTCTCTGAACACAGTGTCTGGAACCATTATTTAATTTTCTTCCTTGAATGAAGTATCTAAAGAACATTCAAATATTTATGGGGTTTATCCTGGTTTAATAGCCTAAGCCAATGCTGTGCAAGAAACCTCATGTCTGTTTTCATGTACAAGTATTCAGCTAAAGGAAAAGTTAATGTTTTGAAGCATCTCCCGTGCCCATTATGTTTCCAGAACCCAGAATTCAATTCTCTTTGCACTATTACTGAGATTAGAGAGTATAGATTAAAGACCCGTGGCTCTGGGGATCTGTCCACCTCACGTATTGATGACATCTCTGGGAAAATAAATTTCAGATTCAGTAGCAAATAGGACGGTAAGCATCCTCTTTAATGAGTTGTGTTATGAGTGACTCGGAGAAGAGCCAGCTCAGGAGGGATTATCACCTACAGATCCTGCATTTAGGATACCCCCCAAAAACCTTTTGATGCCTGGGGCAGGGACACAACACACTTGACAGACTTTTTGGAAAAGGAGCCTCCCACCCAGCCCACCGTACAAGGACAGTGGGGAAAAGCAGGAGCAAAGCAGGAGGAAACAACTTCCTTGCAAAGTTCCAGCAGCAAATTAAGTGAGGCTTTAAGGAGAGAGATGAGCTACTTAAATCTGTCCCCATAAAGTGCAAAGCCAAAACTAATTGGCAGTACTCTGCAGGTTTTATGTCTCACTGTGAAAATAGCTGTACAGTAGGTATATATATTATCTACTGCAAAACATTCTGCCCTTATTTCAAATCTTCACTTTTTTTCAACCACAAAGTGTGCAGGGGTCTCATATTCCCTTTGGAAGTGGGTGAAGGCTGATGTTCCAGGACAGAGCAAATTCATCGTGGAAATCTGTGGGGTTTTGGTTGGGGAGTTTTTAAAATTATTTTTAGTGCTGTATTAAAGCCTGAACTCTCATACTGATCTGAGTTTGATGAATCCCAGCTGCCTTTACAGATGGTCAGAATTCTTCCTTCCATTTTTGCCTCCTTAAGTGTAGGACAAGTGACAAGTTACCAGAGACCTCCCCCAAAAAAAATCAGCACACTGCCTCAGAAACTTGTGACTAGTGGGGTAAATATACACCAGGGAAAGCAGTGCAAGTTTCTGAAAAGATTGATAAAGAAGAAATTAAGATTTACTTTTATGGTTCTCTCACAATGCATCAGTATAATAAACTTTCCCCAGCTTAACATTTCTTTTATTCAGTTTTCTTTGTGCCAAGTATCAGTCTCCTTAATCCTGCAGCATTATAGCCTGGCAGGGCCACTTTGGAGCCATCTCCAGAGCAGCTTTGCTCCCAATTTATGGAAGGATGTTATTAAATGTGTCACTCCAAGGCTTAACACTGCAGTGAGATGCCTCCTGCCAAGATGTATACCACTGCATCCAGATAAATTTTAGTTAAACATTGCTAGTGGTTATTAGGAAAACTGCACTTCTGCAGCCCAGGTTATGTAAGACTGCTTCAGGTGTGCATCAGTTTTGAGATTTTTTTTTTTTTTTTTTTTTTCCCCTCCTCCAAGATTTTGGCGTATGTTTTATAACTAGTCAGGAATAGCGTTATAAATGTTTGAGTGACATAATGATAAAGAACTTCCTGAATTTCAGCAGCTTCTGCAACCGTCCTGCCTGGTTATTTTTGCCCATTTCATGAGCAGTGTAATAAGAGGCAGGTGGGAACCCTTTCTGAGGGGTCTGCTGTGTCAGTCACAGTGAAATACACTGAAGTGTCCTTTTCTAATGTGGAAATTCAGCTTATTTAATAATTGTGCTGTTAAAACACGTTAAACTGGAACACTCAGGAGACACACAGGTATTATGGATTTGGAGATAGGAAATAGAAAGGGACACAGGTTTTAAACTGCAGGGCACCTGATGAACCGGTGTCTTTTAAAGAATCAATAAATTTCCATAATTTAATCAGTGAAAGCATTAGAAATTGTCAGTCAAATAAGCAAAATAAGTTATTTAGACTGCATTAAGATTTTACACCATTGCAGAGGACATAATTCAGGGTCTCAAGACCTGAGCTGCTTTAGCCTGTGATGTCTCTCAATTACAAGGGAAGTTTTTGACCCTTTATTTGAATTTACTTGGGCACTGCGCATGCTCTTGCTGTTAAATGACCCCAGTAACTCACCACGACTTCTCCATCCTCAATCTTCTTGAGGAAGGCCAAAACTCTTCATCCCAAGGGCCCCAAGGAATGCCAGAAAATCAACCACCACACAAAGAAAACTGAGGTCTAAGCAGAGAAAATAAATAAATTCATTATCAGCAGTAGTCTCCTGTAGTACTTACATAATTTGCATTCACTTTGATTGTATTTTAAATATCTGATCTTAAATATCTGAATATTGGGACAGACAGAAATTGAAGCTAGCTATTGGAATCCTCCACCTCTGGTCTAATAAAATAGAAACTTTCAAAGCAAGTGAGGTAAAACTTAGTGTTTTATAAAATATGAACTTTTAATTTTCAGACTTGTACACCAAGTCTTCCCCAGCTGTACTGCTATTTTAGGTTGATAACACCTAGTTCTTCAGGGATTTACTAGAATTCTTCATCTGAAATGAGAAAAATATCACTATATATCAAATAAGACCTTAGATAGCGTATGTCAAAATGTCATGTCAACACAAAAAATTTTCAAGCTTTATTCTAAAGTAATATAAAAGTAAGCAAAATCTCTACTCTTCCAGTTTATTGTTCTATTTCACATATGTAACTTACTAAAAGGTGTTGCTTTGGGGCTAGACATGACTGGGACAGCATTTGTTTATTTCACTAATAACTTCATAATTAGGAATTACCATTGCACTAAGTTTGTTCCAAGGGTATCCCATACTTTGTTGGGTTGACCCTGGCTATACCTGTCCCCTCTTCAGTTTTTCAAGAGAAAACACAACAAAAGGCTTGTGGGTTAAAGTAACAGCAGGAAAAGGTCACTCCCTGAGCAATTCTCATCGCAGGCAAAAAAAAAAAAAAAAAAAAATTAAAAAATCTTAAAATACCTTCCCCCCCTAGTCCTCTCTTCTTCCCAGGCTCAACTGAAAATACATTAAAATAATGCCTTTTGTACATCTACAATTTTGCAAACCAGATTAAATATTCCAGAGCATGTAATATACACAACCATAAAATTGGACCTGAGCTTGAGTTATCTAACTTTGCAGTAGTCCTTGATTTGAGAGTAATCCTAAAATGTTTAGGTAGACATAGAATGCTACAAAGATTCTAAGTTGTTTTCTTTTTAGCCTGTATGTTATCCTTAAAAGATGAGGAGGAGACAGAGATAAAAATGTTCATCATTTTGCAATGGGACGTCTTTCTGCTGAAATAATGAAAAAGATAATAGGAAAATTATTGTGTATACATCTACCTACACCTACACATTTCATAATGGAGGATTAGCATTATTGTTGAGACAAAAAAAAAAAAAAATCAGTGGGTTTCAATGAATTCTGCCAGCTCTCTTTCATCATTTTCATTTATTCTGTGTTCTTTTTACATACTCTATTTGTCCATAATAATTAGGAGCAATCTATTACATACCCTTTTTGTTTACCTCTGGCAAATTACCTCATCCCAGCAGCAATATGGAAATACAAATGAGCAGTATAAATCTTCCTGAATATCATTTAAGGTAGATTCATAAGGGTCCTGCTTATGTGAATATGAAACAAATGAGAAATATGACAAAGACTGCAGGAAAAAAATTGTCAGGCTGAAGTGGTATCTCTGTTATTTCATAAGCAATACAAGAATGCTCAGAGGCTTGGAAGTCAGAGATAAATTAACATCTGGGGAGCTTCTGAAGTCCTAAAATTATAAAACACATGAACTTTACACTTCAGCAGAGCCACTGAATCTTCTGACTGAGAGTAAAACAATTTTCACAAAGGAGAGAAAAGCAAAAAGAGTATAATGTCATCTTTTGATATCTGTGCTATCCAGAGACAATGGTTCTGATAAGCACAATCTGTCCTAAGACTGAGATTGTTTTCCAATTGCATCAAGTGACTTCAAACCCATCACATCAAGGCATGTCAAGTAAACACCCAATCTTGTTTGTTTGTAAAAACAAGCTGCATATCTCTTGCTTACAGAGGAACAGCCATTTTGGCCCTTAGTGCAGATCCTTGGGGTTTTTTTTGGGTTTAATGTTTTTGTAACACTTAAAGCACACAATGGTGGCATCAAGACACAGCTCCCTCATCAAGATTAAGAAATACCTGAGTGAGCTGTGGTGACAAAGTATTGCAGTTCAAGAAACTGCTGAAGGTTACTGAGCCAAAATACAGTGACAAAAGAGGACAAGATCAAGGCACAGAAGGAAAATTATTTTTCAAGTTCCCTCACTTCCAACTGTCTCACCAAGAAAAATATTTTTGTTTAAGAGTTGTCTTTTTTTTAATATTTATTAAACCACACAAGGAAAAAAAAAAAAAAAACTGTCAAATTTTACTTAGTTTAAGTTCCACTGGGCCAAATTATCACATTAAGTACAAGACCAAGTACAACTTCCTTTCAAAATGAAAAAGCACATTATCCCCTTGTTTACAAGGCTGAATTTTAGGTGGGATCACAACTTAGGTGGGTTGCACTATTTCTGTGTTTTTTTCCTTACATATCACCTTATGGCTGTGAGGTGTGAGCCTATGAATGAGGCACAATGTGAGCAGCATGAGCATCTCTGCTTTGATCACTGATAAGATGCCAGGTCAGGTCTTAAAATGCTCAAAAAAATGCTCCTTGTGTCGTATCAGTGTGTAATTTTGTGTTTGGGATTCACTGTGGGAAAGACAAATGGCTTTGGAAAGGTAAAGTGGCCTTTACTGGAGCCTTGAGAGTGGATTTTCTTTCCATCTAGAGCAGGAAGAACTAAAGTTTGTGGGCTACAAATCCACTCTGGGGAAGCTCCCAGTCTTCTTTTGATAGGGGAGGTTGAGAAAATTTTTAAAACTGAATGGAATCCATTAAAGAAAGTAGAGTAGTGTAAACCTCAGTTAGTCCTTGATGAATACTTGGTGACTTACAGCTCAGAACTGCATCACTTTGTCACCTGTCACCTGCTTGTCTGAGACAGCCAAAACCAGGAGCCCCTGCAGTGCACAGGTGTAAGAAAATGGAATGGCTCTACCCTTAAAAAAAAAAAAAAAATAAAAGGCATAGTCTGTGAGGAATGCTCACTACATTTAGCAACCAGCTGGAGCTGCAGCAGAATTTCTTAAGGAGTTTATGACTTCCTAAAGTACTAAATGTTTAAACTTTAAAATTTCTATTCTGGAGTATTTGGATAAATGATTTTAATGTTTTTGGGAACAGATCAGTGGTAAGTGTAGTATTTATGCACAAGGTTATGCATCCATATCTATACAAATGCACACACCTATCTGTGGAAAAAAGGATATGCCAGCTGCATGGGAATTGATTGAATCCTTGCCATTGAAAATCCATTTTTTTCCCATGGCTTTTCTCAAGGGCAAGTCCTCATATTCAGAAGAGATATTTCTCAGAAATGACTAATCAGTATTTTGGACACCAGACAAAGAATTTAAGAGTGATGAGGTGAAGGCAGCACAAAAGTAAAACATTACAGGCTGAGTAATCATAGGGAAATATCTGTTTAAAATTAAAAGCACAAAAATGTGTCAGAGCAGCTTGATTCTTGTCTTTGAACTAAATATGTTTTCTTCTCTCTGGGTCTTCTAGTGTTTGACGAGTATAAATTTTTGGGATTAAAAAGTAATGGAAGGATATTTTCAGAGAATGGTGACATAATTGTAGAAAGCTCTTTACTTATACTAGAAGATATATTTTTAGCAAGGTTAGAAAACTCAATACATGATCATTGGTGAAAACAGACAGCAAAGAGGTTTCTAGGGATTTAGAAGGATGTGGGAGTAGAAAATCAAACTAAAAACTTAAGATAAACCAAGGGCTGTATCTTGCTAATTATCCTGTTGTACTTGAGTTCAGTTCTGGACTTGACAGTTCAGGAGACACCAGGAGCTGCCCGAGAGGCTCCAGGGCAGGCACAGAGAGGATTTGGGCTCTGCAGCATCTCTGGGCTGGGCTGAGCCTGCGGGAGCTGGGCCTGGGCAGGCTGGAGAAGGGAAGGGCCAGAGGGGATCCCATCCATCCATCCATCCATCCATCCATCCATCCAACATCTGCCTGGGCAGGGCATGGACCAGATCAGCTCCAGACACCCCTTCCAACCCCAAATATTCTGTGAAAATCTTAAGAAGACTGGTTGAAATAGAGAAACAGAGTAAATTAGAGTAAAATGTTCCTCCTTTAAACATGAAGAGACGCGGTGATCAGAGAAAGAGGAGGCAAACTGTAGAAGCAGGATTAATCTCAAGAGAGCTGGGGGGAAAAGAAAAATGTATTTCTGCGGTAACTATGAATAAGAATAACAGCAATTTTCCTCACTAAATACTGATGGATGTCCAGGATGTTCCTCAGTAGTAAAATACACAAGAGGATTGCTCTAGGATCCATCTAACTTCTGTGAATGCTCTTGTACCTCTGAGACTTTGCAGTACTTCAGAAAATGAAAAAGGTGGTCTGCTGCAGGGCAGTCAGAGAAGTGCATGAATGTGCACTTGTATTTTTAAATTGTTAAATCACAGAATGGTTTGATTTGGAAGGGACCTTGAAACTCATCTTGTTCCACCCCCCTGCCCCTGGTTGGGACATCTTCCTCTAAACCAGGCTGCTCCAAGCCCTGTTCAACTTGCAAAGAATTCCTTACCATGATCTAGCCTAAGCCTACCCTTTTCCAGCTTAAAACCAGTATGCATTAAATTATATTGTTAATTACCCAGCAGTAAGTAATAATGGGATCTACGGAGAAGTTGTGTTGTATCAAAGCAGGCTTTTCTTGGACACGAGGACCGTAAAGATATTTTATTTCTGTTCTGCTTATGGGTCAGACTTTGTAGGTTTTCAGGAGTATAGAAAGTGTCAGGAGGTTGATATTTTTCCTCTGTGCCTAGAAGCAGAAAGGATGTAATTTTATGGGATTCATCTAAATCACTGATAAAATGATTCAAAAAGGCATTAGTGTAAGTGAAAATCTTTTAAAAAACATAAATGACAAATGCTGCATTGGTGTTGAAAGATAAGAGAAGTGCAATAACAGCTCAAGAAAAGCAAGACATGAGGAGGTGGCTGAGGATACTGATGGGAAAAGACTTAATATTACATTTTGTCAATTTTCTTTTTAGAAAAATGAGTAATAAGATCCTTGGAGACAGAAGGAGAGAAAGAAGTGAACTGTCTGAAGTCTGAAATTAATGTTGTCACAGAATCTGTTGGGATTGAAGGTGAGGCATTAAGCAAAATTAGAAAAGTTGTTGCTTACAAATATATAAAGCAGAACCCAAAGACTGAAAGGACATTTTCTACTACTGAAAGTCAAGCTGGTTGTTGGATGTTTTTAAGTGAATCACGGCAGAGACCCTGCAGTCATAGCAAATGGCCTTACAATCAATTAACCTGGTCTAATTAACCTTGAAGAAATGGTTAATTTATTACATTTACTATTCTTAGTTAATTAACGTATTATCTGGAAATGAATTCCTTTATCAGTTCTGTTTTATTAGGTCTCAGGGTTTGAATTCAGATTTCAACTCCGTGGCGTGGGTGAAAAGTGTGGGCATGCAAATATGAAATAGCATGGTTTGATGATTAAAACAATTTACTTAAAGGGATTCAGCATAGAAAACGTGTTTATTATGTTACAATTGTTACTGTAGAAAGCTTCTGTGAAGAATTTGAAAAGCAGCTGAGTATTTTCACAGCAGGAAAATGCTGCAGTCTTTAGATAATATTTTCTGGTTAAACTGAGGCATTTTTCCTCTTTGGCATAAAAAAAAAAAAAAAAAGAAAGAAAAAAAACTGTTATAAACTTTTACTCAAGAAACAATGCTGAAAACTTTGGCTTTAGCACCTATTCTTTATTGCTCTCACCACAGGCAGCACAATTAAAGTTCTGAGCTGGCTTTCTATGGCTTGGAAGCCAGGCTGAATTGTTCCCTTCAGTAAACAAAAATATTTTTGTGCATATGTTCAGATGATTGAGTGACCTGGCCCTCTTTGATTTCAATCCACCCCTTCTCTGGTGGATTGAGGATTTATATATATATATATATATATATATATATATATATATACACACAAATGTAGTCATTTAGAAGAAAGTGTGGCAAATACCTGCTGTGACACTCACCCAAGGCTGCACAAGAGGCAAAGCCCTGCTGAATTCACTCTGGGTGAGAGGATGAAGAGGTCCAGCCCAGGGAGGAGCTGGAGCTGCTGCAGCCAGGCCAGAGGAGGCTCCAGGATGAGCAGAGGGATGCAGCAGCTCTGCTGGCAGGAAAGGCTGGCACGGCTGCCATTGCTCAGCCGGGCAGGAGAAGCTTTGGGCTGAGCTCAGCGTGGCCTTGCAGGGCCTGAAGGGGCTGCAGCAAAGATGGAGAGAGACAATTGCCAAGGGCTGCAGGGACAGCACACAGGGAATGGCTCCCACTGCCACAGGGCAGGGCTGGATGGGACATTGGCAGTCAGGAATTGTTCCCTGGCAGGGTGGGCAGGCCCTGGCACAGCTGTGGCTGCCCCTGGATCCCTGGCAGTGCCCAAGGCCAGGCTGGACCCTGGGGCTGGGAGCACGTGGGACACTGGGAGGTGTCCCTGCCATGGCAAGGGTGGCACTGGGTGGCTTTGGGATCCCTCCAAACCCAAACCATCCTGGGATTCCATGATTCCATAAAGAGGAGAAGTTTCCATCCTCTCATAACTGCAGTACCAACTGTTGGGAGGCACCAGGGCACAGCCCTTGGCTTCTGCGTGTGGCAGCAGGAGGTGATGATTATGGAAAAAAAACCAGCAGCAAACTGAAACACGGACACCACATCCGTCCTGCTGCCTCAAACAAGAAAATTATTCACAGAATTCACAGAATGACCAGGTTGGAAGAGACCTTCAAGACCATCGAGTCCAACCCAGCCCCAACACCTCAACTGAACCCTGGCACCCAGTGCCACATCCAGGCTTGTTTTAAACACACCCAGGAATGGTGACTCCACCATCACACCTTGCTTCCCAAGACCTCCTTGCACCTCAGAAATCACAGGAAGTGGTTTTCCATTGGTAAAAATTGGCCACAAAGAAAAACCTTTTCCTGAAACCTTTTTTTTTTTTTTTTTTTTTTTTTTTTTTAAGAATAGTTGTCCTGAGCCATACTTAAAATCTACAGCAGAAAAAAAAAGAAGGCTGTGAATTCTTTTCTGCAAAAGGACTTGGAATTTCAAAAGTGTTTGTCTTGCTGTATGTTTTAATATTTTTGAAATTAAAATTGGTATTCAGGACAGTGTTATTTTATTTTGAAATGTGAATTTAATTGTATTTAATAATTTTAAGCAAAATGCTAAAATAATTCAAGGTATTCCTATCCACAAAAAAACCCCAACATATCTTCTAGCTAGGAGATACAATACATGCCAGCAATGTTGACAATCTGTGTAGATTATTAGCTAAACACAACTTTCTTTACAATTATCTCCACATTGCTGTCACAAAACATTTTCCCAGCTGTTTATGGTAACAGACCTTGCTGTTAAATAAAGATAAAAATGTTTTATTGCAACTCAGTAGCCTTTCACTGCTCCATACATGCAGATGAATCAACTTTTTTTTTTTTTCCACTGCTCCTTACCCATTTTCTCTATGCTCACACACATAAATATATACCTTCCTATTATTTTAGACAATTACTGTTTTATTCCTCCAGTTAAGAAATCTGATTTTAGTGCCCCCATAGTTCTTTCCTCATGTATTTCAGATTTTTTTTTTTAATTGTGCAACCATGACATACAGGGATCTGGAGCATGACCTCCTGTGGGCCATTACTCATTAATGTATCTAACTGAGGCTTGCAAAAAAACAAATTTCAAAGGTCATAGAAAGTATTAAGATTATCTGAGTGCAGTGAAAATAGTTATTTTTTTAAAGCCATAAATGAAATATACTTTTACATGGATGACCCAACTCAAGGCCTGCTTTGCAATAGGCATAAAAAGTCTAGTGATGACAAATGGTCATAACTCTACGTTCCTACCCAAAGTCAAGAATAGTTTTTAATGGGTCTTGTGTGAAAGTCTACATGCCTTGGATACAGGTTTACAACAATATTTCTCCAGGGAAAACAAGTTTAGCTGAATAAAAAAGAATTTATTTGTTGTTGTTTTGGTGGTTTTGTTTGGTTTTTTTTGTTTTGTTTTGTTTTTGTGGTTTTTTTTTGTGGTTTTGTTTGTTTTTTTGTTTTTGTTGGTGGTGTTGTTGTTGTTGTTTGATGCAATTACTAAGAGCTATAAGAACTATTTTTCTGGGGAAATGTAAAAAAACCAAACTCACTCTTTACTGGGAATTATTCTCAACCCAAATTTTACATGCCAAGAGCTAGATAGAGTGATTTACTGACTTATTTTCCAGTTTTTATCACCAAATTTAAACAGATACATTTGTGGTTTTTTTTTTTTTTTCTCCCCTATTCTGAGTTCTTTTTTTACAGAAACATCTTGAGAGAGGGATTTGAAACTGAAAATGTGTTTTCTGCTTTTTCACTCATGATGTTTGTGCAGTGCCTGTGTCACAACCTCCTGATAATGTGCAGTAATGTCTGCACCCAGGCATCATTACTGTTCTGTTTCAGGAAGTGGCAGTGCTGCTGTGTTTCCAAACAGCGGAGAAAATTCTGTTTCCTGCAGGAAAACAATGCTCTCTGAAAAAAAACCTCCATGTTCAGTCTCATCCTTTGAATTATACTGCACATTGATTTTCTACTATGGCAGCAGCAAAGCTTCAATTTTTTTCTCTGACTTTAAACTTCTCTAGATAATTTTATTTTCAGAATGATTTAACTGTAATTTCAAAGCATCAATCATTTCAGTTTTCAGTTAGTTATTTGAATGATCTTTAAAGAAGGCTGAGACTTCCTCTTTTTTCCCCCACAAAAATTGTCCTCTCACTGTGCTCTGAAATTATCTTTTTTTTTTTTTTTTTCACAAGATAGAAGAGCAAACAGTTTCACAGGTGATGTCCAGTTATGTCCCTGTGTGCCACTGTCACATTCAGATTTAAAAACTCAATGTTAGATGGTGCAACAATATGCCTCTAAGCCCTGTTTTAGTTGTCCTGTTCCACAGGCATTGCAAGACTTATGTATCCATACAAAGATGCATATCTAGGTTTGAAACTATATAATTTTGTTATGTAAAGCATTACAAGGTCTAGAAAATAATTTTTACTATCACTGCCTTCTTACCATGTCTAGGAGGCCAGCTAAGACCTCAGAGAGTTGGAGGAATTTTAGACAGTTTTGTTTGAAACATCTCAAACAATTTAATCCACATAAACTTTTAAGGGGTTGATTTTTATGTGATAAGCATAGAAAAAAAAAAAACATGGCAAGCAAAAAAATCTGAGTGAAGAGCTGTCTTTCTCATGTTCGTCATTTTTCTGCAAAGATAAAAAGACAATCAGCAGTTTAATAATTCAGAAGGGGGAAAAAAAAATCATTCCTGTGAGAAAAACCCAAAGATCAGGGACAGCTAAAGACATAAGGGTGCACTCACAATTCTAAACCCCAAAAATTTCTTCTTAAAAAAAAGATATATTTAGGCCTCAACAGCAAACTGGTGCCTAGTACTGGCCTACCATACCTTAAAAAAATAGAATAATTTTATTATGCAATAAAAAAAGGTGTAAAATGAGGTCATACTGGTATTCCCTGTAGCAATAAGAGACTCTTGGAACCTGTGAGGAGTTTAGTGGCAATCAGGCAATTTCAAATTAGAATTTATCTCCTCGATTCAACAGAGAGATGGTTTTACATCTGTCAGGAGAGATAATAAGGAATGCATCCCATGACTATACATCTGTACATCTAATCTTTCCCATTTTTATCATGAAAACCAGAGGAACACATTTTTCTTTATCCAAATAGTGAGATATTGTGTTTTAAGCATGAGATGATAATCCAAATCTGTGCTTTTCAGAAGGCAATCAAAATTCATCCCCACACTTCAGGTAAATTTTCAGATGTCCATTTTGAGGTGAATCTCAATTAGTTTTCTCATTCTTCTTCATGTACACAAGAAGAAAACCAGCAAAACACCAGGAAATGATCACACATGAATCTATCAGTCACTCATTAAAAATCAAGTATGAGTATTATAGTATAAAACAAATCTCAGAGTAAATGTCCTGGCAATCATTTTTAATATCACTACATTTCCAAAATCTGAAAGGTATTCACATAGGTTTTGTCTTTAGCCGAATGCAAAATTAATGGACTAAGTAAAATTGAGAAAATAATATCCTTTTCCTATAACACATATTTACTGGAGCGGAAAAAAAATACCTTTCTCTTGGAAAAATATTTCTCTTGGAAAAATTTAAGTTGTTCTATCTTCTAGCTAAATTTAGGAGCCAAAATGTGGCTTCTGAATGAGATGTCAGTGGAGTATTTTTTTCAACTCTAAGAAATAACATGAAATCCAAAGATTATTTTCTTTTTAATGAGTTTGTGTTGCTTTATTTAGTATATCATTGGCCAAGAAAATATTAAGTCGCAACAGATTAACAGAAATGTTATTGCTAATGACTCCATTAAAGTAACTTTTCAGTCACATCCTGCTGCACAGACTTTGAGAGCTAAACTCGTCTTTTTATAAATAGACTCATTTACAGTGGATCTGGACTCAGCTCAGAAATCCAATGGCAGTCACATGAGCAAATTATAAATAGGGAAAAATCACACTGTAATACATACCACATATGCCAGAGTTAAGAACAAGTAATGAGCAGTAGAGAGCTGAATGCTCCTCAAAAAATTTCCATATAAAAAATGAAAGGCTTAAAAACCAACAAGTCACAAAATCCTGAGGGTTGTTTTTTTTTTTTTTTTTTTTTTTTTTTTTTTCCACTGAGTAATTAGACTGTGAAATTTTGAAATCCATTGCCTTCTTTAAGGTTGATAACAATATAATAGCTGACATGTAAATTGGGGTTTGGATTATTTTGTTTGTTTGCTTGTTCTCAGGTAATTTTCTTGTCTCTCTCTTCATCAAAAAAAGATTGAAAAATCTCTAATTTAATCTTAAAAAGTAATTGGAAATTAATCAATGCTTCAAAGTTATAATATTGGAAAAAAATCAATGATCTCTTTTTCCTTCATTTGAGAGGAAAGCCATTAAAGTAGAATAAGAAAATAAAATCAAATATTGACTCAGAAATTAATACTTAGTAAATTAGAATAATAAAAAAAACCCCTAAACCTAAAGATGACATATATTGAATTTTTTTATGTGCTTTTTTAAATCAACCTGCATAATTTATGTACCTCAACACGTGATATATTCTTGGCGTGTTAACTGTGCCTGACTGAATAACCTAATTAAAAATATGGGGCTAAAGATAGCTATCTCTATTTCACATTGAACTGAAACACCATGAAATTCCACTGACAGGAAGTTGGATTTGTAAATCCCGTTGTTGGCAAAATGTCTTCATTTACCTTTGATGACCACTTTTGGCAAGATAATTATCACTGCTTAAATTATTGCTGTCTCTGTGAGTGAAGCCAGAGTTTAACCTTACATTCTGGGGTCTGAAGTAAATTTTTCTATTAAAATGAAGGGAAAAAATGACACAAATATAATAATAATGTACAACTGGTGAGATATACCTAGTGAAACCAGCTCCAAATTGCCACAAACCACAACAGCCAGTGTTTGCTTAGGTTCCTTAAGTAAATATCTAATTCTTTTGCTCTTCTAATTAAAGACCAGATCAGACCAGACCAACTTAAGAGCAAAACCAAAAGTTTCTTTAAACTCAAAAGAATAGCAAAAGATACAATTTCTTTATTCTGGAAATGTAAAATATTTTTGTCTTAGAAATTAACACAAGAACCTGCAGTGTATTTGCAAAGCCAATTTTTGCCACTTCCACTTTTCCACTTTGACATTAAAAAAAAATTAACTTAAGCAACTAATTATCTTTGAAATACTTTCTTACAACTCATACTTTACTCCAGAATAAAAATATTTATATAATGGGTTCTCTATGTAAACAGTTTTTAGCAAATTTATTTCTTATTTAAAATTTAAGGAGAGCAGAATATTTTCTTTTAATTATTAGGCCAAAATATTAAATATTTTGCATCAATTGGCAGAAAATATCAGAGAAATTAGGAAATATTACACTACTTCTAAAGGTAAGGTGTGTCTAAACGTACCTAAGTTTTCCTTAGTTCTTAGATCATCATTAGAAACAGTGATTAATTTACTTAAAGTTAATAAATTTCGTTAAGAGGAGTAAAAAAAGTAACTCTGAGCTGCCCTAGTACAATTTTTAACTGACCTTTTTTTTTTTTTTTTTTTTTTTTTTTTTGCAAAGATGTTTTATAGAATGATTTAGTAAATTTTAATAGAGACTGCCAAAAAAGGCTATCTAGTGGTAGTGCTGGAAACCCCCCACATTTCTAGAAGGCATAAGTCCACTACACATGATTTTATCTTTGTTGTTACCTAGATGTGTCATGAGAATATCGAAGTTGATATTCTCAAATTTGAAGAGGATAAAGACTGTAACTTGTCAAGTAAATAAAAATGCAAATAATCCACTTTTCCTATAGTTGTTCATAAATTGCCTCATTAATGTTATAAATTAAACTGAATTAAACAGATGAATTAAATGTCTCATATGAGTAAAAGCAGGAAAGTTGCTATTGATTTTTTCATTTATGAGACCCAATTCTGGCCTTTTTAAATGTCTGATTGTCATTGCAAGAACAAACTGTGAATTCAAGCAAAAGTTAACAATCTGAAAGAGACAGAGGTATTGCTTATTGTACTTTTTTTTTTTTTTTCTTGCTGCCACTATAACAAAACTAGATATTTCTTGGCTTACTAGATTTTATGTGTTATGGAAAAATGCTAGGGAAGAGGCCTACACTGTAGCTGGAAAATTTTGCTGTAGGGAATCAATGCAAAGATGTGCCTTTAACTGTGTCCTTGGCAGAACTGAGTACAGGATTCTTGCAGGGAGAAGGTGAGAACAGGGCTCTTCCAGACTAAATGATTCTAAGATTCTGTAAACAAAGGGAAAATAAAATCCCAGAATCCCAGGATCACGGAGGTTGGAAAATCCCTCCCAGCCCATGGAGCCCCAGCTGTGCCCCATCCCCACCTTGTCCCCAGCCCAGAGCTCCGAGTGCCACCTCCAGGAATTCCTGGGACACCCCCAGGGATGGGCACTCCAACCCTCCCCGGGCAGTGCCAAGGCCTGAGCCCCCTTTCCATGGGGAAATTCCTGCTGCTGCCCACCCTGAGCCTGCCCTGGCCCAGCCTGAGGCCGTTCCCTCTCCTCCTGTCCCTGTTCCCTGGAGCACAGCCCGACCCCCCCGGCTGTCCCCTCCTGGCAGGAGCTGTGCAGAGCCACAAGGTCCCCCCTGAGCCTCCTTTGCTCCAGGCTGAGCCCCTTCCCAGCTCCCTCAGCCTCTCCTGGGGCTCCATTCCCTTCCCCAGCTCCGTTCCCTTCTCTGGCCATGCTCCAGCCCCTCAAGGTCTACCTGCAGAGAGGGCCCAGAATTGGACACTCAGTGTTCCTCAGCAGTGCCCAGCACAGAGGGACAATCACTTCCCTGCTCCCGCTGACCAAATAGGAACAAAGAAACCCTCTTTTCTCAGCCTTTGGGGAGGAAGAGCCAACCCTTCTAATCCTTGAAACTGAGCTTGAGCAGTTAGTCCTGCCTGAGCACACTCTGAGCCATGACAGGTACTAGATCTTCACCCCGTGGAAGCCTCTCTGAGCAGGGAGGGATGCTCAGGAGGACCTGTCCTTTTGTGGTGCAGAGGAAATTCCCTTTCTTCACGGGAATAGGAAAGCAGGCAGAGTGTTGGGCGCTCTGAGGGCAAAAAATTTTCTAAATGTCGCTTATCTGCTTGATCTAGCTCCACAATGATTCATCGCAATTCCTTCTGAAGGGAAGTGGCATTTTATCTGTTTTGGAGCTATACTTAAACATTCAGAATTGATCCTAAGTGGCTTTAATATATTTTCTCCTTGAAGGAGAAAAACAAAGTTAGGACTAAATGGATATGATCCATTAAGAGTTCACAAATTGAGTCTCTTGTGCATATATATAACTTCTATTAATCATGATTTAAAATGAATCTAAGAGCTCATGATCCTATTAGCTTACATTTTTGACCATTGACTCAATCAAGCAAGAAATATGAATCAGTAAATTTTAAGAACTGAAAATAGCAGCATAGCTTAAAAACAGACCCATATCAAGAACCCAATATCCAAAGATCTACCATTAAATATTCATTATTCATGAATGACTTTGGTGCATGTATTTTTGATTCATTTGGCCTTTAAAATGTCAGTCTGACTTTGATATTTTTCAATAACTGTACTTTTATAATTGAAGAAAATTTCTAGAGGAAATTTCAAATCAAAGGTCCAAAAAAACTCCAAGGGCTGACTTCTTCTTCACAAAAAGTATTTTCTACTTCAGAAAAGAAATGCTCACTTCTAATTGAAGTCTTCCTTGATAAATGGACTGAAAAATCTAAATTAAAAATTGAAGAGCACATCAAACATATCACAATGCAATGTGTTATATGATTAATGTGAATTTGATTTAAAAGAATGGTCATACTGCTGCTGCTAATGGACTAGGCTTAATGAGAAGCCATTCACACTCATGCTAGAAATGCAGCTGTTATTGCTGATGACTCCAGCTCCATCAAAAGTTACCCAAGTCTATATATTTATATCTGCTTTCCTGAAAATCACATTTTGCCTGCCAAGTGGCACGGCCTGTCACACTGTAGACATGCAAGGGTTTTTGCTTTCCATTTCACAAACTTGCTTCCTCCACCACGCATTGGCTGCTGGCACTCTGTCCTCGCCACTCCTGATGCAGGCAGCTCTTCAAACCCTCCTCGTGGTGTTCCATCAGTAAAACTTCCAGGAACAGTCCAGAAGTGTTTTTCAGATCAGAAAGGCTGAATTTATGAGCCAGTATAACGTAAAGTGCAGAAAATGTTTAATCCCTTCAATGCATGCATCAAGGACCTCGGCTTGACTCATTCTCCGAAGTCACTCTGGTTTTTGATTCTATCCTGAGTCCTCTGACTTAAACTTTCACTTGCAGGTTGGTTTCCCATCAAAGTTTTATTTGCTGAAAATATTGTGTCTGCAATATTGGCATGCACAGTGCTAAAATGTTTTATTTCATGTTTCTCACACTGTGAAAGACATTTTTGGGGGATAGTATTATTTACACATGTAGATATGAATTTAGTAGTGTGCCCTTTTGGGGAGGATTTTGTTGGTTTGGTTTGGTTTGGTTTGGTTTGGTTTGGTTTGGTTTGGTTTGGTTGGGTTTGGTTGGGTTTGGTTGGGTTTGGTTGGGTTTGGTTTTGTTGGGTTTGGTTTGGTTTGGTTTGGTCGGGTTTGGTTGGGTTTGGTTTGGTTGGGTTCAGTTAGGGGTCTTTTGGTCAGATCAAGATAAAACTATTCTAAAGTTTAAGTTCTCAGCTTTTAATTCATCCAGCTCCCAATCCTTCTTGCATTCAATCCCTTCTTGCCTCTGTTTTTTCTGGAAAGATCAGTCCTGTAATGAGGACGAGCCTGTGCTCCGGTTATTAACTACAAACCCGTAAAACTTTACACAAACCTGCCATCCAGCTCTGTAGAGGCAAAAAGTCGAGCTCCTAACATTCCCTACCACCCCAGGGCAAGAAAAAGACCTTTAAAACTTTTTTATAAAGCCTGGGTTGTTCAGGCAAAGCCAGACAGTTTCAAGTTTCAAGTAGCGCTGATGTCAGACAGTGTTGGGCTCGTTCAGTCTGGGGTGGATATCATCCTTCTGCTCCTCCCGCCCTCTCACCCTGCCATGTTTTCTTTCCAAATCATGTTTTCAAATTTCCAGGCCATGAAAAGCAATATTTGATGCATTTCTCCTTCTGACGCGGAGTCCAGACAGATTCACATTTCAGAGGTTGAAACGAGCCTGTGGAAAAACACGATATTTAGGCAACAGTTTTAGGCAGATTTAGGCAACAGATTTAGGCACCACTCTCATGGTACCTAAAATAATGAATCCCACCAAAATGAGGAATTATATGTGTGTATGAGGACATGAGCCTAAGTAAAGCAGAGCTAAGGAGCAGCAATTCCATTTAACAAGTACTGTGCTGTATGAATAATCCAGCTAAAGCAACCTGAACTTTTAAAATAAAGTATTAGCCCATTTGAGTAACAGTATTGTAATCTGGACCATTTTTATTTCATCTTGTTATCTGCTGTAATAGAAACCTAAAGGAAACAACAAGCCATTACAAAAGCAGTTCCAAGATTAAAATAATGTGTTTTTCCTTTTTTTTATTTTGCATTTTATCTATTTAGTATTATTAGCAGCACACTGTAGTTAAAATGTAACATTTTCTTGGCTCAGTTCTGATTTATACTGAGAGATACTACTCAAATGAAAGAGTGAACACAGTGTGAAATGTAAAAAGCCCTTCTCCCTCAACAGGTGACCGCAACCTTAATGTCAGTAATTTGCTTTTCTTTTGGTTGCAATGCTGTGTAGAAAGCATGTCATTAAACCTTAAAGTTAACCATAATCTTGCAGGACCATTTTATAGTCCTCTCTTTGTCTAGACAGTGTTTTCTTTTAAGGCCTTTGAAAGTGATCCAGTAGCTAAATCATTTTTATACAGCATGCATGCCACACATGCAATGCAGCTTTCTGACAGAGCTATAAAAAATTAAAGTCAATTAGTAACCCCAATAATTGTTCAGTGACCTTTAGCATGCCATAAACCTAGATCTACTTGCCTTGGGATGTGGCCATCCTGTTTTAGAGCCATAATGAATGATTAAATTGCTGAAAGTATAACATGGAAATAAAAAAGCCACTAAATTACTATGAAGGACTTATTCATTATATGAATAAAAAGCATATGTGTGTGTGCAACTAGGATTGAGGCAACTAGGATTTTCCCATGACTTTTGGTGATAATTTGAGTTCAGAACCAATCATATTCAGAATTTTTTTGATTAATTGTTGGTGCAAGAAAACTTAAGGGTTAAAATGCAAGGCATGGAGCTTGGTATCTCATATTTAAGATGCTGTAGAGCTGTGATGACACATAAAATCATCCCTGCAGTATCACAGCAAATATTACAACCAGCAAAGATGGAATGGGAGTTACATTCTTTTCCTTTCAGTTGTTCAGTTTCCTTTCATATGTCTCCTGCCATGGGTGCTGCCTTCTGAAAATAGCTTTATTTTGAAGCACAATGGGCATAATGGAGGTAAAAAAGCTCTCCTGGCAGCTCCGAGAGACTCAGGAGTTCACCCTGTGTGTGAGTGACAGTGTAAATTCATCTCTGGTGTGATCTGAGGATGGTGGAAGCAGGTGCTGTGTTGTAAATTTACACCCCTTCCCACTCATGTCACCGTGAGATGTCTGTGACATTTTGCTGGTTTTCAGTTTGCCACTTCCTCTCTTATTAAGAACTGTGTTTTCCCTGAGTGGTCCCTCACATTTTCCCTGACAGAGACACAAAAATATAACTTCACCTGCAATGGCATTGCACATTCCAACTCCACAGCCTGTTTTCATGGTAGGAGGTTACATTTCCCTTCCCATCAAATATTTTGTTTTCCCCCACTCCACCAGCTACCCAATTCACTATATTAGACTGTCAAAAAAGCAGATTTCTTCCTAGCAAGGGCATGGAGGAGTTTGACACGGTGACCTTTGCAAAAGGGCAACAGACTTGGGGAGAGGATCCCAGGGTGTTGATGCCTGTGATGAAGACAGAGCAGGGTTTTGCATGACTGGTGTTTTAATATAGCAGGGAAAGAGAAAAGTGTGAGCTCCAGCTGATGAAAAGAAATGTCATAATGTACATGATGTCCTGTCAAATCTGTTTTGTCAGCTTCTTCAGGCAGAGGTGAAGATCTTTGTGAAAACGGGGCTGCAATACGGCTTTCTTTAAAGTTTGGACCCTTCTTGAAATAAAACCTGTTTAAGAAGGGCAATCTCAAATAATTTCCTACACCTTCCCTCCATGTTCAGAGCTTCTGTCAACAGATTCCTGACCTGGAACAAGATTTGCAGATGGATTTTTAAATAAGTTCACTAGCACATACTGAAAACCAAATGTACCAAAATCACTCCCTAATGATAACTTTTTTTTTTTTTTTTTTTTTTTTTTTTTTTTTTTTTTTTTTTTGAACAGAATTCCTTTGTCAGCTGCTCACCAGGTGCTAACACACAGCCTGGTGATTTTTCTTCCTGTGTACTCTGATAATTTCAAATCTGTGCTCTCATTCAGACTAAAGACCTTTAAATTCTTCTGAGAATTCCCTAATTGTCTTATTACCCACATGTATTCAGGGTCCAGAGATGATACTTATCTGTTTTCAGATAAGTATTTACAGGAATTGGTGAAATACAGCCACAATTTTGAACATGTTTTCCTCTTCTAGTCATTCTTTGACCCTTCTTTGGACCAGATAAATAATATATTCCATTATGTTTTTGGCAGATCAGAAAATGTGCACTGTTTTGGTTTTTTTTTTCCTCCCTCTTAATATAAGGTATTCCAAACCAAGGCAACACTTAAACCCCATTAAAATTAATAACTGTTTATAGATCTTTCCAAAATATAAAGTGAATAAACTCTGTCCTGTTTCCTAAACCCTGATTCATCAATATGAAATGGAAAAGTGTGAGAATATTTCTCTTCAATATTTTATAGATAGAGTTTTCAATATAAGTGTAATTGTATTAAAAAAGTATTTCCAATTAGAGTCTGATCTTTGCAGAACATAAACAGAAAGCTCAGCATCTCAGAGGTGGTGAAACTATTTTTTCTAATATGTTTTGAGAAAATATATTTATGATAGTTATATTACTCTTTTGTTTGGGACAGACTGAGAGGAAAATTCAGTCCATCAATGAGGATATTTTTACCTATATAGCTCTTGAATTTTCATTTAATTGCTCACTTAGATAATTTATTTTAGCTTTTATTTTGTGTATCCTCTCAGATGAAATAAAGAGTTCTGACAGCATCAAGTGAAACAAATAAACGTTCAATATTTAGGCTGTCCTTTGCTACAATCCTGGTAATGTGGAATCATGAAAAACTTTAATTTTTAGCTCCCAAGCCCAGATCAGAAAGACACAGTGGCCTCCATATTTTCTCTCACCTCCAGAAGCTCTGAATCTGACAATTTCATGTTGAATGTTCCGATTATTTCAAATTTTTCGTTCACCAGTAAGGAATTATCTTTAAATTACTGTCAATTATTTCCAGCATTTCTTGTCCTGCCAAAAGAATATGCAAGCTATAATTATAATTACCATGGTTTTTTGTATACTTTTGTGACTGAATCAAAATAAAAATTGAAAGTATTTTAACTGAACAATCAATTAAAATAAACTTTTTAATGATGATGATGATAATAATAAGCAGGATTTGGGGGGATTCAAACAATACTGAGGTCTGAACGTGAAGTGTTTCTTTGGTCAGTTTTTGAAAAACAGTGTGAAAAGATGGAAATTAAAATATTTAAAACTTGGATTCTGTTTAATCATTCTCCAACTATTGACAAAGCCAGAAGCACTGGCTATCTCTCACATTCATCTATTAAAATATACAATAATTTTAAAAACAGCAAGACTGGGACTTGATGAAAGGAAAAGGCATGCCTAGTGGGAGCTCCCAGTAACTTACTGAATTCTACTGCAAAACAGAAAGAAACTGAAAACATTTTTCATCATATTTTGAGTCAAGGGTAAGCTTCTGTCTACTTCAGAGTAGAATAAGACTGCATTTGTCACTTGAGGTTCTGACAAATTCTCTTAGCAGGGAAGTAAAGTGAATTTTTTCGAGTGTCTTTTAACTGCTCAATCTGAAGTCAGCTTAAATAATGCACAATTCTTCCTGTATATTTTAACCTTGATCTTGTCCACGTATGCACTGAATTGCGTGGAGGGGTAATGGTGTCTCATGAATGGTCTCAGAGAGAAAATAAATTCTGTGCACCTGACTCTTGGAAGGAACATATTGATACAGCATGGTCCTTTGAACATGGTGAGGGAAGTCAGGCATACCACAATATTTTATGATCTTTTAAATCCCTGTGGGGGCAGAATCTGTTTAACTCCGGCAGTGGATGAAAAGCAACATTGCCTAACTTTTAGCCACATTTATAGTGCTCAAGAGAAATAATATAGAAAATCATACTTCATGTTTTTCTGGAAATATCTCGATTTTTATTATTTTTTTTTTTTTAACTTTCCCGAGTGAAGGACCCAAGAGATCTCTGTGGCTTCAGTAGGGTGAGGTGCCCTTTTGCACCCACTGACAGGAATGCTCAGAAAGTACTTAAGGATTAGCATTTTTCCTCCTGTCATGGTTCCACGATCCCCAGCCTCTGTAAGCAATTACCACTCGTGTCAACCAAAGCCTGGATTAGATTCAGTGCATTCAGGAGGCAAGGATCAGGAATTGAGCTCATCATGAAAGAGACCAGCCACACTATTTTTGAACCCATCTTTTTCTGATGCTCAAACCCCCACAGGAGACGTGCTGGAGCTCAGCTGAGGCATCAGCATAATCATGCTGTATAATGTTGTCTTTCATTTTTCACCCAGAAGTGCAAATCAATGTTGCTGCGGTGCTGTAGTGATCCAAAACATGATTTCAGACAGACAGAATTTCTCTTGAAATAAAGAACAGGTTACAGATAGGACCAACACAGTCCCTCGACTCTGAAAGTAATATTGAAACATGATAGCAGAGCTCTTTAATCTACCCAGTGGAAATACCTTTTTTTATCAGAAACTGAGAAACAGAATCTGCCACATTTACATTAAACAGAAGTCATACGTGAGATAGAAAGATAATATCGTGAACGGCAGTAAGTGGGATTTGTCTTTTGGGAAAAAGTAAAACAGCCTATCTCACAATCCTTCTGTTATAAAAAACACTTCAACCTTGCCCATCACAATTCTCTTATGCAGAACCAGATAGAAATTGCCATTTCATGTTTATTTCTCTTCCAAAATTTGTTCAGCATCTTTTGGGATTAGGGCAGAATATTTGCTTCTTTCACTGCCTTGAGCACCTTTTCCCATAATATTAATTCAACAACTTAGAGCCTCAAGAAGGATCAGAGACATCATTAATACAAAGAGTTTTTCTTTCTGCCTTGCTCCTGACTAGGCTTTTTAATAGAATAAAAAAATAAAAAATAAAAAAAGAAAGGAAAGGGGGGAAAAAACGGTCCTATTACTCCACATCACCCAATACCCTGAAAAATTTTATACAGACAGTATTAAGGCAGTATTAAGGTTTTTTTAAACCATGAATAAAAAGGATGACCAAATAGTTGACCTGCTTTAATATCAGCATAATAGTGGTAGAGTGGAAAAAAGCTACCACCAAAATGAAATAAATTTATTTATTTGGGAATTTTGCTCTTTCTGGAGTATAAAATGGTGGGATATAAACATGGTACCTAAGAAGAGCAGCAAATTTTAAACATGCTACTGAGGAAAAGAATAAAACAAGGACATCTCTGGGTAACTTAGAAGGTAGTGAGAGAAGGGATTTTTTTTTTTTTTTTTTTTTTTGACATCCAAGCCATTATTTTGAAAGCATGAAAAAATATGGATACAGAAGAGTTTGGAAAAACAGGTGTCTCTAAATGCTATAAGTAATGAGTAATTACAGTGAAGACAGTGAAATTATCTAGCTGGTGTTCATTCCTCATCACGTTAGGTTGCCAATTTCTTATGTATTTTTTAAAATGTTACCAAAGTCTCTAACTGTCTTTGGTTTGTTTTCAGCAATGGAGGATTCCAACAGCATAAAACACAACCATAGAATCATCAAGCATAGTCGATAATTTGAAAAAATCATCAAGCACAGTCAATAACTTGGAAATTCCTCTGTGAAAAATAAGTTGTTGTGGATGTTCTGTGTTACTGCACACTTCAAAGATTGATATAGTCCTTTTTTGGGGGGAGGGGTTGGGGTTTTTTTGGGAGTTTTGTTTTGGTTTTTTTTTTTTGTTTGTTTGTTTGTTTGTTTGTTGTTTGGGGGGTTTTGCTTTGTTTTTTTTTTAATTGCAAATGATATAATAAAATTTCTCATTTCCCATTTACGTAGCAACTTAATAATATTTAACAATTGCATTCCTTGTAATCATTATTTTGAGAACTAATACTAGTAACAAACATAAAATATTTCCAATGCATTTTCATTAGCATTATCTCAAAGCCCTTTACTTTTATCTTTTTAAGGTGTTAATGGCAATTAACTTCTGTAGGAAGGCCAGATGCCAAAAGACCTAACGCTATAAAAAAAGTTGAAAAACTTCACTGCTTTTATTCTAAAAGTCATCATCATTGATGCTGTTATCAAGAGATGAGAAATCAAAGCAGCTGAATCAATTTAAGGTGATACTGTTAAATAAATGTCCTTCAGAAACATTTTAAAACACAATATAAAACAGAGCCAATATCAATTCAAAACTATATTAGATCCAGAAACTAAAATTACAGAGCAGACTTCTTAAGGTTGCTGAGAAATTAAGAAATTTTGATTTCCAGTGGAGCTGGATATAACCAAAGATATTTGGTTTGGATATTTTAATTTATAAATCCCATGTATTTTGTATGTTGTTATTCCAAAGCAGACTTAAGGGATTCTAGTTCTCTTTTAAGACTATGGCATTTGCAGCTAAAAATGTAAATATTTAAATAGATATGAAATATTTCCTGGAAGCCACTGAACATTACAAGAGAATTTTCATTTGTTGTTGACATTTTGCTGAGATTTCAGGGTGAAAATGACTTTTTATTAGAAATGGGACGGTACTGATGGAATACCTAGGCAAATACAAGGATTACAAGTAATTTTCATCTGTTTGGTTGGTCTGTCTTTCTTGTGTACCCAGGCCAGGAAAGCTAGGTGGACCGTGGCATTACCATTCACACCTAAATATTATTATTATTATTATTATTATTATTATTATTATTATTTTCTCTAGATTAGAGAAGTCCACTAGATAAAGCAAACTAAAGGAACCCTTTTAAACAGAATTTTGATTTCTTCATTTTTATTTTATTTTTTGTTATTCTCGTGAAATGTACGAGCTCTTCACAATCTTTTCTGTGTCAGACATAAGGGGGGAAAAAAATGACACACACTTGTGCAGCTTATAATAACCACTGCAGGAAGATATACTTCCTGTCATCTTAGAAACAAGAGTAATGTGAAATTTCCTAAAACTGAAAAGTGCTGAAATGCAATCAATCAGAGAAGCTCTCACAGTAAACATGAAGCATTTTTGGGTAGGATTGCAGCCACATTCACTGCAAAATCATCTTATTTTCCATCTAATACAATATTTTTCTTTGACAAGGCACTTTACACTGTCTTCTTATATTGTCTTTATCACAAGTCTGCTACAATCTAGAGATAAATCTAACTTTATTTGGCCTGGAAGAGAGAAAAAAAATCATAGCAGGTTTAACTTTGCTCATTTTTTCCAACACAGGCTGGCTATTTTGCAAAAGCAAGCATAATGTTCTACAAAAAAGTTCCAAAGTGCTCATAATTACCTCCAGAATGAAGCATAGAGTGAGTATACCTTAATTAATTTGCATCCAAAGCAAAAGTCTGCAAGTTGTTATTGAAATATAGATGGAGGTCATCATACACCCGCTCTAAATTGATACTAAATTACCTGTGATTTCAGTTTTGAGGCTCATAATAGGGGGAAAAAAAAAAAAAAAAGGGAATAATGAGATGATATCACACTTTCCCTTACATATTACAGAATGACAGAATATTTCGGGTTGGAAGGGGTGTCTGGAGCATCTGGTCCAATATGGATTAGATATTGCTTTTTTAAAAGCAACAGAATTTTGACTATGGTATGATCACACCTATTGGACATAAGACTGATGATGTCAAAACTGCAAGCCTGAAGAATCTTGTGCCGTTCTAAGTCTTAGACTTATCTGTCATCTGGTAAAAAGGAAGACTCAATAATGGGGCGCATATTTTTCAAATGCATCCATGCTTTTAATTTTGAAGAAGAACCGCGGGTACAGAATATATGAACTTAGAGGGAAAATTTGTCTATGTGCTATTTATGCTATTAAACTGCGAAAACCGCAGTGAAATTTCCAGGTGTGTTTGATTTACACAGGCAGGTTTTGCAGCAGAATAACTGCTTTCACCTTTTGGATTGACAGACCATTGCAGCTGAGAGTGGAAGTACAAGAAGAACTCTGTCTGCTGAGTTAAATCACAGAACCACAGAATATTTGGGGTTGGAAGGGGTGTCTGGAGCTGATCTGGCCCATGCCCTGCCCAGGCAGATGTTGGATGGATGGATGGGATCCCCTCTGGCCCTTCCCTTCTCCAGCCTGCCCAGGCCCAGCTCCCGCAGGCTCAGCCCAGCCCAGAGATGCTGCAGAGCCCAAATCCTCTCTGTGCCTGCCCTGGAGCCTCTCGGGCAGCTCCTGGTGTCTCCTGTGCTGAGGAGCCCAGGGCTGGAGCCAGCCCTGCAGAGGAGCCTCAGCTGGGCAGGGCAGAGGGGCAGCATCCCCTCCCTGGCCCCTTCCCCAGGACCCTCTGCCAGCCCAGGGTCACCTTGTCCCCCAGCAGCACCCCCAGCTCCCCCCCAGGCTGTGCTGGCCCTGGGGCAGGACCTGCCCGTGCCCTGCTGGGAAGAACCTCACTGGCTTTGTCTCCACCCAGCTCAGCAGGAATTGTTATTTTAGTAGGGAAATACCTGAGTTTCATTGATAGAGAAACCATTAAACTCTGTTGTACTGAAGCTCCCCGCCTTATGCAAATTTTACAATTACATTGTATTTTATTAACATTTCCTCCTTTAAACTTCCTACACGATTCAGTCTAATGCACAAAAGAGAGGAGCCTTAAATTAAGTCCAAAGGCTTAGTACTTCTGAGGCAGAGCAGAGGCAATTTTATACTGGCTTATCCTTCATATCTGTTCAATTAACCTCTCGGAGCTTTAGAACAGAAGTCAGTGTGATGGGTGTCATTTGAATTGAACAAATGCCATCTCTCCATCAAAGTATTGACTCACATCAGCCATTCCAAGCCAAAATCAGGACTTTAAATGAGATGGACAGACTGAGCTAATTGTTGGTGTTTCAGAAACCTTCCCACACGGGCCACACGAAGCTTGAGTGTTTGACAAGCTCTTCCCGCTTGTCTGAAGCTGTAACTCTTAAAACGGTCAGTTTTGCGTGCAAAGTCAGTATTTTGACTTTTGTTGGGGGTGCATCTTGATGTAGGGGCTTCCCCAGGTTGCCCAGAGAAGCTGTGTTTGCCCCTGGATCCCTGGAAGTGTCCAAAGCCAGGTTGGATGTGACTTGGAGCAAATTAATTTTATCCTGTGGTGCACCATTTCATCTGAAACCAAATGAGGGCTTTTCAGCAAAAATTGGGCAAAACCCTTTGCAATTTTTTCAATGCCAGAATCTCATGTTACTTACCTACTCCTTGCAGGGTAGAAGGTGATTGAACACAAACTTTTAGGGTCACCTTTTTCCAAACAAGTCTGTGATAATCAGCAGTGAATTTGGACAATCTGGAAATCCGTGGTAAGGCTCACACTTATCCAAGGGGATCAGAATTTCAGGTTTTCTGTTTTATCCCTTAACTGATAGATCATTTTATGTGCTGTCTCAAAAATTCTTTTTTCTGGTATGTAAGATGCATTAAAATTCTCATGATTCCCTAATTCTCAGGATCTTTTTTAATAAGGTTTTTTTGAATATTGAGGGTCTTTCAGTTTTGTCAAATTGGCCAGCCAAGCTGAGGTGAATGAAATTATTTATAACTTTGGTTTCTCTTCACTGGTGACCTGTAATATTAAAGTTCTTATAAAACAGAAAGTTTTAATTAAAAATCTATAATTCACTAACTCAGGCAGAGAATCCACAAGGCTGCCATCACAGTTGCTGTTGATAATGGTATTTTGTGTATTCACCACCGGTCACAAGATGAATTGTGGTGAAGGATGTTTGAAAAAAGAAAAAGTGAATATCTGGTTTAGTATAAAATGTAAGCTGTCTTAAATCACTTCTATTTTCACATGTCTTTCCAAAAATCAGAGTTGAAATTCATGTAAAAATGAAAGAAAAAAAATATCAATTTCACTTTGAAACACCAGAAAACTTGTGCTGCATACCCAGAGCTATTCTATATGCCTTTGTAATGGAAACTCAGCAATGAAACACAGAAAAAGTCTCAGAAGTAAGGAAAAAAAAAAATCCCAACACACTTTAATGCATCACAGAAGGAGATAAGATCCCAAATATTAGGTCTGTAATCCTGAGAAAACCTGAAGATAGAGTTCTGGATATTGCTACTAAATTTTAGAAAAATGTGGATAGGCTGTCTCTTGGCTTTAATTTTCTTAAAATGTCAGATAAGTTTTACATTGCAGTTGGTTACAGGTTTCACTGCAAAATAACAATTAAGAAACATTTGAGCCTGTGAACAGTTTTTCATATCCAGACTCACAGATTTTTAGTATAAGAAAATTTTTTTAGTCCCACTTGAAAAACTCTTCTGAAGCTTCAATAAGAAGAAAAAATTTATTCAAAACATATAATAACACTGACAGATTTTTAGTATTAGCTTATAATTGGTATTTTGACTCAAAAGCATGCTTGCAATGATTATGCTTTGTAAAGAACCTTGGAGCATCGAGATATTTCAAAAACTTTTTTTTTTTAATATTTTATTTTTAAACCCTTATCTGTTAAAAAGAAATAAATATGAATTCTGCTTATTAACAGGAAAAGTGCTGAGATTAATTGAGGGTTAATGTTATAAGTAATTCAGAAACTGACCTCAAAATCAATTTGCTTGACTTTATATTACATTATCATCTAGGAGTTTAATTTGCACTCCTTTTCACTGGAATGAAAAGTTATAATCTCCTTCATTCCCTCTGATTTTGAAAATACCAAGAGTTTGTAGTGTATTTTGAACAGAGATTTCTTCATGTGCAAATATGATAAGGTTTGTTTAGAAATTTTTTGCAATGTTAGAAAATTATGAATAAAGTGCAGCAATATTTGATGGCACAGCACACAATGCATATAAGAACAGCACAGCACCAGAAATGCACTTTTTTTGTTTCAAACTGTCATTAATTAATATGCTGGGTAAATGAGGGGTCATTTATAAGCAGGGAGATTAATAAGTTGTGTGCAATGTCTTTACAGAAGAAGCACAGAAATCCCCGAAGAGATTTCTTGTTAACACACAGTACTGCACCTGTGTAAACAGGCAAATAGAGCTTGAGAGTCTGGCATTTAATTAAAAAAAAAAAAAAAAACAAAAAAAACCAAAACCAAAAAAAAAAAAAAAAAAAAAAAAAAAAAAAAAAAAAAAAAAAAACCACCAAATAAGGAGATCCACACCCAGGGACTGAAAAATAAAACCACATCTTTAAACAGTGACATCTTGCTTCAAAGTGAAATATAAGCCCCAGCGCCCCAGCATTGGGAACAATTTGTTCACAGGAATTATAATCCCTAATATTGCTGATTTCCAGCATGTTTAGAATTAAGGGACAGGTGCCAGGAGCAAGGACCACTGTCTGGATTTTGTCACGAGTCCCAGTGCTGGGTAAATGTGCCCAGCACGCTGAGAGCAGTTCAAACAGCCTTGTGACTGCAAACTCTCTTTCCATGCCAACTTAGCTCCCTTCACAGATTCATAATAATCGAAATCCATATTGATAGAATCACTGGATCAAGCAAATCAGGACAGATTTTATTTTTTTTTTTTCCCTTTAAATCTCAGTTTTTTGGAAACTTGGCCTTCAAACAGTGATGAGACCACACAGGATCCACTTGGATCCACGTTATTAATTAAGCAAGATTCCTGACTATAACCTGAGGCAATAACTATGTTTGGGTGTTTGCAATCATGGTTCTGAAGGAAAAACTGGCATTGAACCTGATAAGCAGATTGTTGATAAGGAGAATGGGTGATGGAGATGCTCTACACAGAGACAGATGGAGATTTGGACACTCCAAAAAAAAGCCTCGTGGTTCTGTGAAACCAAAACCAGCTCAGGGTCTGTGTCTGAAATGGAATATTTCATGAAAACTCTTCCTGTAACCTCACTGGAGTTTCCTCCTGTAGCTGAGATACAAGCAAGCATAGAAAGAGAGAAAATGACACTCAGGATGGAAATTAAATATTGGACCTGCATGTAAACACTCATTTAATTTCATTTAATATTTTGTAAAAAAAAAAAAAGAGATGTGAAAGAGAAGTATTAGCACATGAACAAGAGGGTAAAGAAGCTTACATTTTAAGTAGTGACTGCTAATATTTTACTTTCTGAAAAGTTATTTTCTACTTGCTTCAGTGTTTCTGTACTTTCACAACTAAACTACTTTACTTATTTGTTTGCTTGATGGATTCTTCTCCAAAGAGAAGCTATTGCAAAATCAATAGAAATTTTTTGGCTGTGTGAAAGGTTTGTATAACTATAGAAATCTACAAAATATAGGGTAATGGAAAAACCAAATAGCAGGTTTCTAACAATAAAATTAGATTAATAGTTCCCATATCTGCAGCGCAGCATTTTACAATCCAATAACCATAATTTTATTATAAAAGTAAAGAACAGTAAGGGTATAAAGTTTCCAAGATTTAAATTAACATCTTTGCATCAAGTGGGAAAGAGGATCACAGTGTGTTGAAACCTCTGACATCACTTTCGTTATTTGCGACTCCACTGATTTTTCAATGCAGTTTCTCCTTACTTTTACCTCTTGTTCACTTGAAGGTAAAGAGGTGTCTAAAAATTTTTCTTACACTGAGCATTGGTGCCTTTTAAAAAGGGGAGAAGGCAGATCCCATAATATGACAGCATATTTTACTTCTCTTTAAATTATTTGCTCCAGCCCCCACAATAAACTCCCTGTGCGTACCAGAAAGGGGATCATCCAAAAAACACACTTCTCTAGCTACTTAATGCCAAATTTTTACTATCTCATAATTTCTCAATTAGGATGGTTTTGACTGTTTACTGGTTCTTTAAGGGAGGCAGTTTAGATTTTTTAGTAATTTTTATTTAACTAGATGCCTCCTGTTAAAGGACAGTGTGGTGGAGCCTAGTTGAAGATTTGTTGAACGTGAAAAGTTATCCCACACTCCTGAATATATTGTCTACCAGAGAGGGTGAAAATTTCTATGGAGAATACGAGGAAAAGCCTATGGAAAAAAAGGATGTGCACATCCAGATGGTATTTTAGGACAGCATTTGAGCTTGTATAGCACAGATGAGCAGTTTTGGGAAATAACGCTTTTTGTTTGTTTGTTCGTGAAAAATATGAGCCTTTACGGAAAATTTCTGAAATCCTTGGAAGGCGAGCATTCAGCCTAGCTATCTCTCATGCAGCAAAATCTGTTTGTGCAATTTCAGAACGTGTATACTTATTTTATGTCATTCTTGTTTTACCCTTCCCTTGGAAAATGACAATGAAAGAAAAAACTTGCACTACGAGAACTTGCAAAACTCGGCTTCTTCTTCCCCCAAAAACAGGAGGAGGCAGAACGCAGGGATTGCCAAACATTCCCACAGGTTACAAAAAAAAAAAAAGCATTTTCAGTCAATTCAAAATGAAGTGTCAATTCAAGTTAATTCCTGATTTGTTTGTAAGACAAGGATGCAGTGGGGACAGTAGTTAAATTCTTCCTCCAGGTGGGTGCAGCTCCTTTTTAGAGCTGATTCTGCTGCACAGGAAATCAGTCACGTGTTCTGTGTAAACCAGCAGGAAGAAAAAATTCTGGAATTATGAACTAAATAAATAAAATTAAAAAAAAATGTACTTGGAGTAAAAAAAATTAATATTTGAGGATTATCACTTAATTTAATGGTGTTTCTCACATTGTCTGGATCCAGGAGGCTATGTAACTTCATTGTTATCTAAGACACACAATTTTCATAAACATCTGCATAACAACTGAAATGTAATGATGATGTACATTTAGCCTTAAACCTTAATATTGCACCATCAAGTATAAAATTTCTTTCATCTCTTTATTAGTAGTTTTTAAAAATATGACTATTGAAAATATAGGTGACCATGCTACTATTCTTGTTCATTTTTCTGTACATTTAAGCTTAGATGTTGCTGCAGCTCTTTGGAGATTCCAAGCAGGAAATTTCAGAGAAGTCCTGTACCTTGTTTCACAATGTCACTGTAAAGTGATAAGATTTGGCTGCAAATGAGGCTTTGTCAAAATCATATTGCCTAATATGCTGTAAAATTGATTTTTTTTTTTTCTGTAATTTTAAAGATAATGTAATCAATGATAATTATCTTTTATTAGAAAAGATACATATATATCCACAAAAATGGTTACAATAACCTCCAGGCTGCTATTCATTTTTAGAGATTAAACTGCAATTTCTGACCAGCCTCGACTTGGATGACACAGTTTTTAGGCAACACCCACTATTCTAACCCCTGTGGTGTAATTATAGCAGAACCACTCTGCAGCCATATCTATAATAAAGAAGCTTTTGTCCTTGTCTGGAAAAAAAATGGAAAACTGTCTTGATCTTTAGGTCAGCTTATTCTGTTAAATTCATCTAATAAAGGTACTCTCTGAGGTGGGACTGAAGCAGATTGAGATCTTTTTTGTAATGCTGACATCCTTCAGGCTAAGAGTCTTAGCTGTAAGTTTAGAAACTGAAATTATGACTTAATGTAACACCTTAATGCACTCTAAAACCACACTTTTTTTTGCAACATCTTGAATATTTCTTCTGCTCTTCCTTTCCTTTCTGAATATATAAAAGGGTGATGTGGAGATGACCTCAACATGACTGGGTAAAAGAGTTTTTGGTGGTGCCAACATGTTTAGGATAGGTTTGGGTCACACAGCTTGAACACACTTGCACAGACCATACTTACATTATTCCTGCAATAACTAAATACTGCAACTTTTTAATAAGTCTCTGTATGATTAAGCAACAAACTAGGCACATATAACCTGAAAATTTAAACCCCTTTATTTGCTTGCACGTTGGCCAATGTGCTTTATCTTCAAATTTCCCCCCTCCTCATCAAATCCCAGCACACTGCAATTTCAGGTAGTCGAATATTTGCATTTCTGTTTTGTCCCTGAAGACATGGCTGGTTAGCAACCTTTCTATTTTACTTGCAGCTCCAATATTTTCCTGCTCTATGGCCAGATGTGATGATAACTGCAGCGATGAATTGCATTGCAAGAGCTTTCATGGTTTTTAATAGTTGCTGGAGCTGTTCCGATTCTTCATCTTTATCTAAGCAGCGCTTCTTGAGCTCACAAGTGATGTTTATCAAAGGTACACAATAACATCTGGAGTCATCATCTAGAAATGGAGCTGTGAATAAAAAGGAAATTGTCTTTTCCAGTCTCTCTGATCTCAATCTGCCAAGACAAGCCTGGGATAAAGCATTTTATTTTACTGTGTTTCAATAAGACCTGTGTAAATAAAGAACATTTAATAGCATCCAAGCCATATTTAGAGCTAGACACAAGTAACAAAGTCCTAGAAAGATTATTTGCCCCCTAAATGTTTTCAATTCTTTCTTGCTATCCCAGAAATTTGCAGAAGACTGGCCCCATTTCCTCACCTGAGAATGTTGCTTGGTATATTAAGTTCTGCATCCATTCCTGGCCAAACAGGGTTCTTTAGTCTTTGAGGCTTGAGAAGTTTTGGTTACAGGTTAAGAAAAACCATCATTTTAATTGTGTGTAACATAGCCAGGGGAATGCAGTGCACCTAAATCCAGTTTTACATCCTTTAAACTTCACTTGAGCTTTGGGTCATTCTGTGAATTCCATTGCCAGTGTTGAGAACCTGAGGGTTTTTCAGCCACAAACACACCCGGGGTTGTCTCCAAATTTGCTCTAATTGAGCTATACTGCACCCAAAAACCCTTGCATGGAAAAAGATACAAAGCTGAGCAAAGTACCCCAGTGGAGTCTGTGATTATCAGCCCATTGCACATGATAATATTGCATTTTGTGGTGGTGATCCCCCACCTGGGATTTGCCTGCAGTAACTGCTAAACTTTGTAGCACAGAAAAAAATCTTGGTTAATATCCAAAGATTTCAGATTCTACTCAGAGAAGACTTCTGATGACAATGAGGCTTTTTCCAAAAAAAAAAAAAAAAAAAAAAAAAAAAAAAAAAAAAAAAAAGAGAGAGAGAGAGAGAAGCAAAGCAAATATAAAAACAGCAAAACAAAATACTACAAGACAGCACCAAAAACCACCCAAAACAAACCCCCCCCAAAAAAAACAACCAACCAAACCAAAACAAACTCCCACCAAACCCAACCCCTCACCAAAAACTCCAAAAAGCCCAAACCAACTCCACACACAAAAAAAAACCAAAAACAAAACAAACAAACAAACAAAAAAACAACAACAAAACAACAAAACCAAAAAAACCCCCCAACTTTATAATACCTCTGTGTGCACAGAAAATCAAACAATAAAACAAAATTAATATAGTGTTGTTTTTACCTGTGAATACACAGGTTTCTAGAGGAAATTGCTGCCTCCACTTATGCCATGGTCGTTATAGTGAGAAGAAAGATAGGAGAGCTTTTTCTCATTGTCCAAACCCTCTCAGAAGGGTGTGCCAACTTAATCAATGTATTTTTAAATCAGAATAAGGATTAAAAACTCCAAAGAGCAAGAAGAGCCTCTTCATATTAAGCTTGCAGTTCTGGTTTTTTTTTTCCCATCCTGCTCTTAATTGATAGCATCACACTAAAAAAGGAGATTGGGTCCTCATAGACTGTATGAAGGGAATAGCACAAAATTTACATCTGAGTGACTGGCAGTGACAAATTCAAATTCAATGTTCCTTTTTTTTTTTTTTTTTTCCCCCTCTTAAGATTATGAAAACGTGTCTAAGACTTACAATGCTTTCCTGAGTGAGGTAATGAGAAAACGCTTTTTAAACTTTTCCATTCTGTGTACTCACTTCAAAACATGCAAGCATCTATGACCTAGTGTGTTCAGTAATTAGAGCTGGGAGAAGCTAAGATCTGGTATTTCCTGTTTAATGCTTACTTGTGTCAGTAAAATATTTGTATGTCACTATTAGCGATGAATAGCAGCACTGACTGAAGTAAAATAATTTATTCTGAAATTTTAACCCCAGTTATAGTTCAGTGGGAAAATGCAATCATGTAATCTGCAATTAATATAAGTAACCATTGTTTTGCAATTATGGGTTATAGGTGATTAGAAAAACTTGGAATCAGAAACTAATGAAGTTCTTTGGGGATTCAACTTTGATACTTTTTTTCTTCAATAAAGGTGTTTTGTAATGCAACTGCTCTAGGTTTTGTTCCAATGTTGATTTACACCATTTTTGGAGTTTCTACAAGATTTTCCTTGCCTGGAATTTATTTTTAAATGGTTAAATTGTTAAAGAAATACCATGGAATATACAATGCATGAGTTTCATGTTTCTTTATTGAGGTCCCAGAACAAAAGGTGTTGCAGTGAGTGGTGAAGGGGAAAAGGAACTTGAGGAATATGGGTGTTGAGAAAAAGGGGATAGGAAGTTTTCCACCATCACAAAATACAGAACAATAATTCCCTACACATTTAAAGATTTTGGCTAAGGTTTTTATCTATGCATTTTATTAAAGATGCTTGTAAATTTAACGATGCTGCTCCCCAGAATAATGGAGTAATATAACACTGCTGTTACTAAACATTATTATTCCCAAGGATTTTGTGTAATAAATTCCAGTTTATTTGAAAATTTACTATGTATAAAATAGTCCCCAAACCTTTTTAACAAGAATTCCATCTGCATGGGCTTTAAAGTTTGTCAACATTAAATTCCTCCATCAGACCATCAAAGCACATGAAGCTTTTCTTCACACCGAACTTTCTTTTCATTAGAATAATTTTAGTACTTTGAATAAACTTTATTTCTGTTAAAGTTTAAAATGTGCAATCACCAGAAAAATCTTAGAACCTCAGGAAACAATTCAGGGAAGGAAAGATTTGACTCCTGCTTAAATTTTTCAGATTTTCAGATCAATAAATATCAAACTGGTCATATGTATATATTTATTCAGAGACAGTTATTCATGGCATCAGAAAATTAGTCTTCAGAGCTCGGTGGAAAGTTTGTGTTGATTTGAACACAAGGTCTGCGGATTTTTCCTTTGAGTCTAGATGCCCTATTCAGATCTCTTTCTCACAGTTTAAGCATTTAGATTTGTTAATGCCAATAGGGAAAACACTTTGTACAAAACCAATAATTTGTGGTGAGCAAAGACATTCAGAAAGCAATGGATTCAGGCAATTTATTTTGGTTTATTTGTGGGTTTTTTGGTTTTGTTTTCTTTTTTCCGCTTCTCAATCAACTCAAGATAAGAGCAAAATAATAAAATTGCCAGCAACAATTTCAAAAATTCAGCCAATCAGTTCCCTGTGACACACATAAAGCATCTTCTAACTTCTACAAGACCATTATGAGCAAATTTATAATTCAGCTAGGAGACATTTCAGAAGGGAATGGCTGTGTCAAAACCACATATTTTTGCAAGACTCCGCACCAAGTTCTAAACTGGAAAATCTGGAGATAAGGACTTAAATGTCTCATTTCATATTAAAGTGTTCATGTTTTCTAAGCCTGAATTCACATTTTCTAATGCTAAATCGGCAGCTATCAATAAAATTGGCAGTCTGTCAATAAGATTTTATCACTTTTTAGTGTGCTACTTTTCTTAACACCTCCAGCATGAGAGGCTTTTTGCTTATATTTGTTCATTTCTGTTTGCTATTTACTTACAGAAATGGGAAAAGTGCTTGGAAAATTTAAGATCAGCATTAGGAAAGGAACAATCTTGTTATCACGTCCTCTCATACACCTTATGAAAGGATTAAAACATACCCTTTGCTCAGCTGGTTTTAAAATTGCTTTCTCCCAACCTTTTATTTAAGTAATATCTCCAGGAATGGATGTTGCTAACATCTTAAAATCTCAAATATGTTACTTAATATGTACACAGATATTTCTAAATGCCCTTGCTCATGTTTCAAGAAACCATCACAGTGATTCTGATATTATTTCCACTTCTTGTTCAAGCCATTCCCTGAAACTTTCCTGACCTTCCATCTTCTCAGATGCACCTGGAGCTAAAATATTTTTTTAATTAATCCAAACGAAGTTAATTCAATATTAAAACTGGTGTTATTTCTTTGGAATTGGCTCTTTAGATACTAAAGAATCACCTCTTTGTATATTTACCTCTCCCTGCTTCAAGCTGGTGCTGCACTTTGCAGTACCAGGTGTGCAACTGAGGGGAACAGCAGTGGTGAAACAAAAATTTTGGATATCTCCTTAAGCATTCCAGCCTGTGCTCTGCCTTTATGGCTCTATTTCACACATGTGTAATGAAAAGACTGTTATTCCTAGACATGAGCAGAACATCTCTTTAAATAATGGTTTTAATATGCTGCTTCTTTCCTTCAGGAAATCTGTTATTCTCTGAGTAACTGCTCAGCCTGCTGAAGCAACTGGGTGCAGGCATCAGCATGTATGAGGAAATAAAAGAGCAAGTAAAGCTCTTGCTGCTTAAAAGCAGCCTCTCAAACAAACATGCCTCCTCTCCTGCTTGCCTGGAGTGTGCTGACTATAATTCCAAACAATTTCAACATTTAGGATGCCTTCTAAGCCTTAGCTCCGCGCTGAATATTTGGCCGAGTGCTGCAAGAGTCTTGTTCCAACTCGGAGTACAAAACAGATGCATCAACGCAATTAATCTTAAAGTAATTGAAAGGGGAGAGCAGAGCCACAAACAGCGACAGAGCATTACTTTCCTAACTGCATAATAATGAAGCAATTCCATGTGTGTACCACTTTGGGTCCTGATGAGACTGGTAATTCCTGATTTTCCATGGGCAGTGAGTGACTCTCTGCAAATGGAAGCCCATGCTGACAATGTCTACAGTTCAGGATTGTTATGTTGCATTAAGCAGCACTGTGCTTTTTGTGCCTTATTAATTATGGGGCCTCTCACTGATCCTGTGATAGTTTTTTTACCCCTCACTTTGTGAAAACACAGCTTCTTTCTAAGGCGCCCATCATGCTGAAGCAGCTCATTAACTCCAGTCTTCCTCTCTGTTTGAAATGACAGGCTTTGCTAACTAACTTTAGATGTAAGGTAATAAAGTTTTATCTCTTTTCACAGTAATCCAAGGCAGTTCATCAGGCACTTCACTTGCAGACAAAAAGCTAAACAGACTCGTGCACATCAGGAATCCTCTGTACATCACATGCCCACAAAAATCTAATTTGAATGAGGGAAATTGCGAAGATCAAAACTCACAGAAGCTCATGTACCACAGAGATAACAGAGCTTTTCTCCCCCATCTCTCCAATCTTCTCAATTTAGAAGGCCTGAAATTTCATCTCCTAGATTTTTTTTTTTTAATTATTCTTTTTAACCTCATTGCACACTCATTTCATACAAGGCTGGACTTTTCTGAGTCATGTGAGGCAGAGAGAAGGTCAAGATGCATTCCCATAATTTAAAGGATAGACAGTTCCCAAGGGTACAGTGTAGTGAATAGCAGATGATGAAGTGAGGGAATAAATTTTGTATATCTCAAAAAAAAAACCCAAACTGAATAAAACAAACAAAAAAAAAAGCACCCCAACAACAACAAAACAAAACAAAAAAAAACCACAAAAAACCACAATAAACCAAATAAAACCCCCAACCAACCAACCCCTCCACACCCCCCCAAAAAAGCCAAACAAACAAACAAACAAAAAAAAAAACAAAGAAAAAAAAAACCAAAAAAAAAACCAAAAAAAAAAAACAACCACAAAACCACATAGGTTGAACTAGCATCAATCTTTTTTGTCTGTTCCTACTAATGAGTTTTCTTTCAGAGCATGGTGCACCTTCAAACCAGTGCTTTGGACCCCAGGGTTTAGTGCAGACCTCATTTTTGGCATTCAGTGTTAAGATCTGATGATTATTAGAGAGAGATGCCTCTGCCTGAATTCAGTCCATATGCTGCACTTGGTTGTACAGATTTTATTTAACAGCAAATGTGAGGTAGAGAGAGGGAATAGAAATAGAAAAGAGAGGGGAGGGAGATGAAGAGGAAGAGGGAGAGAGGCACCATAGTTGAAAGGTGCTCATTACCTCTGTGATCCAGTGGCAGAATAAAGTTAAAATCTGAGTTAAAATCTCCACCCACTGCACCCAGCCTTCTTTATTCCTCCTTAGATCTCATTTGGAAATAGCACCACCTTTGACTTATTTCAAGTTCCTGCCAGCTGGTTTAACAGGAGGCACATTGGTCTGGGAGTGGGCTTTGGTGGTTTTGGCTTCTTTATACCAGAGCAGGCAATCTCTGTCAGTGATCTTTACAGGATAGTTCTAATTTTTAAGTTTCTTACATTCAGTTAACTCAGTTTTGCTCCAGAAGCTCATCACGTGCTGGGTGGAGATGCTGCTTACAGCTTGTGTGGCATGGTGGTCAAAAGAGAGCTCTGCCCTCCAGCTCATACCACAGAGGGGTCTCATCCAAAGACCCTGTGACACCCTGAAGGCTTTCTCCTGCTTCTTCATCTTCCATTTAATCTTCTGCTCTTCCCTTCTTACTCTGCCCCTATGGCTGCCCTGCTTTTCAGAAGTTCTTATGCCCCTTAGTGAAAGATAAATGGGTTATTACTGATCCTTATTTTTTCCTTTTTGTCCCCCTAAACTTAGTCTTGGGCCCTGGCATTAGCTTTCACCACATTAAGAAAAGCAAGATGCAAAGGTGCTGCCTGAAGACTGAACAATTCAATCTCTGCTGTGAGAACCAGAAGGTTTTAAGCTGGTTTTAAGCAGGGAGTTTTGTCTTGAGAGCAGCATTTCAAGCCTTATTTTTTACATAAACATTAGGTTTATGTTCATACATAAAACCTAATGTGATGGAGGTGATGACCCTGAGCCTGAGCAAACACAGTTTCATCCAGGGACACCAAAAGAGGAGGACATTCAGCTGCTGCTTCTGAGGGAGAGCTCAGGATTCCTCAGGAGCACACACAACCCTGGCAGGCACAGTCATCACCGAGGTGTTGGAACCCCAGGGCTGCAGGTGCTCTGCCTGACACTTCATCTTGGTCCTGTCAGCCTAGAGACTCCCAAAGGAGCTCATCTAAAGTCTTTAAAGCCTTTCTGTTCATCTGTGGGGATCATTCCTAAGCCTCCTGTAAGATTTTGAGCGCTGGTTCAGCTTCAGTTTTGGACTAAAGCTCGGAAGCATCCTACTGCCAGACTTGTGCGCAGTTAAGGGCTTCAGTTCAGACAGCTGAGGTTGGATGGACCTGGGTTCCTTCAGCTGCAAATTGCTCAAAACAAGGATTTTGGTGTCCATCCCAACATTTGTGGGCATTTGGGAATGCCCTCAGGGTGGGGTTGTTGGGGTGTGCTGGGCAGGGCCGGGGGTTGGAGTGGATGATCCCTTCTGTGACTCTTGAGTTTTCCGTGTTCTGCAATTTCATTGATGTGCTGAGAGCAGTCTCATCAAATGCCCTACACCTTTCCTAAAGGCCCCAGCTCCAAAGAGAGCCCTCTCTGATGGTTTCACAAACTGATCTTGGGGCTAGAAGGGAGCTATTCCTACCCCACACTTTTCACTGGGCATCTTATAGAACACGGGCCCCACTGGCCCTGTAAAGAACCACAAAATTCAATTGTTTTACTGCTTTCAGTGACCCATTTTTGTTCTATTAGTCTAGGACCCTTTCTGTTCCTGTTGGGCATTGCCTGAATAGGCAAATTTTAATCATCAGAAGAGAAGGAAATTAAAGAGTTTGCAGGTTGTTATGGCCCTGCACAAGGCTCTGTTTAGTTCCCAAATAGCACTTTTTTAGGGAATAGATTTACAGCCACAGCTCATCCTCTGAGCTCTGCTGGTGTGGGAGAGCAAGGGCAGCTTCTGAGGTGGTAGGAACCTTCTCTGGTGCCAAAGAGGTGTATGTGATCAGGCTGCAGATTCCTGGCAGCTCTAAAAAAAAAAACCACTTGGCCCCAGGATGGGGACAAATGGGAGTCTTGTCTTGTCAGTGGAAAAGCAAAAAGTTGCACATAAAGTCATCCGCTATTTGGGTGGTGAACACAGAGATTTCTTGCTATGCTCAGAGCTGTACATGCAACAAAAAAAAAAAAACAAAACAAAAAAAAAAAAAAAAGCTCTTCTGCAAAGAGAAAGAGGAAAAAAGAGGGACTGACTAAGGATCAATATTATCAGCATGTGCTTGATGTGTCAAATCTTTTCCCAATAATCAAAATACATCATGTCAAACAACTCACAGGACATAGGGAGTAGGCATCTGTTTTCCCTATGGAGCAGGAAGACGGGTCTTTTTCATTAATAAAGAACATTTCTCTCTGAAAAATCTTACACAGGCAAAATGAAGTTGCTTCATTTATTTTCCTGAGGTGCTAAACCTGGTTCAGAAAAGAGCCCAGGCATGGCTGCAATTATTTTTGTAAATAACACATGGTGCAATTTATTCCTTTTCCTACAAAAATTGGCATAATTACAAAGTGCTGTGAGCTTTCCAAATTATGTGACAACTTTTCTGGTGCTTGGAAACAAAGACCCTCTTTTCTCTGGAAGTATAAAATTGTCTGTATTAAGGAGGAAAATTGGGAAGTTTTACTCTGGATTAACACTCCCAGTGCCTGGTTACAGGTGTGTATGTGTGTGTATGCTAGGGTGATGAAATGTATGACATGCTATTTTCAAATTACTTCTTGTGATCCCATTTAGTTTGGAATAAGCTATGCCTATGGGAAATGACCTGTTATTTTCAATCTGTTCCGTTTAATAAATTGGCACTCTATAGGAAGGGTAGTTTGATCATTCCTTACATGATCCTTATTTGCATAAATAGGAAATGTCCCTTTGTATGCCTTTTGAAGGGTGTTTGTTTTATTATCTGTTCATTGCTAGAACATTGTCAAGGCATAATAATCCTGGTCCACATTATCTTTCTGGCCTTTTATTGCCTTTTCTTTCTGTTTGGATGTTTCCTTCTGCTATGAGGAAAGGAAACCATAAAGAAATGAATGTTCTTAATAAAACTTGTGGGTTTTTTTTTTTTTATTTTTTAAAGTGTATACAGCTGCCATAAACAGGATAAAAATTAAAGTGTCTTGAAAACAAAACAACTGTTCTTACCAATAACACAAATTTGCTACCATTTCCCCAGAATTTTGCAGTCTGTAATCCTGTGACTACGTGAGAACTCTTGCTCTTGAAGACTGAATTAATTCTGCTTTAATCTTGTCAAACTAAACTCAGATTGGGTAGTCTTTGAGCAGCAGTAAATACAGTCTCAGACACTGAGGAGAATTAAGTCTGAAAAAGATAAAAGCAGCAAATGTTTTTTCTATGACATAAGGCTCTCTGAGAGAGAAGATGTTCTGCAGGGAAATAAATTATTTGGAAATTAGGCAGTAGATTGAATATAACACTTAATTAGCTGATTGGGCAGACAACTACAAGAGGAAGAAATGGCTCAGGAGTCAGGTTCTGTGATACAGAAAATGGCTCCAAAATATGAATTCAGAAAAAAAATTTGGGTTGCTGAGTGTGTAAAAAGACTTAGAAAGGTGGATATCTCATAGTGGCATCTCCTAGTGATGATCTGCTGAAATCCAAGCAATTTTGGTGTCTGTCTTGTAAATCTGGTGCCTACACATGCCAGACATCCTCTTAACTCACATGAAGTAGGTTTCAGTCCCAGAGTTACTGCAGCTGTGTGCCATGGTGCAGGCATTCATGTCCTTGTCTAAAATTAGGCAGGGGCAAACCCAGTTCTCCAAATGCTCCGCCACACTTTGGCACATCCTCAGGAGATTAGACCTGGAACGCATTGATTGTGCCCACTTTTAAGCAGGGCAGAAAGCTGGGTGCCTAGGATTCACAAAATCAGGGAAATCATGGGTTGGGAGGGATCTTAAAAACCTTCCATTCCCACCCCCTTCCACTTCCCACACCTCCCACTGTCCCAGGCTGCTCCCAGCCTTGTCCAGCCTGGCCTTGGGCACTGCCAGGGATCCAGGGGCAGCCCCAGCTGCTCTGGGCACCCTGTGCCAGGGCCTGCCCACCCTCACAGCCAATTTTTTTTTTTTTTTTTTTTTGGTATTATTTAATCTCTGTCACTTTGAAGCAGATTCTCCTTATTCATTCTGGAAATTTACAAGGTGTTCTACGTGGAGCTTGAAGACATGTACCACTCCTTTTCACATAAGGTATGGCACTTTCTTTTAAAGAATTGCACAGAAGATTTGTTCCACAGACTAACATTAGATCTGTTTCTTTCTTTCAAGAAATGAAACGTCTGGCTTACCCATAATTTGGTGAATTATTACTTTTCAGCTCAATCTGAGAGAACTGTTTGAATTCTCAAGCATATCCTCTCTTCTTCCAAAGGCACACCATGTTTGCACCCAGTGAAATGGTTCTGCAGTAGCTAATTATGTGGCATATTTGGAAAATGTGGTGCTATTGCATGGTTGCTGTGTTTAAATTTGAGTTAGTTGGGTTTCCAGGTGTTTGTGTTCCAAATGGTGGACAAAATTTGCCAAAATATATCCACTTAATGTCCCTTTAGTGGAAATAAAAAGTAATTTTCACTACTAGTGTGCCTTTACTAAGAAAGTATAATGAATTCTTGCACATATGCTCTATTATATGCCACAGTTTGTAGTTCATGTAGAATGCAAAAATCTTGATGTCTGCTTCTTATCCTTTTCTTCTCAGGACATTCTTATTTGTCATTTCTGCCCTCTTATCTCTTACAGTAATTATTAGATCCTGCAAAGGCAAGCAGGTACAGCAAAAGGCCATTGATAAAACCTTAAATTAACCTCTAAATTAGTATTATCAAATAGGTCTCGACTAATTTGGAATTTTGAAGTGTTAACAATTAGCAGTCAAGCTCTTGTTAGGCTCATTAGCCAGTCACAAAAGACTGAAACACAAAAGATTAGAAGAGAGGAAATAAAGTGACAGAGAAAAAAAAAAAAAAAGAGAGAGAGAGATAGAACAAAGGAGTGAGAACAGAATTTTAAGTCATTCATATGATGATATTTAGGCCCTTGGATTTACTGCTGTCAGTTAACTCCCACCCAGCTTACCTGGAGGCACAGAATAATGAAAATTTCCATGCCAGCAGCAATGCCCATGAAACAGGACAGGGAAGGTAGGATCAATGTGTCTACTTAAAAATGATAAATCTCTACACCTTTCTTCAAAGAGTGTCTTATATGTAAAATGTTGTTGTTGTTGTTGTTGTTGTAAAATTTGTTCATTGGTCCCATGAGCCTGTTCCTTGGAAGAAACAAAAAAAAAAAAAAAAAGGGGAGCTGAATATGAATTTTTCATTGCAAAATTTCAATAGTTAAGTGAAAGGATGAGATAGCTCAGGATAACTAGAAGAAGACAGGGGAATGATGTGCAAGAGCTAAGCAAAGTGATTCAATCTAAAAGGTGGTGTTATACCACCTGTTTTTAACAACAGTGGAAATTTCAATGTCTAATGTCTTGCTTGATATTCATGATTATGCGTGGCTTTTTATTTCTGTGAAAAGTCTGAATTGATGCGATTTTTGACAAAAGTTTGTTGGTGTTTCCTGATGATACAGAACTAGGGTGGGGTGCCTGATCCAGCTGGAGGCTGGGCTGGCGCTCAGAGGGAGCTGGGCAGAGCTGGGTGGAGACAAAGCCAGTGAGGTTCTTCCCAGCAGGGCACGGGCAGGTCCTGCCCCAGGGCCAGCACAGCCTGGGGGGGAGCTGGGGGTGCTGCTGGGGGACAAGGTGACCCTGGGCTGGCAGAGGGTCCTGGGGAAGGGGCCAGGGAGGGGATGCTGCCCCTCTGCCCTGCCCAGCTGAGGCTCCTCTGCAGGGCTGGCTCCAGCCCTGGGCTCCTCAGCACAGGAGACACCAGGAGCTGCCCGAGAGGCTCCAGGGCAGGCACAGAGAGGATTTGGGCTCTGCAGCATCTCTGGGCTGGGCTGAGCCTGCGGGAGCTGGGCCTGGGCAGGCTGGAGAAGGGAACGGCCAGAGGGGATCCCATCCATCCATCCATCCATCCAACATCTGCCTGGGCAGGGCATGGGCCAGATCAGCTCCAGACACCCCTTCCAACCCCAAATATTCTGTGGTTCTGTGATTTAACTCAGCAGACAGAGTTCTTCTTGTACTTCCACTCTCAGCTGCAATGGTCTGTCAATCCAAAAGGTGAAAGCAGTTATTCTGCTGCAAAACCTGCCTGTGTAAATCAAACACACCTGGAAATTTCACTGCGGTTTTCGCAGTTTAATAGCATAAATAGCACATAGACAAATTTTCCCTCTAAGTTCATATATTCTGTACCCGCGGTTCTTCTTCAAAATTAAAAGCATGGATGCATTTGAAAAATATGCACCCCATTATTGAGTCTTCCTTTTTACCAGATGACAGATAAGTCTAAGACTTAGAACGGCACAAGATTCTTCAGGCTTGCAGTTTTGACATCATCAGTCTTATGTCCAATAGGTGTGATCATACCATAGTCAAAATTCTGTTGCTTTTAAAAAAGCAATATCTATTCCATATTGCACATGACCTTGAGGTGTTTGACAGATTGAAGGATGCCAAGGAGGTTCCATATTGTAATACTAAAGAAAAATGGGAAGTATTTAGTTTTTTTGATGTATCATAATTTTTTCCTTCCTATTCAGATTATTATTTTTTTTTTAATGGGAGAGACAACTCCAAGATTTTTAACTTGGATCTCTGAGTTTTATGCCCATTAATGCAAATTAATTTGAAACTACAAAATTCTATAGATGGAGCATATAACAGGAAGTTACAGGTTTTGTGTGACTTCCTAGCATATTAACTTTCTGCATTATTTTATTTTATTTTTTTCCCTGTGTAATCTTTTAGTCCGTGATCATAGAATCTGCTGGTTTCGCGCATTTGCTTTGGGATACACAAAGGACTTTAAAAAGCCTTCACAGTTCATCAGAATCAGATCATTGTCCATTAGCTGGAACTATTTCCTCAGATGCAGTATCTGAAAAAACGTCGTGGTCCTCGATAGGAGCCTTCTTCCTTTTTACACAGTGCAAATATTAAGCTTCAAATTGCTCAAGCAATGCCCTGCAAACCTGCTGGAGGCACCACTTTTCAAGATGTGAGGTTGGTTGTTAACCCTGGCTGTGATTCAGGGCACTTTGGAGGATGAGAGGAAATTCTGCTGCCCTTTACTTTACAGGAAAGGAAGTTTACTTGTAAATACAATTATGCATGGGACATATATATTACTTTTTCACTCTCTTTTTCGGGTTGCTAACTTGAATGAATGGATGATGGTAGCATTCTTCAATCTCATTAATGAGTTGTGCCCAGCAGTACCCCAAAATACTTTCTGTGGGGAAGCAGTTGTCTGAACATTACTCCTCACCCTGCTTTCAGCTGCCAGCAATGTTGAGGTCATGCTGAACATCAGATAAGAAGTCCCAAAAAGCACAAAATATTCACTCAGTCTGAAAGGAAAAATAGTTTCTTAATTCTAAATTCCTAACTTCTTCCAGGGTTTCTTTGCCTTGCTGCTTCTATTTAGTTTTTCACAGCTGTTGCAGATGTATGGGAGGGAAGGGCTCTACTGTCATCCAAATTTTTAGCTTGGTGCGCATCTCCTTCCTATCCCAAATTGAAAAGAAAAAAATAGTTACTTAACTTCTCTTTGATGTAAAATAAGTTGTAGTGAAACTCTCAGCATCAGAACTTCATTGCAGTTCTGGGAGCAATGGCATGGCTTCTGGCACTGAACCTGTTGGTAAAACCAGGGAAAAAATACCTCTGCCACAGCAGCTGCAAAAAAAAAAAAAAAAAAAAAAACAAACCTCGACTTTTGACATTTTAAGAAAATATAATTAGATATTTGGAAACAAATCAGTTTTTCCCAAGAGATTAAATCACAAATAGGAGAGGGTTTTAGCCAATATTCCTCAGCATCCTTTCCAACATCTTTTTATTTAGACTTAAGCAGTGCTGGGTTTGGATAGAATCAAATAGCAATAAAATGTTGAAAAGAAAGGATTTGGTTAAGGAGGCATTTGTGTTCCTTCTCGTAGCTGGAAGAGATCAACATTTTGCAGAGAGACAAAAAGAGAATTGTTTCTCATTTCAGCTGGGTAAACTTTCCCCGCCTTCTTGCTCTGCACTCAGAGGGATGCTCTGCAGTTGAAAATGTCCCAGAGAGTCCTGCATGGTCCTGAACCACAGCACCAAATCCTCCACGATAATCTGAGTGAAAAGTTCAGTTTTGTGGGAATTCATCTACTTGGGTGAACTTTTCCTACCATCCAAAGGCATATCCTACGGCACCACAGCAGCCTTTGAATTTCCTCAGGGGACTTCAGTAACCATTTCTTCAAGAGAGCTGAACCTATAGCAGCCTTTAGATGAAGGTTTTTTTTTTTTTTTCATGATTCACGTCCTCAAAGAATTCCCCAGGCCATTTTCTCCCTGTCTAGATGGGAAACCAATGAGTTGGAAATTATGTGAGCACACCTAATTTTCAAACATTTCAACCTTGTGCTTTTTATTGCTCCAGTAATAATTTGAAGGAATTCATCATCCTCTCCAAGATCAAGATTTCTGGGCACACTTCACAATCAAACTGCTCTAATCCTTCAAGCTAACCTTTCAAGTTATGTATTAAAGTTGATTACATTTTGTGTCGCGTCGAGAAAATTAATTCGGTCAAGATAAGAACCTCTTGAATGTTTTTTTTTATTGCTTTCCTGGAACCAGAGCTGAAATGTTGCAAGGGGAGGGGGCGGTGGGGAAGGATCAAGGCTGAGTAATACACTTGTTAAAGTGTCTGCTTCTTGTCACACAAATCTTTCCTAATGGTCATTTCACTATTTCTTCCTGTTTACCAAGAAAGGCAGGCTATGCTAAAGCTGCACGATACTGTGGATGGCCAAGAGAGAAGTCTGAGGGGAATGCTTAAAATATTTAGGCATGGAAAATAATTTGTGTTTCAGAATACTCTTCTTTTTTTCTTTTTCCCTCTTTTTTCTTTTTTTTCCTTTTTCTTCTTTTTTTTTTTCTATTTAACTATTATTATTCACCTAAAAGCAAAATTTTTTGGTGTACCTCAACCAGCTGTCACTCCATAACAAAGTATTGTTTTGCCATCTCTCATTTTCCAGCTTTCCCCCATAATAGCCCCAAAATAAAATGGACCAAAAATTAAATGGGGTAGTAATGTCCAAAACCCTTAAGTACTAGTAGGAATCAAAAAAGCTCCTTTCACTGAAAGAGGGAATGAAAGTGCACAAAGATAGGGGGAAAAAAAAATTTAACACAGTGGGAAATAAAATAATGTGCGAGCACTGAGATTTGTCTTTCAAATGCTCTGCATGAGCATTCAAGTTTTACAGCACAGAAGAAGTATGTGATATGATTAACATGCTATTTGTTGAACATTTAACTAAGTTATAGTTACTGCAAATTCTGAATTCTCGTGCAAACACAAGCATTAATGTGCTCATCACGGCTGCCAGCTTCATTTAATCCATTTGCTTCAATAATTAACAACAGTAGAGGTTGAGGTCCCAACAACACTTTAACCTGGCAGGAAAAACAGGTAAATATTGAACAGCTACAGGCACCTTCCACAGAAATCATTAAGTGGGGATTATTTAAGGCACACACGTGGAGGATCTGGTATAGTTTGAAAGCAAATTTTCCATGGCTTTCAAGTTCCCTGAAATCACAGAAAAATGATAAAATCATATTCGTTTCTCCATAGTATTAAATACTAAAAAACTGAGGACCAGAAAGATTCACCAAAGCATAAACCCACTCAAATATTCTATGCATGGCCAAATATTAACATGTATATGCATTTATCTAGGGATTACTCTTATCACTCAATAACTTATGTATTTACTGTATATTTGTCTCTCAATAACTTAGGAGTTCGCCATAAACAAGATTGGTTTTGGCTGATTTTGTGTATCTCACATTTGTGTATGTAGTTGTACATTCAGTGGGAAAATGTCATATTTAGTTTTCTGTCTTCAGAGTCACTTTTATGCTGTGGAATGAGGGTTCCAACAGTTTAATTTTGTTTAGAGGTTCCTCCTTCATAGTCATGAGCATAAGGTCACAGACTCACAGAGCCATTTGGGTTGGAAAACCCCCCTAAGATCCCCAGCACAGCTGTTATCCCTTCTCTACACCACTGTTGTGGTGAAAAAAACCAGGATCAGAATTGAAAGGAATTGAGCAGTTTGCCACAAAACTAACTTGGGAAATTTTGGGAAGTAGATGAAGTATTAGCACTCAATTATTCATAATTCTTGTTACCTTTTTTTTTTTTTTTTTTGAAAGAGTCAGATGCATATTCAGCTACTTTAAACACCTGCCTATTTAAAACTTCCGTATGCCACATATTTAAACTCTACAAATAAATAAAAACTAGAAAAAAGTCAAAGAGATAATCTTTTTCAAAAACAAAAAGTCTATGTCTATTTAAAATAGACATAGTCTAAGACATAATCTTTTAAAGATATAAAAATTGCACATGCTGCTTACAGTGAATTGTGTATTAATCCACCAATCTCCCACAAAAATTCAAAAATTGCTGCTGAAATTCGTGTCACCTAGGTTATATCTTTAATAGGATGTCTCCTGTAAATATATCCTTGTCTAACAGAAAACATCAATAAGGTTACAAGAAAATTGCTTTCAGCTGTCATTCAATAAAAAAGGGAAAAAAGAAAAAGGAAAAAGAAAAAAGAAAAAAGACGAAAAAAAGAAAAAAGAAAAAGAAAAAAGAAAAAAGAAAAAAGAAAAAAGAAAAAAAAAAAAAGAAAAAAAAAAAAAAAAAAAGAAGAAAAAAGAAAAAAGAAAAAAAGAAAAAAGAAAAAAAGAAAGAAGAAAAAACAAAAAAGAAAAAAGAAAGAAGAAAAAAAAGAAGAAAGTAGAAAGAAACAAGAAAAAAAATAGAAAAAAGAAAAGGAAAAAAGGAAAAGAAAAAGGAAAAAAAAAAGAAAAAAAAAAAGGAAAATAGGAAAAAGCAAAAAGGAAAGGACCCATTTTAAGTTAAAAATAAAATATAGATGAATAAAAACAAAACCAAAATAAACATACAAACTAAAAAAACAAGCAAACAAAACAACTGCCAATAAAACTCACTTATACTCCCAGTTCCCTTCATACAGCAGTGCACCAAAACACTTTGAGTTACTAATTTGAGTCAATTCATCATGATGCATAACATGTTTTTACACCCCTTTAATGGAATGATTGATTTCTAGCCACAGGCCAGTCTCACACACCAAAAAAAGAAAAAAAAAAAAAAAGTTAAAATTTTCTTGATTTGCTGTTATTCTTTAGTATTTGAGGATCAGGATGGTCACACACCAGACAGTTCCTAAAAGAAAATGGTGTCACATTTAATGCATCTGTGGTGGATGCTCTGAAATGCAGCACGAGATTGCAGCTATTTCTTCCCAGTTCAGCTAAAACATACGAAATTCCAAAATATTAACACACAGATTGCCTCCTGAAATGCTGAACATCAGCATATTAGGCAATTGTTTTTTGTTGTGAAGCCTTATTTTTTAACAGCTCAAAAAAGTCTGCTGGAGGGAGGAATACAAACAGCAAAAGGAGAAACAGGTTTTAGGAAAAACCTTGAAAAATGAAGTAACTCTTTACCAAGTTCAAACATTAACCAGTATCAGATTATTTCAGACTATATTGTAAATAAATGACCAAAAATTCATTATACTGTAGCAGGGGCTTCTTGGTGTTTAATCTGATGCAACAGCTTTCATCACAAACCACGTGATTTCAGCTTTCAACATTTTCCATTTAGACAGGAAAACTTTGAGCTTCTGCAAACATGCATGTACTTACTATACTTTCTTTCAAGGTCTGATGTTAATTTGCGTTCAGCATCCAAGCCTGGTTTCATGGAAGTGTAAAGATAGAAAGAATATTTGATGGGAATGGATTTGCATTCCTTTGGGGTTTGTTCTTCAAGGGATTTTCATAATTTAAAGGAAATATCTGTGCTTCACGGGTCAACACAAGTCTTGTGTGGTAGAAGTAACAGGTTCTTATATTCCCACATATCTCACACACATTTGTAAAAACTTCAGTAAAGAAATTCTGCTGTGGAGAAGTGTTTTGTGGTGGTTTCTGGATTTTCTGTCTCCCCAGATTCATTCCAATCTACCAGAAAATGTTGCCTTTCTGCATAGCTTAACCTTTTACAGTTAAGGACTGCATTGAATCTCTTCCAAGTGCAAAATCTTTTTATATTTCATTGCAAAGTGAAAATTCAATTTAAGAGTTATCTTTAACCTTTGATGTTGGGTATTCAGGAGCCAGAGAAGTTTAGAGCATTTATAAAAGCAAATTTGTTCCCATTATTATTTATAGAAGAACAGGTAATCTCATTACTCTATTGTATTGCATTGTCACAGGAACAAGGAGAAGGACAAACTTTTAGACCTACATCTAACTTGAGACAAAATAATGCCACACACTTTGTGACTGCTGATGATGGGTGGGTAATGACTTTATTATGTTTTCATAAATTATCTATATGTTTACAATTTGGAGCTTCAGCTCATTTAAAATTCAACTTCCCCACGTTGCCCTGGCTGAGGCTACAGAGGGGACCGTAATGGAGTAACAGGAGTACAAATCTTTAGGTTTTCCCTTCATATCCAGAGGTGAACAGAGGCATTCAAAGCACAGAACTCATGAGGAAATGTGGCCAAGACCTGGGGGATGGAAGAGATGGGAAAAAGTATTGATCTTTGTAGGCAGTTAGATAAAAAGACTGATAAAATTGTTACTTTTGTCACATTTAGCCATGGAAATCAAGCCTTGAATCAACTTTACAGAGGAAGCTTAGAACACAACTTTAGGCGCTGCTGTCCTGTGCTTGCCTGCTGATTTCATGAAGCAAAATGTCCTGGGGGTACACTAGACTTTGAATTTTTAAGGTGAACAAAATATTCCACTCTAATTAAAGGCAATGGGACTGTAACTGCCTTTTACAGATGAACAATCAGAGGTTTACTGCTTTAATAGCCACAGCAGATTTTTTTTTTAATTTAATTTAATGAAAGAGCACTTAAACTATTAAATTCCTTGCTGAACTGCTGCAAACAACCACATGCTTAACATTTTAGGAAAAAGCCAGACCACTCAAGTAAGCACCCTCGAAAAGAAAGATCTCAATATTATGGTCCCACTTGGAGAGGAAATCTTACAAAATGTGAACAGCATTATATTAATTATATTAATAAACTATAATTCAAGGACACACCTAATGTGTAGTCGCAAATATGAAAAATTGGAATGAAACTGGAGCTGAAAAAGAAGCCACACTTCAAAGAATGAGCTTGTTACTTCATTGTTAAATCACATGGAAAGCTCTTAGCTGAAATGCAGACTTGGGGGAAAGGACAAAAAGACACAACACCAAAATTTCCTGGCCCAGATTGAAGGGGAGAGACAAAGAAAGAAACCCAAGTGGGAAATTTAATGCCACCAAAATAGCAAAATTATTAGGTTCACACATTTGCAAGATTTAAACAATAACTTCCTTCGTATTAAAAGAAGCTCCACTGAATGAAACTGTATTTATTAAATACAGTTTCAAAGTTGTGTGGAACAGTGGATTTTTAATGATTTTTCATGGCTAGTGTAACTAACACTAAGAGCAGGAGAAAAAGAAATAAGAATTCTCATTGGATAAATCTCACTTTCCATATCACTGCAGTAATGCAGCATACTCTACTAAACTCTCTGGACACAGTTCACAAAATCACATTAGAAGAACAGGTTAAATAGGCTAGGAGTTTCATTTATATAATGCTTAACATTCAGAAAGCTCCTCCAATTAGTTGATCACTTATGACTTCTTGCATTGTGAAATGGCTCCCTATGAAATTAGGAGTCTTAGTTGTCAAGTACTTAGCAAAGTGTAATTCAATTAAAAAGTAATGAAGCCACATTATCATATTAAATGAAATATGACGAGCATTTTTGCCAATGTAGCAAATTTTCATTCTTTAAAACTCACTAGTGTGTGACTAAGAATTTTTTTTTTTTTTAATTTTAATCCAAGCTACATTTTAGTAATTTATGCCAGCTAGCAGGAAATGTTCTGCCCGCTGCCTGATCGGCTGGACAAAGCTTGGCTGTCTACTTAAAATTTCATTCCTTAATGGCAAATTATGGTGTGGAGAGCCAGCACAAAAGCTTTTCATGGCTGCCACTCTCAGATAGCACCAACAAAAGCAGCATTTCTGGTGGGAAGGAGCTTGTTTTCCATTCTGCAGCCAAAATGGCACATCAGAGCTCAGGTGCCAGTGCATCCACAAGCCCTGTTGGGAAGCTGGGTGGTTTCACGCTGGGAATGGGACCAGCTCTTACACATTTTCAGGCTCTATTCCTGCCTCTCTCTCCCTAATTTTGCACTACCTCTAGTTCAGGATGTCCAAACAATTTGCTTGCATTGGGTAGATGTTTGTGACTCTTACACCCATTGACTATCTAAAAAAAAAAAAAAAAAAAAAAAAAAGTGTATTATTGTAAATTATCCTTGAAGCACACTCATTTTCAACAGAATAACAGAACCTATCTCTGCAGATATTTTCATTAGAAATTCAAATTACATGCTTTTTTTTTTTTTTCTATAGGTCTTTCCTCCACCATGGAAAAACTATTGTTGATGATCCTCTGCATTAAAAATAGCCTGTCACGTGACCGTGTAAAATACACAAATAATTGCAGAATCAGAACATTCTGTGTGCCAGAGGCACTAAATTAACTTTTTTTTTTTTTTGTCTTAGAAGGTTTTATCAGAACAATATTTAGAAGATTGAAGTAATTTCTTTTTCTGCCTTGTTGCACACAACCTTTTAAAGTACAGGCAGCACAGATACAGGTCTATGTATGAATTGCAAATGACCTTTTAAGACTTTAAGGTGCAGCTTATCAGCAGGGCACCTGCAAAAACATCTCTGCTAACTTTATTATTTTTGAGCATGTTTCATCCACTTTTCTTTAACTGTTTGGGTTTTTTTTTTCCTTTAAAATAAAAGACCTAAAAATCTCTGCATTTTAGAATGTTTCTTCTGTTCTAGAAAAAAGCTCATTAGAAAAAAAAAAAAAAACAAACAGTGCCTTGATTGATCCTTTTTCAATTTAATTTTTCTTCTTTTTTTTTTTCTTCATTCAAAAATAAACATTCTTAGAACAAATGCTGCAAGATGTAAAGTTTGGAGGGAGATTTGTGTAGTGAGAAATGTTACAACCCTCATTCCAGATTCACTAGATCCAACAAAGCCATACAACATAATCCTGACGGGTCAGTTCTGCATTTTTACAAACACTGCTCATACAGAACTGACCCTCTGTATTGCTCTTGGTGACTTTGGCTGGTATCAGAGATGCCCACTTAATTTGTTTTTTTTTTTTTTTAAAAACCCATTTTTCTTCTTAAAATGCAAGTGGCTGTGCTTTAAAGACGGTCAGTTGAACCATGTAAATAAGGAAATAAATTCTCTCCCTGTGACATGGCAAAAAGTCAGGAAAAAAGTTGGGGGCAGAAGGTGAAAACCTTGAGGGATTTCAGCTGCTGAGGTGGTGTGGCCTTTGTGTCTCTGACTCAGGAGTTAAAATTGCACTAAATACACAGCCTAACTCTGTCTGTCCACTATTTGTTAATTACTTACATTTTTTCCTGCTCCGTATTTTTAAGTAGCTCCCAACAAAAGATATCCTTTTTCTGTGTCAAAATTTATGGTGGGCTCCATATAAATGTCCTTTTTCCATTTGGGAAAGGACTGGCTCTTGGTGACAATTTTCATGTTGCTTTCATCCCTCTGAAAATGAGAGGCTCTTCAGAGTTAGCACATTTTTAACAACAACAACAACAACAACAACAACAACAACAACAATAATAATAATAATAATAATAATAATAATAATAAAAAGCATTAATTCTTAATAAAGACACATCCCAGAGTAGCTCTGCCACTTCCTTCAGACTTTCCCTGAAATGGCAAGTTTTCATAAGTGCACTTAAACCGTCCTTTCAAAGTATTCCTGAAAATATTTTGGGGCTAAAGAAGGGAAAGCAACTCTGGTTGTAGAAAAACTCTGTAATCTTAACCACTAAATTAAAGGTCAGAGGCTCTCACCCTCTTTTTTGTGCAAGGGTTAATGTGAGTGCAATGGTTAGTCTTTTAATACAGAAGAAATATTCTAAAATGCAGAGATTTTTAGGCCTGTTTTTTTTAAAGAAAAAAAACAAATAGTTAAAGGAAAGTAGATGAAGCATGCTCAAAAGTAATAATGTTTGCAGAGATTCTGCACGTGCAGAAAATATGCTAAGGGGAAAAAATAAAAATTAGAAAATAAAAAAGGAGGGGGGAAAAAATCAACTTGTTTCCTCTTCAGTTCTTCAGTTTCTGAAAAATCATTTTTACCAGCAGCAGCAAGAAGCGATCAAGGATCTTGAAAACACAGTGTGGATAATCTGCATATAATCTGCATACTGATGAGATTATTTTGGTTGAGAGTGATTCCGCAGTGTGGGAGAAGGTGTATTTTATCCCTCCAAACACTGAGCAGCAACTACTCGTGACTTAATGAACTTACTCTCCTGCTTACTCTGCTTAGTAAGCGACGTGACAGTCATGTCACAGCTCTTCATCTTAGACTGCACAAAGCACCATCTTTTTTCTGCCAGGAGGATACAAAACCAAAATGTGTGTGGAATAAAAAGTAAACCACTCGTTCAAGGAGGACCCCAAACAATTTAGTAGGGGAGACAAAAGAGAAATTGAGTTTAAATTTCTATGTATGTAATCTACTCCATGATACCCCTTTTCGGCCAAATATAAACAAAAATTAGAATTCAGATCACCACTGGTGCAAATAAAGCTGTGACCTGTAATCATCTTGTGGGAGGCAGGAAGAATGCTAAGATGGTAATATCCTAGGTTTTAGCCAATAAAGTATCATATTCTAGTTAAATTGTCTACCCTAGGAGCCTGAATATCAAGTAGCTCACTAAAACATGAATTTCCCTACAGGTTTTTTGTATTTCCAAAAGACAAAATTAATGCCTTTATTATAATTCCTTCTATTCAGCATATTTAAGTGGAGTGAATTAATCAATAATGTTGCAATTTTTGAAGGAGATTACATAACCTGGTTCAAGATGACAGAAAGCCAGACAGGGTATTTCTTTTTTTTTTTTTTTTTTTTTTCCAGAAAGAGCATCAGGGCCTGAGATACTGCTTGGGCTATAAACAGAGGAGGTAATGATTGCAATAAATATGACCACATGTTGAATAATTAATGTTTAGTAGGTTTTACAAGGACTCCCCCCTGCTTTTTTCTGATACACAGTCAGAGGTATTCTCCTTCAGCTGCATGGAAAAAGCAATGCAAAAGAATAAAAACAATGTAAAATAATAAAAACGAAATTATAAGTAAACCCAGAACTCACACTTCTAAGCATTTTTTGTTCACGTTTAATTAAAGGGGTAAAGAAAAAATTCTCATTTATTTTTCTTCCTCTTCTTTAGATTTCTAGTTTATTGTTCTTAAAGAATTCTTAATTTTTATACCATTAAATAGAAACTTTTTCAGCTTCTATAATGAAATCTACAGAACAATCATTTCATTTGCTTTATATTCTGAATCAACATTTCCATGTAGAATTCTTTGTTCTCCCTTGAACTTCTTAGTCAGGCTCTTATATCTTTATTCTCTTGGTGTGTTTCCCCTGTGTTTACTAATTCCCTGACTTTAGGGCTCTTTCTTTCTTGGCATATGGCACTCAGTTTTAATAGAAATATAAAATTTGGGTTGTCTGGAGTACAATTTACTTTATTTCAGAACTGAAAAACAAGAGCTATAAAGAGGAAGAGGATGGACCTGGTTCTAAGACCATGGAAATTAAAGAAAAAGAAACTTTTTTTGGTGAATGCTCAAGTTTTAGTGGGTCAAATACATTTGGAGACTGTCTTGGGTGTAGAGCAACAGCCATCAGGTATTGCAGTCTACCATATTTTTCTATTCTAGAGTTGAAAAAAAAAAGGAGTAAATTTTTCCAAAGGCAAATGAATAGGATTAAAAAATTAAAATATTATGAGAACAGCAGGGAAGAGTGTACTGAGCAAAGGGCAGGTTTTGAGAAAGTCAAGGACACAATTTCAAGTAGGCCAATGGCCTGGGAGTGATCCTTTACAAGCAACTCACAACAAACACTTTATTTCTTCATGGTAGTCTGGTTCATATAAACAGACTTATGCAAGATACATTATACCAAGGACTTGAAAATCAAATTTTAATTCAAATCTGGTAACATCATTAGAAACGTTAAGAGAAAAAAAAAAAAGTTGTATACTCATACATACAAAAAATAAAACTACTCATAATCTTCAGAGTGCAAAAAAGATTGTGTCCTCAAAATATGGACCTTTCTCTTTTGAGGATAAATTTGTTTTTAATGATTGTTCCTGTATTTCTGCACAGCAATTTGTTGTGACATTTTTAATTAATTGTAAACTGAAAATGTCTTAGATAAGGAAAAACAGAGAATAAGAGTTAGAATCTGGACGTGAGAAAAGCTTAATTTTCATTACACTAATGGATCATATGTGCATTATTGAGAAAAATGGAGGATCTCTCTTGGGTTATATACCACTCATTTTATTGAAATTCTGTGAGTATTGAATATTTTAGGCAGGATTCTCTTAAAAACAAGATACACAAGATACACACCTGCTAAAACTTTAGAAATCAGATGGAAATGTATAGATTTTCCCACATTATCTTTGTTTACAAAAATCCTAATAGGATAATAGCACATCTCAGTTTTGCACACCAGTTCTGCTCAAGTTCCATAAAACATTTTACAAATCCTGAAAAGCATCAAAACAGACTCGTTGGAAAGGTTTTTAAGAAACTGTAGCTCAGATAGCTTGCATAAAATCCCCTCTAAATTTGCACCTGAAGAACTAAATCAAAGATCAGAACAGAGTTAAAAACACTGTAGTAGTTCATTTGCACATAACAACAGCAAAATTAACAGTAAAATTAAAACCAGTGATCACATGACTTGTTTTTATTCATCAGGTTTTGATTCATCCTGGTATTTCTGGTTTTTATCTGGTGGTGCACCTGTGTGGCTTTGCAATTTTGACCATTTTAGGGCAGTTTGTGCCTTTTTTCCTCCTCCAAGCCATTATTCCCCCTAGGTCCAAAGACTACCTTTACACTTTTGTATGAAAAAGTATCTTCCTCCTAAAATACCAAAAATTACTGGTCTTTAAGGTAAGTTTTCTCTTGAAATAGAAAATAATATGACCTCTGTGTAGGGTCAGTTTTCAGTGATGCTGTCTCCTTGAAATGGAAAACTGAAAAAGTGATGGCAACTGGTGTGATTCCATTTGATCTTCTGTCCTGTAGTTTTAATGCAAATTACTGGAATTTACTTTTACTTTTATTGTGTCTCTTCTTATGTTCTCTTTAAAATAAAACCAGCCATGTGTTCTCAATCTTTCTTCAGAGGAGAGTTTTGTGTATTAAGACATTCTAATCCCTTCCCCAGGAAGGCTTACACTCTTCTGCTGTGTATTTTCAGACCTGGAATATACAAAATGTTATCCCAGATGCTGGAAAGTCTTTGATTTATAGTCATTATGTTTTCTGTTGTTTTCCCCACCCTGTTCCTTACACATCATTACATTTTGCTAATTTCCTTTTACTCTTGCTGTGCATTGCCCAGAGAAAGGTGCCAGCACAGGAACATTGGATAGCTCCTCTCACAATACCATGATCACCTTTTTATTACTTCTTGGCATTCCTTCAGGGAATATTTCACTTTTTCATGGTGATTGTGGTGCTTTTGTCCCTTCCTGTCTCCAGAAAAATACAGGGTAAAGAATATAACCTTATATAATTATTTGCTAAAACTAGTGCCTTTTTATATACTTATGTTTAATTAGTTGTATACAAATAACAAATCAACATCTTCAGGTTTTTTGGTTTTTTATTTGTTTTGGATTTTGTTTGTTTGTTTTTGATTTTGTGTTTTTCTTTTTTTTCTTTTTTTTTTTTTTTTTGTTGGTTTTGTTTGTTTGTTTGTTTTTTGGTGGGTTTTTTTGGTTGTTTTTTTTTTTTTTTTTTTTTCCTTCTGGATTCTTCTTTTTATGGATGCATTTTAGATTTAGTTTTGTGTCCCGTTGTGCTTTGGGAGCCTAATATTTACAAACCGCATTTTGTCCTAAAAATGATATTTTCAAAATAATGTACCCTAGAAGTTTATTTTCCATTTGTATACCCAGCATAAACCTTTTAAAGAGCAGCCAAAAAGGAAAAAGCCGCAGAGTTTTCTCACCACCTGTCAATGGGGTTTCAATATTAACTCCTGACTAACGACCTGCACTTCAAAAATTAAATATAGTTGATCTTTAGCCCACGTCCTATAGCAGAGAAGTCCATCTGAGCCACGCATTGCAACCAAGACATTGAAATAATTGGTCTGTTATGAAACAACCAGATTAAATTGCCCCTTCCATTTCAGCAGAGAACAAGGCAGAGGCAATTTCTTCCCACTCTAAAATGAAGTCTGCAAATAGAGTGAGTTTGTCTGCAATTCACTTGAGACATATTACACCCATTAAGGATAATGACAAAACTTAGGTGTCATGATTTTGCAAGAAACTTCTTTTATGAAAGCTGCACCAACATAAATTTAGAAAGAAGGGGGAAGAAACCAACTCAACAGAAAACCCAGTCCTTGTTTCTAGAGTGGCACATTTCCAAATAGTAACTTATTTTATACACAAACAGCTGTGCAAACCTCAGATTTTATTTTCTTTTCACGTCCTGCTTTTCCTAAATCTCTCTTCTGAGTGTCTCTTCCTGGAGCTGGGAACCTTAACATGTCTCTCTTTCTTGCCTCCTTGCTGTGAAAATCTGGTTGCTCCATATTGGTTTGACAGTGGAACTAAATTAAATTAAAGAACAACCCAACCACCGAGGCATGGTGGGGCCTGCCTTGCCTCTGCCATCCCAGGGTAGCCAAAATAAAAGAAATTTGCCTCTTCCTCCTTGGCTGCAGAGGGTGCCTGACACTGCTGTCACTGCCACCATCCAGTTTTACAGGGAAGAGGTGCCAAAACCACCGAGGATTTTGGCAAACCAAAGTGATGTTTTGGGTATCTGCACTCTGCTCATCGCAGTGACAGCTGCTCGGGCAGATTTCTGAGTCTTCTGCTCCTTGCATGTCTGTCCTTGGCAACCCCTTCAAGAGGAGGAAATGCCAGCTGTTACTCCTGGACGCCAGAGCAGCAGCAACAGCCCTTCTCTTCTCATCACCTCTAAATAAAAGACTGAGTCAGGCAACTAAATCTAGGCTTAGGAACGAGTTCCAGGTCTAAATCAGACTGATGAAGTGGTATTAATTTGACAGAGCTGCAGTTGAAAGCAGCAGTAAAAATAAAAAGGATGAAAATGGAAACCAAAGAGGATCAAAATGATGTTAATAGGGGATGTGTTGTCTTGTATTTTTTCTCAAAATACTTTTAGCAGATAGCCAGTATAGGAGTTTTTTATCTTTCCAACTGTATATATGCTTTATATATGCTTTATATACTTTTATATACTCTATACATTTTACATACTCATATAAATCACTGGTGCAATGATACCCCATATCTGTAGAAGAGATAAAAGCATATATTTATGCAGGGTCAACCAGAAAGTTCACAGCACATCCTAAACGCTGCAGTTTCAAAAATCTGAAAAGATTTGTGGCCTCTCTTGTTTTATGCATCAGCAGAATGTGTTTTATCACCCTTAATTTTCAGTTCTCAGGTTACACGTTTGGGCCACACCTCTGCACACCATCACATTAAATGTACAATTTGAATTAAAAGTAAAAGACACCTTACAAAGTCAGCCACGGCCATAAATGGAGGCAAAAAAAGTTAATTTCTCATAGAAAGCTGATAGAGAAAATTAAATGAACATAGACAAACTTTATTTAATTCCTCCTTGAAGTAAGTTTTTATTTTCACACTGATGTCTTTCACAGAAGCCATTTTCCAGTCAATAGCAATCCTGGTTCCAGTTTCTGTACAGATATAGAAGATATTAATCCTGTAGAGATGTTAAACAGATTGAGGGGACAGCAGGCAAAATTAGTAAGAGTGCAATTATGTTCAATTAACCTAGCTGCTTACAGCAACTTTTAAAGTAAGAAAACAGGAATCAGCAGAACCCTACCATGCTGCACTGCTAAAAAGTGTGCACTCCAAAGACTCCTAGGGACAGTTTCTTAATTTTAGACCTATCTGCTATTCGTGTGACTCAAAAAAAAAAAAAAAAAAAAAAAAAAAAAAAAAAAAAAATTAAATTCTCATTTTACACACCAGCTGAGCAGCAGGTCTTCTTCAGCTTGCAGTTTCTGCAGCTCTTTTGGGATTAGAAACTGGCCCTGGAAATAGTGTGTCAGAAGGCTGAGCCACCATAACCCCTTCATGCATGAATAAACATTTCTCCACTTTATTCATCTCCTTTCTGCACAGCACTGTGGTGCTCAGACCTCGGTGGTATCTCCTGGCATTACACCCTTTACAGGTTTCACTGCTAATGCATTGAATCTTCAAATTGCCACTGTTTGCTAAATCTGATTTTTTTTTTTTTTTTCCCTGTGTTACGTGTCCTCCAGAAAAAGCTCATTCAATCAGAATTTTTGGGTTGCAGCAGGTGATTTTAGATACTTTTGCTGATGATAATAGAAAAGGGAGTGTGGTTACCACCACACACTGAAGGCACACATTCACAACATTTCTGCAGTGCTATCTGTCTGTGTGGGCATCCTATTGTGTCCCTGGATGTCTGCTAATTCAGCTCTGCTTCCCTCAAAGAACTGAGGCATTGCTAAATGTCTTTACCTGTTATCTGCCACACAATGCACACATTCCCATACTTTGGGATTAAGCAAGCTACAAAAATGAGCCATTTTTTTCTCATTATTGGACACTAAGAATGGTTTTATATCATTTCCAGATGCAGGAAGACATAAAACTACCAGAATTTGAGTTTAATCTGAAGAAATAAATCCTGGCTTAAACTATGTACACCATTCTGCTTTAGCAAATACATAATGATACAGCTGGGGGAAAACAGACACGAAAAAAAAGTAATTTTAGTCAAAGACACGACACATTTTCATCCATTTAAAGTGGGTTCTTCTGGCGTTGCTTGGAAATACATATTCCCGTGCTTCAATTTCCTTTCTTTGTAAGACCTTATTTTAAAGCAGAAATATCTATCAAACCTTGGAGCATAAATATAGAACATAAATTCATGATCCAGCTCCCAGTTTGTCTGCTGTGAATCCTACCACACAAATGGCCTCTCCTCTCAGGAGGCAAGCTCCCCCTTGCACAAGTATTAACAAAAAAAAAAAAAAAAAAAAACTTTGACTTAAGTTTCAGGGTTTCATCATGCCTATCTGTCTCTTGATGTACAAGCTGGCAGAAATCTGGAGTTTAACCATGAAAAACGCCAGGAGGGTGACCTGCTCTGTCAGTGCAGCCAGGAGCAGGAGGCTGAATATGGGAGAGAGGCAGCAGCAAATCTTGCAGATAATGTCCTTTCCCAGCTGAGCAGATGATTTAGTTAGTATTCAACACACCCAGGCACCTGGCAAGGCAAGGATGAAGAAGGATAAGCAGCAGTGGCACTGGTGGAATCGAGAGGTTTATACAGAGTAAAACACAGAGCCCAGAAGGAAGGTCTGGTGGGCACCTGGAGGTTGCTGAGAAGTTTGATTCCTGATTTCCCTGAAAACCACTGAAGTTCCTCCAAAGGATGTGGCAAACGCTTTGACACATCTAAGGTGTCCAAAAAAAAAAAAAAAAAATTAATAATGCTCTTTATTTGCTCTTTATATTTTTATAGTCCTCTCTCCATTGTGCTGTAAGTGAATTCACTCAGGTTGAGTAAGAACTGGGACTGAATTGATACAACCCTTGGGGATGTCCTCACCTTGGTTGTTGGGTCTTAGGAAGAAATAGACATTTAAGTCTAATAGAGACAAATTTGGCTCACCACAACTACAGGGTAACCACAAAGGCTAAAAGCCACTGCTGCCAGGACGTATTTTGTATCATCTATTTCGTGTTATCTGTTTGGAGCTGTCTGTGGTACAACAGGACACAGGGCTGATTCCTAAAAGCAAACTGAAGTATTTGTAGGGTGATTTTAATACTCCACAAAGTCTTTGCTAAACACCCAAGTTGTACCAGAGCATGGGTAAGAATAACTGGTTTTATTTATTACTACGTTTAACACTTCCACACTACTTAATTAAAACCTCATCTGAGCTTGATTTAATTTCTCTGCATCAGGAGACCCAAGTTTGCCTCAAGCAGAGGGGCAGGAATTTGCACAGGCTTATGGAGTCACTGTAATGACCCAAATTTTGACACACTGACAATGAAGTTGGGTTTAAATTGAAGCTAAACTGGGAGCCAGAAAAAGGCAGCCTAAACAAAAGTGCCCGAGAAAAATGAAATAAAAAATCTGAGAATGGGAAAAAAAAAAAAAAAGAAAAAGGAATGTGATTATGTATATGTAAATTGGAATATCTATCTTTTTTACATTTAACCAGATCTATGACATTGTTTTCAAAACCTTGTAATCACACAGCATTTTCACATCTTTAAAGTATGTTGGGTAATCTTTAAGTACTGAACTGTAATTTTGGAAACAAAAAAAACAAAACACCTCATTTTGTTGGCTTCATCTGAAGCTGAAGTAACCTTTCAGATCATGAAACATCTCTGAAGTTTCTGTAGCTGGTAGTGTTACTGAAATGCTAGGCATAGGATAATTTAGTGTTCTGAAACTACAGCTTTTTTAAGATACGTGAGTCATAAACTGAATATATTGGGTATGTATGGAAAAAGCATATAGGAAATATTTGAATAGAAAGTCCTCCCTCTACTTTTTCCTGTAAAATTGTGATCTCCAAAAAGACAATAAGAGAAGCCATTTGGCAACAATTAGCTGATGAAACATTAAAAAATCATTCCTTTACTTTTAATCACCTTGAATGTGGACACTAGTCCTGAAAGTGTTTTGATTTTTTAATTCGTTTTTGTTTCTCTCCTTTTTTTTTTTTCCATAATCTGCTGTAAACACATTTTAGATGACTTCAAAAACTAAAACTGTGGGGTTTGTAGAAGTCTTAGCTGGTGAGCTCTCACTTCTTGACAAAGAAAATAAAAAGTTGGCAAGGAACAATTAAGCTTAAGGGAACGAGGCTTAATTAGGTAGTGCAATACCTGCAATGTTACAAAGAAAAGAAGGAACAAAAAAAGTGAAGCTTTTTTTTTTCTTTTTTGGCACACAAAAATTCAATATTTTTCTATCTGGCACTGCAGTATTTCACTACTTTTTTCTCTTCAGCCTGTCCTGGGGCTCCAGACCCTTCCCCAGCTCTGTTCCCATTTCTGGACACAATCCATAAATATCAGTTATTATTCAGAAGCACAGAAAAGAAACAATCTTTTTTTTTTTTAATGCATATAAATCTATCAAAATATATTTCCTCATCCCTAAATGTTGTCTAGTTTTTGATGTGTTGTTCCATGAGCCTCAGAAGTGAAAAAAAATTAACCTACTGTGGATGAAATTTGGTGAAATTTTACTATGAATTACGCTCTGCCTCCAGATAACACAAACAATGACTACCCAATAGTAAATTAATGGATATTTCAGAAACAAATTGTTACTTAACAAATATCAGAGGGCAAAAACCCAAACCAAACCCACAAACAGAAACAACAAAATCCCCCAGCCAAACAAACAAACAAAACCCAAAAAAAAAAAAAAAAAAAAACCCGCATAAACAAAACCAAAACCAAACATTCTTCCTGAAAAAAAAAAAAAACCAAAACAAAATCTCAAACATGACTGAGTTTAAGTGCCTTTTTTTATTTACAAAAGCACAGATAATTTTCCATTGTCTGCCTATGTTGCTACAGATTTCTGCTTACCTCAGTCTTAGACCTTCAGGGGCATCCCTGACAAATTTATAGTCTGAATGTTTATCTTCTATATTTAAATTTATAATTTGAAATCATAAATATAAATATATCATTCTAGATTGCACATTTGTGTAATACATTGTGTTTATACATAATGAACAATATTATACATAATTTAAATATATATAAATATATTTTTGGGGGGTTTAGTTCAATGCAAAGTGAAAATAAAAATTGGCAAGGAAGTATATATAATTTCAATAAATATACTTGTATTTTAAATATAAATATAAATACTAAATATATTCTGACATATATAACTTGTGTTTTATATATTTGAATAAAAATATATATAGATACATTTTGTATAAAATACATATGTGTATATATGTGTGTGTGTGTATATATATATGTGTGTGTGTGTATACATTTTATATATATATATATATAAATTTATAATCTAACCTAAATGGCTATAAATTCATAGTAATGGCATTTTGGCATTCCTAGCTTTGCATGTAGGATAATATCCAAGGGGAAAAGAAAGAGGAAGACTTTTCCTCTCTCTGGAAAAGAGGGAGACTGGAAAGAGGGAGATTTTACTCCTAAGCCCTCAGAGTTAAACACACATCTGAGCTTTGACACGTTGGCAGACAGGATGTCACTTGTTGATTGGAATTTTTTCTGCTAATTCACAGCCAACAAACACGAGTTTTTGTGGGGTTTGCACAGAAATTACAGGGCATCTTTGCAGAACATCTGGGAGCAACAGACCAGCAGATTACAGCAGCTAATGATGGAGAGGTACATCTGAATTAATCAGCGTGTGCTCTGGACAAAATGTTATCTGCCTTTCCCAGGCCAGGAGCGTGTATTCCTCAGCAGGGCTGTGATTGAGTGCAAGAACTTAGGAAAAAAAAACTGGTTTTGGCATCCTTTCCTCTTATCAGACAAGTCCTCAAGGATGAGGGAGTTAAAAGAGGAATGTGGCAAAAGCAAAAGTTCTCCTCCTCTGCCCTCAGTTAAAACAAAACAAAACAAAACAAAACAAAATAAAACAAAACAAAACAAAACAAAACAAAACAACTCAAAAAAACAAAACAAAAAAAACAAACAAACAAAAAAACAAACAAAAAACCCACAAAAAAACCAAAACAAAACAGATTTATTCAGTGTATTTTGTACCTCAGAACCAGGCAAAACTCAAGAAAACACATTTTTTAATCATCCATTTGGTAGGAGGAAAGAAGTAACACAAGTCTGAAACTGAAAATTTGCAACACGTGGTTGTCTTACTTGAAAGAGACATTGCCTTTCTTTTCATACAGCCAGTTTGGGGCTTTCTAAGGGGAAAAGAAAGGGATCCAGAGCTTCTGCATGTGAATGCCTTCCTGGAGAACACCTCCACTTGGAAAACTTCCTTATCTCTTCTGAAAACACCCAACAGATAATTGAAAAAGTGAATTACACGGTTTGTACTAGACAGGATTTTCTCAAGGCTTTAGAAAATCTCAGGTAAAGTTATTCATGACAACACTAGAAATGCTTGTGAGAACAGAATCAGAGCAAAATTTTATTAACAATTGCTAATTAATATTGTTGCTTATTTGCATTACAACTCAGCACTGTCCAGATACAGAATGAAACGATAATTGTGATCTTGGTTACTTATCTCTCATTGAGTAGGTAGTCTAATTAATTAATGTCTTGTTCTTCTAGGGTGTGCACTCAATAGAATTACTTTTTAATCAGTGCTTTCACATCCATTTCACCCAGGCCTGCTTTTATGTCTCAAACCGCTGCCTTTCTGTTAATCTTGGTAAAAAAAATGAAAAGAAAGGGAGTCACAGGAGTTCACTACCATGGCAAAATAAAGGCATTGTCCTAGGTTGACTGTATGATGCTTTCACCCCCAATCGTCTGTTCTGTCTGTTCTGTCCCTGAACCAGGTCAGGCATGAAAAAATCTTGTGTGTATTCTCAGCATTTACTGCATTTGCCATCATAGAATGCCAGAATGCCAGAATCCCAAAATCCCAGAATCCCAGGATGTTTGGGGTTGGAAGGGGTGTCTGGAGCTGATCTGGCCCATGCCCTGCCCAGGCAGGGTGCCCTGGGCAGCGGCACAGGAACGTGTCCAGCTGGGGCTGGCATGGCTCCACACAGGGACACTCCAGGCCCTCCCTGGGCAGCTGTTCCAGGGCTCTGCCCCTCCACGCACACAACTTCTTCCTCCTGCTGCCCTGCAACTCGCTGCCCTTGATTTTATGGGCAGCGCTGCTCCCGCTGCCGCCGGCAGCACCGAGCAGAGCCCGGCCCAGCCTCTGTCAGCCCTGGCAGATGTTGGATGGATGGATGGGATCCCCTCTCAGCGTTGTCCTCTCTAGATGATTTCAGAACAATTTGGATGCAGTGAAAAGGAGTTATGTAGATTTTTTTTGTCATCATTATCTATAGAAGCGAAACAATATGAAAGTGAAAATATCACTTAGGTTTCAATGCAACATGTAAACAAACGTATGTATCCTACCACCACCCGTTTAAAGCAGGTGGGGCAGTTTCCTTTATCTCTTCCACCACCAATCCTCCCTCCAGGAGATATCTTCTATTAATGGGCTATTTAATTATTCATTATCTTCTGTGCATGGACTATTAATTATTAATTATCTCCTGTTCATGGGCCAGTGAGTGTCCCTGCATGGCTGATAAAATTCCATCATCCCATGGGGAGATGCTCTGCCCAGGGGATGGAGCCAAGCATTCCTACCTGGATACAATCTGAGGCTTTGGGACACCACAGCAGACTTTGCCCTCTGCATTCCCAGAGGAGCAGCTTTCTGCCCCACTGCATTCCCAGAGGAGCAGCTTTCTGCCCCACTGCATTCCCAGAGGAAGCCCAGGCCCATCTCCAGCAGCCCAGGAGCTCCAGAGGAAAACTCCAGCCTTGTCCAGGATCCCTGCTCCAGCAGAAGCACAGCTGGCACTGCAGGAGGGCTGAGCCCCCATGGAATGGCACTGCTGCCACCCCCCTGACCCACAGGCTGCCAGGGCCTGCTCTGACTCTGGCACTGGTTTGTTTTGTACTATTATATTTATGTTTTTAATTTTCCTATTAAATTGGAGTTGTAACTTGGGATCTCCCAACAGTTTGCTTTCAAACCAGCGCATAAGGAAAAGAAAGAAAGAATAAGAGCAGATAGTGGAGAGGAAGCATCTCACCACGCTTGGATGCAGAATTGAGACTTGATCTTTGCAGTTTTTAATATCTGTGGTCGAAGTGACTGCCTCAGTTGTGATCCATCAAAGGTGGGGGCCACTCATGAGATAAAGAGTTCCATGGAGACGTTCGGGTTTGGGTGGGAATGCCCAGGCACCTACCTGGAAAGGGGAATTTTTAACATCTGTTGATCATGAGCAGTCTGCTGGTGGAAGATCCCAGGAATGAGTCTGGGGGTGCTTCAGTCCCCGTTGGTGGTTGCAGGAGCCATCCCCATAACTCAGGGAGATCTGTGTTTGAGCAGTGCCTCCCTTTCCCACAGTTTGTCACAGTGGGAATTCTTGTCTGCGTGCATGAACCAGGATGTGCTGAAAAAAACCCTACCTCCACCAGGAATCAGCGCTTTCCTGTCACAAATTCCTTCCCTCTGTGCTTTTCCCAAGTTGCCACTCTGATGATTTTTCTTATGGGAAGCTTCTTGACAGGAAACTGCTCTTTATGTCCTTCCAAAGAGCTGGATCACCTCCCTCAACCTGCTGGCCACAATTCCTGATGCAGCCCAGGATCCCATTAGACCCCACACTGGGGAAAACACAGCAGCTCAACTGGTGTTTAGGTTTTTAAGAGGTGAATAACTTTACTTTCGTTGTGAGTTTGGAGGACAAAAACTTTTGTGCTGTGACAGCAGCACCACCTGAAGATCTTAGGCCTGCGACTCTTTGGCAGGGCTTGGATGTCTGATAAAAATCTTGACAATGCTGCAAGGAGAAAAGAAACAAAAAAGCAAGTGCCTGTTTGATAACACAATAATAGCAACTGAGCCGTGAGGGCTGGGAATGATGGATGATGGCAGAGCTGAACCTGCAGCTGGAGGAGCAAGGTTGTGGTGTGAAGTGAAATTTTTGTCCTCATGACTTGCCTACACCACTCCAAGTGCTGAGTGGTAAAAACTGAGTACAGTGGCTCTGTTCTGTCACTTTGCTGATGTGCAGCCCTGAGTTCAAGCCACCACAGCTTCTCCTCAGCCCAGCAACTCAGTAACAGCCTTTTAAGTACTCTATTTTAAAGAAAATTAGTGTATTTGATGATGAAATTCATGTATAACAAGCTCTCTTCTTGCAGGTGTTATATTCCCTGCTGTTTGGGCACAGCCTTACTCAGAATATTTATTCATTGATCTATTTTTTTATGTTCCCATAAAATATTTTCCTCCAACAGATGTAGATTAAATTCACTGTGCTTCTTGGGGAGTCTCCTTTAGGAGGAAAATTTTGCTTCCAACTCCTTTTGACCCAGCTGATGACCCAGCTTTTCAGAAAAGGAGTTTTAAATTCCTGGTTTTGAATTCCTGAAAAGAACTTGAGGCAACAACCAATGGAAACTATTCATAGCAAGATCAAATACATCTATAAGTAAAAATAAATACAACATTTTGGACTCTTGCAGACATTTTTAGAGTTGTGTGGCCTTTTCATCTTATTCTTGAAAAGCATTTTTCTGAAGGGACTTCATGGGCTGAGAATCAAAGGTTATAGCTTTTGATTCAAATAAAGATTTTTCAAAATCCTACACAGTAGAAAATATCTGCACAATTTCACAGTCCCATTAAATAAAAGTGAAATTGTGTTAAAGTGCATTGGTGTCAATGAGGGCTTTGGTTTGGTTTTTGTTTTGTTTTTCCTTTGTTGTTTTGGGTGGTTTTTTTTGTTTTTATTTGTGTTTGTTTGGGGTTTTTTGTTGTTGTTTTTGTTTGGGGTTTTTTTGGTCTTTGAGTTTTTTTTTAAACAAAGTAATTAAATTTGAGCTATTGAAAAAAATATCTGCTGGAAACAGAAGAAGTTTGATCTGAATTTTACCTTTATGTATTGATTTGGGACACCAAAATTAACTGAGATATTTTAGAGGAACTATGTGTACTTTTTGACAAATAGGCAAAGTGTTAAAATATGCAAAATCATGTATTAAGTAATATTACTAGAGATCACATGGATGCAACAGGAAAAATTAAGAATTAATACCGTGAAAATATTTTTTTGATCTGGCAAGAAACCTACTTTTTCTATATTGAATGTACTTACTGATAAAGGCCTAAGCTTTGCTATCCTGTTAAACATAAATAGAAGCAAGATGAAATTTTAAAAAAATGAAAAAAAAAAATGCAAGAATGAAACATTTTTAGAACTCTCTGTCCAGGCTGATAGAACTGCAGGGCAATGAAGCATTCTGCTCTGGTCACTGTTTAATATGTTGGTCTCTCAAAGACATCTGGCTCATCACAGAGCATGAAGTCTGAGAGGAATTAAAGGATCATCTGTGATTTTGTTGTGTCAGGCAGGAAATGCCTTTTCTTGGTCAAATCAATATCAAGGGCAGCAGTTACTCCAAGGGGTTTCTAAAACCAAATCACTTCCCTCGAGGTCATAGAGACATCATGACAAATTCAGACTCCTGGCTTGCAAGCAGAAATTCCTGCTGCTCTCGAGGGCTTCAGTGGCATGAGGCCTCAGTGACAGCAGATATATTGGAAGGGAGATTTGGCCAAGAATTTGTATAAATATAAGCAGCAACACTGTTCATTATAAGCAACCCTGGTGTAGGGCTAGGCAAGACAGTTGCAATCCCCTCAGACAGAAAATTTTCAAGGGAGGTGTTCTTTGCATTAAAAATTCTTAGGGTGAATTATCTGTGTTGACAGATCAAGGGGTTTGGTGTTTTTATACTGGTTAATTCCTTTCTCCCCAGCATATGCTCAAGAAGGTTTTAATGTCCATGCAAGGGAAGGGCAGAGAGGACAAGGCCCAGCTGAAACCAGCGGAGGGAAATGAGAGGCACAGTAGGTGACATGCATAATTCCCCGCACATTTTTTGCTGGTGACAGGGAATCTCAGGTGTGAAAACACTCAACAACCCCCCATCTGCTCTGAATGAAGTCCTTTCCTGCCAGGAGGGGAACAGGAAAATAAACAGGCCTTCAGCTTCCAGCCCAGCTCTATGACGTCACTTCTGCTGTAGGAGATCTTTTTGTATGTTGGAAATAGGCAAATGTTTGATTTGGATCAGGAGAAAGTTACAAAGGAAGGGACTCAGAGCAGCTCAGGATCCTAATTCTCTCTGAGATAGTGTCCTGTGCATTTAATTATTTGCAAATTCCAGCTCCCTCTGCCATGGCAGGGGCACCTTCCACTGTCCCAGGCTGCTCCAAGCCCTGTCCAACCTGGCCTTGGGCACTGCCAGGGATCCAGGGGCAGCCCCAGATAAAATATGACAATATTGTGTTTGTGGTTTTTGCCCAGTAAGATTAGATTATAACTGCAAGTTTTCCATTACTCTGCTGTGCTCTATATATGATATATATAATCTACTTTTGGGCACTTAAATATATATTTTTTAATCTATTTTTCCCATTTTGGATGAAGACTTGACTGCAAACCTTTGCTGGAGGGAATGTTGGTGAGGCTTGGAGCAGCGTAGTCTCGTGGAAAGTGTCCCTGCCCATGGCAGGAGGGCTGGAACCAGATGGGCTCTGAGGTCCCAAAAAAGCTAAGCCATAATTGAAGATATTTTCTGAATTTTTTATTTCCAAGATTTAATTGAACAGCAGTGGATAGGTTTTTAGTAACAAACTCAGAGTTGAGAATCTGCAGTTTTGATGAATCTTTTATTGGGAATTTAGCTTTTACTTTAGGATCTGTTCCATGATCACAGCTAAATTTCTAGTGGCAGCAGTCTTAGTCTGCAGCCTAAAATCTGTTTTCAGTAAATTTGCTTCTTTCAGGTCTTTGAACAGTGCTGAAAATTTAAAATGAAAACAATCTATGTGAGAAATCCAGCATTTCAAACGCACACCTACCCCTAATTAAAGTTTTTATCTCTCTGCCAAATGTCAGGCTAGAAGAATAGGGAAGAAAATTCTTATTAAAAAGCCATGTGAGGCATTAGTTTGCTATTTTTAAGTGCATCAGCAAGATTCTGTCTGCTTCTGCCTTTTCAAGCATTTACAGAGATCTTATTTCATCTCCTCTTAAAGATGTTTCTACAATTCAGATTTGCAGTTTTCTCAAAGGTATTTCAGGGCTTTTGCGAAAGAGCAATGGGATATCATTTCGTATTTGTGTTTTTGTGAAAAGAAGCACTAACAGGAGATAAATTATTTATAAACACCCATAAGAAAACTATCCCTATTCAGAATTAAAACTGTCATAAGTTAAATTTGGAGAATCAGAGGCAAACATCTTTTAAGAACCTGAGATACAATTGTTTTACAATTTTGAGCTTGGCTGGAATTCTGTCATATCTGGGAAAAAAGCCCATCTTTCATCCCCTGCAACCCAGGCTTTAAACATAAACATTCATTTCTCCCCCATTTGTCTCATGCCCCTCCTGCACACGAATAAAGCAGGAGTCCTAGGAAACAAAAATGTGTCACCAAGAAAGAGGAGTCTGTCTGCCAAGCTGGATGAAAAATGACAAGTGAAATTCATTTTAGTCTCTGAGGTCCTGCTGAAAAACATGAAACATGAACTGTGTCAAATTAACACCAATATCTAATGTATTCCTCGTCCCTAGCTGTGCAAGCTTTCTTTAGTGCATAAGCACAGTTTCACCAGATTTTACTTTACCTGAAAATCACTCATGATCATCTATGAAGCTAAAGTTTCCAGACCTCATTGTAGGTGTGAATATATAGAAATAAAACAGTGCAATTGCGTTTTCTGACAGAAAAAAAAATTAAAAACTGTTGATGCTTATGACACAACCAATCTCTATGAGTTTGAACTTAAACACCTAATGCATCCTTTTAAATTGGTGAATATATCCTGAAACAAATTTAAACATTAGTTAGCTTGAATCAGATTGTTATGGAGTTTTTCTGCGGGATTGGTTTTCTTGTTTGTTTGTACATTTTCAGAAACATCTAAACACTATTTTCCTAGGGAAAATAATAAAATAAAATGAAATAAAATAAAATGAAATGAAATAAAATAAAATAAAATAAAATATAAAATATACCATGACATGACATGACATGACATGACATGACATGTAAATAAAAATTTAAGTTCTGGTAGAGACCACACATTTGTTAAGACTATCAAAAAAACCTAGAGGAAAATAAACATAGATTTCCAGAAAACCCCAGCAAAATTTCTATTAAAAAACCTTATTTTTTTGGTCTTGGAGAGTGGTCTTTTATATCTCATTGATTATTTGCCTGACAATGGCTGACTAACGTGGACTAAGCAGGTACAGTCTGCAAAAGTTAATGTGATAAATGGGGTGAAATTAGATGTACCCTCTACACCTCCCTGACACCTCTGTGTCTGCTCTGATCTGGAAGTAACTTCAGACTACGAGGTGAAATTTTGCTGAGAATTGATCCTAAAAACAGGGGTTCATCCATCATCCTTAAATGCAGGAAAAATAGCAAATCAGAACCTGTGAACATTGCTAAGAAGTGGCTCTTTTTAATGCAAAATCACACATATTTTGTCTTTTGTCATTGCCCCATCCCTGATTCTATCCTACAAAACCGTGATATGTTAGGGTTTTGTTCCTTTTATGGAAAATAGTTAATATTCCTAACTCTGAATTTTATTAGCACCCTGCTTTAAAAGTTCCTATTTGCTTTTTCTAGGTTGTTGGAGTTTTATGGTGGTTTTTTGGGGTTTTTTTTTTGGGTTTTTTTTTTGTTTGGTTTTGGTTTTTTGTTTTTTGGTTGTTTTTTTTTTTTTTTTTTTTTGGGGGGGGTTGAGTTGGTTGGTTTCTCTTTTTTTGGTTGATTTTGCTTTTGCTTTTTGCTTTTTGGTTTTGTTTTGGTTTTGGGGGGGCATTTTTTGGTGGGTTTTTTTTTTCTGGTTTTTGGGTGGTTTGGGGATGGATGTTAATTATTTTTTTAAACTCTTCTCAAGAAGCAGTTGTCTCTCAGAGTGCCAGTTCCTCCTGAAAACAGGGTGAGTGGACATTTCATGGTTTGGAACTATTACTTGGCAGGAGGCACTACTTTAATAGACATATTGCTTTACACTCAGGCTTCACCATCTGTTCTGCCCTCTAATTACAAGCACAGATATAACATAATTCAGTGATCCATCTTGGAATACAAGTGATTTATATCCATGTGGGTTTTTTCCTTACACAGTAAATAAAATGAGCATGTTTTAAATTTTGTTTGTTTGTTTCTATTTCGAAATCAAGAGAGAATTGATTTCTAATGACATAAACAATACTTTAGGGTCACAAGAACTCACATTTTGAGTGTTTATCCATTACATTTAAAAATCTATAGGTATGAATACCACAAACATGTATTCTATTTTTTTATTGAAAAAAATATTTTCTTTCAGAGGAGAGTTAGAGGATGGACTGATAAAATTTGCTTGTTGTGAATGAAAATCTTCAAAATAATAAGAAGGAGAAGAGAGAGGAAACAAAGAAATCAGAACAGACAGTCAACTACAATCTGTCTGAGTTAAAACTATTTTGGGGTCATCTTAAATCTCCCTCAGCCTCTTCCTACCTTACTTATCTTCTCTAAATCAAGACAATTACTAAAGCAACCAGATTTTTTCCTTTAGTTCTTCTGTTTGTGCCCAGTTTCTGCTTATTTAATCAACTTTAAAATTCACAGGTTTTATTCACATCCACACATTTAATCTTATTCACATTGCAGCCCTGAAATGCACCTTCATTAACCTTCCACACAATTCAAGCCCCCAAATCATTTATGCAATACAATCAGTTTATCTTCTATGCAAATATCAGTTATCTTTGACTTAAATGCTTCCCAGCCTTTACTTTTTTTTTTGGTGCATTGAATGAAAATTTACATTGCTCGTAAATGGTTTTGTAGGCATGCATACCAAATCTTTTTTTAAAAACTTAGAGCGAAATTTTTCATGACTTGAACTGTCAAATGTTAATTACAAAGCCAAAATCTGCTGTGAAATAGGAAAAAGGGTGCTATTATGTACTGCCTGAGGTTGTATTAATGAAACATATATCCATATATATGTACATATAAGAGTTAACACATAATATTACATAATATACATAATATTCAATACCTACTTGCGGGCTCAAGAATATATGTGAACACCAAATAATACAAACAAATTAGCTTCTCGAGCATTTAAACCAGACTTCCTCTGAGGTTAATGGAAATTAAAATACAGAATTAAAACAGCAACGCTAGATAATGCATTACAAATCTTTATTAACTCTTTCACTTACAATTAGAGAAATATTTATCAGAACAAATACTGCCCTGAGTGTTTCCACATCCTCGTGTCCTCCCCAAGAAGATCACTGTGGTGATATAAAATGACAGAGCTTAAAAATACAAGTTTTTCGTGGTTCTGCAGAAATTAAACACCAGAGAGGTGGGATTTGTGGGAGGGAGCCTATGTACAGCTCATGCAAAATTTGATCACTACCTCTCTCCACTATTTTGCAGCTTCTTTCAGGATGTTTAGGGATTAAGAGGTGTCACCACTGAAACAAATCCCTTGCAAGCATAATTGGCCTCACAAATAAAATTAACAGAGCTTAATAACAATGGAGATCTCAATGAAGTGCAGTTTTGTAAGGGTTTTAAGTGTGCTTTTTTGCAAGAATCAGGTTATAGGTATAGGAAAAAAAAAAAAAAAAAAAAAAAAAGATTGAGAAATCAGTGGCCAGTTCTGCTAGGCTTAGAAGTAAAAATCCTGGAATTGTTCACAGAGGGACCACTACACTGATGTGAAATTGAGTAGTTCTGAAAATTTAGGCCTGGTATTATTTTATTAGTGTTTGGTGATCTGAGCAAAGTGCAGCAATTCGTTTTGCAGCTGGAAGCTCAATGTAGTTTCCCCTTGGTCTGGGGCCTTTTTGTTCATGCTCCCCTATATCCCAGCAGAGAGGAATATCCAAACCTGTACAAAAGGGAAAAGAAACTTGGTCTTTTCAAAAGCAGAGAGGCATTTTTACCTAAAAGACTCAAAACTTTCTGCCATTTAGTTCTTAAAAATAACAGTGTCCTCACTCAGGTATTTTAGCAGGGAACTGGATTCTTCAAAATGCAATAGGAACATCTGAATGTCAAGACAGGGAATAGAAAGAAAAAAAGAAACAAAAAAAAAAAAAAAAAAACACAAACACTAAGAAAAGACAATAGATGGAGAAAACACATAAATATGGACAGACACCAAATCAGCACAAGAGTCTTGCAAAATGTCTTTTTCTTTTACAGAGTTTAACTTTTTCAAGTACGACAAACCTACATTGCTGTAAGTCGATTTAATCAGAATGCAGAAGTACTCCATTGGGTAGAAATAATTTCCTGTATTTACCAATTAGATAAGCAGAAATAATGCAGATAAAGGGAATATTGCATATGCACTTTCTTCTTTTCTTTAAATTCTTTAAATTAACATAGAAAATTTTTCTTTTCAGCTAATATAAAGATGTTATGCTATTAATCTACATTTTTGCACTTAAATAATATTTCTGATATTTTCTCCTGCCAAAAAAAAAAAAATATATATATATATTCCAGAGTAAGCTTATAAAACATAATTAAAATGTATTTAACAGATTGGGAATTTAAATTGCTATGTGTAGGACACATATGTGAAGTAGATTCAGGGTGTTTCTTCAGACCCCTTAGTGAGTTTTTGAGTATAAATAGCAAAGTGATACATTTAGAAACACCCTTCAGAAAAAGTGTTTCTGATAAGACAGAAATTATTATAAAACTCAAGTCAACTTTCTCATCATCAAATCAAAATCAGTGTAGGAACCTTGGATTGTTTATCCACTCTCTTCAGAACGAAAAAAATGCAAATGATTTCATCTGTAAAAAGAGAGAAAATGGGAGGGAGCAAAATCGCAGCAGCAATTTGCAGCAGGGAAGGATGGATGGATGAGAGATGGATGGAGGGATGGATGGATGGATGGATTGGATGGATGGATGGATGGATGGATGGATGGATGGATGGATGATGGATGGATGGATGGATGGATGGATGGATGGATGGATGGATGATGGATGGATGGATGGATGGATGGATGGATGGATGATGGATGGATGATGGATGGATGGATGATGGATGGATTGATGGATGGATGGATGGATCGATGGATGGATGGATGGATGATGGATGGATGGGTAGATGGATGGATGGATGATGGATGGATGATGGATGGATGGATGGAAGGATGGATGATGGATGGATGGATGGATGATGGATGGATGGATGGATGATGGATGGATGGATGGATGGATGGATGGATGATGGATGGATGGATGATGGATGGATGATGGATGGATGATGGATGGATGGATGGATGATGGATGGATGATGGATGGATGATGGATGGATGGATGGATGATGGATGGATGGATGGATGATGGATGGATGGATGATGGATGGATGGATGGATGGATGATGGATGGATGGATGGATGGATGGATGGATGATGGATGGATGGATGGATGGATGGATGGATGGATGATGGATGGATGATGGATGGATGGATGATGGATGGATGGATGGATGATGGATGGATGGATGGATGGATGGATGATGGATGGATGGATGGATGGATGGATGATGGATGGATGATGGATGGATGGATGATGGATGGATGGATGGATGGATGATGGATGGATGATGGATGGATGATGGATGGATGGATGATGGATGGATGGACGGATGGATGGATGGATGATGGATGATGGATGGATGGATGGATGGATGGATGATGGATAATGGATGGATGGATGGATGATGGATAATGGATGGATGGATGGATGGATGGATGGATGGATGGATGGATGGATGATGGATGGATGGATGGATGGATGGATGATGGATGGATGGATGGATGGATGGATGGATGGATGATGGATGGATGATGGATGGATGGATGGATGGATGGATGATGGATGGATGGATGGATGGATGGATGATGGATGGATGGATGATGGATGGATGGATGGATGGATGGATGGATGGATGGATGATGGATGGATTGATGGATAATGGATGGATGGATGGATGATGGAGGGATGGATGGATGGATGGATGGATGGATGGATGGATGGATGACGGATGGATGATGGATGGATGGATGATGGATGGATGGATGGATGGATGGATGGATGGATGGATGGATGATGGATGGATGGATGGATGGATGGATGGATGGATGATCGATGGATGGATGGATTGATGATGGATGGATAATGGATGGATGGATGGATGGATGGATGGATGATGGTTTGATGGATGGATGGATGGATGATGGATGGATGATGGATGGATGATGGATGGATGGATGATGGATGGATGGATGGATGATGGATGGATGATGGATGGATGGATGGATGGATGGATGGATGGATGGATGATGGATGGATTGATGGATGATGGATGGGTGGATGGATGATGGATGGATGGATGATGGATGGATGGATGGATGGATGGATGATGGATGGATGGATGATGGATGGATGGATGGATGGATGGATGATGGATGGATGGATGGATGGATGGATGATGGATGGATGGATGGATGGATGGATGGATGGATGATGGATGGATGGATGGATGGATGGATGGATGGATGGATGGATGGATGGATGATGAATGGATTATGGATGGATGGATGATGGATGGATGGATGATGGATGATGGATGGATGGATGGATGGATGGGTGGCTGATGGATGGATGGATGGATGGATGGATGGATGGATGGATGGATGGATGGATGATGAATGGATGATGGATGGATGATGAATGGATTATGGATGGATGGATGGATTATGGATGGATGATGGATTATGGATGGATGATGAATGATTGATGGATGGATAGATGGATGATGGATGGATGGATGGATGGATGGACAGATGGACAGAGGGAAAGGGGCAGAGTCCTGATCTTGTATAGATGATTTTTCCCTTTCTTTTTCCTCTGTAGTTCTGTTGCCACATTAAATTCCTACTTACTATTTTTAAATAAATATGATACCTAAGTGAACATGTGACCACCCTGATACCCACCCTGCCTCTCTACACTTAATTTTAAGAGTTTATCTCATTGGACATTGGGTGAATTTTGCTGCAGCTCGCTGAGATGTAGCCAACAGAACCAGGCTCCTAAAAAACTGAATGCAGGCACCAAAATTTGCGATTGCTGCTCCACTTGCAGCAGATGTGGCAAAAGCTGGTGCCAGCTGCAGACCAAGCAGCTTGAGAAAGGCACTGTCTGCATCTCCACTGATTCTGCACAAGGAACCCTCCCAAATTTCATTTCCTCAGCCCAAGGATTTTCACCCTTGCCTCTCAAAAGTGACAGAAAACGAAGCAAACTTATTGCTCTGCTCAGACCTAAGACACTTTCCCAAACAGAATGCTGTCAGAATGCAGAGTGATGCTGCAAACCAGACCTTTCAGCAGAGGCTGTTTCATGCCCAAAACTCCAAACTGGTGCTTGTAAACAGCCCCATAATTGTTCCCAGCACGGGAACGAGCAAAAGGCTTTGATAATTTTATTTTGGCAACAAACAATAGTGAGGAATTAAGTTCATAAAACTTGACTTAGTGGGTGAAACCCTGGCATGAGATTTTGTTACATTTCAGAAGCCAATTAAAGTGTTTACAGATTAGTCAACATCTATCCATCCATTTTGCATCATCAGCATGCAGCCGGTGGTGGAAATGTGAAATAGAAATAAACAAATGGCTGTAATTTATAGAGGTGGAAAGTTGTCATCTGCTTCCCTCAGCTTCGTGGTCTGCCAGGATGTCTTTTCCAAACTACCAAACTCAGGAAAGTTTGTCTTAAAAAATTGTCCAGTCAAATGTTTCTGTAAACATTATGTCCAAGAAAAGGCTGGAATGTCATAATGCAAAACAAAGAACTTGTCCCAAGTGGCTCATATTTACAATTCAAACTAGACATTTTTAAAATATTTATTTGAGATTCTGGAGGAATCTGGTACAAAGCCTTTGTGCCCTGATCAGTAATGAGCAATGTTCAAAAGGTCAGGTAAGGCTTTTTTTTTTTTTTTTGTACCAATACAGCAGCAACTGTTTCAGTGAAATTTGAAGTCCAGGAATACAAAAGCATTAATAGGAAGTAATATGTCTGGGGAAAAATCCCCTTATTCTGCCACTGAACTGCAACATTTTCCAGCAACAGTTAAATTCCTGATACTAAAAATAAACTGCATAAAACAAATTTTACTTTATTGTTATTTAAATTATAAATTACAAATTATAAATAACTTTTTAAAGTGGTATCAGAGCAGCTGCCTTAAACAGTGATTACTTTATACTTTTAAGAGAAACAACATTCTTTCATTTCAGTGCACATGTCAACCACTAATGGAAAAATTCTCTTATGATCATGTCATGAAGTTCAATTTTCAGTTTAGAAAACAGGAGACACTTGTGTATCAGAATATGGTTGATTTGGTCTGGGATATCTTCTCATGGTCCTAAGGCAATAAAATGATGGCAAAATAAAAACAGCCAAGCAATTTCTCTTATCTGGGGAGAAAACAAAGTATCTTTTGCTGCAGAAGACAATAATAAAAAAACATTGGTTTCAAGTTTTTTTTTAACCTACAGTCTAACTTCTAGAACTGTACTAAAACACGCAGAAAAATCTCAATCTTCACAGCACCAGGTTTTATGAAAAGTGATTTTGCCCTAAGTACATCTCATAGCCAAAGCAGCATGAGGATTCATGAGAAGGTTTAACTTTTATTTTCACTTTCCATTGAACTAAAACCCCACACTCATGTACCATATGCTTCTGTTACTGCACAGAGAGGCAAAACATCATCTGTTTATCAAGGCTTTTCTGCGTGGAAAAGTGAAAGTTTCATGGATCAGCTTCTGAAGGAAGCTGAGAGGACAAGCCCCTCTTTTCGGTGGGTATGAATTTCACCCAGGGACGCGACATGGGAGCAGCAACTTCAATTTTATGCAAATCCACTGTGGATGTGAGAAGAGACACTTGGGTGTCCTGGGTGCCCTCCCCATGCATCTGGTCCAGTGCCAGGAACAAACAGCACAAATTTTTAACTTTTCATAGCCATATTTCAATTATTTTTTGTGTGTTTACTACAGAAAAGTGACACTGATGCCTTTTTGGGCTTACCTAAAAACAGAAGCCAGACCAAGTTAAGAGAATAAAAATAATTTCTATTTATTGAAGGGGCTTCAGGTAGATTTTGGGCAGGCAAACCCCCCAAGGGCTACACCCAAAAATGAACCACGGGTCACGGGTTTTCACACTTTTATAAGTTTGGTCCATTTGCACATTGGGGGTTGATCTAACAATTACAGCTTCAGCTAATGAAGTCATTCAGCCCAAGTTTCTCCCCACAACTCACTTTTGTTTGCATTTCTGGGCCTGAGGCAGTGAGGTGTCCTTGATTGCCAGGCCTGGACAGGAATTGTTGTGTCTGCCCAAAATGGGACAGCAATATCCAGCACTCTATATGGAATTTAGAGTTATACACTAAAGAATTGCAGGATCACAAATGGATGAACAATGTAAAAGCTAAAATCCCAAGGCATCAACACCTCCCTGGAGCTGCAAAGGGGGTTTTTACCAGCCAAAGCCAAACCTCAGGCTGGAGGGCTCACAGGGAACGTGGGAGCTGAGGTTTTGAATGCCCAGCAACAGAAACCCATCACTTTCCCCTGCAAGGAATGGTTCTTAATCACCTGCTGGCTTAACCCACTCCAAAATTAGATAGGTTATTCTTTGGGTGCAATGGAAAACTGGGTCCAGCTCAACAATAAAGCTGATAAATCAAATGGAGAACCAAACCCGGTGGGAGTCAATTTCCAGATGGTCTTCCTGCACGTCCCAGGGGTTTTATCAGGGCTCACCCATATTTAAATTCTTTATTATTAAAACAAACAAACAAACAAACAAACAAACAAACAAAATAATGATGATATTTCCTGCATTTGCATTCTGAGGGCAAAGGTTGATTTTACTCTGGGGTTTCAGAGCATCCTACACACCACAGGCTGTGGCATTTTTTGGTGTCACCATGAGGAAAAAAGCAGCAGAGAGTGGTTTGGTGGGACTTAATAAATTTGGGCATTTTCGGGCTCTCTGGATTCTACTTCTTGTGGCATTCCTGGGAATCTTGTGGGGACCCCGTATTTTGTTTCTGCTGACTAACAGACACCAGAGTGTTTTTCTAACTTCACTCTGGGTATTAAGAAGATTAGTGGGGTTGTTTCAGCAGAGAAAAGCAGTAGAAAGAGAAGCAAGAAATAAAATGCTGGTGGCTTAAGACATATATTAATTTAAAGGGGTCAATATATGGATTTGTTCACATAAATGAGGCTGTAGCCTCCTTTGAAATTGACCCCTGGAAGGAATAACAAAATAGGATGATCACAGGAAGAGCCCACAGGGCATTTGTCATCTATTTGGCTATAATATATAATTTGGGGTGAAAAAAAAAAAAAAAAGGTCCTAAAATGCAAAATATGTGAAAATGTTTCTAGACTTGAATAATAATTAAATTTAAAAGATTAAAATAAAACCTCTGAACTGTCAATGACAAGGTCTTGCTGAGCCAAACACAACTATTTAAAAATGGGAGAGGTAAGATAGCTAAATCCAGAGTTCAATATGCAATGAAAAGTAACCTTTGAATCAGATCAATCTGTTGAAGCTTTTTTTTTTCTGTTCATCCAGCTTTTGAACATGTTCTCAGACTTTGTTACACCAAACAAAAAAATTACCAAAGCCACAAAATGTGTAAATGCTTTGAGGCTCTTTATCAGGAGCACAAAAGTGTCCATTTCTATGAGAGCAATGGAGAAAAACTGGTAACAAATTGTCATCTCTAGGGGAAAAAGAGACACTGGATAACTTTAAAATTATAGCCATGGCTCTTCCAAAATTGCAGAAACTTTCAGAGCTGAGCTGACCTTGATAATCTGCATGTCTCATTTTGTTTGACACAAATATTAAAAAAAACAATAAAAAGAACCCCAACAGATAACTAAATAATATCATCTTTTTATTGGAGAACAAGAGAATTCACTAATGTCTTTTAGATGGAAAGAAAATATAGCATTATAAAGGTGATTTAATTTCCAAAGCAGTTTTTTTCTTCCCCAGTCATTTACAATATTTATCAGAATAATCTGTAAAAATTACTCTGCATTTGAAGATTATTTGCAAATTACTGACTGTTACAATGGAAAAAATGGTACTTTTCCCCTTCAGTCCTTAGAGGATTTAACTCTGTCCTGTGCCAGACTTTTGTTTTTTTTCTTGAAATTCTAAATTCAGAATTAATTTCCTGTGAGTTTCCTAATCCTTTCTCTAAGAACATTATACTCAACAATATTCTGTTCAAAAGATGCCATTAAACCCATTCTGTTAAACAAAAAAAAAAAAAAAAAATCCCAGTTGTTCTGGTAGGTATGTGATTGCTTACACTATGGTTTTCCTGTTACCATGAAATAGTTGTGAATCAAAGCAAAATGCAGCCATTTAAAATTGCTAAAAATCACAGAGCCATAACTGTTACTGCCCTGCATGTTTAACTTTCACTAGAAACGCTCAGAAGTAATTCATGAGGACATTATTTTTTTTCTGCACCTTTGGATCACTGTAAGGTCAATTATCTACCAAAAAAAAAAAAAAAAAAAAAAAAAAAAGAGAAAGTAGAAATGAAGCCTGATGCTAAAGTGCAAAGATGAATTTTATAAACAGTGCTGTGCTTGTCCATTCAATACAGAAATAACAGAGATATTGTGTAGGGAAATGTCACTATTGCCCAGATTTGTGTTTTATTGTCACTTAGAAGGCTGTGTTACCATGGCTATGTGCCTGGCTAAATCACCAGCAAACAGAAATGATGCTTTAAGTTTATCTGAAGGGTGAGAGGAAAGAGCTGCCTGTAAACTTTTAGGATGGGGAAAATGGAAAAATAGATTTCGTATTAATGTGTCGTAGCTCATTTTTGGAAGGCATGAAAACACTCTGCACTGTGGTTTATTGGTTGCTATAAGCTGTAAAACATTATTTATAAGGCAGCTTTTATTTATAATTGACTACAAAACAATATATTTCAGGCAAAACTGAGGGTTGACAAAGTAAAATAGCAGCTGGAGGCGCGGAGGGTTAAGCTACCCTGTCTGAAATGGGGCTTGGCACAGAGATTTTATTCATAAATGATGGTGCAATGTCCTCATGGCAACTTTTTGATGTACTGGTTCTATCAACTGGTAGCAGAAGGAAGGGTGAAATGCATGTGAGAGTGGGTTTATATCCTCCAGCTGCAGGCAGCTACAAGATCCAGCTCCTCTGAGGTGTTTCTTTCATGGTCAGGGTGCACAAAGCTCTTCAGGGCAGGAGTCTGAGGAGACAGTGCTCCTTAAAAGCAGATAAATCTAGCATTAACTTGTAAGACTCTCTTAGACAATGTTCAGCCCTTCCCCAGCCAATGCTTCTCCTGATCATTCACGGGCTGTTCTAAACGCAGACACAAAAATGAGTTTTTTCATTTTACACTGGAAGGTTTAAACTGAAAATATCTGCTGTTGGTGCCATCTGGGGCTACCTGAAAACAGAGGTCAGACAAAATTAAGGGAATAAAAAGTGATTATATTTATTAAAGGCCTCCAGGTACATTTAGGGCAGACAAATCTCCCCCAGGGGCTACACCCAAAAATGGACCACAGGTTTTCACACTTTTATAAGTTTGGTCCATTTGAACATTGGGGGTTGATCTAACAATTACAGCTTCAGCTAATGAAGTCATTTAGCCCAGGTTTCTCTCCCTCAAGTCCCTTTTGTTTGCATTTCTGGGCCCTGGGGCAGTGAGGTGTCCTTGATTGCCAGGCCTGGACAGGAATTGTTGTGTCTGCCCAAAATGGGACAGCAGCAGCTGACACTGAATGTGGAGCTTAGAGTTATACACTAAAGAGCTGCAGGATCACAAATGGATGAAAAATATAAACACCAAAATCCTAAGGCATCATTATAGCTTGTGATTTTATCACAGGAAAACAGCAGTTTTCTTTGGTTTGCTTTGAGTTTCTTTGGTTTGCTTCCTGAACATCTTGGTGCCACGCCTGCTCACCACCTGCCAGGTCTTCAGGCATGTTTATGAATTCGTCAGCACTTCATTACACACGGGTAGAAATAAGTACTTGAGAGAGGTCTGCTCTGCTTCTGGACATGAAGCACAAATTTCAGATCACTCTCCATTAAAACTCTTTTCTGCTGATATTAATTGGTCAGATTGTACTGAAGTAATAATAATTTGTAAACTTTTATCATTTTTTCTTTCCTTCTAATATTTGTGGTGTGCCCCTCCTTTATTTCCACCTGTTTAACACAGCAGTTCCCCTCACATGGATTTCATTGCAATCATATTTTACTACCTCAAAGCCAAGTTCTCCAATCTTTCAAATGCAATCTGTGCAACCTTAACTTTATTTTTATATTATCTTTATTTATTTTAAGATAAGCTTGCACCTGTGGGGGTTTATGTCAGCAGATTCTACCCTCCCATCAGTTCAAATTATGATTAATTTATTGAATTTGCTAAAATTTTATTGGTAGAAAGGTGAGATACAAGACTTATTAATGGTTCCCTCATGTGAAAAGAAATTGAAGAATTATAGTACCAATATTACATTTCTTCAGACACTTGCTGGAAACCTCTTGTGGTGAGGAATGATATGATTATTCAGGCCAAAAAATGAGGGTTTCATCCCAATTAAAAACAACAGATCAACAACTACTTAGAGCAACAACTAATAATGAAATTGACACAATCTGAGGCCTAATCCCTTAAAATGTTGTTCCCTGTAATAACCTTTTTATTTATGATAATAAATGTAAGAGAAAAAGAATCCTTTCTGTACATTTGTAAACCTACTTCAACCATTTCAGTGAAAACTTTCAATACTTCCATGCTTGAAGCACATGCATTGAAACTGAACAGAGACATCTGAAGAAGATCTTGCTAATTCATAACCAGAATTCATTCCTTATTTCATTCTTTTATTAATTACAGATGACAGATATTTAGTAAAGGCATAGTCTTTTTCTAGACAAATTCTCATGCAATCCAAATTTACAGCCAGTTAGTCTAGATGAACATTTTTAATGTGTTTTTCCCTTCTGCAGAGTTATGGGAATACTTTAGGCAACCTAAAATTTCACACACATGTACTTCCTACAAGAGCACAGCAGTCCCTGACTGAGTTTTGTAAAAAAAAAAAAAAAAAATTGAAAAAAAGGGAAACCCTGAGAAAATTTAAAAGCTCAAACAAACAGAAAAACCACAACTGTCATTATTCAAGGATTTAGAGAGAACACAGAAAGCCTTGAGGAGATGAGAACAGAAGGAAAATTATGAGGCACTAGGCTGTTAAAAATCACTAGGCAATGGAAACATGGATGAAATTTTATTTAAATATACTTGACCCTGCTCCCAGGGAAAAATCCAGTATCCACTGTTTGTCAGACTTGATGAGCAGAAATGGTTAAGATATCAGTGTTTTCTAGAAATCATTATTCTTAGTGCCTGTCCTAAGTCCTCTTTACATGTACAATAAATACAATCCCACATTGTTCCATATTCAGAAATAAGGGCTGAACTACAGAAGTTTGGGCTGTTTCAATTTGTGGCTGTTAATGCAACTGAATCAGCATTTTTTGCACATTTTCTGCATGCAGTCCCTCCAGCTGTTTCATCTCACAGCTGCAATATTTAATTTGCACCTGTTTTCAGGGATGTGAGATGCAATGCACTGGGCACTTGATGCTTGCAATGAGAAAGAACAGAAATAAATAAATTCCTTGCCTCAAAAAGCTTGTACTCAAAATGTGTGGCAACAGACTGGATTGAAAAAACAACAGGGAGTATGAAATGAAGGATAAAAATGGCATTCAGGAGGTTATGATGAAATAAGTGTTGTGGAAGGACCTGGAACACAACACATGGATTTTGTTGATTTTGTCAGAATCACAGATGTAATTTCAACACATCAATGCTAAAATATATATTTTGTCCATGAGTACATTCAGTGTTTGATGATTATTTGGTCGTCACCAGGATAGGAGAAAACTAATCTCATTGTGTAATAAAGCAATCCAGAATATAATGTATACATTATAATGGAAGAACTGGCATCCGAAGCAAAGAAATATTCTGATGAATCCTCTACCCTGAGGTAAAATAATTTCAGTGCTGCATTACTTCTTTTTTTTGCATTAACTCTGACATTGTGACTGTTTCTTACTGCTGCAAATGCATGTTTTTCATCATAAACAATTTTCCTTTCGAAGTGGTGTAATCAAGAGGGAAGGAAAAAAGATTATATTGAAGAAGAGGAAAGCAATGTTGAGAAGATAACCTAAATGTTGAGGTAATATAATATACCTAACCCAGTGATTATGGTGAAGAGAAGGATGAGACTGATGTTTAAGGCAAAGTTATGTTGAGATGAAGTTAGTTTATTTTCATGGTTCTTGTGAGAATTGATGCCAGAAAATGTATCCTTGGTGTTTTTGGGGGTTGATTTTCTGGTTTCGGCTAAGAATTGTCTTTGTATGTAACGCCATGAAATTACTGGACCACAATGAGTCCTGTGGCTTCATCCCCTGATCTGTTTGCTTCAAAAGATTGCAGCGTTGAAAATATGGTGGGGAAAAGTTTTAAAAATGAAATTAAAAAGGAACACTTGCTTTAGACAGAAAGCTGGAACACTTCTCCATTCTTGCATACTCAGGAGTGATGGAATCACCACAAATCTACTTACATATTTTTATTTAAAACTTCATTATTTATGGAGAAACTGCTATTATCATTGATTTGCATTTCATGCAGTTTTTACTTTCTTCTGTTCACTTCTTGCAAATGTCTGCAGTCACCCACACTCAAGTATTTTCACAAAGGAGGGATTTTGACAATGGCTTATTTGCAATCAAAGGTTGTTTTCTAGTTAACTTAAATGCAACTCAGTACTAAATTTTAGAGTAACTTTTCCTTGACTGGTAAGATTATTTAAAGGCCAAAATCCGTAAAGCACTGATTACAGAACTGACACAAATGGGAGTGCTGCTGTGCTTAAGTTGAGCATGTGTGCAAGCACTTTGACAGATTGTGTTCTGATCAAGAAAACAGTGGAAAGCACCATCTGTTCAGTGACATTTCACGAGACAGTGACAAAGTTCTGAAGCCTAATCTTCGGTGAAGAGAAAGAAGAGACACTTCTGAAGCAAAAGGCTATCATAAAATTAATTTACCAACAGAAGTAGGCAATTCCTCCACAGTCCCAAACTCTTCTGCCTCCTCAGATTCATTTTGCAGATTAAAAAGTAAAAATTGCAATGCATCCCTGCTGGAGGCATGAGGCTCAGTGAGGTTGAGAAAGAAATGTCATTTTGGTTTTCTGTGGTAAAAGTGGTGAAGGAAATCATGTCTCTCATAAAATGACTAATTTACAGGAGTCAGCTCCAATCATTACTTCTCTGTCTGTAGTGAGACTGGCATCACTGCAAGTTGCTGCTTTTTCTGCTTAGTCAACCTTGTTTCTGAGAAACATCCATCCCACAAGCAATCAGGTTTTCCCTAGGGAAAATATCTTCTGTAAAATTTAAATGACTGAGGGTTGAAAATATCTAGGTTTACGTCCACATGCTGCCAGATGTTTTTTGTGGAGCAAAATCAGATAAATAAAACAACCGGATCAGATTGACTAGGTTTTTTTTTTTTTGTTTTGTTTTGGTTTGGTTTTTTTTGGGTTTTTTTTTTCAAAACACCAATGCTTGAAATTGAGAACATTTATATGTGATCTGCTCCCACTCTCATCATGCATGAAAAAAAGGAAAACAGTGAACAGAGAATCCAATGTGGTGGTCACATAGAAAATGTGCCATGCCAGTAAGGATTGATTGACACCCTCAGGTTCAAATCCCTATTTTTTTTGGTTAGCCCCTCGCCCAAAGACTTCATGTTTTAGCAAAAGTGAGAAGTTTGAGTGGCCACAAAAGCAGAAATGTACCAGCTGGGATTTGGCAGAGAGTTAATTCGTGTGACTTAATGTATGGGCAGCCGGTGACAAATGTAGAGTGGAAAAAGAGATGAAAGAGTGTTTATTCTGGCATTTCTACCCAACCAGGCTCACTCATAAGCCTTGTGTCATCCAAGGGGCAGCATAATTTATCATGAGTACAGTGAGCTATGCACTGAAGTGTACAGCACTTTATGGCATATCATTCCTTGCCTTAACACCCTGAATTCCGTGTTTTGAGGTTGGGGTGATTCTCCTGTTTCCATACATGCTTGGTCATCAAAGAGAGAGCTCCATCTAACAGATCAGCTGGGCTGATTGAGATCCAGGGCTAATGACATTCATAAAATGAGTGGGATTGTTCACTCCTTGCAGTCATTCTGATTTCTTGCTTAGGCAGCACCAGTGAACCCTTCCCTCCTTCTGTTTGTGATCTATTTGACTGTGACTCTGTGACTTCAGTGTGCTGGGACACCCTTGCTGAAATAGGCCATGGCAGGATTTACCACACTGAGAAATTTGTTTTTTCAGTTTTAAACGCGGGATTAGATTCTGAAATGAAGGTTGTCACAAGTTGCGGTGGCAAAACTTAACCTTCACCTGTTCCTCCCCAAAATTTAAAGCAACCCTACTGAACCCCAGCTGAGGATCCTCTCAAACAATTAATATACATTAATTAATTAATTAACTTGCTTAATTACATTTTTACACCTAATTGTGCCTACATTTGAGAATAGCTAATATGGAGTGATATGAAATTAATCCACATCTTCATTCCTTGCTTTATGAGTGATCCCTCACAAATTGCACAGCAGCAGCTAGCTCACCCAAAACCGGGCAAAAAAGAAGGAAAGGTATGATTAGAACATCTCTGCAAGATGATGAACCTCTCTTGTAATTATGACAGCAGATCTTTGGCATTTAGAAGGCTGGGAGAAGGCCTGCATTCAGCAAATCTCTGTCCCCACTGACTCTGTTATTACAGATTTGTTACACTTGACTGATAAAACAAAGTGTCAGGATTGCTCCACTTAAGGCAATTTATGTTGCAGCAGCGCTGATTTGCTGGTTCCCAGATTCCCACATATTTCATGTCCTGCTTTTGAGGCCAGATTTCAGGAATTCGGAGCAGGGGTGTTCACAGCAGCCTCCTTAAATACGGGCAGATTCTCTTCAGTTGAACTGTGCACTCCTGAACTACAACCTCGTGTTCTTGCCTCGCCCATTTTATCTACTGGGGTCAAATAGTTTCCCCTTCTTTGCTCAGAGAACTGTCACTGGATTTTTCTAATAAGCTAAAAGTCAAGGGTATTTGAATAGAGTGCCCAGATCATCATATATCTGTCGGTAACACAAGTGTGTCTAAATCGAATTAAATTGAAATTAAAAAGCTTTTTAGGTAATCAGTTATTTGCTGGCCTGACCAGCATCATTATGTCTCATCAGCTGTAAGCCTCAGCTGCTTCAAAAATGCTGCAAAGTCTATATATATCAAAAGGAGATATTAAAAAAATATATATATTTCTCTCCCTGTCTGTGTATCTCTAAACCAACAGAGAAAGGGAGAACTTTGAATACCACCCTTTGGTACTTCTGGTTTTCTAAATCATAAATGTAATACAAATTATCCTAATATTTTAGCTGATTCTGTACACTCCCATGTTGGCATTTCAAAAAGTTTAATGCCATTGTCTTCATTTTATAAAATACCTATTTTCCCCTGTATTAATTTACCCTCCCTCCCCGACTCAAATATCTCAAATATACAATTCCAGAATAATGGCACAGGTTATGTTATAATGACAGAATATATTTTTTTGTAAATATTACTGAGAGTAACAGTAGTTTTTCAGTGACAATTTTATCTTCCCCATAACAAAACTAAATTTCCTCATATGCATTTTTTTTTTTTCCTATGGCATCCTAAAAGTAGCAATAGTCTTACTGAAATTTGGTGACCTCATGCAGAATGATAATGCCTTCTTATGTAAAGATCTAATATTAGTAAATAGTTGGAAACAATTATCTATAAATGTTCAGTAATTTAAAATTTTATGGATAATTTATAACCTGCATATGTGAAAATGGGAGTGAAATATCTTCATCTTTGTATGAAATCTCAGGCAGAAAACTAAAATAATGACTTATTTTTAACTTTCAAGTCCTATTAGTGCTAAAGGTGATGTATCTAATAAATGTGTTATATCATCAGTCAAATCAGAAAAAATGCAGGGTTTTTGGTATTTTCACTCCTGTATAAAGAGGATATAATATCAATTATGTTAGTGATGTGCATTAAAATCTCACTAATTATTGCCATAAACAGAAGACACTTTTTTTGCATTCATTGTGACAGAATGTAAAAAGGAAAACAACAACAACAACCCAACAAAAACCAAACCAAATAAATAAAAAAACCCAAACAAGGCCCAAACCCACAACAAACTTTTGTTTTTTACAGAAGGTACAAAAATAATCCTTTGTTCAGGACAGAACCTCTGTGACCTGAGACCAAAACTCTCTCAAAAGGATGAGGAACACCTGGGAATGTCAGCAAATTTCATGTACAAGGGTGCACAGACCCTTTCCTTCCCCTGCAGCTGCCACTGGAATAGGAGGGACCACCTCAGAATGCAGATTTTTTTAAATTTGCTGTATTATTTTCTCCCCCTCAAACCCTTTTCCAGTAGCTTTTCCCTATTTAACAAGGGGGAGGGAGAAGTTCATACATTCTTCCCAGGCAGCATGGACTCCCATTAAGGGGTGACAAGAGAGATAGAGTTGTCAGAATAATTTCTAATATTGTGAAAATATGTGAAGCACAGCTTGCTTTATACGTATACATTTTAGCTTGCCTCGGGCCATTTATGGAAATGCTCTCAAATCCTTCAGGCCTTACAAATTATTTCATAAATTATTATCTGTCCAACAGCTGGCACTAAAAGTACAATATTCATTATTTACCATTCACCTCTAGGTTAAAATGTTATAATCTAGTCCTGGGGTGAAGAAAATGTCACACAGGGTAGAAAATTTGCAGTTTACAGCTCCAGACAGCATAAGCCTGTAGTGAGCCATATATGGACAACATATAATGGAGTGTATCCTCCACAGTGCCAAATAAATGCAGATTAAATACACCCAAGACAGTTTATTAATTACTTTTCATATTTAATAACATCACCAAAAGTGTTATTTTCAGGTCATGAATGATATTATGGGTAATTCATACTAATATCTTATAGGGCAAGCCGGAGAGACGTGGGACTGTGAAGAGAGTTTCTTTCAGGTGCTCAATAATAAATAAAAATAAATCATCCACTGAAGAAGTCCCTGCATTTATGACCTGACACTGTTGCAGTGTTTCAGAATTTGTTTATCCACGTTATCAGCTGAGAGAGGGAGTTGCTGTGATGTTCTCACCAAATGGAAGTGGTTATCAGGAATTCAGTAATTAGCTCTGGCTGCTCTGCTAGCATCGTGACATGAAAATGACAGACAAACACAGATTTCAAACATCATGCTTATTGCAGGCTTTTTTTTTACTTTTTCAACTCAGAAATGCAAGAAATATACCTCCTACAGATTCAATAAAGAATCTTTCCCACTTCAAAATTTACCTAATGCCATTTTTTTTCCCTGTAAGTTCGGATTGAACAGTAAGTGGGAAAAAAAAAAACAAAACAAAACGCCTCTCTTTACACAAGAAACTCTAAAATTTTACTTATAAATAGAGATACTTCCATTAAATTTCTCTTTTTCTTTTTTCTTTTAATAGTTCTATTGTGTCTGACTGAGATGGAGTTCATTTCCCCATATAAGACTAAATATTTTAGGGATGTGTTTATGAGGTTAGCTCACTTCCTAAATGTAGGGAATAAAGACAGGAAACGTACTAGAAGCTACAGCCATGCTTTAGCAATCTACACAGCTAAAAGTATATGAAAAATATAAAAAAGCTAAAAGTCTAAGGCATCACTTCCAGCAAGTGCTTTTAGTTGAATTCACCCATAAGGAATTCATTGCGTCAACATTCTGCTGACCCAAAAATTTGCTTAAATGAGGCAAATTTGGCTTTGTTGGCTTTATCATCTTGGTTTGGGGTTTGGCACCAAGTGTCTGGTGTAAGGTCCCTGCAGGAAATGAGCCCTGTGATCTTCACCCAGAGGCATTTGGGTTTTTTTTTTCCTTTTATTTTTTTGGTCATAGATAAAAAAGGAAAATAATTTTTCTGTATCAATCTTCTGTATCAATTTCTCCTCAACAGAGATCATGGCTCCTCCTTCTCTTCCCCCTTGCCTGGCATCGCAGTCCTCCATCATTTCTCTTTGAAAATGTGACTTTCAGTTACGATTTATTGGTGTTTTATTAACTCCCATAACCCTTTGCACAGACTCAATTCCATTTTACAGATAATCTTAAATTTATATCCACAGCCTGCTACAATTGTGTGGTTCACCAGCTTACCTGAAACAACAACAACAACAACAACAACAACAACAATAATAATAATAATAATAATAATAATAATAATAATAATAATAATAACAATAATATATTATAGAATATATAATATGTTATAATATATTATTATATTAGATTATATATAATAGTATAATCACAATATATTATAATAAATATTAGTTAACATATATAGTATAATTATATGTGTTAATATTGTACTAAAATAATAATAATGAATAATTTATATATTATACACTATATATTATAATATAATATATAATATATTATATACAAGAAATTATATAATATTTAATATATTATATATAATATATAATGTATATTATATGTTATATAAAATATAGTATATATTATGTTATATAATGTATATTATTATATTATATCATGTGTAATATAATAATTACAATATATTATAATAAATATTAGTTAACATATATAGTATAATTATATGTGTTATTATTGTAAATAACAATAACAATGATAATAATAATAATTTTTAAAAAAAGAGGTTGGGGTTTTTTTAATTTTTTTTTTTTTTTTAATAATGTGCCCAGTTCTCACCCTTTGTTCAGAATTCTTTCTAATGGGGACATTTCCAGTTCTTGGCAAGGAACGGTTAGAGACTGAAAAAAGAATTTCCCCTAGGCAGGGAATATACAGTCCTAGTTCAGGACCATTGCAGAATTACAGGAAAGAAGCAATCATGAGGTTAAATGCCTTCACTGGAGGTCTGAAAATGGATTTTCTAGGAATATGTTTAGAGAAAATATGGTCTATAAGGCACATATAACAAAAAAAAAAAAAAAAAAAGAAAGGAAGATATTATATTTCCTGTTGCTCTCACATGCCTTTTTTTGACCTTTTTTCCTTAGCTAAAGCACTGGCCTGAATCCTGCTGCTCATGGCTCTGGAATGACTGGCAGGTTATGAAGAAAAAGAGGGTTGCTATCATGCAAAGTTCCCCAGAACATGAAAAAAAAATTTTTTTTTTTTTTTTTTTTTTTTTTTTTTTTTTTAACTCACAAGTCTCAGAAACCTCTCACAAGGAGCCACAGGGTCTCTTGCACAATCTTTAAATATCTGTGACTTTTAAGTTTTCTACCTGTGGCAAGCAATGGTGCTGAAAAAAATTTTAGCATAAAGTAAATATTAATAAGGTATTAGAAATATTATTGCAAATTAAGCACCTTATCATGGAGACACTTTAACAAATCGTATTCCAAAGCTCTTAATCCTCAAACTTGTCTCAAAAAATAGCAAAGATTTTTTATTACCACTATATACTAACCTGTTGAACCTATATTAATTGTTTAGAGGAAAAGGTGTTTTTAATAATAAACAAGGGCTTTCAAAGGTATATATAGATATTTATATATGTCAATGTATATGAATTTATATATGGATATTTACATGCATCTGGGGGTGTAAAATGAAACACAAAAACAGAGAAATTTTCTGAAACATACACATTCAATATTAATATTATAAATATTTGTCACTTTTAAGAGCTAACCTGCTATCTGATTTTTTTAAAGAGATATAAAATGAATGATACCATTCTTCTGGATCTAAATTACCACTTTTGCTTGAGTCTTCAGACACGTTACTGAGATAAGGGAATAATTCCAGAATGTTTTTTAAATACACCTCCCTCATTTTCATCAGCTCTCCAAGGTTTCATCCTAAGAACAACAACTTCTTCTGATAATTATGTAAATTAAGATAAAGATTTAATTTCCATATTTAGAGAGAGAGAGAGCACACATATAAAAATTTGATAATAAAATGCTCCTGAACATGAACAAAGAAATCTGTACCTTTGGGTAGTTTCCCACAGATCTGCAAGCCTCATTTCCTGAGGGCATTTTCAAGGAGGCGATTGCACATCTGATGGAGAAGGGAGTAGCAAAACCGCATTATTTTTGGGACGATACATTATTTTTATTAAAGAATGGTTTGGATTGGTAAATATCATCCCATCCCACCCCCAGCCACGGCAGGGACACCTCCCACTGTCCCAGGTGCTCCCAGCCCCAGGGTCCAGCCTGGCCCTGGGCACTGCCAGGGATCCAGGGGCAGCCCCAGCTGTGCCAGGGCCTGCCCAACCTCACAGGGAACAATTCCTGACTGCCAATTCCCAACATTCCTTCCCTGACTCCCAAGGATGCCCCTCAACTCTGGCCCCACAATCTTCCCCTGTAGTTTTTACAGCCCAGTGCTAAGTGCTGGAATTATTGGTTAATTTTAAGTCCCCTCAGATAAAGGCACTTTACAGGGAAAATTCTATTGAAGGTAACTAGGGGTGTTTCACACAATAAAATGCCATTTGAAAATAAAATACCCAGGTGGCCTAAGTTATTTCACCCTGTCCTTTCCGTGACTTAGGCCTGGTTCAACAGGTCAGGACTCTTTTTTACCAAATGGAATAAAAATCAATTAGGAGCTAGATTTTAACAAATATGAGCAAGATGAAAATGCAAAGTGTCAGAGAAGAGTGGGGGAAAGCTGCTTGCTGAAAGAAGGCAAGGCCAGCATGGTTTCAAGGGGGAGAGTGCCTTTTTGTTAATACAGAATTTTGTTGGATGAGATGGAGGCTGTTGAATGAGGATTTTTCCTTCAAGTGGTCACTCTACCTCCCTAATTTACAGTCTTTGAATCTGTAGATTTACTGGCATAATTGTTTATATCTTTTCATATCTGCATATTAATTCATATCCTTTCATGTCATTTTTATATCTACTGTATTTATTTTGATACAAAATTTGTGTTTTGCATGTGTATAGGCACTATGCATAAAATTATTTTCCCAGGAGGAGCAGGTGGGTCTGCCAGGGGGCTGTCACCACTTCTCTACCTAAAGAGCCCTGTGTGCCTGCCCTTGTCCCTTGAAAGAGTTAGGTCTATTCAAAAGTCCTTCCCACTACAGAAACAGTCTTCAAGTGTAAGTTCAAAGAACCTGGTGGACAAGAGAACTTTAAAAATGCCTTTTGGTGCATGGTAGCGTGGCTCAACTGCTTTTAAACTGACTGACTTATGGACTGGTAGGAGCACCTGGTGGTCTAGTGGAAGGTGCCCCTGCCCACTGCAGGGGTTGGAACTGGATGATTTTTAAGGTCACTTCAAACCCAAACCATTCTCTGATTCTATGATTCAATGGTGACACAGATTTCAGTGCTACCCTACAGTAACTATCCTTAACAAACAATTAGATGCATGTATTTTCACACATCAGGATATTATCCCAGTATTTCTAGTCTTTTTTTTTTTAATTTTTTAAATTTTCTTTTAAATTTTTTTTTAGGTAAAAATAAATATGATTATGTTAATTTTTGCAAGAAGTTGAACTCTGCTTGCTGCCGCCCTTGATGAATATTCCTCCCCTACTCCTCTGTCCCAAATTGTTAGAATGAGATTCAGGAACTGATATTTTACTGCTATGAAATAAAAAAAGTTTGCTGGAAAGAAATTAAATTCCTACTCAGCATACCTATAAATAAGACTGGGTAGGAAATACAAAAGGTTTGCAAGTTATAGTAAATTATATGTCAGGAAGTATAGTCTTGTTACTCAGTGCTCTGGAATAACAACTACCTCTGTCTTTCCAGTTTTTCTCTCCCATCTCTATTTCACAAGGTATAAAGTTTTCATTCTTTTTCTTTTAATATATGACAAGTGACAAAGTGAATGCCAGTCTCCCAGAACTTTGGCCCACAGAGAGTTTTCTTCCAGATAAATGTCAATATCTGACTGATTTAGACACGAGTGGGACAACATAGAGTGTGTTACAAATTAATATATAGCTTCATCTGAAATTACACAGGAAATGTAGATCATGGTGTTTTTTAAGTGATTCAATTAGAAATTACCATGATTACCTGTCAGACAGGATACCTATGTACACGTGGGCGTGTTTCGTTTGCCTGCAGGAATTTGAAGGCTTTTTTTTCCTCCACCATTTTAAGCACCAAGGTGCTTAAGCATTTAAGGTGCTTAAATGCCACAAATGTTGCCAGGTGTTCATCCTGCAGCTCCTCCTGAGGGGCAGCTCCGGTTTCTGCTCTCTAGGACAGGGACAGGACCCCAGGAAATGGCTGGACCTCTGTCAGAGATTTGAGATGGATTTTAGGGAAAGGTTCTTATCCCAGAGGTGCTGGGCACTGCCCAGGCTCCCCTGGGAATGGACACGGCCCGGAGGCTGCCAGAGCTCCAGGAGCATTTAGAAAATTCTCCCAGGCATGCCCAGGGTGGGATTTTGAGGTGTCTGTGCAGGGACAGGACTGGATAATCCTTGTGGGCCTTTCCAGCTGTATGGTTCTGTATTGATTCTGTCACTTTTAACCTGCCCTACCATCACTTGGCTTCACTGTGGGTGAAGGTGGAACCCTGAGAGCGTTTCCCAGCTGTACATGCACAGCTCAGCCTCTCCCAGTTTCATGGTGGGATTTAGATTTTCACTTGTTCCAAGCAGGAAACCTCTGTAGGAGCAAGAAATTAGTGTGTCCAGTGCTTCAGACAACGTGGAGCCTAGGAGGAACTTTATTTGTGGTTTAATTGCACAGTTTTATAGGCTATTGTCCTGGTAGTAGCCAAAAATCAAATCAAAAACCAAAACAAAACCAAGAAAAAAAACCCACCCAAAAACCCCAAACAAACAAATGAAAATAACCCAAATAAAAACACCCCCCCAAAAAAACCCGAACGAAAAAACCAAACCAAAACCCCAAGACAACCAAACTCAAAACCAAACAAAATGAACAAACAAACAACCCAAAAACATATGGCACAGTGAAATTGCAAGAGGCTAAAAGCAAGTAATTTGAAAGAGTCACAGCATGAAACAGGTTCAATCTCAACCCAATTCAGGCTTTAATGATTAAACTTCTATGAAAATAGCATTAGAGCTGCTTTTAATGTTGATTTTGACAATGATGGCACAATAAGAAATGTGAAAATCCACTTTTTATGCTGGGGAAGGAACAGAAATAAAATGACTATAATGTCACCAAGAACATCTCTGAAGAGTTACTGTGTTTTTAGAAGCATAAACAGTTTGAGCAGAGCATCTATGCAAGCATATCTCCATAAATTCTTAAAGTACCTGGATATAGGATATAAACCCACAGGTTTATATTACACCCTTGATGATGGCGACTGAAAATTTAAGAATTAGACTGTAACAAGCATGGAAAAGTGGGGTTTTTTTAACAAGTTCTTTTAGACAGACAACTAGGCTGAAGAATAAATTATCATAAGTGTCTTACATATTATTGTTAGAGTAAGAGGTAGAGGGACCAGAAGTGCCTCACGCTAGGCATAAATTAAACAGAATTTTGAATACAAATTGATCAAAGAAAGGGTCAAACCTAGAAAAAAAACTATGAAACAATTCAGATATTTTGAGGTATCCCTAGAAATTCTTAAGGTCATATTATTTTGGAGTTTTTATTTATTTTTAAACTAACTAAGGTTTCAAAAGAATTAGACCTCTAAGTAAGGTGTCCAGGTTTTGGAAGGGCTCAGGAACAAGATGAAAAATTCTGGATAGGAGACCCTGAGCTGCCAGATTTACAGCATTTTTGTGTAGTGAAAGAGCCAATAGATGAGATTGATATTATGAAAAATATTTACTCATGTGTTTCCTTCCAACACTTAAAAACTTGCAATATGCTTGCAAGGAAATATATTGAAGCTGTGTACACTGGGCAGGCCTGAAATGCAAATGTTTATGCACAGTATATTAAACATGGCAATGATTCCCTACAGTCAAAAATTTCCCTTCCCTCTTTCTTCAGAGGTCTGCTGCCTTCTAAAGTACAATTACTTCACTTTAAAGGTTTCTGGTTTTAATCCTAACCTCTCTGGGAGTTCTTTTTGGTTGCCTCTAAAGATTTTTTGTGGCATTATTCTTTCCTACTCTTTCCTTCACGCTGCAATATATTACGTTTCTTCTTTTTATATGATTTATATACTTTTATTAAAAGAATTCTCTACTTCCTGAGGGCATTTTGAGGCTAAATTCATTAATATGTATGAGAGGCTCAAACTATAGCACCAAGCACCACTGGGGCTGTATGTATGCGTGTATATAACTCCACAGAAACACAAATCTACACACATATATTAAAACTGATGTATTTTATTGCTAACTGGTACATGTAACCATTACATGAATACACAAATGCTCTGCATTTCCTCTGCATTGTTTTCTCCCGCTGCCTGATCAAGGAGATATGTTTGTTATTCTCTTGGCTGCCCCGTGTTTGTTACTGTTAATAAACTGCTTTGCTGAATGCTGTGTCTATGCAAGCACATAGGAGCTCCACTTAATGTGACTCAGACTTCTTTACTCTTGGGATATTTCCAGTAGCACTGGTGCCAGAGTTTATCACGGCCCTCCTTCAGCCTTCCCACCAACACACAGTTTTCAGGTTTTGGTGGTTTTGGGGTTTTATTCCATACTCACAAAGGTGTGATTTGCCGGTGCCTATCCAAAGCTTGTTTCAGTATAGAAGGCGCTGCACTGTCTGGTGGACCTAAAGTTAGAAGCCTCTAAGCCTTGTTTAGCCTTTTTTTTACATCCCAGGTAAATTTGGTCCTCGTTTTCCTAATTGTCAAGCAAATATAGAAGTCAGAACAAATATAGAATACAGAAGACTGTACATTCACAGTCTGAACAGGAAGGACAAAATGTGAAGCATATCTGCGTTTATAGTTTCTCTTCACAGACTTTCCTGTATATTTTAGACAGGAGAGTTCTAAAGACACCAATTTTATGTATTCACTGATTTTTAGGCACACTCCCTACTCTTTAGATATTCTGGCATGGCCCAGGGTATGCAGAGCACATTGTAGCTTCTTTTTGAGCTGAAATAGTGCTCTTTCCAAGGTCTGTTCCTGCCTCAAATTCAGCACCATTTGTTGCCATCATCACACGGCTGATAACATCCAGACTGGAAGATCTTGGGCTTGAAACCAGCTTGCATCTTTTGGGCATTTTAGGCCTGATTTAAATACTATCTTCTAGCCAAATTCTACAGAAAACTTCAGCAAGCTGAGCAGAGAAGCACCTACTAACGTTTAGGTCTTGCTGGGATTTGCACAAAAGACATCCTTGGCTTGTCATGGCCCACCCACCTCACCTTTGTTTCCCTCATGTACCTTAATAAAGATGTAAATTTAAGATTTTGGCACTTGTTTAGAGCTGTAATAGAGAATAATTGTAGTGCTACATTCTAAAGGGAACTGTGGGCATTTTAATCCTTGTTTTATAGCACTATAATTTATGGTAATGGAGGGAAAAAAACCCAATCTGTATGATAGCATTGCAAAGAATGTTTTAATTACAAGTCAGAAATGTGACAGTTGATTTTAATAAACTCACAACTAATGTACTGTGCTTTGCAAGGTTTACCTTGATTTTTTTTAAAGTATAGTTATAAACTGAGGGCTGTTTATCAAGCAACTTGCTTTAAACATTACATTTTATACACATCGTGCATAAAGTCAGTGTGTTAGCCAGCAAAATTACCTTTTCAGTTGCTGACTCATTAGTAGCTGAAAGTTATATTCCATTGCATTACCTGTAGGTGAATTAGTTATCCATACCTCTACTTGAAGTAAAAGCAGAGATATTACTTAAAGCAGACAGCCTGCTTCTAAGTAGCCAATATTTGTCACCTGAAAAAGATTTGGAGCTTTGATCAAGTTCTTGGGTTTTCTTTTTGTTTTAGTTTGCTTGGGGTTTTGTTTTGTTTTGTTTTTTGTTTTTTTTTTTTTTTTGTTTTGTTTTGTTTTGTTTTGTTTTTTGTGGTTTTTTTTTGGTTTTGTGTGTGTGTGTGGTTTTGGTTTTGTTTTTTGCTTGTTTTGGTTTTTTTTTGTTATTTCTGACTCTAGGGACTTTATGCAAAAAGAAATGTGCTCAGGCTCTAACCTGGCCTTTTCATAGTCATCCTTCTGCGCGCCATATAAAACAAGAAGATGGTTTAAAAGTGATATATTTTTTAGAAAAAATATACTACTTGCCTTGGAAGTCAGTGAAATAGAATTGATGGCATCTGTATGACAAAAGCACTTTATTTCACAGGACAAAATTATTGGAAGGAATAATTTAAGCAAATATGGTCTTAATGATTAAAGTTTTAGGATTTTTCCAAGCAGTGCCATTGTCACTGAAGAAGACAATCTGACACAACATTCATTAATAGTTTTTGTACATTGGGGTCAGCTAGAAATCATATGTTTTTTTGTTTTATTGTTCCTAATAACTTTTCATTCTGTAGCAAAACACCTCTTGTTGACATCCAAGTGCATAATAAATGCAGTCATTTTACTTCCTATTACTAAATACCATCCCATTTTATTTCCCCTGTCCCAAAATCATTAAACTCTGCCTGTTTAACTTTGCAATCCTTCCTGCATGGATAGTTCCTCCCAGTTTTGTGCCACTACAGGGTTTAGTTATAGAGACTCCAGTTGGGATGCCAGGCTCTAAATGGAAAAGGAAAATTATGCCCTTTGCAGTTAAAGTTCTTGTGAAATTTTTTTGTGATGTCCTCAGACACAGTCTCTTTTCAACACACTCAGTCGCCAGCCCTACTTCAGTTCCTTCTTTAGTCTGCAATTCTTTTAGTAACAGTTCTTTTACTCATCCCTTCTGCTTCAACAAGTAATTACCCAGGTGGTTTGTAAATGTCTTAGAAGTCTAAATTTCTCATAAAGCATAACTGGCTCCATTGTCTGCTATCATTGAGGTTATTAGATCAAAACTTGGGGAATTAGAATTGGATTAATATGTCCCCAAGTAGAAACTCTCTCACTATTCTGCCTCAAAGAGTTTTGACACAAAACTTTAAGGTTTGTATTAGATTTACTCCACTCATTCATGTATAAGGTATATCATAACATTTACCTGGCTGTGTTCTACATATATTTAAAACCTATCTGGTATTTCAGTACTTCTCTGTTTTGTTACTTTCTCATGCCTTCTACCAGGAACAGCATCTGATGCGTTGGATACAGTCTAGGAGATGTGGGGTTTGAACGTTGCCCATAGGAAAGGAAACAGGATGTGTCTGACCCAGGGTGTGGTGGGCTGCTCTCACCTCTGCCCTGCTCAGCAGAAAGATGCTGACTGTTTTTGCTGACGTTTGGGAAAGGGGAGGATCATCTTCTCTGCTCTAAAAGTAAAAGAACACTCAAGAAAAGTTTCAAGCTCGCCCACCTCAAACAGGAAGAATAACTCGAACTTTGGAGGCAGCTGGGGGTTTAAATTATTCATTTCCCCTGCAATTTTTATATTTTTTTACTGTCTCGGGCTGTTCTATGTTGCAGCCTGGTTTTCATGATAACCACTTTGAATCATCTAACTCCCCTGTATTTTGTGGGGGAAAAACTCCTAAACCCTTACCCTGAAATTCCCCCAAGGACCTCATTATCCATCAGTTTGCTCAATATCACAAGTTGTGATAGGATCAGGGAGCTCAGGCAGGACCTCCAAAATCCTGTGCTGGCATTTGACCCACTCCCCCTTTACCTGGCTCATGCTCAGCAGAAGTTTTAGTCACCCCAACCACAACCACAGCAATGAAATACAGCGCAGGACACGAACTGAAGTGCATGTGTGGGACGATCAGTGGCTCTCCCTTGACTTGTGTGAGGTGCAGAGCACCAGCAGAGGACCAAAGCCATCGGGACATATTTCATGGTGCACCTCCAGGAGTCTCGTTGTGAATGGCCTTGCTGCAGCTTTCCCTGCTGGCGTTAGGGATGAATTAGGGGAGAGCGGGTGAGTGAGCAGCAGCCCTGCAAAGCTGGCATGATTCGTCTGCTCTGCCAGCATGTCCTTTCACATCCCTACATCTCTCTTAAACATGCAGCAGGGAGGTGATAACCACATCCTTTGTGCACAGATATTTAAATCTCGTGTCTTGCTGGCGTCTTTTGCATGTATAAAGTTTCATCCCTGCCATCACCTGATGCGTAAATTCCATACAGTGGAGGAGGAGGAAGCATCCCGACCTTCAACTGCTACTTCCTACTGCATAACCTCATTCTTCCTTGAGGTGATTTTTTCTCCCTCACGCTGTGAAAAAAAAAGAAACTAGCCGTGTAGTCTATCAGAACAGTGCAGCAGGAATGTTTTACTGTAATGGAATGAAACTTTCATTTATCGCAGAGTTCTGACCGCAGGTTTTCCTGTGGTCTGGAGTGTGTTAGGTCTGTACAGTGACATGAGTAACTGAGCCCACGTGGACTCTGATTTCCCACCTGAGAATCAGGGTTTGCAGCTTTTAAAAAAATAAGAATTGGCGTAGGTTGAAGAATATTCCCTGATATCATAAAATACTGGACTATTTAAGGTTGAAAGAGTTCTTAAAAATCATAAAGTTGAACCATTCCCACAGCACTGTCAAATCCACCACTCAACTACATCTCCAAGAGCCATGTCTACAGATCTAAACATCTCCAGATATGGTGGTGACTGAACCACTTCCTCGGCAGCCTGTGCCAACACCTGACCACCCTTCCAGTGAAGAAATTTTCCTTGATTTCCAACACAGACCTCTCCTTGAGGCGCAACTTGAGGTAATTTTCTGTTGTCCTGCCCCTTGTTCCCTGGGAGCAGAGCATGGCATCCTGTCAGGGAGTTGTGGAGAGCCAGAAAGTCCCCCCTGAGCTTCTTTTTCTCCAGGCTGAGCCCTCCCAGCTCCCTCAGCTGCTCCTCATAAGATTTGTGGTCCAGTATGGGTTTCTGTCCAATATTCTGTGCACCTTTCCTTCCCAAATCAGGTGAACTCTCTCCTCTTCAATTTCACTCCTCTAAGTTACAAGGAATGACATTCTAATAGGTGCTTTTGGAGAGCTGGAACTCTAAAACTGAATTGCAGTGCCTTTATTTTTTCCATAACTGCAGTTCTTGTCCCTTTCTTGTTTCAGTGCTGATACATAAAATCATGATTTTGGCTGTCATTTATAGGAGCTATGTAAGTAGCTACAACAGATGCTTTGTTCTTTCCATCAGAATGTTGCCACTGGAATACAGAACAATAAATTAAACTTATAATTAAATTTTGCTACAAAAACAAACAAACAAACAAACAAAACAACAACAACAACAACAACAAAAACCCACACAAACTTATTTTACATATACACTTCCAGGTGATAAGATAGCACAAAAGACATGTATCATGACATGCTGTGATTACTAAAGCAGGCTTTAAAATAACTTGATAATAATCCCCAGATCTCACATATAACCAGGCCTAATTAATTCCCCTTGATTACTATCTGAAGTGGCAGAGCTTTGCTTCAGTGTTTTTTCTAATAACAAAATGGGTCTTTTCATTCACACAGTTCCAAAAGTTTGGGAGCCAGTGCCTTTTTCCAAAATGACATTTGCACCACAACTCTCTGTCTCAACTGAAATCTAATCTTGCTGCCTTGCCGTCCTGCTGTCTAAATAAACAGAACCAGAATTGATAGAGAAAGGCATTTCAGATTATTGCTTTAGAATCTGCGTACGACTTGAAATTCATTATAGAAAATGAAGTGCAATGACTTGTTTGAAGGTAAAAGGAATATGCCCATGCTCATATGAAGAGAAACAATATCACAGAAAAGAAGTGGCTCTAAAAAGACTCAGGTTGGGGCAAGCAAGATGAAAAGATCCTTCCATTTTACTGCTGGTATTAATTCATATTTTTGATAAAAGGTGGGTTTTTTTTCCCTGTTTTTGGATACCTGTTAACTGTCCCAAGACTCTCAGTCTAGACCTTAAATCAGTGCAAGGAACAATGATTTAGAGTGTATGATAACTTGGTAACAATCTTCATTAGCCCCAAAAAGTAACCTTTAAATTTTCTTACCTAAATTATTACAGGTGTGGATGTTCTAGGATTTGTGCTCAGAGTTTGCATAAAATGGCTGTTGGTCTTCTCAGTGTTCAAAGAAGATAATTCCTGTATAACCCATCCCTGAAAGGTGCCCCTGCCCATGGCAGAGGTGGCACTGGGGGTTTTTAAGGTCCCTTCCAAACCAAACCCTTCCGGGAATTTGTGATTCTACAATTATGTGAATCTGCCATTGTCAGATTCCATGATATTTGGGTTATTTGTAGCTTATGTGAGGCTCAGCTTTGTAATGACAATATGCCTGTTTTGTTATCCACTTTTCAAAATTACCCCTAAATACTCTGAACTCTGACAGTGACTAAATGCAAAATTCAGAATATTATTAATCTCCTATATACAGAAGAAGGAAGCAACTCTTTGGATAGAAAATCAAGATGTAGTTTTACATCATCTTGGCCTCAATTCCAGGCATTCCCTGCGTATAAATTTGTATTTACCAAATTACAACATGTTTTCAGCACAATGCTTATAGTTAGACATCTAGAATTCGATTTGCAGTAGTATTTTGTTATTTTCCCACTTGATTTCACTTGGAATCAAATTATTTTCCGAATTCCCCATAAATAGCACCCTAAAATTTCAGCTTGATTTATCTCATAATAAAATCTTTCAATGCATGGAACACCTAATGGTGTGATTAGGTGAAAAAGCAGACAGAGCCAATGGTATCAAGGACAGGAGGCAATGGGCACAAATGGAAAGATAAGAATTTCTATTTAAATATAAGAAATTTTCTTTGAGGATGTTCAAATCCAGAAGTTTGGAGAGTTTGGAGATTCTCCATTCTTGGATATAAGAGTCATGGACAATGTGCTCTATCTGGCTGTTTTTTAACAGGGAAGTTGAATTCAACATCTGGAGATATCTCTCCTAACATCAATAATTCTGTGATTGAGGAATTAACCCATTGACTCCAGCAAATAATTTGAGTTGTGCAGGTGTTTTTCAGTAAGGAAGATATCTATTCCTGTTTTAAAGATTACGAGATCTCACTTCATCCTTGGAAATTCTTATTTAATTACTCTTGCTCTTGTTCACAAAATTGTATTTCCTTTCCAACCCATGTTTTTGTAGCTTTAAAAAAAAGTACTTGATATCACAACATCTTTCAAGACATTAATATATGATAACTTTTTTTATCACTGCTGTCATACTAGGTTTTATGTAAAGAGAGTCCTCTCATATTTTAATAAATTTTGGATGGTCCCACCCATTTCTCCAATAAGAAGATGTAAAAAGCTTCCCCTGTCTTTGCACACACGAAATATGAGCATACATGCAGAATAAAGTCATATATGACAAAACATTCTGCAGGAAAATGGGGCCAGTTGGTGCCCCAATCCCCACTGAATTTTGAATTTTCATCCCTTTCAAAGTAATCTGTCTTGCATGTCAATCCCAATTCCCTGAAATGTTTTAATACCTGGAAAGACAAGAAATTTTACCAGTAAAACGTAGGAAGTTACAGCTTTTCCAGACCTAACGTGCATCACAATCATCAAAGACTTATTTTCTGTACAGTGGAGAGGCAGATAGACAATTCTTCTGCATCCAAACATCCCACTGACTCTATTTTTAATCTCTTCAGACAGAAATTATACAATGCTTTTTGAGGATGTTAACTTACTTTTTCTTATACTACATTTTTACTTTATTTTTAAAGATCATTATAAACTTAGAAATGTAATTGTCCAAATTCTATTACTATACAGAAATGAGATAGAAATTAAAGATTGCTCTTTTTAGGTCAGCACTATGTTTTAATCTCCAGAGAGATTCCAATGGTGCTTATAAAACTCTTCATTTTTTTTTTCAAATTAATGTCGAAATAGGAACCAGCTAGTAGAGGAAGAATTTAGAAAGCAACTCCAGGTGGGGCTTTCTTTTTAAGGAAAAAAAGCCATCTTTAATTCCATAAACAACAGTTTAAAAATCCAGCAAGAAGAATGAAAGACTACAAAATGAAAAATAAAAAAAAAAACAAAGAAACCATGCTAAAACAAAACAAAATTAAAAAAAAAAAAAAAAAAAAAAACCAAAAACAACAAACCAAAGCAACCGGCCAATCAACCAAACAAAAAAACCCAAAGCCTTTAGTTTTCACTGATGTAAATAATTCAGCTCAGAAAAACTTCAGCTCAGCTCAGCTTCAGGAGAACTACATGTTTGCACACAGCAGCTGATAAACTGGCACTGCCTCCCACATTATTTTATTTCCTTGTCTCATGTGATTTCTCATTAAATATTATTGTCCTCTTCTGGCACTCAGCTGTGATAACGTGAAAGCAATACAGATAAGAAATTCATTTGTTAAGGATGAGGGATTCTCTTAATTGGAAAGGAATATTCCTAAGAACAATGTTTTGTTGACGTGGGTTTAATATCTGACTGGTTTGATAAGGTAAATAAGACTCAGAACAGTTTAGACTGCCAAAATGTAGGTGTCACAAAGGATGTGGTTGAATTCAGCTGAAGTTAATGAAACTCTACTTTTAATTTAAGAAAAAAAAAAAAAAAAAAGTCATTGCTCTTTAGCACATCAGATGTAATTGGCTGTAATCCACTCAAATAACTATTGTCATGATATAAAGTATATTTGCCATCATGCATTATTCTCTTGGCCTAAAAATTTTTCACTGTGTTCTTAAAATATGCTGCACTATTAATAGCCAAATGGAATATGTCAAATTAAAGAAACACAATTTTTATTTTTAATTAAATGTTTCTTGAGTTTTGAATCAAAAGTTTCCAAAAAACTGTAAAAAATTATAGGTCAAAAGTGAAGTTATCTGAGCTATAAGCTATATATTTCTTCCTGTTTCCCCATCATTTCCCATCATAACTGTAATGAATGAAAGGGAAAAAAAAAAAAAAAAAAAAAAAAAAAAAAAAAAAAAAAAGAAATAACTGATTAAAAAAAAAGAGAATTTGTTATGCTCTACAAAATAAATTTTTTGCTTTACCACATAACTGACTGAAAAATTTCTTTCCTGAAGCTGCCTCCTGTTACATTTTTTGAATGTATTTTAGTCAATTTAATTTTTCACACAGCCTATTGCAGTGTGAAGACTACTTGTGGAACTGAGATTTAATAACATAGTATTTTAATTTTTCACCAACATAGAATTGTCACGTATTCTTAGCCTTTAAGTAGCTTTATATGTAAAATGACAGTTATTGATGGTTCAGATACATAATTTTAAAGTTTAGCTCTATGTTTCTTTTTAAGCCTGACTTGTTCACTAGAAATAAGTTACAACTTTGCAATGTTAAATGACTAAAATATGAAATTGCTTTCAAGCCCTTTTTTCTGAAAGTCATTAAGAAATCACAGTATTCTAAATATATTTTTTTGCTCTAGCAGTGGAAGAATTTTTTTAAATGAGCTAGAAAATCTAAATATGTATTTGCAATAATATTTATTTTCAAAACAAACCAAAGTTTTGTTAAAACAAGAAAACAGAAGACATAGATATGCATGCATGAGTACCTGATTTTTAGATGCTCATTATTACCTGATAAGTGCAGAATTTAAAAAAGCTAATCTTTCCATCAGAATGCACAAAGTCTTAAGACTACTGGTGAAAACCAGAGCTGGGAGAGGTAAAACCACAAATTAGTGAATTCTGCAGTGAACAAGAGTACTGTGTGAATGAAGAACAAGAAAAATTAATTTAACCTGTGCTGCTAATCAAGGTGAATGAAAAGGCAGGAGGTATACAGCCTGGAGAAATAAAACCACTGCACCTGGGGAGGCTTTCCATGCAAGCAGCAAAGCATGTCCCTGCAAGACAGCAGGTCCTTTCCACAGCACAGTTGTTTATCAGTGGGCTGCAGCTCCGGATGCACAATGAAATTTTCGGTTTAACTCGTTGGAATCATTGTGGAGACCTGTGAAAATGTCGAAATAAACACTAGTTCATCAGCACGGAGAGCAGGAACCATCTCTCGTGGGCTGCACGATTCAGAATTGGTTGCTATGATGATTTAACCCCATGTTAATGGAAAAAGTCTTCTCAAGTGGACTGAAGGGACATTTTTGTCGTAAATCCAGACTTAGAAATTACCAAAGCGTTGGCTTTTTTTTTTTAAAGAAACAATTTTCCTGTTGGCCTGCTGTTTCATTATATTTTACACAATATGAGGCAATATTTGAGGAAGTAGCAGCACCCAGATTTACATATTGAACGAGGTAAATTCTTGCACAGAGGATAACAAAACAACATTTCAAGACCTTCAGGAAAACAGTAACGTTATCCCTGGAATATGATTGTATATAAGTAAACCTATATTTTGAAAAAAATCCCCTTCGTATCTACGACTGAACAAGAAGAAAAAAAATAAAGGAAAAGTTTTCTTTGTTTTGAACTTTTCAATTTTTAACCTTATACTCATCTGTAGGGCTGTGATGGATTGACCTTGGCTGGACTTTGGGTGCCCAAAAAAGCTGAAAAATTAGCTTGAAAGCTGCTCCAGGCTGTGGCTGTGCGCAAGAACCGATTAAAAAACCACACTAATGCACTGCCAAAATTGAGAACCCTTTTTCCTCTCAGTTGCTTTCTTTTACACTTAGTGACAGCTATATCCAGAAGCCTATCTTTGGAAAAATTTAGCAGCAAAAACAGAATGTTGCTCCCCATCTTCAAGAGCTGAGGCACTGTAGAGTGCTGCACGTTTCTTCTGGGCTCAGAGTGATGATTTGGAGTAGGTGGCTGTGCAAATGTTAGAAGAAAGATGAGTGGTTTGGGAAGCTTTTGGTCTTTTGAAGTGGTGGTTTGGGCACAGAGAAAAGTTATGCTTTGCGTTAATGAGCAGAACTCCAATAAATTGTTGCAGGCAAAACTTGCACAAATTTATGAGCAAATAGTGATGCTTTGAAAAGATTTGATATCCTGAAACACAAAGAGAGAGATACTGAAGTGTTGGGGTGTTTTTTGTGGTTTTTGTTTGGTTTGGGTTCTTTTTTTGTTTTGTTTTGTTTTGTTTTGTTGTTTTGTTTTTAATTATTATTTTTCTGCATACTTTAATTGTACATGGCTCCCCAGAACTGTTCTGTCTCCACCAGTTGTCAATGATTAGCAGAGGTTTTCCCCTCTTTTTCAAGAGATTCAACGGCGCTCTCAAAAGCATTCTGAAAGGTAAATACTCTTTATAGGACCAGGAATGGGAAGCAGGCTTCTGTTCTCTTTGTGGGAAGAGCAATGACCACAGCTATGGTTCATCTGTCTTAAATCACAACACACCCCCAACAGAGGGAAAAACCGACCGCCTATAAAGTTTATTAGGTAAATTCTCTTTATTTTCTGTTAGACTAGTGAACAAGGCTTGGAGGAACAATCAAAATCATAAGGATGATTATTAGTATGTGAAGCATGTAAATATGCTTGCATATTTAATTTTAACTGAAAAGTCTTTTTCATTCTATACTTGTCTGAGTGCAGGTTGTGTTACTGGATGAGGGGAAATCTCCCCTTTTTGCTGGCTTGCATTAATAGTATGAGGATTTTCATCCTCCTGGTGTCCTGTAAAGCTCAGAGTCCTTCATTTTCCTGCCTTGACTCTAATGTGAGGTTCCTGCTTTTTGCAGAAATGCAGCACCGCCACACCTGCCCCCGAGAGGCTTCTGATAGCGGCAGGGTTCAAGCAGGTCCCCTGAGGTCCACAAGTGTTCAGTGAGGGCAAAGCACTAGAAAATGAACAAGCTGATGTACTTCTGGAGGTCTCTGATGCCTAATTATGTCAAATGATGTCACTCTCACAGTTAATACTGGAAGAAGTTAACCAAAGTTAATTAACACGTGCTTTGGCAAGTCGGCTCAGTTTAATTATTCTGCTGCATTCTGTTAGGGCAGACTATCCAGATAGTAATGCTGAAAAAATTCCTTGTAAAATTGCTATCTTGGCTGAGGGCTCTGTACCATGAGTGATTGCTCTTGTGCCCTGGCTGCTGAGTGGTGCATTTTTTTATGAGTTACCATCAGACTCTCTTTCTAGAGATACAGCTGCCAAGGAAAATAGTGGGTTAAATGATGTTAGGATATGAAGAATGGGATTGGATGGCTCTAAGATGCATTCCAACACAAACCATTCTGTGATTCTTTAATTCTCTGATCTTGATTCTTACAACTGAAAGAAAACTAACCCCACCAATATTTCACATCTTACAGACAAACCAATTGGAAGAAAGTGATGTTTTAATGACACAGTACTCTCTTTAGAGTTTCGGGAGGTCCTTTGGGCCAACGTCCCACTCAGTATTTTTACACTATTCAGAAAAGTCTCACTTTTTGAGGAAAAAAAGGAGAGGCTACATCTGATATTCTATATGTACACAGGTTAGAGCAAGAGGGGCTAACATGGTTGTAAAAGTGTGACCAAGCAAGTCCCAGCTGTTTTTTTTGGTTGTTTGTTTTTGTGCAGGCTTTTTTGTTGGGTTTGTTTTGTTTTGTTTTGTTTTGTTTTTTTTATTATTTGTTTGTTTGGTTGGTTGGTTTTATTGTTTCCTTTTTGGTGACTTTTTCCTGGTTTTTGTTTGTTTGTTTTTGTTTGGTTGGGGTTTTTTGGGTTTTGTTTTGGTTGTTTGGTTGTTTGATTTGGTTTTGGGTTTTTTTCATTATATAAGATGAAATACATCTTTTAGACATGGTTTCCTCACAAAGGTGGAAATTCAGAGCAATTCAGTTTTTTGTCAGCCTTAGGGGGAAAAAAAATAAAATTTGCATTTCTTTTTTCCACTTGTAAACATCCCACAGAGAATGTTTTCAACAAATGAAACCAAGCTACATATGATTCTAGCAGAAAAAAACCCACAGAGTAAAATATGGTTTTTATCTGTTTCTTCTGGCTCACACTGTACAGATTGTCTTGAGCTGATTTCTGATTTTGCTTTCAGTGATGTGAATGAAAACCCTTGACATCTTAGTCTTGCAACTGAAGACTCCTTGGGAACTACACTCCTCCTCAGCACAGACAATGTGCCTCTGTGACACAATCATGGACACTCACCACCACGAAAACTGCTCTATTTAGACCAAAAAAGACCACGAGATTTCTGAGGAAATAAAAGTGAACCATATAATAATAAAGTTTACCTGGCTGAATAAACACTTCCAAGCTCTGTGTCTCAGCATTTTAGGGTTTTGAGGGTTGATAAGTCTTGTCTGAGGTCTTTAGCATTGATCAGTATTCTGTTTTCCAGTGGGAAACGTATTTTTTTTTACCTGAAAAGATGGCTTGGCCATGTATTTCAGAATTTTCTCAGTCTCTCCTGACATCCAAGCTGAAGTGATAAATTTTTTGACTTCCTGTTCCCCTCCCCCAGGAGGGGGATATCTAGCAGCATGCCTGCATCAGTGATTTTGCATGCAAAGTGGAGGACAGAATGCCACATGGTGCTAAGACAGAATTGTTCTGTGTTTCACAACGGAATAATGCCAGGGAGGAGGTTAAACCTTCTGCAGTTGCCATGTGACAACCCTCCACAGCTGAAAATCCTGTAAATCTAGGGGATGACCAAACCAATTGATTTAGATCATGGCATGGATGGAAGTGGAAGCATATTATCCACTTTGTGGATTTGATTTGGAGGATGATTTATGGTCTGCAGCCTTGAAGTCTAGCAGAGCTTTCATGTCCAAAGAGCTGTCAGGGAAGTGGGCTCACCCCTTGCACATCTCAGTGCTGAGGCAGGAGCAGAGTTTGCAGCTGCACAAAGAACAGGTTGGAGAAATGTCCTGGGTTAAACCCAGCACTTCATCCTCAGGCAAAAAAAAAAATATTCTTTCAAGGCCCTTCTCCAAGCAAAAATATATCTTTTTCATGCTTTATAAAACTCCGTGAAATTCTCCACCAACCTAACCTGAAGCATCTGAAAAGGATTTCTTTTGGAGCATTTTAGCTCTCTTTCTCACTTACAATGCCCTCATCAACTGAGCTTGTACCTCAACAATTGAAATGAATTTTCCTTTTCTTCACATTCAGATACCTTTTTCCATCTGGCATCTACTGCAATCTTGTTTTCCTAGTTGCCCATTAACAAAACACATTAGGAAAACCTCTGGGTACCTTTAGGGAACAAGTATTGACTTACAAACTTCTATGGAAGAAAAAAATTGTTTCTTCCTGAGAAAATTATCTCCTCTGAGATGTCAGACTGTTTTGACACTGAATTGATGGATAACCTTGTTCTGCTCTAACAATTACATTCTAAAAAGCCTCACTGATTAAAACATGATTCTTCTACTTTGGATTTGGGACTGCCACATGTCTCTTACCCAGTCTTTGCAACAGAGACATTGAAAGTCAACATAAATACCCTTGTAAGCGTGAGAAGAACATAGTTGTAAATTTCCTTTGGGTCAAAAAGATTAATTTGTTCTATTAATTAGCATTCAGGCCACTGAGATTTAAATACAACTTGCGGAATGCTAAGCAAAATAGTCTACAAGGATCTAATACCTACTTTGTTCTACTTGATTAAACACAACACAAGTGCCACTGGACCTCTTGGAACTACATAATATACTTTTATGCCCAGATGTCCCAGTTTCTCCTTCATTTGCATTTACTCAGACTTTTAAACTGCAGTACTTGCTATCAAATCTCTCATGCAGAGAGAAACTCTGAAAGAAATTAGCTTTCTTCAGCCCACTGATTTTTTTCCCTTTTTCTTTTCCCTTTTTCCTTTTTCTTTCCTTTTATCTTTCTTCCTTCCCAAACTTCCTGTATGGCCTAAACCTCCAATTAACATCAGGGAGAACTGATAAGCTGTAGACTGGTTTTATTTCTATCCAAATATATCTATATCTAATATATGTATTTGTGTATATATATATATACACTATATGTGTATATATGTGTATATTTATATCTATATAAAATATGTGTAAATACAATGTATATATTTATACTTATTTGATTTAATAAGTAGATTGTGTCACATTGAGAATCACAGTCACAAGCTCTTCTTGCCATGCTCTAAGCATTTTATCCACTGGAAAAGTATCATTGAAGGATTTTTTTTTTAAAAAAAAACTTCTCATTAATCATTAAATAAAGTAATTTTAATCATCTTTTTCTTGTGTAAAACACAACATCTCCTATTATGACAAAGCCTTTGAAAAAAAAAAAAGTCAACATTTCACCTTCAGATTCATCATCTTTCACTAGCATATAATATAGTCAATCACTTTAATTGCTTATTTTTTTTAGTTGCATGCCATAAGATCAGGTAAATGCTTTTTGGTTTTTTGGGGTTTTTTCTGGCCATCATGATTCCAGCAATATCTTCCCTACTTTATTCAGACTCCTAAATCCAACATCATCCTTTTTTAACACCTTGTGAATGGATTCCTGGGAACACACAAAATAGGCCAAAGGTGTGAGGTGAGTCCCGGGGCAAGTAACTGAAATAACAAAGGTCTGAGCTGGGGAGAACATCCCTGCTGACAGAAATAACCAGGCTATGACAAAATAAGTGTAAAGTGTCCGGAATTATTGAAATGCCTTGTATTTGGAGAGTGAAAAAAAAGGTGGTGCACCCATAAATTCTTGTGCGGTTTTACTGTCAAGGTTGCATTTATGTATTTTTGTGGTCATGTGCATCAAAATCCTATGCAGAAAAAAAAAATATTTTCATTAAGAATACTTTTTTTTTTTTTTTTGTTTGGCTTTGTTAGTCATAAATCATAAATTTGGAAAGTGTTAGCTGAAACATTACAGAAACAAACAAAAAAAAAATTAATGCTTAAATGAAACTGAAAGGTGAGCACCTTGTCTACTGAAAGCTGAATTTGTCAGTGAAGGGTGTAATCGCTACTAAGTAATCCAGGTTTCACATGTATTAGAACATTAAAAAAAAATCTTCTCATTTAATTAACAAATCCTTCATTTTAACCTGAGTAGGAAGCAATTCAGAGAAAATTACAGTGTGTATATTACATAGTTCAGTTTTTAATCTTAAGCAAAAATGTCCTTGAAGATGTACTCAAAAAGACTCAATATCAGTCTTTTTCTAGTTTCTAGAGCTGAAAGTTAATCTGGTCAAGATCCCAGCTGGTCAAAATAGGTACAGCTGTACACAGTCCAGCTTGGGATAAAATATTTATGAAGATCTAAAAGACTAATATGTTGCTCTCCATGGACCAATGCTTAGTTATCTGTGTGATCAGGCATGAAAATCTTACTATTCTCACCAAAAATCACCACTTCTTTTTGGTCTTTGAAAGTCACAGGCTCTGCACAACTGTATTTGTTAGGTGTAAGTTCTTTTCTCTAGTGCCAAAAAAAAAAAAAAAAAAAAAAAAAAAAAAAAAAAAAAAGGGGGCAAAAAAACACTTAAAGAAGATTTCAATTATTCTTTTCAGCTGTACATATTTTGTGAATTTTCATTTCCACAACAGAAGTGTGATTAGTCTACTGATCTTTTCATTTTGCTTGGAAGAGACAGCAAGACCAGGGAAATGTTGTTTATTGATGTATTGCTATCGTTGCTGCAGTGACAGCTTTAGTCATACTCTATGTGAGAGAGTCATTAGCCAAATGGAAATCTGAGGCCAGAAAGCATTCCTGATGTTCGATGAGATAGCTCAGTTATTTGAAAAACAGCGTGTATTTCATCACAAAAGCCTCAGATTCTTTACCAGGATAATTTAATTTTCAGGCTTTAGAATTCAAAGCAGTGCCACCCAAAGCCTTCCAATTGCTTCTCAATATTTAAATGGATTGTGGTGGTCCATTTTTTTTCCATCCAGGTCTATGCACCTGCAGCAAACCTGCATTGTTGAACACTTTTATGTCCATGGGGGTCCGGTTTCATGTTCTTACACTGGTTTTGTACTTGTGCAAAAGCAGAGAACCAGACTGTAAAATTTTTTAGCCTACTGCAATTGAAGACTTTGTGTTAATCTACAGCATCCAAAAAGTAATCTGAAACAAAAATAAGCTCTCGATATTCTGTGCTGATACAACCAACACAGAGTACCTCTTGTGAGTGGTACTGATACTAAATTAATTGTGTTATTCTATTTTTTGGAAATCTGAAAAAGTCTTTCTACCCCAGTGACCTCATCAGTTCTGTCTTCCTTTGCAAAACTGCATGTTTAAATGTCATAAATTTTAATGTGAAAATTCTCCCTTCCTTTCATTCCAGCATTTCCATGCAAATTATCTTGAACAAAATTGCTTGGCAATGGATTGCATTTAAATTAAAAATATTAGTTAAAAAAACAAACAAAAAAAAACCTATAAAAAATCCCCCACAAACAAAAACTTTTATCAAAACAGTTCTTTTTGGTCCAAATGTAATACAGAAATAGTTTCTGATTATCATTCTCCTTTAAAGTTTAATTACCCCTCAACCAATTTCCCCTTTTTTGTTTCCACATTTTCTGTCGATTTTAATATCTTTACTAGAAGTGCTGTGCACACTTTCCTTTCTTATGCAAACATGCACATATGACTTGTACATTTTTACTAAAGGGCTGAGTACCTTTCCAATACTCCAACTACTAGAATTTGCATTTTCCATGAAGGTTAATTAAAACAAAAAAAAAGGAATGCAGAAGAATTATTTTTGTGATTATGAACTTTGCATCATTCTGCATTAGGAAATTATCAGGTTCACTGAAACCATTTTAGATATTCAATAAAACCCAGATTATAAAACTTTCATGACTTCTGATAACGGAATAAAAACATTAACCTATTACAACACAGAGACTGTGCATGTGAAAATTCTTGTGAATTCTCGATAGCGACAAAAAAATTTCTTCCAATGTGGCCTTCTCCCCTATTTAAGAAATTTCAGGAACTTCATTTCAGACATGGGCTTTCCTGGGCTTTGTGGCTATTTGCAAGGAATATCATGCGATAAAATATTAATGTTTATGTTAGAGGTCTTTAGGAAAACAGATTAAACACTAAAGCATCAGCCAACATAAGAAGCTTAGGGTCTTATCCTGCAGAAAGCAGATGCTGGTCTGCAAAAGCTCAGACCCTCACACTCCCAGGGCCTACTGCTCTTTCAGGCACACGTAGTGCTTTGGTATCAACCACAAAACATTACACTGCTAGGGACTGGAAAAACGTTTTTCCCCCAAGCAGTTCATCCCCATTTCACTCATGAGACACAAAAACTAATTTATGTTTAGGAATACGTGTGTAGAGCTGCACTTTTCTCGGGGTTAAACATTGGCTGATGGCTGGGCCCAGAGAGAGGTGGGGATTGAGGATCATCACTTCTGGTGTTCCCAGCAGTTCTGGTCAATATCTTTACTGATGATCTGGATGAGGAGATCAAGTCCTCCCTCAGTGAGCTGGTGGATGACACCAAGTTGGGTGGAAGTATCGATCTGCTGCATGGCAGGAAGGGTCTAGAGAGGCACCTGGACAGCCTGGACCATGGGCCAAGGCCAGTGGTGCGAGGGTCAACAAGGCCAAGTGCCAGGTCCTGCCTTGGGTCACACCAGCCCCACGGAGCACTCCAGGCTGGGACAGAGGGGCTGGAAAGCTGGGACAGGCCCTGGGGGTGCTGTGACAGCAGCTGGACACGAGCCCAGGCGTGCCCAGGTGGCCAAGAGGCCGATGGCCCCTGGGCTGTGCCAGCCACAGGGCACTGACTGCTCCTGTGCTGGGCACTGCTGAGGGACCACATCAGATCCTGGGGGCAGCTCTGGGCCACTCACAACAACAAATGGAGGGGTTGGAGCGTGGCCAGAGAAGGGAACGGAGCTGGGGAAAGGAGTGGAGCCCCAGGAGAGGCTGAGGGAGCTGGGAAGGGGCTCAGCCTGGAGCAAAGGAGGCTCAGGGGGGACCTTGTGGCTCTGCACAGCTCCTGCCAGGAGGGGACAGCCGGGGGGGTCGGGCTGTGCTCCAGGGAACAGGGACAGGAGGAGAGGGAACGGCCTCAGGCTGGGCCAGGGCAGGCTCAGGGTGGGCAGCAGCAGGAATTTCCCCATGGAAAGGGGGCTCAGGCCTTGGCACTGCCCAGGGAGGGTTGGAGTGCCCATCCCTGGAGGTGTCCCAGGAAGGGCTGGACGTGCTCTGGGCTGGGGACAAAGTGGGGATTAAAGACAGCTTGGACTCGATCGGCTGGGAGGGCTTTTCTGCGATTCTGAGGTAAATAACATATCATAACACACCAAACTGCAGATATACGTTGGGCACCACCTGTTTCTGTGCTGGTTTCTGTGAATTATGACTGTGGCAGGTTAGTAGACACAGCTGAGGAAAATGAGAATGTGCTACCATCAAACCAGGAACCTCCTACATCATGTGGACACAAGTCAGAATCTCCCAAACCCCACCTTAACCAGTCTCCCATCAATGCAAATTGCTTTAAACAGGTTTTGAAGACCAGTATACTAGTGGAAGACTTCGACACCTTCTCTTTGCTTCTTTTTCACCTCAAAATCATTTGTAAGAACCTTCTGGAGAAGCTGACGCTGCAGACAGATATCTACCCAAGGTGGTAGGGTCTATCTGCTGTCATACCAGTAGCAATGGTTTATTCTTAAAATATATTTGGCTTGGAACCTAAATTCTATATTTACATACTGGACAATGTTTGCATAACCCCCTTTCTTAGGTTATTTTTTTTCTCTGAAATATTTTCCACAGGATAAAAGCTCTCTAGGGTGAAAATTACAATTTTACTGCTGTCATCCATTTTCATTACTGTCACTTTCAGAAATAATTGAAGGAAACTACTAAAAAAGATGTAGAGAATATCTTAGTTACTGCTTCTGTGAATACATTTTAATTGTTTCACAGGAAAAGACACTTTGCAGACTACATTTACAAAACCTAATTTAATTATGGGACATTAAGAACCGGTTAATTTTGTGAAACTCTTACAAATTGTTAATTCACTGCTTTATGCCAACCTGTAAAATTAGTAAACATTTCTTAGATTTTAAAAGGAAAAAAAAAATAATGGAATGATGTCACTGCTGTTAAAATTTGAGTTTATTATGAAACATGTTTGGGGAAAGAAAAGTATTGCTCTGCTGGTAAAATAAATGACAGGGTAAAATTTGTCTAGCACTTTCTCTGTCCATTAGAGACTTTCCTTTTATCATTCCTTATAATTGGCTTATTACATTACTTATATTTTCTTAATACTCAAAATTCTGTCATTTCCCACAATAACAGAAGAGCCATGTATGAATTATAAAGAGCCAAAATCACCTTCAAAGAAAAGTGTGCAATCCTGCTGATTTCAGAAGTAGGTGCAAAAACCAGCTTGGCCAGTCATTGTGAGCACAATTTAACTTTGACACAATAAAAGAAAGAAAAATCCTAGAACCTCAGCAGGAGGTTGGTGGGTTGAACTAGTTTCAAAGAAAAACATCAAGACTGTAAAAAATATGGGCTTAAGTTTGTTTTTATTGTAATCTTACAGTGAAGACAAACAAGAGTTTTGTTTCAGACCTAGAGAACGTTAAGTGTTGCAACAGTGGCACATTTAATATCAAACGTTTGGCCTACAGCACTGGTATTTGCCCAAATCTACTTTTTATTACATTTTAGGTGCCCTATAGGGTTGAAAAGTCTTTATGTGATTAAAATATTTGCCTTGGGATCCACAGGAAACCCTGGATTTATGAAAATAAAAATTAATGATAAAAACTTAGTCACAATATCACCATCTCCAACAAAGTCTTGACCTAAATGAAGAAATGAATGTTTTGGTCCGGCCAATCAATTTTTTCTCTCAGCTCTGTAGCACAGTGCTGCTACTTAATCAGTCATCCCCTGACAAAGAGCATTTTGAAATTTCTTATTAGAACAGAGATGAAGGGGCTGTGAAGTTAACACCTGTGAATTTCCCCAAAATTTCCTAAAGCAGCAGCACAGCACGACAAGAGCTCAGTTTTCAAGTGTGCGCACAGTGATGGGATGGCATCCAGAGGGACCTGGACACCCCCAGGGGCTCTCAGGAGGTTGAACCAGGCCAGGGCTGGTGCTGCCCCCGGGTCAGGGCAGCCCTGGCTGGATCCAGGCTGGGCTGAGCAGAGGGAGCAGCCCTGGAGGAGCCCTGGGGGTGCTGTGGGCACAGCTGGGACCCCAAAGGCTGAGCTGGGCTGAGCCCAGAGCCCAAAGCCTGAGCTGGGCTGAGCCCAAAGCCTGAGCTGGGCTGAGCCCAGAGCCCAAAGCCTGAGCTGGGCTGAGCCCAGAGCCCAAAGCCTGAGCTGGGCTGAGCCCAAAGCCTGTGCTGGGCTGAGCCCAGAGCCCAAAGCCTGAGCTGGGCTGAGCCCAAAGCCTGAGCTGGGCTGAGCCCAGAGCCCAAAGCCTGAGCTGGGCTGAGCCCAGAGCCCAAAGCCTGAGCTGGGCTGAGCCCAGAGCCCAAAGGCTGAGCTGGGCTGAGCCCAGAGCCCAAAGCCTGAGCTGGGCTGAGCCCAAAGCCTGAGCTGGGCTGAGCCCAGAGCCCAAAGGCTGAGCTGGGCTGAGCCCAGCGGGGGCAGCAGGGCAGGGGGGATTCTGCCCCTCTGCCCCTCAGCTCAGAGCCCACCTGCAGAGCTGCCCCAGCCCTGGGCCAGCCCAGGGAGGAGCTGGAGCTGCTGCAGCCAGGCCAGAGGAGGCTCCAGGATGAGCAGAGGGATGCAGCAGCTCTGCTGGCAGGAAAGGCTGGCATGGCTGCCATTGCTCAGCCGGGCAGGAGAAGCTTTGGGCTGAGCTCAGCGTGGCCTTGCAGGGCCTGAAGGGGCTGCAGCAAAGATGGAGAGAGACAATTGCCAAGGGCTGCAGGGACAGCACACAGGGAATGGCTCCCACTGCCACAGGGCAGGGCTGGATGGGACATTGGCAGTCAGGAATTGTTCCCTGGCAGGGTGGGCAGGCCCTGGCACAGCTGGGGCTGCCCCTGGATCCCTGGCAGTGCCCAAGGCCAGGCTGGACCCTGGGGCTGGGAGCACCTGGGACACTGGGAGGTGTCCCTGCCGTGGCAGGGGTGGCACTGGGTGGGCTTTGAGGTCCCTTCCAACCCAAACCATTCTGTGATACTGCAGGTAAAGACTGCACTTTATAAACTGAGCTCCAACACAGCACAGTGGACTCATTTATCCCAGTCTTGTCCAGAAAAGCAGATTCCAGCAACTTTCAGTGTTCATCTACACCTCAGTGCTGAGGTCCCAAACTCCTGCCTCCCCCTGGGCATGACCCAACACTGACCCCCTCCCCACAGCTACCCTGAGATGGTACGACATGATTAGCTACAGACTTTGCAGCACAAATGACAGGAACAAGCTACAAATAATCTGATAAACACAATAATACTTATCAATTAAATATTAGATAATCCATTAATTAAATAACCTACTAAAGTATTTTAATATTTTATGTTGTTCGATTTGGATATCTTACGGAAACGTGAGGTCAGAGATTTAAGAGTGACTTTTTAAGAGAGATGGAAAAATATTCCTGTTAAAGGATGGAAAAATTGTGATACCTCCCAGGCTATCAGCAGTTGAGAATGGTGTTGCCCTAAAATAACACAGCTGGTTGGCTCTTCTCACATTTCTCTACCTCCAAATACTTAAAAGGGACTCCAAGGATTTACTGTAGAGCCAAAAATTACAGGAGCAGAGAGGAACCTCTGCCATCCACATTTCATTTATTCCCTGTCCATAGCTCTTATAATTTTTATGAATGGAAATTACATACGAGAGCATCTCTGACAGTCTTGCATATTTAAGGACCTTGCTACATAGAGGATACCCTCCTGTGCTGTAGAGGTGCTATAAATCTCCTTTTCGGAGATTATTTCAATATCGTTTACAATAACATTGTCAAAATTTGCCAGATCATTGGGAAGTTCTTTAAGAAAGGAAGAACTAAAATTGTACCCCCAGCTAAAATATGTTTAGCATGAGAGATCCAGTTTCCATTTGGTACTCAGTAAAATAATAACATTTTGAAATGTGTGAGAAGGAAAGGTTTCAAGGCCATGCAGATTAATTTTAGGGAATTAATTTTTACTTAGGGGAAAAAATTAAAAGCATAACTTGAATTAGAACATTTATTTACAATTACATGTTTTAGTTAGTTTATAAATTCTAGCATTCATTATACATATTTTAAGTAATAGGAACATTAAGTATAAATATAATAGTTCCTAAACTATTTTCATTTTGCATCCACTATTAACAGCTCATGATTGCCTGCTTTTTTTTTTTCCTTCTTATCCTAAATTTGACCTTCTTCCCTCTTCTTTCATTTTTTGTTTTGCAGGGCTCTTTAAAAAGTGACCCAGAATCCTGAGTTTAGTGGGAAGTTCATGAAGTTCATTTCTTCTTTCAGCAGCAATGCTTGGTAGCTGAATCATTGTGAAAATCCCACTACACTTTAATTATATGCAGTAAGAAAGCTTTTTTTTTTTTTTGGACTATGTATATTTTTAACTTGTTCGTGTGAATCACACACTTGGATTCCACAGGTGGTTGGTTCTCTTGGCGAAACAGAAACAGAAATAAATTCTGCTACTAGGAACATGATCAAGAGCTTTTTATGTTTTAAAAAAAAAAAAAAAACAACAAACTTTTCAGATTTATTCTTTTCCTTTTTTTTTCCCTTATCAGTTTTTGCTGTTTAGAATGGCAGTGGGGGCATAAACTCAAATTATCTGAAGCTGAGGAATAAACTGTTCTTTAAACACAAATTACAAAAGGAAAAGAATATTGTCATCAAAACAACATCACCGTCTAGTCTGAAATCCTTTTCTGCAAAGTTTAAAATACTTAGCAAAGAAAGACATTGTTATGTGAGCACTGAATTCTGATTCCTTAATCACATTACAAATCTTGGTGTCCTTTTGAATGCTCACTTTTAGAAAAAAATGTAAAAATAAATTAAAGCACACTTCAGATTATTTACTTTAAATGTTAGCACACTAATTTTCCTTATAGTATATGATACAAGATTCAACCAAAGCATATCATACTTCTTTAAATTAAGAATTAAGCCAAGTTATCACTGTGTGGTTTGTTCTGCCAAAGTAAAAGCCACTTACCAGTCAAATAACTCAGAGATATTTATTTTCTTTAAGATTAACAAGCTCTAAAGAAACTTAGTAAGATTTTGAGTCTTGGGATAAAACCTAAAAATGGATCTATAAAGCTTCACATGCATAATTATATAATTAGTAATGGTTGAAATTTAAAATATTTCTGTCTTGCCTTCTTTTCTTAACAGCACAAAGAAAATTGGTATTTTGCCTACTTTCCAGAATTTTAAGCACTTGCAAAAAAATTTGAAGCCCAGCTTTAAAAGTGTCATACCAGAAATGGCAAAGAACCTATATGCTGGGTATTCCAACCACAGAAATGCAGTACAAAAAATTTCTTCTGAATATAGGTTTCTCAGTATTATCCAGAAGAATAATAGAGAACTAATAAAATTTAAATAAAAAATAAAAGTACCCTGTAACGAGTGTTCCTTTAGTCAAAAATAGGACATTTTCCACTAGGAAATGCTGGTATGCATTGGGATTGTGTCACCTGAGGGGAAGGCATGGGACAGCTGAGCACAGGGAGTGGGAAGTGACATCCAGAGAGGAAAAAGAGGCAGGTGAAATTAAGAAAAAGATGATGCAAAACTGATTGGCCTTGACTGGACAAGATATCCCAGCGATTGCAGGTAAAATGAAATGTACAAAAACTATTTTTTTCTGACCTGAGACTCATCAGTGTATGACCTACTTGTGAAATCTTTCTACTTTTAAATTACTGCAGGAAAAGTTGTCATTCAGATATTTATATGTGAGCAGAGGACAGAGGGAAGATTTCTGAGGGTGGGATGATCATGCCTGGAGCACATTAGGAACTTAATTTTTAATTTAATTTCAAGCCATCCTACATTCATTTAAAATAAGCTATTTGTCACAGAAGAATACTCTTCAAAAGGAAAAATCAAAAGTTAAAAAGGTTTTCCAAAGCCAAAGAGTTTTAATTCAATAGTCACCCAGAAAAAGAAATAATACAAAACTTTGGAGTAAAAGTGATAGATGTTAAATTTAGCAAATATTATTCTGACAATAAACAAAATATTTCCAAATTTCAGGTTTGATATTCTAAAACAATTAGAGAAAACTAAAATGTGAAATCTGATGTAGCCATTAATTCCATCTTAGTGACAAAGAAAAGAATATGAGATCTACAGATGAGCCCAAAAAAGTGAATTTAAGAAGGATTTTTAGATTTTACATTCAAGGCTTTGATTGTCTGATTAATTAAAAGAACAGCAAGAACTTTGCAATGATGTAATGGCTTACTTAACAAACTTTCAGCCTTCAGATTTCCTTCCCGTCTCCAGAATGGTTGGTTTTGTGGTGCTTTTTTGTTTGTCTCATTTATCCCTTCTCATTTCCTTCTGCTTCTTCAGGTATAAATTTTTATATGGATATAAATTTAACGTGGAGTGGAGTTCTTGCTTTGAGTTTCTGGCCAAAGATTTCAAAAGAGGATGCATTAAACAACTGCTGAGTCCTATCAGTACAGAATAACTGATCTTTGTGTTCCAGAGGGTATATTAGCAAGGAAGAACATTTTGACTTGGGTTTTATTTTTGGTTTGGTTTGGGGCTTTTTTTTTTTTTTTTTTTTTTGTGTGTGTGTGTGTGTGCGTGACGTTTCTGGTGTTCTTGGGTTTTTTTGGGTTTGTTTTTTTTTTTGGGGGGGGGATTTGGGTTTTTTGGGGTTTTTTGTGGTTTTTTTTTTTCTTGTCTTTGTGGTTTTTTTTTTTTTTTTTTGAGATACTGAACATCTCTGGGGAAGTCATAAATTCTCCTGACTGTCAGTGACTGCACAGCTAGGCCCTGGTTTGTTTTACAGCTTATTGCACAGGGATTGATCCCATCAAAGCCCCATAAAGTGAATAACAAAATGTCCCTGCCAGTGATGGGCTTTGGAAAGTCCTTTTGCCTGAGACTGAGAAAACAGATTTTTCAAAGGGCTTTTTGGCAAGCAGTACTGGGATAGAGATCACAACAGTATTTAGGCACTTTGCCAATGAGGAGAATCCACTCTTCCACACATTTACAGGTGCCTTGGAAAAGGGCTCAGGGGAATTGGCAGAGATCAGCTGTGACTTTTCCAGAATAAATGAAGAAAGGATACGTAAAAAACATAGGATCAGCCTTGCTGTATCACACTGAAGCAATTGGTAAAGAAGAAAGCCAAGGGTGAGTGATAACAATAGCTGCTCACAGCCAGCCAGCTATCCTGTAGCTTGAAAGTTTTGCTCCAAAAGGCCTGCCCAGCTTTGAGCAAAGTTCAGTGTTTTTCTGAGGAAGAGATAATGTTACATCTTTGGTTTGAATTGCTTCCAAAGAACTTTTCCACCATGTATTTCTTCACGTTAGTTTTGTTGGTGGGTGTAGCTTCCTCCCCCTATTCCACCCTAGGGTTTCCTGGATATGTTGCAGGAATGACATCCAAAAGCATTTTAAAATGCTTTACCTTAAAATTCTGTGCCCTGGGACTCAGAGATGGGGTGGTATCCTGATTCTCTGTCTGGAGTGTAAAGTCACCTTGCCCATCAGTCAAATCTCCTCAGAGCAAGAGCACTGACTTGGGTTGCAGGAGCTTCAGACCCATCCTTCTCTCTGTCTATATGCACAGCTATTTAATTTCAGCTCTCATCATATACTTAGCAGCTAATAATCTGAAAACACCTGACAGGTCAGACCTATCTCCTGGACTTTGCTGGACTTCTGCTGATGAGCTGGGCACGAGGATTTTCTTTGCTGTGGATGGTGAGAAAAAGTGAAAATTTCATCTCGCCCTTAATCTGAAATCTCATCCAACCTAAAGCAGATCAGATCATTTAGATGGAAATACCTCTCCCCTGGCTAAGAAGGGGAATGTTGGTGTCTAATCCTGCAGCATTAAGGATGTGAAAAGTGGTTGGAATTACCTGGTTTTTCTAAATCATTTTGTTGCTTAAAACATCTTAAAACTCATTAAACAATGTGGCCTGTTCACTTCTTCTGCCAGTCACCTTATATTTTTAATATGTTTTTGTGTTTCTGCGAAGTTAAGCAGTTATTCACATATTTGAGTGCACACAGAGAGTCAACTCTTTTATATGAAATAATTTATGTCAAAACCCACTAATTTTTTTCTTTATTTTATATTTTTAATAGCCATTATTGTATTCTGAGAACACAGGAAGAAGATTTCCTCTTAGATAAACATTGTTCTGATTTAGTGCTTTCTATGTGGTAAATTGATAATTGTTAACAATTCTTTATGGACAAATGGAGTATATTTTGTTTAGGATTATTTTAGTTTCATTTTCTTCCCTGGGGAATCTTTTGTAGGGGGAATCATGTTTGTAGTAAAATAATGTCCTTTAATTTTTATAAATTTAACAATTTTAATACAATATAACATTAAATATTTACCAGAACTTAGATGTTTTGTAAGCCTTTGAAGGGTTTTTCCAAAGTGGAATGAGTTATATTCAATTTCCTGAGCCAATTCATGGATTTATAAGGACCAAGTTTTCACTAACTCAGATTTTATAAAGCAGTTTTACAATCTTAAACCAAAGCCCACTGAAGTGGATTAGTCCCAAAGATGATAGAAAGGGTAATGCACAGAAGGAAAAGTTTAAGGATTCCATAAGTACTGCAGAGGAAAAAGTGTTGGAAATATTGATTTGCAATAATTAAATAATGTAGCTAGGAAAAAAAAAAATAAGTCTTTTACTTAGGCAAGTTTAATTTAATAGGGAATAGAATGCTTGACCCTGCTAGCAAACTCTTTAACATTATGAAGTATATCACACAGAAAGTATTCTTGATTATTGACTCAATAAAAATGTTAAGAGGAAGAATGTAGACAGAACAGTGAGAAATAAGTATGAAAGATTTTCTGTCATAAAGATTCCTGACTGTGCATAAATGGGGATGTGTTTACCACAAACACCACAGGCAAATCTGCATTTTATAACACAGAACTGCTTGTTTTATTTAATTTAACTCATTTGGTATCCGATGCTCTAACCCTACAGCGTCAGTGTATACTGCAGAAAGAAAAAAAAACAGTGATCTTAATTAGGGTTTGATTTGTTAGTGACATTTTTTAAGTGGCATAAATGCTTCTTCCCAAGTGTTCCTTTGTTATAAAAGCAGTGGCAGTGGATTCCTATAGTTCTTTCATAAATCTAACACTTTCTAACTAAAATTTTTTGGGCGGCATTTATTTCACAAATAGTTTTAAGGGTCAGAGTTATTCCAAAGAAAGACCATTTTTTTCTGTTTTCCTCAGCCTCAAGTTATCCTCTGGAAGTAATTATTTTTAAAGTTAAGAGGGGATTATAATGTAATCTGAAAATTTCATATTTGTCTTTTATTCAAATTTGATGTTAACCAAAAAATGCTTTCAAAAGTATTGCTTCTATCATTGCAGTATTTAAATCCTTGTCAGAGTCTGTCATGGTCTTTGAAATCACATTCTGAGTCCTATCATTATACAACCATGTATTTCCAAGATGATGTAGATAGTGCTAAAATTATATCTTTTAGACCTTCTATTTCATTTCAAAACTGCAAAAACAAGAGACTAACTTTCAGTATTGGCAGAGTTTTATTTATGTGGGTTGTTCTTGCAGTTCCCCTGAGAAAATAAAAACTGCACAAAAGAAGAGCAATAAAAAGGAAAAAGACTTTTTTTTTTTTTTTTTCTCTCTCCTGGTGATATAATTTCATGAAATGAAAGAAACCTCCAAGTATGGAACATAATAAGTAGGCACAAATAATATGTGTTAGGATTTTCAGGTTGCTGAAATAACAGTTATATTCCACTGCATGTTACAAGGGGAAAATATCAGGAGTAGGATTTTCCTGATTGCATAAATTAATTTCAGGCCGCCTTAAAAATACAGCATTACATTTTAGTAATTGATTCTGAGTTTGCTTGCAAATATTCAAAAAATCAGCTGCTCTCTGAAAAATTAAATTAAAATTAAGACAGGAGTGCATGTTTAGGTTGACTTGAAGTTCAAATCACATCCATCTCTAAGTCTCTGCCTGTGCTTGCATTTTCCAGACATGATGCTGATTTTTAGATTTTTCACCTTTTCCCAGAGAAAGGGATGGGTTATGTGCAAAAAAAAGTTTCATTCCACAGGTGCTCAGTCTTTTTTCTTCAAGTAATATCTAATTTTTGCAACAAATTAAAGATTTTACTTTAAATATACCTCTGCAATTGATGGGTATTCCCCCAGGAATATCAGCACAATCTGTTTTACCCCTCCAAGACTGAAATTTGACTGAGAAAACAAGACAGAGTACACACTACAAAAGAAGCTAAATTTGTTCTAAATTTACTTTATAAATTACTTTCTTTTGAACAGTCAGGATTAAGGAAGAAAAAAAAAAAAAAAAAAAAAAACAGCAGCTGAGATTGGCAATACCAAAACAAAACATCTGCAGGAAAGGAATAATAAATTTATTTAAAATTCTCCTGCAACTTGGCCAATAAGCATCAATTGACAGCTGGTCCTTTTGAGTCTTTGGGTATTTCCTGTGGACATGTGTTGTCCCCCGTCACAAATTCAACAAAATGCTTTTAAAATTGACTTATCACATTGATTGGCACAGAGAGAATATTCCAATTTGGTTTTCACAGCCAGCAAAGGGCAGATCTGGCTTGTTCATTTCACATAAAATGATCAATTGTCTAATTAGTAAAGGGAAGGGAAGTTCAGGGAAGGGAAGTTCAGGGAAGTTCAGGGAAGGGAAGTTCAGGGAAGGGAAGGGAAGTTCAGGGAAGTTCAGGGAAGGGAAGGGAAGTTCAGGGAAGGGAAGTTCAGGGAAGTTCAGGGAAGTTCAGGGAAGGGAAGTTCAGGGAAGTTCAGGGAAGGGAAGGGAAGTTCAGGGAAGGGAAGTTCAGGGAAGGGAAGTTCAGGGAAGGGAAGGGAAGTTCAGGGAAGTTCAGGGAAGGGAAGGGAAGGGAAGGGAAGTTCAGGGAAGGGAAGGGAAGGGAAGGGAAGGGAAGGGAAGGGAAGGGAAGGGAAGGGAAGGGAAGGGAAGGGAAGGGAAGGGAAGGGAAGGGAAGGGAAGGGAAGGGAAGGGAAGGGAAGGGAAGGGAAGGGAAGGGAAGGGAAGGGAAGGGAAGGGAAGGGAAGGGAAGGGAAGGGAAGGGAAGGGAAGGGAAGGGAAGGGAAGGGAAGGGAAGGGAAGTTCAGGGAAGGGAAGGGAAGGGAAGGGAAGTTCAGGGAAGGGAAGGGAAGGGAAGGGAAGGGAAGGGAAGGGAAGGGAAGGGAAGGGAAGGGAAGGGAAGGGAAGGGAAGGGAAGGGAAGGGAAGGGAAGGGAAGGGAAGGGAAGGGAAGGGAAGGGAAGGGGGAAGGGAAGGGAAGGGAAGGGAAGGGAAGGGAAGGGAAGGGAAGGGAAGGGAAGGGAAGGGAAGGGAAGGGAAGGGAAGGGAAGGGAAGGGAAGGGAAGGGAAGGGAAGGGAAGGGAAGGGAAGGGAAGGGAAGGGAAGGGAAGGGAAGGGAAGGGAGACTCTGTGTATCTGTCTAAATATCTCTTCACAACTGGCTGAAGAAACAAAGTGAACTATGAAAGTCTATATATTTTTATGGAATTGGGTCAGCAATTAACATAAGCTTGGTAGTCTAGATATTAAAGATTATTGTTTTTCTTTGTATTTATCCATAACTATGATTTAATGTTTGGATTCTGTTCTGAGTGTCAAAGGAAAGAGACAGTATTTTGATAAAAACCTGCTTTAAAGAAAGCTCTTTCTCTTTTTAATGTGTTTTAGCATGTCATGAACTTACTCAGCTGGCTAATTAACATTTCCTAGGGAAAGTAATTAACATCTATTGGTTACCCTGTATTTCTGCAGGCGTAGGAAGGGGTGGAATGGAAAGGAAGTGAAATCCTTATACAACATGTTCACTTGTCTCCAAAGCCATTCGCTGGATATTGGAGGGTTCACAATTTCTGCAGTCATAATGATGATAAGAAAGATATCTGGCCCACACCAGTCTTCCACTTAAAAAAAAAAAAAAAAAAATCTTACATTGCAGCTTTTATGGCTTTTACCACTTAAATCTATCCCTTGCTATGAAGACACCCTTTGATCCCAAGATCAGTGCAAGAACATCCGTGTTTGAACAAATTCATCCCTCTGATGTGTTCATTAGTCCAAAATAATGGCAATAATTTTATTATCTTGGACATGTACAATGAGAATGAGCTCCCACACCCAGGCAAGGTGCAGTTTTGCTTTCAGTTTGGGAACTGCACTGGCCTCCTCCTGGTTGGGGCAGAGTGGGAAGTGCTGTGTAAAACCCAAAATGCAATCGTACCTGCCATTAAAATTTAAATAGCACCACCATTAAATGCCATAAAATGACTGTCAAGTGCCATAAAATTAAATTGTTCCACATCATTAAAATGCTTCCTACAAGGAGAATGCAGGACAGGGATGCCTGGAGAGCAGCACCCCTACACTGGAAACTTCTGCAAGACCTGAGGTGACAAAATCTTATATGTAAGATTTATATATTCCTATAGCAGAAGCTGTGTGATACACAAGAACCTAGGGCTCTGCGATATTTAATTTCTAAATATTTTCTGAGAGGGAAGAAAGAGGGAGGTTTTTTCTTTCTTTTTTTTTTCCTTTTAAATTAAAAACAGCTTGCTTCAATAATTTACTTCTAATTATCCCAATATTGTCACCCAAATAGGAACAAATAGCAAGCTAAACCTGGAAGAAGCTGCCATATTTTCTCTCTATTCAATAAGAAGCAGGAAACCAACTTAAAGTGCTTCTGTGAAGCATTTAAAGTAAATAATAACAGTGTTTTGTCACTAAGATTATTTTCTATTGTAGCCTGCATCACTGAAAATACAGACACAAATCTTTTATAATGTCTATCCCAGTGACTCAATTAAGTGTTCTTAAACTACTGGAATGGAGAAAACACCTTAAACAGTAAATACTTTTAAAACGGCTCCGTGGAGACTACTTCAGCCTCAAAGAACAAGGAGCATCTGCTGTTCCAAAGCCCTCCTCCACAGGGTAGCAGGAGGAAGAAAACACTCTGTTTTACCACTAGAAACACTACTGCACGCAGTTCTCCTCTCCTAAATATCAGGAACAATGCCAAATTGTCTTTTGAACTATCAAATTAATGAGCAGCTCTTTCAGGGGCTTGGATAGGAGCGGAATTTAACATCTTTGATTCACAATGTTAGCCATTTGCAGCTAACCTGGGACTAAATTAATTAATAACAAGTCCTCCACGTACAGAGTGCATCCTTCAACAAGCCTCACCCTCAAATTTTATTTCCTTTAAAGTTAGTTTAGCAATATTTCTAGGACTACAGCTAGAAATCAGTCTCTTTTGCTGCTTGTATAAGTACCAATTGCTGTCTGTATTTTCCTGTACAGCAAAAGTAATGCCTCATTAGACACTGACATCAGAGAAGATAAGAAATTTCCTTATCTATTTTTTTTTTTTTTTTTTTTTTTGGGTTTAGAAAAAAAAAGAGTGATTCTCAATGAATTATTCAACAATGGGAAAGAGTAGATAAATTTTTCTACAGATCAGTTTAGGAATAGTTGGTTGGTTTTGTTTCTTTTTTTTTTTTTTTTTTTCCCTTATCAATGGCTCTCAGGTTGCATTAATTAATTGCTATTAAAAGCATCCATAATCTTTTAATTTCTCCTGCAAATCCATTTTTTCTCATCTTATTGAAATGACTTAGAGTTCTGTCTTTACTGAACTGTGGGGGCTGGGGGAAGAGATGTTTTTATGTCCTTTTTGAGACTTTTGGGGGATAAAGAGTTACAAAGGCTGAATCTGTCATGTGGCGTGGATAATTTACATTTTCCATATACACATTTTTGATTAAACAATATTCTTTATAAAAAGTAATTACTGTTTATCTTTCCTTGCTTTTATGTCAAACATAGGCCCAATATAAGATAAATCAAGTTAAAAGCTTTAACCTTCCTTCAAGGAATCCATTTCTTTGTCATCCAGAGATGAAACCTGCAAAATAGGACCAAAATGGCACAATAAAATTAATGAAATTTAATGGTGTGAAACAGATTTCTGTACTAAAAATCTGCACACCATCTATTCCAGTGTTTTATATGGTCCATGGGAGTATGGGAGGTAAAAATGTGGCACTGAGGATGAAAGGGGAAAAGGAAGGAGAAGGGGCAACTCCAAACATAAATCCACAGACATTGAAGTGTCCTGTGCTTTTTGTGCTAAAACATGGTGAATCTTTGCAGAATTATGTATCTAAGAGATAAAAGGACAAAGTTTGATGGGCTACTTCCATATCTCTGACTGCACATACCCAAAATGTCTCTTCAACTACTTATATTTTGGTTTGGTAAATTTTAATACATTATACAAGTCCAAGAAGCTCTGCTTCAGGCCACAGGAAAAAAAAAAAATTAAATGTCCTTTATCTATGGAATTGTTTTCTGTTTGGTTTGGTTTGCATTTTGTTTTTTCCCCAAGGAAAGGAAAAAAAATAATGTTTAAGAGGAAAAACACAAAAGGAAAGTTGGAGGTTGGAATTCATCATTTATGTTCATAGAGAAGATTAACAAATTATAATTACTGAAAGTCTGAAAGAAAAATGTAAAGGTAGTAACTTGTCTTATCTACACTAATAAGGTGTTTCTATGAATCTCTGTGATTTGACTTTGTGACTGATGATGAATTGTAATAATTACAGCCCAGGATAATTTGTCAAATTAAAGAAATATATAAGATTTTATCTTTTATCTTCTCTGTATTCATTTATTTGTCTCAGAAGTAGCAAAACTCTGGCAGAACAAGTAAAAAAAAAAAAAAAAAAAAACTTCAAAATGAGAGAACCTAGGGAAGAACTACCAAATTTAATGTGGATAATGTCAGATAAACAGCCCAGACCTGACACAGTGCATAAAATAATAAAAAAAAAATCAATACCCCAAAAAATCCCCAAAGTTCCCAAGCAAAGAAAACCCACCAAAACTAACAAGCAAAATTCAAAACAAACAAACAAAAGGAAACCCAAGAAACTTATGTTTTAAATCACATTTCTATGTATACCATTGAATAATTTCCTTGGTTTTTTTATTAAATGATCTTTTTTATATATATATTTTATACTTTACAATATCTTATAAATAGAATTTAGCTAGCAAAGATTTTTTGCACTCTTCTACCTTACGTTCAATAAACAAAGCACAAAATCCTTAATTATTTATTATACATTTCTGTAGAGGTGTTTGGCATGATGTGTGTGTGCTGTTTGACAGGATATAGCAGAGAATCTTAGAAATCATTCACTGAAAATCCATTAATCAAAGAAATAACACATTTGGGCAGAGAAAACTACTTTTGAACTAATGCATGAAGCTGTCATCATTTCCTTCTTTATGCAGAAAAGCCTCTCAAAAGGCACAAACAAGTTTTTAGCAATAAACTTCCTTCATATTTCCAAGCATCAGTTTGAGTAGTAGCACCTATGTGCTAAAAATAGCAAAAGATTTTGAGTTTCATCCTAAATTCAACCTAATAAATTAATGGTATTTCAAAGAAACCACTAGCTGAGGACTCACATTACTTAATTTCTCACTGAATAGAAACATACGTCCTTTTAACGTGGCTTTCTAGATGATAGTTTCAGTTTGGTATTTGACAATATTTACAAGGTTGTTCCTCTTTCTGTGTTGTTCCAGTCCTCCTAATATTTTTGCAATAAATATCTAAGAGGAGGTGCTTCTGCATTTCATTTAATGTCACTTCTGAGAGTCTCCCATGTATCTGTTACGCTGCAAAGTTGTTTGCCTGGCCAGGAATCAATATCAGCCCCATTTACTAAAAAAAGAAAAAAAAAAGAAAAAAAAAAGAAAAAAAAAAAAAAAAAAAAAAAAAAAAAGCAGGATAGCCACCTAAAGGATCCATTTATTTTGCCCAAAGCGGGGTGGTTTGAGAACACATTGGTGTTTTTGAGCTTTATTGTGTAATTCTGCAGTTAACAGAGCAGACACGTCCTGTGGGATGTGTCACCTTGGGCTGCACTGTCAGGACACCAGAAGCTACAAGCAAAACATTTGAATCAGGTGAGAATTATCTCTGGGAATCTATTACAATATATTGACAAAAATTTAAAAAAAAAAAAAATAAATAAGAAGAAGAATTAAAAGAGAAACAAAAATTATGTACTGTTTTCCTCAAAGATAGGTCTGTCATCAAGTCAGTAATGGAGGAAATTGTGTGATAGGGCTCTGGAAACATAACAGGGAAAGTCTAGGACAGGGAGCTGAGTTACCAAGACCTTCACTTCTCTGAGGTGTCTATGAAGAGGAAATTCTGCCTTAAAAAAAAAAGAAAAATCAATCAATCCCAAAGCTCCCAAATACCCAATAAAAACCTACTTGGGTAACCTAAGAAGCACCTCCATGACATTAATTTTTTAGCACTCTCTGAATTACTTCCATTTAAGAGACATTTAAGTTTTGTTAAATGGTAATATTTTGAGGAAACCTATCCAAAATTTTCCTTCCTGCTGGTTTGAATTCAGAAATGTGCCTGAACACATGCAAAGGCATGCCAAGGTCTCCTGAAAAAACCTCTATTATCCCTCCTGCAGCAGCTTCCAGCACAGGAACCTCTGTGCCTCAGCACTTCAGGTGTTTCAGGTGCCATGGAAGCATGTTACAGTTCAGTATAACAATTCCCAGCACACAGTATTTGCTACAGGGAAAAAAAAAAAAAAAAAAAAAAAAGGTTTAGCACAGCATGTGGAGATCCCTCATAATTTCCAGGCTTTTCTCAGCTGCTTATATTCATCCTGTTCCAGACTTCTCACACATCTCAAAGCTAAAATATAGCAATGATGTTTTTTTTTACCGATTAGTACTTTTTTAATTGGAACAATACAGTGTAAAGTTTACAAATTTTGTGGTGCTTCCTATTTCTGAGAGGGAAGACCTGTATTCTTCACTTGTGTTTTCATTCTCAGGTAGAGTAACCCCAACAAATGGGGAACAATTAGGTCTTCATTTGCTCCAGGAGATGGCATTGTGAATACTCTTTTTTATATGCAAGAAACAGAGGGAATCTAAAGATAATCAATGTAGGCTGCCTGTATATAATCAACCCAATGTACATTAAAGAAAAATAAAATAATTGAAAAAAAAAAAAAAAAAAAAAACAGTGAAGGCCAAGCAATTTTAAATAAGTATTGCAAAGAATTTTAAGAATGGCTGCTGAACTGAAGAAACAAAATATTGTGGCATCATTAATTAGGTTAGATTGAATTCTGGAAGTATTCCTGAAGGAGCACAGTTGGATCTTTGAACATTGCTGCGGAATGAGCTCTTCTGCACAATTATTTTTGAAGACAGAGCATATAAAAGGATAAATAATCCTTGTTTAGGGATTGGGAATTGATGATGCCTTGGAATGCAGCAGAACTGAACGTAGTAATTTACAGTTGCAGGAAGCATATATCTGATGGTGAAAGCTTTATCTGTTCCTCAATTTTTCACACCGTGCCCCCCCTACTCTAAATAATTCAGAGGTTTTTAAGCAATTTTTCTTAATCTTGTTTTGCTGTAAACTTATTTCCTGTAAATCATTTTTTCAGGGAAAAAGGGGAGATATTGACCATGCAAAATAAATTGGAATAGTTATGAAACTATAGGCGTTGTTTTGCAAGGCTAAATCAGATTTTAAAACAAGTAAAGGAAAAGATATCACAGTGATATGTGGGTTTAGAGCAGGTGGGAAAGAATGTGCTTCTCTTTCATTAATTAATTAAAAATAAAAGTACATAAAAAGAATATTAATTAATTAAATAATTATTTTATATTATTAATAATAATATAAAATTATTATAGTATATCATATTAATAATAATTAATTTATACTGTGTATATGTCATAATCATGCTCAAATTTGCCCAGTGGAAACAAACAATGGTTTTCTACATTGTTTGCTCGTAATTTTGGTTTGAATTTGATTGAGTGCTCAACACACATATTTTAACACCATAGGTTGGGATCATTTGTGTGTGGATGAAGAGATGACAAGATACAGGCATGTTAAGGGAGGTTATCAGTCAATTACCAATCAATCAATCAATCAATCAAGGTGTCTTTCCAAGAACAGCAGAGATAAAAGGCTGGAAAATTGCAGGTGCTAGTAAATACACATTCTTTAATCACTGCATTTCTTAGATTTCTGTCTTTAAAATAGTGTATAGCACTTAGGTAAAAAGAGGTTTGTGTTCTCCATTATTCCATTTAACTTCCATTGTGTTGAATGAAAAAAAAAAATCTTGTCTGCGCTTAGATTTAAAGAAAGTGTTTTGACATTTTTTTTCTTGAATATATCTTGATCATTTTGAGGTTTGATTTGCTTAATTGTTTGCATAAAGTAAAAAAAAGTAGATAGATAAAAAGTAGATAAAAAGTAGATAAAAAGTAGATAAAAAGTAGATAAGAAGTAGATAAAAAGTATCTATTTCTTGCAATCAAATGTAACAGTATTTTTATATTTCAGTGTTGAGGAAGAAATTATTAAAAATGTTTTAAACACCCTTTAAGTTCAGGAAAAAATGCAAACACATCACTACAATTTCTTAATTGAACAGGCTATCAAAGATATCAAAGATGGGAGGAAACTTTTCTCAGACAGCAAATAGATGTAATAATTGCCATTGTATATCATAATGAATGCTTTAAAATATGGGATTCTTCAAGATCATTGTCATGAATGTACAAATTAGCCCAACTCACAAAAGGGTGCTGCTAAAGTGAAATTTTGCCTTGGATTGTTTACTCCAACTGCTGCCATTTAACACTGCAAAGCAGCACAAATGCTCTTTGCACTGATGTTTTTGTGGTTATAACGATCACTGGAAGAGGAATTCCTGGGGAACGACGGCCTCGTGTTTGTGTTTATACAGTTTCTGATTTTGTAGATTAATCTCATCGGGACAGCAGGAAGAAGTTACAGGAAGAGTTCCTTGTGGAAAGTCAAGACGTTCACACTCCAACTTTCCTACTTTTCTTTACCCTGAACCAAAGGCATCAAGGGAGGGGGAATTCTGTCCCTCTGCCCCGCTCAGGTGAGATCCCACCTGCAGAACTGCCTCCAGCTCAGGGTGCCCAGAGCAGCTGGGGCTGCCCCTGGATCCCTGGCAGTGCCCAAGGCCAGGCTGGACACTAGGGCTGGGAGCAGCCTGGGACAGTGGGAGGTGTCCCTGCCATGGCTGGGGGTCGGACAAAATGAGATTTAAGGTCCCTCCCAGCCCAAAAGACTTGTAGATCTGTGATTCCCTGGAAAAAAACTATGGAAAGTGAAAATATTGTCCTAAAAGGATGAGCTCAGTGGGTAATGTTTGTAAGTGTATGGAAATGAGAGGTGATAAACCAAGAAAACACGCTGCAGATTGAATGTATAAAGCATTTGAAGTTCAGCCAGAACACTAATTATGAGCTCCAGCAAATGCTGCTTGTCTGTACTGTTAAATAGTCTCTATTATTTTTATTAGAGATGATATCACCAAGTTTATGTGTAATTGTTTGCTTTCAAAATTACTGGCTAAATGTGTATTTCTTGCAACTCATCAAAGCATTAATGCTAACATTTGTTCATGGATGCATCTCTTCTATTATTGTAGATAAAGGCAGAGTGAAATGTTTATTTTGCCTTTCCTACAGCCAGTAAGACCATTTACAAAATGTGCTACATTTCCCTTTCCAAAGCATCTGTATTAAAATGCAATTAAAAAAAAAATCTCTGTAAGCAACAGAACTAATTATGCCTAGTTTTCTACATGTGTTGTGGGGGCTTTTTTTTTTATTCTGACAAAATTAACTGCAATGTCTCCATGACACTCCAACCATGAAAATATCTGTCCTCCACCATAAAGCCAGACTGCAGTACCATCAGATCACCACCTTCTCACAATTTATCCTGTTTCTGCTCTATACCACAATATTTCAAACTACTTTAAATGAGTTTATGTTCTCCCTTTACATTCCTCAGTCTTTGGTGATGTTTCTGGTTATTTTCTGTGGCCCTGCAAGTAAAAGGAGCCTCTGATAATTCTTCTTCCCTTGAGAGCATCTGCGATTTTAGTTTTATTTCTTTCTATTTTTATTATTTTAATTGTTTAATTATTGTTTAACTATTCTGCACTTCGTCACTAGTGCGAGCACCTGCTGTCTAAATTGTGTGGGTTTTCTTCCTGTCCATGGAGAGACAAAACTCTCTTATTTGGTAACTGATCTTCCAAATGTTTTGGGGCATCTAAACATCTAGACTCTATAAGGTATTTCAAATACTTGAAAAGAACAATCCTGCAGTTACCGTGGGAGTAGGGCCTTCCAGAAGTCTCACATCAAATGGGAAAATGGGGTAAGAAATGTGCATCAAAGGAATATCAAAAAAGTCATCTTGCTGAAGCAAAAAAAACCAAACCAAACCAAACCAAACCAAACCAAACAAAACAAAAACCAAAAAAAAAAAACCAACAACAACAAAAAAAAAAAAGCCAAAATAAAATTAAAACAAAAAATCCAAAAACCCATGAAAAAGCCAACCAAACCAACAAAAGTCCCTCAAAAAAAACAAAACAAAACCACCCAAAAACCCTAAAGGACTGAAGAATTTTGGAGGAATAAGAGAGAAACTTTGGATAACTTCTGGGGAGGACTTGCTGCCATTCAGCTCCGGATTCTCTAAAATTTAACAAAGAAATTGTGTGTTTGCAATCCAAACTGAATATGCTAAAGCAAGTGATTTTATTCAGATCATCATTGATATGTGATTCATATCAAAGTATTTACAATATTATGTGAACTGGGCAGATGCAGCAAATTTCCTTTGTGCAGTTCACAGTGGGGCAGGTCAGCTCTGGGAATCTAAGATGGATCAGGTACAGGTGCAATCCTTACTCTTTCTGATGAGTTTCATTGAATCTTGGTGTATAGGGTGTATTTTTCTACATGTGTTGTGGGGGCTTTTTTTTTTAATTCTGACAAAATTAATTAATTTAATTAATAAATTTATTTTTTTTTATTCTGACAAAATTATAACCACAGAACCAAATAAGATCCAAATCCCAGGGTGTTTGGGGTTGGAAGGGGTGTCTGGAGCTGATCTGGCCCATGCCCTGCCCAGGCAGGGTGCCCTGGGCAGCGGCACAGGAACGTGTCCAGCTGGGGCTGGCATGGCTCCACACAGGGACACTCCAGGCCCTCCCTGGGCAGCTGTTCCAGGGCTCTGCCCCTCCACGCACACAACTTCTTCCTCCTGCTGCCCTGCAACTCGCTGCCCTTGATTTTATGGGCAGCGCTGCTCCCGCTGCCGCCGGCAGCACCGAGCAGAGCCCGGCCCAGCCTCTGGCAGCCCTGGCAGATGTTGGATGGATGGATGGATGGATGGATGGGATCCCCTCTGGCCCTTCCCTTCTCCAGCCTGCCCAGGCCCAGCTCCCGCAGGCTCAGCCCAGCCCAGAGATGCTGCAGAGCCCAAATCCTCTCTGTGCCTGCCCTGGAGCCTCTCGGGCAGCTCCTGGTGTCTCCTGTGCTGAGGAGCCCAGGGCTGGAGCCAGCCCTGCAGAGGAGCCTCAGCTGGGCAGGGCAGAGGGGCAGCATCCCCTCCCTGGCCCCTTCCCCAGGACCCTCTGCCAGCCCAGGGTCACCTTGTCCCCCAGCAGCACCCCCAGCTCCCCCCCAGGCTGTGCTGGCCCTGGGGCAGGACCTGCCCGTGCCCTGCTGGGAAGAACCTCACTGGCTTTGTCTCCACCCAGCTCTGCCCAGCTCCCTCTGAGCGCCAGCCCAGCCTCCAGCTGGATCAGGCACTCCCTCAGCTCTGCACCACCAGACACAATCAGATAAACAGGGAAAAAATAAAAACTCCCTACAGGACTGTAGGTTGGAGGAACTTGTTTTGTCTCCAGGGCTTTTAGTTGCCAGAAGCAGGAATGATGTGTGAGCCAACAAATAATGTTTGGCATGGAAGCACAACTCTTCCCTATCCAACTGATAGAATGTGACTTTTCTTCAGGCTCAAAGGCCATAATTTCTTTTTCTTTTCTTTTTTCTTTTTCTTTTTTCTTTTTTTGTGTGTGTTTCAGGCACAATATTCTTGTATTACTCTGCAGACTGTAAAAGTGAATTTAAACCTTGTCAGTGCTGAAGAAGCTGTTTTGGCGCAGAGAAAATTCTGTGTGTAAATGGGTCATGCTTAGTTGCATGCATATGTATGGTTGAAAAGCTGAATTTCAGTCACCAACTTTTCGAAGTTTAATGATCAAAATTTTGTTTCAAAAAGTATCTTTGGGGTCTCTTATCAGTTTCTGCCTTTTTTTTTCCTCCTCTTCCATCCATCCCCATCATGAAAAGAAGGACTTAGAGAATTAGTATTGTTCTTCTCCAGCTGCAGTGCTCCAACATTGCCAATTTGATTATCAAGCTACAAATTCTTGCTACTTTGCTACTTAATAGGTTTTATACACCATTACAATTCTGGTGAACGAATTTACCAGATTTGCCTAATCTGCAAGATATTGAAATATTTGACTGCTTGTCTAAAAAAAAAAAAAAAAGAATGAACCCAAACAAAAAAACCCAAAAAAGACTTGACAAGAAATAAACGTCCATATTATATCCATATATCATTTATAACTGAATTTTATAGCAGTAATTAATCTTTCCTATTTAGCTGACTGGAACCAAAAGAGTTGAAAGAAAAAAAAAACTACCTTTGTGAAAATAATAATTTTTGAGTACATTTAAGAAGTAAACATATACAGAAACATCCTTTATAATAAAGAAAATATTTAAGCAGGAAGCTTTTTCAGACTGAGAGAAATGTCTAATGAAAATGGCCTTTTAAAGTGTTTTTGCTTAAGAGACAAAACTCCCAATTTCAAACAATAAAGTTTTTTATGTGACAGAACAGCCAATCAGGCAGCAATTCAGGATACGTGAAAGGAATAAATGGACAGAAAAATGTACAAACCTAACAGAAAAGGAAAACATTTATATGTACTTGTATATTTAAATGCTATTAGGATTTTTCCACATTATTAAAAACATGTAGTCATAATGCATTGTAAATTCTGTTGAATTATATGCCCAATGACAATGGTGTCATAAACATTGTCTGTTCTACATTCCTTTACCTAAATACATGTTGGTTCTCTAAGTTTATCTATTTCCATTAGAAGACTAATAATACTACTAATAATAATATTTTATTGGTTTTATTCTTGTTGGTGGTGATTTTTGTGGCAGTTGTTGTTGCTATTAGTACTGTAGCACCCTCCTCCTCCTCCTCCAGGGAGACACGTCCTGATTTTGAAGCCAAAAAAAAAAAAAAAAAAGAGATCATATTGCTGGTTCTCTGGGGCCTGCAAATCCTCCTGCGAGAATACAAATGTCAGTCTGAAGGCTGAAGGAGATTTTAACTCAGACAAGTCAAGTCATGCTCGAATTTTTTATTTCCCCAGACCCCTATCCTACACAATTAACAACACAAAGAGAGTTGCGTGCACGGATCTTACTTTGTCACAAAAAATCATGTTTGTTTTTACTTTTTTCACTTTGTTCGTCCACAGCACTTTGTGGTTCTGGCTCTGGTCTTAAGCTGTAAATTCCCTGGGGAAGGGGCTGATGCTGCTGCACCCCAGCCTGTTCAGCAGCTGCCTGGAAAATCTGCTCTGATTGTCAATCGAGATGAAATCAAATGAGACAAAATGAAGATTTCTCAAAATTATAATGAGAACCAGAGCACTCATTGGAAAAGTAGAGTCCCTGAGGGGAAGGAAATAGTCAAGATATTTAATTGATATACCAGAGAGGCAGGTAAAGCAGCTGTGTTGCTTGAATCAGAATGCAGGTGGAAATCTCAGCATCTCGTGTCAAGCAAGTTTTCTGGCTGCTGTACCACTAACAATCTGAAAAGAAAAGAGGATTCTTGTGTCTTCTTTAGATGAGTATGCCCTTTTCCATCTTGGGGAAAAATGTTCTGCCAATCCTGAAAAATATTACCTTTCAGAAATGTAACTGGAACTAGCACATCTCCTTCCCTCAACCTTTTTTTTTCCTCTTTTTTTTTCTTGGTTTTTGTTTTTGTGGTTATGTGATGGATGTCAATTTCTAACACACATTTTTAGCTCTTAACCTGAAGAAGGTAACAATAAGAACAACAAAACCAACACAAGCACCTTAAAAAACCTCAACCAACCCAAGAACACTTAAGAATAACTTTATATGGCAAACATTTTTTTTGTCATGCGTTGAGGCAGGATGGCTCTGTCAGCTCACAGCAGTGGCATAAAATTGTCTCTAAAATCTCTCACATTGTCAAATTCTGGCATGAATTATCTACAAACTGTCACACTGGACTGCCAGATATCAGAAGATTGAAGAAATCATGTTGGTTAGTTGTCTTGATTGATACAGAACTAATAATTTAAATCTTTCATGTGTATGTGATGTTGATTTGAAATGCATCTCACCACGAGAAACTAAGAGCCAAAAGTCTCTTGGCTCTAATAATATTTTCTGATTTGGAAATCATAAGATCTTTGGCAAAGTCTGCAGTTAAATGCCTGAAATGCAGGTGGCACCATGCTCTTAAATACTTTATAGTGATTTAACAGTTCCTCCCCTCAGTTCTGAAATGCTGTGTGAATGAGTTGCTAAAAGTAATAGTGCAATATGAGCACTGAAAGGAAGACACAGTAATTTCTAAAATTATATTTCAAATCTTATTTTCTCCCTCAGAGTAAAGTAAACTAACACACAAAAAAACCCAAAAAACAAACAAAAAAAACACCAAAAAACCAAAAAACCCTGCTATTACTTATTGCAAAGTTCTGCAAAAGCACACAACCTCAGACACTGTAAAAACTCCCTTAGAGTTTAAATGGTTGAAGCATATTCTTGCTAACATGACAATATGTTTTGTAGGTGTCTGAAATGAACTCTTTCACCAAGTTCATTCATGGTGTTCTCCTTGAAAACCAAGTATAAATAACAGTAGTATAAAGACCTTGGTGCAACACATTTAACTTTGCAAAACAGCAACTTCAGCACAAAAACCCAAACAGCACCTTGGCTGTTACAAATTTAACGTAGCCCCTGAAGAGCTGTGCTTGGAATTTTAGCAGCTTCTAGCACAGCCCGTGTGGGGTTTGTAGAAATTCAGCTTAATTCAGTTGAGTGTTGGTTGGCCAAGCCAGGGGACTCAGATTTCTGAGTCTGCAATATGTACTACATGAGAGGGAATCGTTCCACCTTCAGGGGATCCTTCAGTGCACCTGGATCGCTGGGCTGCACTTCAGAGATGTTCCTTCAAGGATTCAGGGTGCAAATATTTCCTGATGTTGAGGCATGAGAGGCAAGGCCAGCTTTGCTGGAGATCTCAAAGAGATGTTGGACTCCTCTCCCTAAGCAGCTGTATAGAAGGCTGTAAATGACCCAAAACTCTCATTAATGACGGAGAATTGGTTTTCTTGTAAAAGGGAGCAGAAACAATCCAGAGAGGGGGGCAGAATGAGCTGTACTAGCACAAAGCGAGCACTGCGCAAGTGGAAAATTAGGGATCATGGACCAGTGGAAAGAGACAAACTTGAGGAAAGGAGAAGTGTGTGTTAGCTTGGTTTCATAAGGAACTGAGGGCTGTTCAGTCAGATAATCTCTCTTCCAGTGACTGATTTCCTTTAAGTACACATATTTGAAGCTGGAAGAGGTGTACAGGCTACCGAGGCCATGGGAATGTGATACCCGAGGTGCCAGTCAGAGTCCTCCTCACTATGGAGTGGGATGGCATTTTAAAAAATATATAGACAGCAAAGAGAGGGGTGAAGCAGCACCCCTCACATGGATGCTTGCGATGCCCAACAGCATCTCAGAAAAGCAGGTACCCTCTGAGTTTTCCTGGGAGCAGCCATCTCACAGCATCACCACCAGCTGGGGCAGGGTCCTGAGCAGAAATCTGCTCCCATGTCAGAAGGCCTTCTCAGACTGGCACAGTTTAGATGGGATTTTGGGAAGGAATTGTTCCCTGTGAGGGTGGGCAGGCCCTGGCACAGCTGGGGCTGCCCCTGGATCCCTGGCAGTGCCCAAGGCCAGGCTGGACCCTGGGGCTGGGAGCACCTGGGACAGTGGGAGGTGTCCCTGCCGTGGCTGTGGGTGGCACTGGAGTGACATTAAAGGTCCTTTCCAACACATTTCATGCTTCTATGATTCTATAACCCACTGTCTGCAGCTTGCAGCAAGTGTCACTTCATCGGGGCAGAACTTTGCCTTTTTTACGTTAGCTGTGACTCCTCAGTCAGAGCAGTGACATTAATCTCTAACTCAGGACTTTCTGCTGTCTGCAGAGAGTGGGAGAACCACGTGGCACTGGTGCTGAGCTGTCTGCAGAGGCACTGAACAGGCACACGTGCACCAGCACTCATCTTCCACACACCTTAGTCCTGCTGAAAGAAGCACCGTGAATCTAAATTCATTTCACAAGCAGGCAGGGAAAAATCCCAACTGAAATTAATCTGTTTCTCAACTTCAGGGGTGTGCAGAAGGCTTTACAGCATGAAAAACAGCAGTGCCCGATGTCAGGGGTTGTGCTCACACCTGTGCACTCCTCACCTCTCCTCTCAGGTGTCCTTGTGCACTTCACACATTCTCATTTTGGGAGGAAAAAGATTCATTTTAAAACATACTCAGGCATTTAGGCAGGATTCTTTAATACTATCCTCTGTAGGCAGTAAAAGCTTATTTCCAAAAATAAAAGAAAAGCAATCAAACCCAACTGTGATACTGACTTTGTTGGTTTCTTCCTATAAATAGTCAAAAAGAAAAAAAAAAAAAAAAAAAAAGTCTCCATACTACAAAAGACTGAATTAAAAATTTCTTTTTTTTTTTCTTTTTTAGAGGAGTTTGACTGTTCCCCTGTGTTACACAGCTACTTCTCCCCCTTTCCTGTGACGGAGCATTACATGACAATGCTTTTGAACCAGAAAGGTTTGAGGGAAACAGGATCTTCCACAAAACCCATGTTGACTTAATGGGAAACCTCACATGTTCAAGAACTGGGGGATCAGGCTGTGCTTGGGAAGAGATGAAAGAACCAACTGTTCCCTTTTTTTTTAGAGGCAGTGTCAACCCCAGGAATAATTCTGGCGGCGTTGCTGTGGTGGTGACAGACAGATGTATTATCTCTTCTTTCCTTGAGTCAAACACACACGGATGACTTGCAGAATCAGAGCAGCCGGTTACGCTGAACGGCGTCTGACAAATCCCCGAAGAACAAAGTACATATTACTAGGGGGGGAAAAAAAATATAAAATAAAAGGAAAGTTCTGCTGCACGCAGCAGAAGCTTTTTATAGCCCTAATTATAACAGAGGTGGCAATATAATCTGCGCCTGTGCAGTCTGAGGCTGTCCTGATCTCTGGCTCTAAGGAGGTTCTGATCTGGCGGGTGCTGTGATGGGAGCTGGTGATAAAACTAATCTCCTCCACAAAGCTGGTATCCAAGATACCCTAAAGGTGTTACAGGGTAATTGCCAGGTTACGCTCACGTTGTCTGGATGACATCTAAAATTGGCAAGAGGCTGGCAAACGGGAAGGGTCAGCTCTTGCTCTCCTACTTCTACAGCACGGGTGGGAGTAACTTGGTTCACCTTTTGTGCAACAAATGTTAGACCTGATGTCACTGCTAAACACACTGGCCATTATTCTTCTCTTATGCCAAAATCATCTTCATCTTATACATTCAGACTTGCTGTCACTGTTCCTTTGCTGATGGCTCTTTATCTAAGGGCACTGTGGCTGCCTACATTTCTACAGGCTATAATTTTAATTTTTTTTTTCTTTTTAATGTACTGAAGGATTTCAAAGGGTTAATTGGAGCATTTGAAACAAGACAGGAAATAATGCAGGAAACGTAAGCTACTAATTAAAGTAAGATGGAGGAAAACAATGAGGACATTACCCAACATGGATTAGCTCTTTTCCAGTTAGTGGGGTTTTTTTTGTTTGGTTTTTTTTGGGTTTTTTTTTTTTTTGTTTTTTTTTTTTTTTTTTTGGGGGGGGTTTGGGTTTTTTTTTTGGTTGTTTTTTTTTTTGTTGTTGTTGTTGTTTGTTTGTTTGTTTGTTTGTTTGTTTGTTTTTCATCTTGGAAAGGCAGCAGTTGATTTGTCTCTCCACTCTACCTCTTCTACTCCAGAAGGTCTACAGGAATCTTTAGCCTAAGGGACGGATGTTGCAGATCTAGGCAGTCTCCACAGTCCCCGTCTGGCAATCCTGTTAGGTAGAAAATTCTGAAAAATAGAGCTGATCATTTAGATGGAAGAACATTAAAAAAAAAAAAACTGGATGCAAAAGAGTTCTTGATCCTGAGTGACTGATAAACAAATAAAATATGTCTTTGTGAATTAGAGTGCAGCTAAGTAAAACTAAGCAGGAATTATCCAGAAGTGTAGGAACAGTCTGGAAAGTGAAAAGTGGTCTTTGAGTTCTATGGGTGGCGGAAAAAGGAAGACAGAAATAATAGGGATTAATATCCGGCAGTTCTTGAGCCCATTTCTCTCTTAAATTCCAAACCACAAAGCATATAATGAATCCACATGACAGGAGGAAGAGTTTTGCCTTAGGGGTAAATATCAAAATACAAACATAAAAGTGTGATTTTATATATTATGTATTTATATTAATGTTGATATAAAAGGTAGAACAGCAGCTTGAGCTGCAATGGCTTGTGACATCCCAGTCCCATCCCACCCATATTTCAGCAGAGTGCCTTCACCACTGGGATGACAGTAAAGATTTGCAAGAATGTAACCCAAAAAAAAGGAAAAGAGAACCTTCAGGATGGCTTGAAGGTCCTAGGGTTTCCCACATAATATTGATGTTTGCATACCTACAGTACTTGTAGAGTCAGAAGGCAGGTTTTGCTGCTGTCAGCGAGGCAGCTGCTTCAAGAGAAACCAAAAATGGCAAAAAAATGAATAATTTCTGAACCTTGGAGGACACTGAAGGACACCAGGTTAGAATCTTCACCGAGAAGGTGAGGTCAGGGACAGGTCACCATAGGAGGGGAGTGCTACGAGATGCTGCAACCATAACAACCCCAATGAGAGCAGTGTGAGCCCACAGCACACCAGCAGAGGAGCTACTTGGGCAAAAAACCCAGGCTGGGGCAGTAAATAGCACAGCCTGGATTCAGAAAAACCATACTAAGAACCCCTCGATGCAGGTGATTGCTGCCTTTTGGTTGGAAGGAACAGTCTGCACCTCGGAGCCAACCTCACAGGGCTGAGCTGGAGTTGTGTTGCCCTGTGCTAAGGGGAGAAACTGGGGTAGAAGGAAGGTGCTGGAAGAAGGGATCTCCTGCAGCATCCCCCAATCCTGTGTCATCCCCAAAACACAGGGGAGCAAGCAGGAGGAAGCAGCACAGGAAGAGCAGTCCAGAAGAGTGGGGCAGCAAAAAAATTCTGATTACTCTGAGGTGGGAAGATAGGTTTTATTGAATAAAACTTATTGAGAACCTGAAAACAAAAAGGCACTGCACTTTAGGTAGGAACCAGGCAGAAAAGCCTTTTGTTGTTTCATCCCTTTTGGCTGAATAAACAATGCCTGGCTTTGAAAAAGCTATTTCTGTGTCATTTTAATCAGCTGCTAGTCACAGGCTCTCAGTGGAAAAAGGCCTCCCGCTACCGAGTGTAGTTAGTCCCTTTAGATTTATCCTAATTGGGGAAATAAAGGGGCTGCATTATGGGATTATTCCCTCAAGAAAAATTAAAAAAAAAAAAAAAAAAAAAAAATCACAGGCAAGACTGCCACTTGGGGGTGCAGGCATGCTGGGCTGCCACAGCAGCTACAATGCAGCTTTCCTTGCAGTTGTGACAGCTGGGTTCTTGGTTGTAAAACAGAGATAAGCAGTAAAATTAGCACCGTTGTAGAGAAACGATGAATTAATATCAGAAGCTTTGTTAAGGCTCCCTAAATTTCCACTATATCTTTATTGACAGCAAAGTAACCCTTGGGGAGAGAGAGAAGTATTTTCTTTCCAGGCAGTGGTTCTTCAGGGACATCCCTGGCATGGAGACTGAAGTGTAAAATCCAGGTTGCTGTAGAGGTGGTGATGCAATCTCAGGGATACCTGTGCAGCTCACTGAAGGCGTGGCTGCAGCACACCTGAGTGCTGCCAGGTGAGTTGTGCTAGTGCACCTTATAGTGAGGACAGGAAAAAGTTCTGGTGGGTGCTACCAAGCTCCCACATGTCCAGAGCATTACACTGGACTACAGCTCATGATAAGGCATATTTTCTGCTGCTGTGGGCTAAATTAATGTTGGGAGATTGTTTTTTTTTCTTTATCTGTCCCAGCCTGCTGGATAACTCTGCGCCGCCCTGAGTGCCATCAGGAAGCCTGCCCTGCTGTGATGGGTGAAGTGCATACCTGATGTGGGCACCACTGAGCTGTGTGCAACCAGAAAAAGCCATGGGATTATGGGTGTCAAATGCTCTTTATCAATGCGCGTCATTTCTGTTAATTTTGTAGTTTAACCAGCGCAAAAAAAGCCTCCTCCTTTCAAATCTTTGCTGACAATGTAAGGTGTTGAAACCAAAACACTTCCAGTGTCAAAGAAAAATGTGATTAATTGCGAGCTCAGATGTAAAACCAGAGCTTTAGGCAAGGGCTGTCACCCTGTCACTGGCAGGAATTTAATGGCAGACAAAGGGCTTGCAAAAGGAAATGCTGTAACTACTGCGAGGTGCCAGCCAAAGTAACCAAGAGATCAGACGACTTAACGGGTCGTTTCCACTCCTAATTTCACGATGTCTCTTCTTGTTGTCATGCAAGCAGCTCGGACTTTCAAGTTGTATCTGCAGAAATGCTTCTCAACAGAGTAGTGCTGTTCAGTGCATCCTTCTCACTCGGCAAGTGCATTAAAGCTTAATATAATATGCATATGTGGTCTTTCACCATGAAGACATGTAGAGGGATGCAAATTACAGATATAAAATATCTGGAGAGCCTTTTGACGCCCAGTAGGAAATCAGTATTTTTTTCACTCTCGTGGCTCTGTATACCCAGGTAGGGAAAAGAGATGAAAATTTAAAAAAAAACTGTGTAGTGGTCTGACGTGAGATCTTCCTACCCTCTACCTTGGGCTGCTTCTGAAATATCGCCGCGTCTTTCATTCTTGCTTTGACTCCCTTCCAGTTTTGGGCAGGATGACATCCTACCTGAGGAGGGAGGGAGGTGGAAAGAACGGACCTTTGCATCTCCTGGTCTGGTGGAAGCTGCTCCTGCCCATGGCGTGGGCGTTGGGATGCGGTGAGCTCTGAGGTCCTTTCCAACCCAAACCATGCCATAATCCTGTGATTCCGTGAGAGTTCCCTGTGTGGATGTTCAGGAGGGACTTTAAGCCGAGGCAGCACTCGGCAGAGAGCAAGGCTTGGACAGCATCTACGAGACAGAAGTTTGTGGAGGGCAAAATTCCTCCGCGGAGAGTAAAACACCTTCGTGAACAGAGTCCGCTCCCTGATAGACGAGGGCAGGCACCCCCCAAAAAACCAAACTAGCCCAGGACATGCGATTTGCCGCGGGAGAAGAACCCCGGCCACGCACACCGGAGCGCTGCGGGAGCATCCCCGGGATCAGCCGGGGCCCGCGGGGTCCCGGCCCCGTGCGGGAGCTCCATCCCGCACCCTCCGCACCGCGGGGCCCCGGCCCCGTGCGGGAGCTCCATCCCGCACCCTCCGCACCGCGGGGCCCCGGCCCCGTGCGGGAGCTCCATCCCGCACCCTCCGCACCGCGGGGCCCCGGCCCCGTGCGGGAGCTCCATCCCGCACCCTCCGCACCGCGGGGCCCCGGCCCCGTGCGGGAGCTCCATCCCGCACCCTCCGCACCGCGGGGCCCCGGCCCCGTGCGGGAGCTCCATCCCGCACCCTCCGCACCGCGGGGCCCCGGCCCCGTGCGGGAGCTCCATCCCGCACCCTCCGCACCGCGGGGGCGCGGCCGCGGGCGGGGCGGGGCCGGGGTGTGTCCAGCGGCGCCGCCCCCGGGATCCGCGCGGGGCGGGCAGGGCAGCGGCGTTAGGAGGAGGAGGAGGAGGAGGAGGAGGAGGAAGGCAGAGAGGAGAAAGAGGGGGAGGAGAGGAGGCGGCGGGACACGGCTCGGAGGCGGCGGCCGGGCCATGCTGGAGGCGCGGCGGCACCTGGCGGGCGCGCAGAGCGGGCGGGCGGCGGGACGGGCTCCGCGCCGCGCGTAGGGCGGTGGCAGCGGAGCGGCGGGGGCTGCGCTCGGCCGGGAGACACTCCGCGGGAGGGACCTGCGCATCCTCGCCGCGCCTCGCATCGCCTCACCGGGCGGAGGCACCGCCAGCGCCCGCCGCTCGCATCCCTCGGCTGAGGCGGAGGAGAGCAGGAGCAGGAGGAGGAGGAGGAGGAGGAGGAGGATGAGCCGCGCGGTGCTGGCCTGGCTGGCGCTCTGCGGGAGCCTGGCGGCGCCGCGCCCCGCCCGAGGTGAGGGGACGGAGGACGGCGGGGACGGACGGGGGTCGGGGTCGCGCCGGAGCTCCCGCAAAGTCGGAGTCCAAGTGCGCGGGGGACCGGGGAGGTGGCTCTCAGCAGGGTGCCGCTGTCTGGGATCTCATTTTCTCATTATGCATAAGGAAAGAAAAAAAAAAATAATAATACTTATCTCTGCGTTTGAAATAGAAGCCGGCGGACGATCCATCCTCAGACTCTTTCTGTTTTGAAACTGTGTTTAATTAGAGGGGAAAGAAATGCCGTGAGAGATTAAATGTAATCCAGATGAGCGGCTGGGAAGATTTAATATCCGCAGAGCTGTCCCCACCGCTTTTCCCTTCCTCCCCCCACCCCTCTCCAGCCGGTCTTCATTGTAATTTGGAGGCTGCTAGCTCCGAGACGGAGACCCAGCAAACCGCGGAACACTTTGCAAACACGTTCGGGAGCTTGAGCATCTCGGCAGCAGCGAGCAGTTCTTGCCAGGCGACCCTTTCGCTGCCTCCCTTTAATTAGGTCTTCTCCATCCTAAAACACCCGCGGCGCCTTCTCGGGGTCTCACCCCCTTCCAAAACAGATGAAAAAAAAACCCTACCAAAACCAAAAACCCTCCCGGAGAAGAAAACACCAACCCTACCCCAGAGAGACAACTTTAGATCTCTTGGGAGTTCTCTTTATTATTTATTTTAATCAGTTCTTGCAGGGGTTTACCCTCCTAGCATTGAAAAGTTGTATGAGCTCATGGTGCGAGGAGCTGGTGGTGGGGCTGCGGGCACGGTCCCCCCTCCGCAGAAGGCTCGGGGGGCTGCCCGGGGCGGTGGGCGATCGCTCGCTGCCCGTCCCGTCGCGTCCTGCCCATCCCGGCTGTCCCGCCCGGGCTCCCTCCGCACTCCCGGGGAAGGCGCTGGGCTCGGCTCCGGGACCCCCGTGGGTCCCCTCCTCTTGGCCGCAGACCCTCGAGGGCTCTCCTCGTCCTCTGCGAGCTGCGAGCGGCGTCCTGTGCCGCGGACGTTCTGTGTCTCTGTGTGATCCCACCCGGCGTGGAGACCCCTCTATCCTCCTGCTTGGTAAAACAACCGGCTTGGTTGTCCTAATGAGTACCAGAATATTCCCGCTGACTTTTAGACATCTTCCCCTCATTATTAACTTTTTTTTTTTTTTTTTTTTTTTTTTTTTTTAGGTTTCAAAATGAAACCAGTGTATCAGTAAAAACTGAATATTTTATTAGCCCTTAAATTATTCAGCACGGCGGCTTCTCAAAATCCGGTAGCATTCACACAGTTGCAGTGAGCATGTGATAGCTTATGCAATATGTCCTTGTACCTGCAGCTAATTCCCCAAAGTCTCTTTTTTAAGCAGAAGATAACTGTGTCTGCCACAAAGCCTGGACTTGTCATAAGTGCTTTGCAATGGGCTTCCTTGGAACTTCTGATAGCTCATATCTGTGATGTTTTCTCATTAAAGTCTACAGTTCTGCCATGTTTTTAGGTAACTTCAGAACAGAGAGAACTTAATAGGTTTTCTAGCAGAAGTGAAATAGGAAGGAAAAAAATCCATTTGCTCTGTGATTGCTTGAGCTGTGATTGTTCAGTTAAAGGTTTGTCCTTGGCTCTCAAAAAGAAACAGAAGAAAATTATACTGAGTCTTTTTTTGAGCTGAAATGGAGCAAAATGCTGCTTGACAAGTCTGATATAGTGGGTTAATTTTGGTGGCTGTCATAACATTTACTTTTAATAGATCCTCTCAAAGTTGCAATGACTCTAAGCACTGTGAGTAACCAAAACTCTTTCAAAAGCAGGTTTTGAACAGTGCAGAATTTGTCCCAACACATTATGAGTCCATTCCCATAATGGCGTAGGAGGAAAACCAGTGGAAGTGTCATCTGTGCAGTGGCTGGCTACCACCTGCCTCTCGGGGTAAATTCCAAGTGCAGATCAAAGTTAAGTCATATACTTCATTATTGACCTGCCTTTCAAACCCACTGTTAAAGAAAAAGACCAACTGCTTTTTTTGGCAGAGCTCTGCAAAGTAATGGTGGAGGTCAAAACCCTGTTTGTTCATGATGTCTTAAAAGCACGTTTTGCTTTTAGTGTTTGGAGCAAATGCATAGTATGTCAGCAAGTTTGGGGTGGGGTTCTTTCTGCCTTTTTGCTGTTGTTGTTGTTCTTGATTTTAAGGGAGAGAGAAGGGCGAGAGAGACTGAAAGATAGTAATGGATGGAAAAGTCATCTCAATGGGAGACTGTAATTTTCTTCCTCCTGGCCAGTCTGATGAGTTTGCAGTCTCATGCACTGTAACAGGAGCCTGATCTTCAGAGATGTCTTTATATGCAAGCACATGATGAAACCAGCCTTCAAGGGTGCAGTGACTTCCAGCCCTTGGGTTGCAAGAAAGATGCAGGTGCATCTTTAATAAGCAATGCCCTTTTATACATATTTAAAAACAGCTGTAAGCTTTTACATTTGCTGCTGTTGCTGTTCCTTGGTCGAATTTGAATGCCAGGCACTCTGGTGCTTTACTGTGCACGGACAGACAGTAACTACCAGAGTGACTACAGAGACTGCTGGAGATTGCTTCAGGAGGAAGAAACACAGTGCATCCCACTTGCAGTAATACAGGTTCATGAGTACCACTGTGTGGATTTTTTAGGTTTTTTTTTTTTTTTTTTTTTTTTTTTTGTCCCCAGCAGCTTTGCTAACAGTCGGTGAAGCCTGGGATCAGATGAAAGGAAAGCATGATGTAAAAGTGGTGGCTGTTTTGGTTCTGAGATGCACCTCTGGCCATGGTGTAAGCTGATCAACAACAGTAAAGGGACTATAGGTGCACAGTAGATCAGTGCATCCCATGCGTTCATGATAAACATTTTTGCAACAGGACCTCCTGAAAAATTACCATTTGAGTTGTCTTTGTAGTGAAGCTGCTCCCTGGGTTGTATCGTGCTTCTCCACTTAGCTCTCTGCTGAGTTTTTAATGTGTGGTTTGCCTAAAAATGATATTGACATTGCTGAAAACAGGCAAGTCTAATTCTCTATTTTGTGACTGCATCCTGTCAGCCTGAGCGAAAAACTCTGGAACTTTGAAGGAAGCGTTTCAAAGATGCTGCTTTTTCTCCATTACAGTGGGAACCTTCACTCTCTCTGAGGCTTAGAAGTTTCTATAAAGCCCCTTTCTGCAGCTGGAATCAGCTGCAAGGAGCAAAAGTGCTGAGAAACAAGAGAGGTAAACTGTAGCTTTGTTCTTATGTATCTATACTGAAAGGCTGAAAAGATCACAGAGGCTTTTAAAGACCAAGATTCTTCTGTTTTACTGAATGCCTTTGCATCTTTGGACAGCATCTGCTTCTGTACAAAGTGCTGACAGTGTGACCCTGCATAATGATTTTCACTGTTCTTTTAACAAATTACATTTGTATTCAAATTGATTATCCATGACTGCTCATATAGCCTCCAGAAAGCATATAGTGGATATACTGTTGTATTCTGTACGTGTCTGGTCAGCCTAGGACAAAATTTGAGGTCAAGCCATGCATTATTATAACTGGAATTAATCGTTCTGGTAGTATTAGTTGGTTTTTTCATGTGCCCAGACTCTATTTCACTGCCCTTTATGTCCTTATCCTTTATGTCTCTTTTCAAAGGATATACTTCATACAAGGTTGTGTATCAATGGCACCATAGGAGAAAGGGTCACTGTCTTATCTTCCCTCCTCCACATTTTTTCAATTACCACCCAGCTGAAAATCCAGGAAGTTATCCATTCTGGAAGTTTTTTCAAAAGACAGTAACTTTTAATTGAGATTTTTATACCTTAAATTAGCTGTTTATGCATCACATTCCCCTACAGCAACGGTAACAAACTCACAGCCAGAAACCCCTTCAGCCTAAGTGGAGATACCTTGGGAAGCTGTGTTTAAGAAACTGCAAGAATCAGAGATGAATCTCTGTTATTCCCAAATTTATTGTGAGTCACAATAGGAGTTGGCGTGTTTTCTGTTTTCATCTTAGTCTCCTAAACGCCTCAAACTTAGGTAAGCCACAGAGGCAGGATTTCTGAAATTGTGAAAGAGGGTCGGTGCTGTATTACAAGTGAGATTAGATGTGATGAAAAAATCCTTCCCTGGCAGGGTGGGCAGAGCAGCTGTGGCTGCCCCTGGATCCCTGGCAGTGCCCAAGGCCAGCTTGGACACTGCGGCTGGGAGCACCTGGGGCAGTGCCATGGCAGGGGTGGCACTGGGTGACCTTTAAGGTCCCTCCCAACCCAAACCATTTATGTGATTTTATGATATTGAGCATCATTGCAGCATACCTGAAGCCCAGCTTGAGTTTGAATAAATGGGTTGAACAACAAATGGGTACTAAATTTAAGTTTCAGAAAAGGTTTGCAGTCAAAATACAGTGAAATCTTAGTCAGATGATGCATTAGTCAGAAAATAAAAGATGAGTCAAAGGATTCAAGTCCAAAGAAGGGTAGTAAGAACGTTAACATCTGCAAAATTAAAACTTCTGGAAAATGCTGTTTTATATTGGAGCACCAAAACACATTTTGCATTTAAAGTTCAGGAGACAACCTAAGGTAAAGGAAAATTCAGCCTAAATTCAGTGTGCTATGTCAGTCTGAGGAATAATGGGTCTAAGTTTCCCTTTTTATAGGAAACTTGGATCTTATGTTTGAGGGAGAACAACTCATCGTGTGTAGCGACAGCACAGTATGGCTGACTTTCCAACAAGCTATGTAGAGGGTAGAGCAGCTTTTTTGCCATTCATATTGTGGGAACAGAGCAAGGATCTGGTCCAAACCCAATACCTGCAGCTGTGGGTCTTGTGTGCTCTGAAGGCAGGGATTGAATGAGCAGCTGTGTCCCAGGAATCTGGGGGCAGAGAACCTGCACCACACCTTGGTGCTTCGAGGTTTCATCAAATTTCAGTCTTGCTGGTGAAGGAATATACTTAACATACTTGTGGGGTTTTTTATTCATTTGTTTGTGTGGCTTTTTCTTCCCTCTAATCAGCAAGCTGTGTTACCTTTCATCACAGCGGGGGTGTTCTTCTATTTTAAGTTCCGAAAGCTGAGAAATGAAGCAGACCATAATTATCTAATAAAGTCTCTAGCTAATCACCAGCTAATAACTATATGTGGTGTGTGTGTGTGTGTGTGTGTGTGTGTGTGAATGCGTTATCATATGAAACATACATAAAAACATCTTAATTTTACATAATGCATAGCAGTTATGTGCAAACATACTGCACTTTGGGTATAATTTGGGTATATCTACACTCCAGAGACCATACAGAGGAATTGCAGCCACTTATGTGCCTCACATCTGGTCTGATACTTAGAAGTTTAGGAAATGTTAGATAAGACCGAATCATCCTATGAATTCTTGATGCACAGCTTTGTATTTGAAGTAAGAATTTGTTATATGCAACAAAAGCACTGTTTAGGTTTTTTTTTTTTTTTTTTTTGAGGTTATTGATAGTATTCCTCACTCCACACACCTTTTTAATAAGGGGCAAAAGGGGGTTTTACGGCTTGCATATAAAAGACTTATGTCTATAAGGCTTACATATTATGATTTATATATATATATATATATATATATATATATATATATATATATATATCTCCTTGGTGAAGTTGTTTGAAAATGGGCAAGTAAATACTGACACAACCACAGAATATGCTGAGCCCATCCAGCTCAGCTCCTGGCCCTGCACAGACACCCCAAAATCTCACCCTGTGCATCCCTGGATGTTTGTCCAAACTCTCTTGCAGCCTTGGGGAGCCATTCCCTGGGGAGCGTGGGGGAAAGAACCTTTCCCTGAGATCCATCCCAAATCCCTGGCCCAGCTCCAGCCCTTCCCTCAGGCCCTGCCAGTGTCACAGGGAGCAGGGAGCAGAGATCAGAGATCAGATCAGAGATTAGATCAGAGCTCAGAGCTGCCCTTCCTCTTCCTCTCACAGGGAGCCTGCGATGGGTCTGCCCTCAGCCTCCTCTCCTCCAGCTGAACGCACCCCGTGCCCCCAGCCGCTCCTCACACGGCCCCTCCACACCATTCCCCATCCCCAGGGCCCTCCTCTGCACGCTCCCTGACAGGTCAATGCCTTTTTAACCCCGTGGTGTCAGAACCGCGCACAATATTCCAGGCGAGGCTGGGGGAAGAACCTTTTCCTGATATCCAACCTGAACCTCTCTGACACAGCTTCAGGCCGTTTCCTGGGCCCTGTCCCTGGTCACCACAGAGCAGAGATCCGTGCCTGCCCCTCCTCTTCCCCTCATGAGGAAGCTGCAGAGCTGCGCTGAGGTCTCCCCTCAGGCTCCTCCATCTCCATAGACCCAGTGCCCTCAGCGGAGCTTCCCTCAAGGCCCTGCACCATCCCCAGGGCCCTCCTCTGCACACTCCTGACAGATTAATGCCTTTTTAACCCCGTGGTGCCAGAACTGCACACAATATTCCAGGTGAGGCCGCCCCGGCCCAGAGCAGAGCAGGACAATCCCTCCCTGGCTCGGCCAAGCTGGGCCTGGTGCCCTCAGGACAGGGATGTCCCTCCTGGCTACAGGGCACTGCCGCTGACCAGAGCCCCCATCCCTTTCCCTGGCACTGCGTCCCAGCCTCTCATTGCCCAGTCTGTCCATGGGTTATCCCATCCCAGGGGCACAATCCAGCAGCTTCTGTAAATGAGCCTCTCATTTGTCACGGCCCCTCTGCAGGGCCTCCCTGCCCTCAAGGGAGGCAACAGCTCCCTCCAGTTTTGTATCATCTGTGAACTTGCTCAGGATCCCTTCCAGTCCGACACCCAGGTAACTCCTGAGGATGTTGAGGAGCACAGGGCCGAGGATGGAGCCCTGCAGAACCTCACTAGTGACGGGTTCCCAGTCTGATGTCACCCCAGCCACTGTCACCCTTTGTGCCTGACCCATGACCCAGCTGCTCACCCATCTCATGATGTGTTTAACCAGCTGTGGGACGGACAGTTTGTCCATAACAACCCTGTAAGAGACAGCATGGAAAGCTTTTCTGAAATCCAAAAAGATTCCATCAGCTGGTGTCCCTTGATCCACTGAGTGGGTCACCTTGAAAGGAAATCAGGTGTGACAAACAGGACTTTTCCCTCATGAAGCCATGCTGGCTGTGACCAATGACTTGTCCTCCAGGTGTTTTTCAATACCTCCCAGAATAGTCTTCTCCATACCTTTACCAGGCTCTGAAGTGAGACTGACAGACCCATTGTTTCTAGGGTCTTCCTTCCAGCTTCAAATCATCTGGGACTTCTCTGGAACCCCAAGACCACTCAGAAAGAAAGGTTTTGTGGTGATATCAGCAGCTGTTTGAGGATTCTCAGATTAATCCCATCAGGCCCCATAGATTTATAGGGATCGAGCTGGAGTAGCAGACTGGGGTTAGCTAGGGTCGATCATTCTCACAGTCATGGTCCTCCAGCTCAGAGCACTGGCACCCTCTTGGTCCATCTGTGTCAAAGAAGGCAAAGGATGCACTGAACACCTCAGCCTTGTCACTGTCCCTGTCTGTAAGGTGACCATCCTCTTCCTGGAGCAGGCCAACGGTATTTTTGCACTGCCTACTGCCATTATTTTATTCAGAAAAATCTCTTTTTATTGTCCCCCACAGTTCTTGCAGCACTCTGGGAACCCAGGACATCCCTCTGGCTGCCCTGGCTGTCTCCAGACCCTGGCAGGGGGCTCAGAGAGCTTGGTACGAAGTCAAAAACACCTGTGGCTTTGATTTTAGCCCGTGGAAAAAACTGCCAAGTTTGTGTGAAGATTTACAGGTCACAAGAGTTTGATTTAATGTAACACAGGGTGAAAAAGTAGAATTTTGGGTTTTTTTAGAATGGGGTTCAGGAGGCAAGATGGAGGAATTTGGGTGTCTCGTCCTTCTCCTTCTTCTTGTCCTCCGTCTTTCACTGTGATGGTGACACTTTTTATTGGTTTAGAGTAGAGACATACTGTCTAACATGGGTGATGGGTATTGGGAATGAATCGTAAATAAAGTACACGTAGTTTTTAGTATAAAATATGAACACCGCCCCAGAGGGCAGACAGAATGCCACGATCCGACTTGCTAGACAGAGCTCAGCAGGTCAGAGAAAGAATGCTATGGATAAGAGAAAATAAACAACCTTGAGAAGAAAAACCAACGCAACTGGACGACTTCTTTGGCTGTGGGGCTGGGAGGAAAAGACTTTTTACGATCTCAGGGTCATCTTGACCACAGCACCAGCTCCATCTGAGCCTTGGCCACGCAATTTTCTCCCTCCACTGGCAGCAGTGTCTCTGCATTCTTCCCACGCCACACTGGGCCCTGCTCACACTGGGCACACACCTTCCTTGATTGCCTTGCTTCCAAGAGAATATTCCTGTTCAGCCAAGCCATCCTTCTGCCTACGCTGTTTAAGTGGAGAATCCTGGATTATCTCAGCTTCCCCAACTGCGGCAGCAGAACGACAAGTTCTGGGTTTTAGGAGTCAGGGTTTCAGGCGCAGTATTTAAAGCAGCAAGCTGAAGTGTGCAGATGACAGCAGGGAGGAGCAGCAGATGGATAAGGAGGCTCAAGAAGATCAGCGCTCTTTCAGCAGAGCCAGGGCAGGAGCTTGGCACATCCCAGCAGGAATCTGACGATGTGAGAGAAAAATACGCCTCAGATTTGTGGGTGTTCTGTGACCCTGGAGGCCGCAGGGGGACAGGGAGGGGAGCAAAGCCTCCCCCAGAGGAGGTGGGAAGTTTTGGTGTGGGATTTTTCTGCTGCCTCCTCTCCCAGGTGGTGTGTGAGAGAGTGGGGTCTGATACAGAGGCATAACCCCCACCGAGGGCGCAGTTTCTGCACAGGTGGTGGCTCCTGATTAAAGCTGGTAGAGAAATTTCCTAACCCAAATTGTTCTATCAGGATATTGCAATTCTGTACACACAGCAGTTTAACCAGTGAACAGCCTTACTCTGCAGTGTAGTTTGCACACCTGGGACAGCACGAGCTCAGGTGACTGTTAAGTGCTTCACACTACGATTTGAACCCCAGAGTTTCAAATTTTTATTTTTAATGCAAAGCAGGGTGTTTTCTCAGCATTATGCAAATAATCTTCTCTCATTCTTCCTGCCCCTCACTCCCTGTGACTATTTTTTTCCTTGATTGTTTTCAATTCCAAACAACACAAGGCATTTATTTACGCACAGTTAGATTATGGTCCTACTGTAGGATAAAGCTACCATTTAGACATAGAGACCTTTTTATTCATGTCTTTGAGTACTCTCACAATAGTAACTTTTTGACAGGCCAAAAAAAAAAAAAAAACAACCAAACCAAATGTGAAAGAGATGACTGCATTGCTAATTTTTAGCTGCAGTAATTTTATTTGCTAAGCTTCTGTGTAGGGAGGCTGAAAAAAATCTCTGCAAAATCTGCTTTTTTTCCCTATCATTGTCAAGATGCTGTGTCAACCTGCATAATTATGGAGAGCTGTGACAGTGGAGCATAAATAACAGTAATTTCTGGCTTCTGATTACCCATGTCTTAGGTTTCTGCAACAGTGAATCTACAACAGATCACACAAGAAACACTTAAGATAAGACTTGCATGTGCCAAGCAGAGGCATGAAAAATAAAAAAAAAATTAAAATAAATTAGATTTATTTTATGTTTAGCATTTGTTTACATCTTTCAGTCTGTCTCTCCCTCATGCAGGAGAGCTTCTATCACTGCTGGGTGTCATTGCAGACAACCAGCCCCAGAAATCCAAGTTTCCTTCCTGATTACTCTGTATCACAGTTCTTTAGACCATCCTGCTTTAATTTGTTTGCCAGGGTTTTTCTTTTTTTCTTGGGTTTTTTTTACTCCTTTTTCAGCTCAGGCTTTTGAAGTAGAGATGGAGAAACTATTACATGCAATGTAACTTGTCAGATTCCTTCTTTGTGTGAGGAATTGCATGGGATTGCTTTGCAAGGTCTTTTCTAGGTTAAAAACTAAGACCCACTAGCTGATTGCTTTCAGATACCATTCCAGAACTATTTTAAAACCATGCAGTGCTATTTATTTGAACAATTTTAAGGGAAGATTAGCTTGATACTGTGAATAATGTACAGCGTGGATGGGGAAATGATGTGCTGTTGTCATGGGAAGTAGCTGAAATGACCTAGTAGCTCCCTTCTTTGGTGCATGTTATATATGTTTCTTTAATGATGCTTTTGTGTAATTTCTTTAATGTCTTTTTTTATGCTTTACCTTCAGACCTTGTACAGAATGATGCACTCCCTACAGATAGCCCTTCAGGATAAAGATCAACCTCTTTGATAATGGCTTTCATTTTCTTGGGTGTGATCAAGCCCATCCTATTCTGACTCCTTGGCTTTCTTCGCCAGGCTTCTCTTCAACCTGGTATCTTTAATCAGGGAGATAAGTGCTTTCAGAAATTTCTCTCAGAAATGCTGCATATTTGTATTGCGGCACAATTACAAAAATGCTCTGGTTCCTTCCTAGGATAGTTTTACTTAACCTTAAACTCTTACTCTGAATGTGGGTCTTGTGGTTCAACCTACCACTAAAGTCATAAAGGAAAAAAAAAAAAAAAAAGGTAATTGAAGCCATGTCAGGCATAGCTGGGAAAATAGTGTCAGCGTATCTTTTCTTTTGTGAAATCCATTGGGGAAGAAAAAAAAAAATCAAAGCAACATTCTGAACAAGAGCTCGGAAATCAGCTGGAATAAAGTGTGATTGACTATATATATTGACTTAATGTTAGTACCACATCAATATTGTTTCACACAGCAAGAGTAGGGATCGCTCCAGTATGCCTCAATATCTTTCAGTATAGATGAATAATTACATAAAAATGTGAATTTAAAACCAGACAGTTATAGAGTAGCGGAATGGTTTGGGCTGGGGAGGGATCTTAAAGCCCATCCAATGGCATCCCAGCCATGGCAAGGACACCTCCCACTGTCCCAGGCTGCTCCAAGCCCCAGTGTCCAGCCTGGCCTTGGGCACTGCCAGAGATCCAGGGGCAGCCCCAGCTGCTCTGGGCACCCTGTGCCAGGGCCTGCCCACCCTCACAGGGAACAATTTCCTCCTAATAATTAATACAAATATAAATACTCTCTGTCGGCCTGAAGCCAAAATGCTGAGTGTGAGTAAAAGTGGAGCACTAAGAGGTGTAGCTCTGACTTGTGGGCCAGAGCAGTTTGGTCAGGGAGGGCTGAAACAAGTATCTGGTCTGTAGGAACCTTCCCGAGCCTCCAAAGTTTTTTTTTACTGCAAGTCAAGGCTGAGACGAGCAACTCTGTGAGATTTGATCGTTTGGCCAAAGCCCACCTAATTTCTCTGCCACTGTCTTTTCAGTAATTCCAGCACTGGTGGTGGTCTTATGCAGAACAGTAAAATTCTCTGGTAGTTTGCCTTCTTGGGATGGCTTAAAGCAGGAGCAGTCCAGTCCCAGTGATGGTGTAAGGAAGGGAGATGGGGACAAGGAAGGAGAAGCAAGTGGCATGGACAGGGATGTTGAACACTGGATGTGTCCTCAGCTGGTTCTTTCAGGGGTGAGTTATAGATAGTTTTCTCAGTGCCCGTTTTATGCATTTTTCTTCCCAAGAAATAAATTTCTGGACAAACTCTAAGACACAGGGTGCCAGATTTTGCCCTGCCTCGAGTACAGCTGTATATTCCTCCCTGTGGAAATGTGCAGAAGTCAGATCCATGAGCATCCCTTGCATTCCTGTCTGTTTTGCCTTGGCATAGATGAAGGCAGAGGAGCAAATTCCATATTTCCCTGGCTATCTCCCAGTCCAAAGTGGCCATCTCACCATCCTGGGGCAGATCCAGTGTTGATTAACTAGTCTATCCCAGTAGGTTATTTTGTTGAGGACAAATTACAGTTTGGTTTTTTTTTTTTTTTTTTCCTTCCCTAATTATTTTGTAGCAAATATTTATCTTGTGGATAAAGATCGCTCCTGGGCCACGCAGAGCAGACGAGGCCTCAGAAGCTCCCCATGTGCTCTCAGTGGAAACAGGAGGAGTTGCCTGCCTTAGAAATCCTGCTCTGGCTTAATTCCAAGCAAGAAATCTGTTTTAAAACTACCAGGCAATCGATGTGGTTCTGGGTCCTTCATTCAGAACGGCTGAAGGCTGAGAAGGAAGAAAGAAAGAAAGAAGATAAAATGGGTAAAAGCATTGTATGCTTCAGTTACCTCAGGAGGAAAAAGAGAAAACTCTTCAAAGTATCTGAGACTCCTGACTGACTAATTTTGACCATTTAGCCTGCTGCTTGATGGTTTGGGATTTTTGACAAACAATTTCTTGAGGTTTTGTGGGTTTTTTAAAAATTTCCCATAGAGAGTAAGAAACACTTGGCAATGGGTACATTGGTTTATTTTCCAGTTGATTTCTGGTAAAAACATTATACTTGTAGAAAAATCTGAACAGAATTTTAAATTCTATCTAAACATTTCCCTTTGAGGCAGAGGAGGGAAGGAGAAATATCCCAAAACTGTACCCCAACTTCACTGAAACAAAAAGCACTGGTATTTAATTATGTTTTTTAAATTTTTTTTTTAATCTAGAGGAGCACCATTTGCAGACCTGAAGAACTACAGCAAAAACCAATGCTTTTAATGTTTTCTGACTTTCAAGAAGCCACCCTTTCACTCCGTTAATGCTCTAATAATAATCATGAAGTCTTGTGCTAGCATCTTTCATAACAATCTTTTGTCCTTTGTGTCACATCAAGATTTTTCCTGTCCTTGCCACCCATCTCTTATACTTGATGTGTTTGTACCTTCCGTCTCTGAAGTCTGAAAACAAAGGTCAATACATCAAGTAGAAAAAGGCGTCTACTTTTAACAGAAATGATGAGTTTTGATGACTTGTGCCTGATGAAAGCCGTGTTTTGGTTCTCCTGGATTGCCAGCTCCAGTGCTGCAGCCACAGCAGATGCTTGAATATCCATCTCATTCTGTGTGTGTGTAAGAGAAGTCTTGGTATACTGGAAATACTTAAGATTTTCAGAGATCTCAAAAACAGGGAATCATCTGGAAATGCTGTTTCAGGAGAACTCTCAGTTAATGTCATTCAGCGTTATTCTCACTTTATTACCATGCATGCAGGAGATTCTCATTTCTTTTTCGTTTTCAAAATGAGATGCAAGAAGCTTTTACAATTGAAATTGAAAATGCCTGGCCTGTTTACAACATGGTATATGTATCTTGTAACAGTTGGGCTAATTTTTAAAAGCTTTTTGTGTAGGGTCTCAGAACAAATTTTCTGTAGGAAAAGCAGCTGTGGAAAGAGACTGTTTTTTTCTTAGCCCCATTTTTCTGTTAAGATACAGAAGTAAGATTACTAAAGATTTTAGAGATAGTACACATGTTCTTTGAAAAATAACAGCATAAAAGACACAGAATTGCTGTTCTAGTAGATTACAGGCTAGAATGTGTATCTGTTGAAACTGGCCTTATGGAAGATGCTTCTTCAAAGTTGATGTAGTTTAAAAAATAAAATACCAACTTATTTTGCCTCCTACCCTCCTTGCATCACCCCTGCTCTTTGGCTTCACCCAGGTTTTATGCTTTGGGGAGCAGCTTGAGGCATGGGCATCATTCTACCAGTGACTGAGGAATTCCTGTTTCTTCAGTCTGGGTGAGAAGGGAGAGTATTTGGTCTTGATGCTCTTTAAGACATAACAGACCCCATATTCTCCTGCTTGAAATGAGGAATTTGAAGAAATTGCATCTCTCTCTGGAGTTTGTTCTTGGGGCAGCACAGGTGTGTCCCCATATGGTCCTGTCAGACCTGATGGGGAGTCTGAAAATGGCAGTGGCGGGAATTGTATAAGAATTAACTGGGGAGGAAGGGCTGTTTCTGTACTACCATGCAATTTTTTTTTTTGTCTTTTGCCTTATTATAACATATCTGTAAGCACTAACACAGGGCATATCTTTATCCAGTATTTACATTCTGCAAGTGTTCACCAAAAAGTGAAGAGTGGTGGTGATGTTTGTAGACAAAACATATTTCTGCATTCAGTACAGCTGTCTCAGGCTGTCAAAAAAGTGTCTGGGAATGTTCACCTGCATTAAAAATAACTGTATAATAACTGTATAATTTATCCTTGGTATGTCGTGTAGTGACCTAGTTTGTTTATCGCTAACTACCTTGAGTTTTTCAACTGCAGGTACTGTTGTCTGGCAGAGTAAAAAAAAATTACTTCTATATTTACTTATTTATTAATGTACTTTTGTAGAAAGAGGTGTAATTGTCATCTGTTTGGCTGGATTTTTTATTTCTTCAGGCCTGAGCTTTCAATGAAATCCTGATTTCTTCCTTTGCACAAAGGCTTTACATGGAATTTTTCACTTTTCTTGTAACTCTTCCATTAATTGAAAGCTTTCTAATAGTTCTAATAATTAGCCATGTTACAAGTTATAATGGCCAAGAACTGGAGCCAGGTGCAGCTGTAGTACACTTAGAGCAGGAAATGTAGACAAAAAGCTTCACTGCATCAAACATGATGTTATTTGAAAGTGTTTTCAGGTTTTGGATTTATATTATACCTTAGCCCACTGCTTTTCTCTGGTTTTATATTTTATCCTTTTTCTTTGGTTTATATTTTTTTTCTCGTTTCCCATTTTGAACTCTATTGAACCTCAGGGTTTTTGATTTTTCAGTGGGTGGTTCAAAGACCAAGGGCCCTGATAGATGTTAATCCAAACTTGACGTTGAAAGTAGGTTGCTTTTCAGATTTAACTTTTTGAGAAATATGGATTTTTGTGGCTTCTCTTGATTTTAATAATACAATGACACTTCTATTGAATACAGCCAGAACAGCTTTACACTGAAGCTGCCTCTAGATTAATGTCTGCATCTTTGCCAAAACTATTATCTATATTGCAAGCTGTCACTTTATGTCTAAACTAAATAATTAAATCTTCAGATCAGATGTATTGTTGCATCCTGGGATTGGGTTTTAGCAATGTACAGTTTTTTTATTATTGTAGATATGGTTTAGAATTTTATGGTTTCAAAGAACCTTTAAGAAAAAATAACTGTATTACAACCTATTGAAGAGTGGGCTAAAACATCTTTGAAATTTTTGCTTGTTAAATTACTTTCCGTGGTTTGGATTCCTGTTTTTCAGTCAAAAACAGAGAAAAAACTGCCAACACTGAATTAGTTGTGGCATGCCTTAACCACTGTGAGTCTCTTTATGATCTGGTCTGGGGCCCTTAATCTGAGTTGCTTGCCAGCAATTATGTAAAACATTTACCTTTTTTTTTTTTTTTTTTTTTATTTACAAAATGGAAAGGTCGCCCTTTTGCAATGTGCCAGTTGGGTAACATTATTTGTCCCCAGAATGAGCACCTCTGTCTTTCAAGTGTGGGTGTTGCAGGTGGCTGTTTGCTTTTGCCAACTGCTCCAGTCCTGTGTTGTGAGATGGGAGGGAAACATAAGGGAGCACCCCCAAATGAGCTGTGGGTGGAAATGTCCATGGTGGAGGAAGCTGGAAACTCATAATTTCTGATTATGAGTCACATCTCATCCCCACCTCTACTTTTGCAACTGCAGGGGACTAAGGAAAGGGGGAAAAAAATGGAAATTAATACAATGTCCCCCAGGTCAGTGGGACAGGATGGACAGGATGGACATGATGGATTTCATCCAGGGGTGCTGGGACCTGGGCAGTTCCTGTGCAGAGCGAGACATCTGTCACCTCTGGGACACCCAGGGATGGCCCTCGTGGCCAAACAAAGGTGAATATGGGTTGCACCCATATTCCAAAAAGTCCCAAAGGTCAGCTGAAGGGGAAGCTCCAGGCTGGCCTTTTCCAGCCTCGCTGGGAAAACCGCGGAGCTCGCTCCTGGGCGGGGATGGAGAAGGTGCCTGGGGCTGTCAGCACGGGGTTAAATCCCACCTGAGCCACCCGGTGTGCTGGGGAGAGGTGACTGCAGGGCTCTGGGGAGAGCAGAGGGTGCCCGAGCCTGGGCCGGGCCAGGGGCCTGGGCGCTGTCACTGCTCCCATGTCCACGTGGACAGAGATGTCTCAGGGGATGGATGGTGGCACTGACACAAATCCTGGCTTTCGTGCTGGGGCTCGGAGGGCAGTAGCTGATCAGTCACATCACTCTGGAGATTTGTATCAACTGGGTTCTGTCTGGGGCTTCCTTTGTTTCACATCTGCATAGGTGCCCTGAGCTAAGTACCCCTGACAGGTGACCAGGGATGCACTCAAGGGCCACCAAGAGGGGCCATGCTGGGGAAATAAACCAAAAGGACCCGTAAAGAACAACAAATGGCAAGTCCTGCCTTTGGGAGGGAGAACCCATCTGTGAGAGCACAGATGTTTAGTTTTTGGATCCCCAGTTTAGGAAAGGACTGTTTAAATGGGTGTGAGGTCCGGGAGAGCATGGTGTTGTTGGGGACTGGATCTCCTGCCCTGCAAAGAGAGGGACCTGTGGGACCTGGGCTGTGTCATTGCAGGGGCAGATTGAGGAGAAATCCTCAATCCTGAGTCTCTGCAGAAGGGTGAGACTGAGGAGACAGAGACAGCAGTGCGTGGCAGGAGGATCAGAGTCATTTTCTCTGTAAATATAACTCTCACTAGGGGTGAGGGTGAAATCTTGTGCCCCTCATCACCCTCATTTTGAGTATCTGTGTGAGATAAAGCACCGTTCAATTCCATACTGCAGAACAGTCTCTCCTTTCAATGGAAAGAATAGGGTTGTATTTTATGTAGATGCTGGCAAAATAAAATCTAATACTCGCAGGATGCATCTGGTGTTTTTTGGTTTTGTTTGCTCATTTACTTTGTAATTGTTGCTTATCATTAATAAAGTAGACTAAGCAACATAAAAAAGCAAGCTGTAATTTTCAGTGTTCTGTTTTTTTTTCATTTTGCAGTTTTCACTTTATAGTCTTGCAGTTGTGTTGGCTGCCAGTAAGAGCCCCAAACCAAAGATTTACTTGCATTATTAAGTTTCCTTTATTTTTGTTTATGAAATCCAAGTGGAAAAAGAAATGAGTCACAACTCATCTTGCACATTTTCCTCCTAGAGATGGTAATAGAAATGCCCAATTTCCAGATTGTGACAGAAAACCACAGCTTTTTTTCAAAGACATTGGAAGGAAGTTATGAGCCTGAATTTTTAAATGAATTCTGGATTTGGTACAAGAGATCTCAGATGAAAACCTCCTGCTCAGATGATGAAGTTTATAGATCTGAGATTCAGTGATCATGTGAAGAGTTTAACAACTCTGCTGAGTGTTGAGGGAAGAAGTTAAAATGAACTGAATTGGTGATTCATTTTGGTTACACTCTGAGGAGGAACAGACATTTTCTAATAATTAATTATCTAATTTAAAGCCTCCCTATTTCTTGACTGAGGTAAAAAATGAGGCATTTTGTATAATAAAGTAGATGATATCTAAAACTAATGGAAAGTGGTTTTATATTTTTTCACAAAATATATAGGTGCTTCAGTTCACTGGCTCTGCCTCAGGAAATCAGTTTCAAGCAAATTAGCTGGTAAAATGAATGTACCCTGCACTGGTTTATTAATGAAAGCAGTGTGTAAACACAGCTGATCAGTATATGGCAACGTGCATAAGTAAAGGAATAAAAATATGCGTGAATTAAATGGTCTTGATTACTGACCGTTGATCATGAGCTGTGTTTGATATGAAATGTTTCTTTTGCTTGAAAAGTCCAATAGGCCAGACAGTTTTCATTGCCTTTGATTGCATTTGTTAGAGATTGAGAGCAGTCAGTAGAACTCAGAAGTAGGAAAAGGCACAACTTGCAGCGCTGTGCTTCTGGAAGGTACACCCTGAGATGTAAACATTGCACCCTTTATCACCCAAATACTCACCTCAGGGTTGTGTTCAGGATTAATGTTCAGATTTCTGAACGTGCTTACACACCATGATACCCTCCCAGAGGGAGAGAGTCCCAAATGTCTTGACCCATTTGGCAGGGGGCAAGATGCTCATTATAAATTCTCATCAGACTGAAAAGAAACACCTGTCCATGTGTCAAGGGAATTCTTTATTATCTAGTTGCCTTAACTCCAGCAGTTAGCCACTATTAACTCTCAAAAGCTTTGGTTAACAAGCCCTTAAATTTTACAAGCTCCAGCAGCAAACTTCAGGTACTAAGATCTCAACTTTTACAATTACAATTATAAATGGCACGCTCCCAGTCCTCTTAAGGAACTTTGGTGTGGAGTAAGGGGTAGAATAGGATAACCATGTCCGGACAAAGCAGGAGAGAAGAGACATCAAGGTGGCGGAGGGAGAAAGAGAGCAAGGATCTCCAGTCCTTAGATCCCACATCGGTCCTGCCACGTGGATGGTCCAGGTCTGGGCTCAACAAAGAGAATGAGGGAAAGAGAGAAGAACTCATATACTTCCTTTGATAAGGTTTCCTTCCTTTACCTGGTGCACATCTCAAATGTAAAACAGATTTTTCATGCCACTGTGTTCCTGCATGTGCAGCCCCTCTGAATCCTGCAGGAAGTGAGGAGCTGCTGCAGGTGGAAGAATAAGAATGTGTTTTATTTTTTATCCGTTGGCTTGAAGTCGTCTTGTGCAAACATCCCATTGCTGCTCATACAATTTCTGATCTTGAGCATGAAACTGCCTTGCAAATATTAAGAGCAATATTTGGGGTGAGTAGAGAATCTGTGTCTCTTTTTATAAGAATGTGTAAGGAATTCTTGTGCCAGTGGTATATGGCAAAAGCTCTCATGGCAGTTCTTCGAAGACCATGGTTAAGTAAATTTGCCTAATTCTGTTCTCACAGCATCTAGGGATATATTGGCTGACACCATGGATTGTATTAGCCAACCATACAAAATTAAAAAAAAAAAAAAAAAAAAAAAAAAAGAATGCCCGAGTCTTTGCAGCCTCAGGATAAGACAAAACACTGCCTGAGCACAGAATTCTGAAATTCTCATTTTCTCATTTCTGATGAAATGAGATTGTGATGGTCAAAGTGGCTACAGCAATCTCGTGATATAAGTAAAAGTCAGGGGTATGGTGTGACACAGAGAGCTTTAAGGATGGGTTCAGAGAAGATGAAAAGCAGCTTTGTTGGACCTCTTAAAAACATCTTTCCAAAGCTAAAAGGCGATGTGGGAGAGAATGAAACACGGAGTGCTTTGGTGACAAATTTTCAAATACATGGAAGGTTCTGCTGGACTTTTTGTTACTGAGTAATGGATGATTCATTAAGAGATGCTTCAAAGAGCTTTGAAAACACAGAGTGGTGACATGTGTGGGACGTGGTAGGAGAGAGAGAGAGAAAATGGAGTCACAAAAGGACATTAATGATCAAAATGAAGCAAGAGCCCTGTGCAGTGCTCTGCAACATCAGTTGGGAAGCTACTATCCCATGTCTGGAAGCCTGAGTAAGAGATGGCAAATTAGTACAAATCCCAGCAGATGAGAACTTGGGGTGATTAGCTGTGCCAGTGGCTAGGAAAAGAGGTGTCCTGGGGGAAAAATTAAGGGGAAAAAAAATGGCATAATGTCAGCCACCTCCTCATTCTTACCCCTTGCAGAATCAAGTGGCAAACAAAGTAACACTGGTCAGTGTTTCAGTGTTATTTTGTTCCATAGAAGCTGTTATAATACAGGATAATTCATATAATGGCAGAAATTCAAGGTCTCTGAAGACTTGGGGGGAGTAGTTCACTTTTTAATGTGCTTCTTGGGGACAGTGAAGGTTAGGGCTCAACTCTTTGTTCTCCTTTATCCATATCTCTCTGTCCAGAACTTCCAGTGTGTGTCAGGAAGAGCTCTTCTGTTTGCCCTTTGAAGTGTGTAGGAAAAAGGAAAAAACCTTCCCTGATGAAGTTTCTAAACCAACTAGTTGAACATGTCCAGCTGGTTCTAATTTTCTAATTTTCACTGTGTGGGAGAAAAATCTGCTTTGTATCCACACTGCTTGAGCTGATGGAGAGTGAAAGATGGTAATTTGAACGAGAGGCGATGAATCTGTTATAAAGATCTTGGAGAAGAATCCAAATTATTGTAGTCCAAGTTCCAGGCCTGTATTTCTTCAAAAGAAAAGGGTAAGCAGGAGAGACTCTGCTCTAAAATGAGATTTGGGGGAAATTTGGGAAATTCCACACTCTGAGACCCAAGTGTGTACAGGTATTGCACTATGCTGGGCTGAGGTCTGAAAACCCCTAACCCTTCGTGCTGCCATGGCCTCCTCCTTTGCAGTCATTTCCAAGGACAGGAATTTCCAAGGAATTCCAGATGCCTTGGTCTGGTCTGCCCCATAATTACTCCAATCTAATGTGGCTAATTAGGGACTGTAAGTTTTGGAACCAGTTGTGTAGGCAACTGAGAGATCATTTAAGATTTAGTTCATGAAAGTCAAAGTGTAAGTCATTTGGAGGAATAAAAGGTGAAGGAAAAAAGTATTTTTAAACATAAGTTTCAAGTGAATTAATATGTTATATGCTATAATATTATGCAGAATGCCGGATCAGTATTGCATGCAGATTTCACCAGTCTCATTAGCCTTCAAAAAACCAGTCTGGTGCATGATTTAATTGAACAGAATTAGAAAATTATTTACTTCAGTCAATACCCACAAAAGTTTCAGATGGCCATGTGTAAAGATTCAGTGAGCTCACTGGGCACAAGAGCATGTTTCATGCAAGAAAGAGAGAAGGGAATGTGATTTCGTGTTCATCAACATTAGTCAGGTTCCAATTTATCCTGCAGGAGGAGAAGCACATCTCTGGAATGGGTTGTGATGAACAGCACATCTTAGTAGTTTGAGGCACTGGTCTGCTAACTTAGGCCACAGGGAGAGGTCGTTGCTGCCCATTAGTGAAACTTGTTTGTTTTCTCTGCTTTTCCATCCTTAGAAACTTAAAAACAAACAAACAAACAAGCAAACAAAAGAAAAACACATACACACAAAGTAAAAGAAAAGAGCACAGGTCCTTTGGAACATGAAAGAATCAAAGTACTTACTGTCCGTTGAGAGCATATTGGAGAATTTTTGTGAAAACAGATCTCTAATCAATTTTGTACGTGTCAGAGTCAGAATTGTCCAGTGGGAAACAGGAATTGTGAGTTAATTTGATGTGGGACCCTGACTTCCATTTGTGTTCTATTTGCAGAGTCTGTGTTGCCAGAGGAAGATGAGGAATTGTCCCTTTTTTTTCTCTAGCTCCCCTTTTCAAGATATTTTAGTGTCTTGTCCTTAAATAGTATTTGAAAAGCTGCATCTTTTAAGACTTTTAAGTAATAGAACTTTGAAAGAGTGTCTCCTTACATTATATTCTCTGTCTGCATAAACTCAAGGAAGGGTAGTGTTCAAAAAAACTATGCATTAATTTACTCAATTCTTGAAACAGTTGAAATTATTTTCTCTTTCCTCTTTCAGATAAAAATGGCCTGTCTTAAACTCTAGCTAAAAATAAACTATATTTAAATATCTGTAATTTTTTACCTGGCTTTTTTGGGAAAAGCTGATGGAACATATCAGTCTTTTTATCCTCCTTAAATTTTACATCTCAAATTGTAAAAAAGACCTTAAGTGGACACTATTTACTCTCAGTGTAAATGTAGAATGGAAGACAGATCTTGCTCAGATTAAATTTTTTAGTTCAGTCCTGTAGGGAAAAGTAAAATGGCAGAACATCTTTGTGGAAATGGAGATAGCAGAGTCTCAGAGGAAATGAGCCAGAGAGGTAAAAGTAACTTAAGGTTATTTATGCTTTTGTTTCCATACCTTGCTGGCAACAGTTGCTGTTTTTAAAAGTAGCCCTGCTTGCTTCTGGTTGGGAGCCAGAATTTTGGAACATCTCTTGTCTTCCACCAGCTGAGAGCCTTGCCCCAGGTTTTTGACAGAGCACCTTAAAGCACCTCCTGACCCTGTGCTCTGCTTTCTTTTTCAGACATGGGCAGTGCAGAGTTTGGGTACATGCAGGAAGGTAATTTTGTTGCCAGTGTTTGCTTCCTCAAAAATTTATTCAGTAGTACTTGTCTACCAGGGAAACAAAACAACAAACCAAACTAAAAAACAACAACAACAAAAAAGCAAACAAAAAAATAATCCCCTGCAGATGAAAAAAATAGACAAAAAAACCCAACAAAAAAGCCAAACTAAACCAAAAAATCCCAAAACAAACAAAAAAAAAAGCCAAACGTAAAAACCCAGTACACACTCACAAAAATCCCCCTGAAACCCACCCCCAAGACAAAAAAACCAAACCAAACCCAAACAAAACAAAACAAAACAAAACCTCCACAAAACCCCAAAAATCTCCACTATGTTCAAATAGTCTCCTTAAGAGAAGACTCTGGAAATATGTCAAATAGCTGTAGAACATCTAGAAATAGTAGAATAAAGCCAAGATGCTTTTGAAAATGTTGATACTGCAAAGTTTTACTGTATGACCAATGTTTCAGGCATCTAAAGATGATACTTACTAGAATCAGCCTGTCTGGGGAGTTTCCTGCTGGGGCTGCATTCCCTGTGCTTTTCATATGGATCTTTGTGTGTTTGCTTCTTACTCTTCCCATAAGGTTAAAACCAAAGGTGCTGTAATTCAAGGGCTAGAATAAATTTTTCTGTGTCATTCCAGCAAGCGTGAATTTTGATTTAGCAATAAATGAGAGCAGAGCTGTGGCTTGTTTTTAAATTTCTGTATTTTTGTAAATCATAATAAACCTATTTTTAACAGCAAATTACAAAACAAACAAACAAACAAACAAAAAACCAAAAAAAAAAAAACCCACAGCAACAAACTTATTTTCATTTTTTAATCATGTTTCAGGCAAATTATGTGGCTACTCTGTAGAGAGAGATGGAGCAACTTCTCTTTGAGGTCATCTGTATTTTTGAGTTCCTTAATGCTATTATGATAAAGATTCCATGGTGCTTTCTCCTGTTCTTTTTGATATTCTGGTGGTGTTCCTCCCTGCCCAAGTCACCAAAGTCACTAAACCCAAGTAAAACCCATGAAATTGGTATAGACACATGGGATAGTTCCAAGAGTAATACCTGAAGGGATTGTTTCTTGATCACCAAGACCTACAGCTTTCAAATATTTGTCCTTCAGAATCAGATGTTTTAAATACACTCCGTTGATCTCAGCTGTGTTAGAGTTATTTTTAAGCCATTTCCCATTTTTTGTCTTCACAGCTACTGAAGTTTTTAGGAGTAAGAAAGTAAATCATGCTGATTACAGGCTTCCATTAAACAGAAATAGTAATTTTCTGCACTAGAATTACAAGAATTTTTCATTTAAAGATAATTAGATGTATATAGTGGATCAGCTTAAAATTTGCAATTAAAATGACTGAGTAATATAATAGAAGAATTTCTTGGAGCAAATGGATTTTCAGACTTCCATAACTATCTCTAGAAGGAAATGAATATATATATATAGTAAGTGTTTTCTTACAAAGGGTGAAACTGTTGCTCTTCATAAAAGGCAGAGAGCAAAGAAAAAATTATATTGGGTGTGCCATAAGAATTGGGATATTTCTTGAATGTGGGGCCTAATCAAAAATGTCACTGTCTCTCCCCAAGGTCTTAATGGTTATCAAGGTTTCAAATTCAAATAATCATCAGGTAGTGCAAACCCATTGAAAATTATTAATATCTGAATGTGTTTATTCCTAAAGGTACACAGATAAATTCCCTCTCAGATTAATGAACAAACACCCAGTCATTCCAGTATTCCCTCTGTTGGTTTTCAGATGGAAGCTGAATTTTTGGCTGCACTTCAGGAGCAGCTTATTTGATGTGACAGTGCTCTGTATTCAGTAGTGATGTGGCTATCTGAAATGGGAATAATGTGTTTTCCTTTCACTAGTGTTGCCACAAGAGGATTTAAATCATCTGGCAGTATTTCAGTCCAGGGCTATTCCAGCAGGAAAACTTAAGGACAGCAGAATCATCAAAATAAGACTAGGACAGAGAAGTCAAAGGGATAAAAGACAATAATGGGATCATTTGAGGTATTTAAAGAGTAAGTCAAATGCTTTCTAAGTAAAAACAATCCTTAAAATATGTAAGCTGGGTTTGGGGTTATTTTTCACTTTAACTAGTGAAAAAATTGCAACTGTGTATTACAAACATATATTTGAGGGTGAAACTAAATCTGTTAAGAGAAAAACTTGACACCAGCAAATGAGTCTATAAATAAATTTGATAGGTCTGTTCATAAGACCTCCTGCAGCACTTCCCTGTACTGCAGTGGACACCTTTTCCTTGTTTGTTAGCAGCAGGAGGTGGGGCTCAAGGTTGTGCAGCTTTTAGAGGTTTTTAGGAAGACTGAGGACATCTCACTCGTGAAGTGTGACTGCTTATAAACAGCAGGACTCTAATGAAATACTGGTTATCTTACTGGGACTTTCCACATAAAAACTGAAGCACTCTAGACCTGGGTAATTGATAAAAATGTCCTTTCTCTGGATGAGAACCTTATCCAGGGACTCCAGGTGTCTGCATTTGGGAATACTTCTTGTTTTGTGCTCCTTAAGCATTTCTCATGATGAAGACCTACTTCAGGACTAGCAAACCATTTGGACAGCTCGTTATACCCAGAGCAATAGATGTGTTCAAACCAGGCTGTGGCTCCCCGGGGTCTTTTTGGGGACTGTGAGTGCAGGTCTTTTGTGGACTGGTAACTTGGGGTCTCATTTTCAAAGCCATAAAACTCTTGGGTCTCCTTATGCAAGTTGCATCCCTTGCTCCTGGTAATTCTGCTGCATTGTGCAATTCCCAGCTTCTTCTCAGCTGCTAGACTGACCTGACAAACTCTGGGAGCACAGACCTGCTCTAAATGGTTCTGGGTCTGCTTTAGTAAAATCTCCCAATGGTAACAGGAAAATAACCTGGGAAGGTTGAATAGCATTTGCTGTCTCGTAACCAAACATAATTACCAGCATTAGCTAATAACACCTGGAGAAATATTTGATTATATTGAGCACACTCTTTGATTTATGGGCAACATGCTTATTAATTATCCAGTGGTATGGAAGGCTGCAAATGGTCTGTGTGGAGCAGACCCTTTCTTAAAATGAAAAGCTGGTGTGTCATGGGAGGCTTTGAGGCAGCCAGATTTCTTGAGTTTGTTGTGTTTAAAAAAAAAAAACAAAAAAAAAAACAAAGGGGGGATGTGTCCAGTGATACATACACAGGAACAGATAAGACTCTGCACTACAAAAGTTGAGAAGGAAAACCCAATTTTGCCCCAGTGCAGCCCTTGCTGTGAGCCCAGCACAAAGAGGCTGGACAAGTTTATCCCTTCTGTGTTGTCTGGTCCAGCGGTGGGCTGATGGCGCTCAGCACTGCGGTGCCAAATGCAAACTGCACATCCCTGGTGTGGGATGCAGAGAGGAAAAAAAAAAGACCTCACACAGGGTTGTGTCATCTGCAAAAAAGGTCTCAGTTTTACTCTTAGCTCGGGGCTGTGCCAGAAGGCACAGACCACTGCCAGGGTTTTGTACTTTCTGCTTTCTTGTCCCTTTTCTTCCTTTTTATCCCCCCCTGGTTTCTTCCCCCTCCCATCGCACAAACACACACATCCTTGGTTTAGTAATGAAATGTGAAGGGTGCTTACTGGGACAGAAGGAGCTGGAATAGAATCCTGGGAGGAAACTTGAAAGCTGCCCTTTGCCAAGTGCTTATAAGCTATGAATCAGCAGACAGGAGGGACTGTCATAAAAAAAGATCACCAGGCTGTTTTATCTGTGTAAAATCAGAGATACTTGTCATGTTATCAGACAGCTGGATAATTCCTAGAGTGTCTTGCTAGGTATTGGGTACTTAGAAATCATACCACAGTATAAAATATCTAAATGGAACCATCTATTTCTGCGTGAAGTTGTCTCTTATCTTGTTTGTTTTAATTGCCCAGTTAGTAACAAGTAATTTTTTCCATGTTTAGAACAAGGAAAAAAAAAAAAAAAAAAAAACCACAAAAAAACAACCAAACAAACAAACAAAAAAAACCAAACAAAAACAAAAACAACAAAAAAAATCCAAAACTTCACACTTCTTGCAGATTGGCTTTTTCATTTAGAAAAAAAGAAAAATTACTTAATCTGATAAATTATGTCTTGAATTATTAGTTTATTTGAACTGAAGCAATGATTTGTGTCCTTCTGAATTCACTGTCCTGTTCTTGCCCTTTCCATAATCTGACAGTCTTGGTCACCTGGGGGTTGAGATGTCAAAAAAAATGTGAGGAATTTAATAGCCTGGCTGTGCTTCTCACACAGTCCTTTGGTCTCATGTGAGAGTGTTTGAAGCGAAAAAAGTAAATTCTCAGTAAAATTTTCCACTTTCAACCGTGTGGGGTTTCTTGGGATTTTTTTTTTTTTTTATGATGAAAATCACTAAGTGAATTTTAATTATTCCTGTTAGTCATGTCTGAAGGAGAAACATTATTTTAGAGGTGTTAAGTAACCCAAAGTGCAAGTTAAAGTTGTTTTTGAAAGTGCAAACCCTCTAAGCATTATTGTATGGTTTATGTACAGTATTTCAGGTAGTGGAAAACAGCTTGGCAGGGCAGCTGTATCTATTTTAAGGATTTTTTGTGTGCATATGGAGGGGGGTAATGGAAATGTCTGTATTTGACCACTGCATCCAGTGATAGCCTTGTGACAAATTTCTTTTAAAGGTCCTTTCTGTGCATTCTGTTTGGACAGAGAGGAATCATTCTGAGAGCTATAATTTCAGCAAAAGTACAAAATGCCTTGAGTTTGCTTTGCCATCAGTCCTTAAATTGACAGGTTCATGAAAGCCATGCTTACAATTTTAACACACACCCCTTTTCTCTACTCTTTTGCAGCTGGAGAGGTAACAATCAGGTCTGCTGTCCTTACCCAGATGGATTGCTTATGAGCCAAAACAAAAAAATGTAAATGTGTGCCCTTGCTCAAAATCAACTGGCTCAAAGAAGACTGAGAAGGTGGAACAGGCACATGTATTTAATTAAGTTGAATGTGACATAGATAAGTTGCAGACACCTTGAACAGGGTAACTCCAGAGTTGTCTGCGATGTCAAATAGGGACTGTAAGAACTGCACTGGATATATTTCTCATTACATCGCTAATACATATTTTTTTTTTCTTATTGTTATCATTATTTGGTGGTTTGCTGGTTTTGGGTGGGTTTTTCTTGCAAAGTCAACATCATTAAGACTGCTTAGCAGCAGTTTTGAAGGCTTTTGCTCATATAACTCCAGGTGTCAGGCTATTTTATCTAAAGCACTGTAACATAATTTTGGATGCACAACAAATGCAAGATTGGAGGATTATGTTTCAAATCAGAGCTTCCCAGCTCTGAACCAAATAATGCCCTTATAGACCTGTCCCTTTTGCCAGTGTGTTTCACATAAACATGAGAGAAATATGTCCCTGTCTTCACCTGACTTGGTTAAAGTGTGTACTAAGCAATAATCCAGTAGTTCCTGAGCTGGCTATTAGCAGTCATTGAAAATATATGCAAAGAACACTTCAAATTTTCAGACCGTTAAGTATGAATAATTTACATGCAGGACTGCTCTTATCAGTGCTGATAAAAATGGAGGGGAAGCATCAGGAAAGAACAATGGTTGAAATTCATCAGAATGTGTTGTTGCTTCATCTATTTATTCAGGATTCCATGTTTGTGGTAAGCTGTCTAGCCCCCTGTGTGTGCCTAAATTCACTTCTAATCAGTGACCATGGCTGTGTATAAACCAGGAACTCACTGAGATCTTCCAGAATCAGATTTTTGGCATCTCTATCAGAAATACCTCATCTAATACATCCTTAGTGTGCCACCTGCCTTTTTTCATGGAGTAAAACCAGTATGGATCCTGTGATCAATTAGATCTCTGAGCCCACAGCCTGGAGAGACATATAAATACCTCCATGCTGAGAGCTGGCTCGTTTTTCCTCTAAATGCTGTCCCATCTGTATTACTGTGCTCCCCAAGTCCATCCAATTATTCCTCTTCTGTTTCAATGTATTGACAACATCCCTCAGCTTTGTATCAGCAGCAAGGTTGATAATGGAAATGCTAAAACACCAATTTAGTGGCGTGGATCAGCAGCAAGTGGCTCTTTGCTGGAGCCACTGTTTTCCAGCAGGCTCATTATCCACGTGGAGTCTGGATTCACTTTGCATTTCGTGTGCTAATGATGCTGACAGGAGGCCCTGCTAACACAGAGCTGGTGAATGCAAGTCCTCCAGCATCTTGCACAAAGAGCAGCAGCTGCAATTAAATCACGTGGAGAACAAGGACGGAGCTGACCTGTTATGGTAATGATGTATTTTGGGGTCTGCTGTAAAGGGTGATGGTTTCAGACACGCATTAGACTCATTAGAATTTTACTGCAGAGTGCCTGAGACCAGAAAAGTGACACTTCTAATTAGTCTGGGAGGCACAGGCAGGGTGCCTGTTGTCATGGGTGTCGGCATGTCTGTGATATCTGGGATGTGAGGGGCAAAGCTGAGGGTTCTGATGGCTCTGGGAGAGAAAGCATCTGTGACATATGGCTGTCCCTCCAGGTGTCCACTGCAATTATGGACGCAGCCTGAGAGCTGGTAGGAAAAAAAATAAAACAAAAAAACCCACCAAAAAACAACCTAAAAGAGCAGTGCTGATGTGCTCATAAATGCTACTGTCATCTGCATTTCAGTGAGGAATGGTGTCAACACAAAATGTGTTACCACAGTGAAAGATTTCCTTGGAGGTGTTTTTGAAGGGATGTTCAGACATCCCTTCTTGTGATCCCATGTGATACAGTGAGATGTTTCTCTGGTCTCCAGCTTGGATTTACTTTCAGCTCTGTCTATTAATTTGTTGTTTAGTGAAGTCATGTGGGGGGCGGAGGAAGTAGAATAATAGTGTTCCTTCTCCAAGTGAAAGAGTAAGGAAATCTGGGTGGAAGGTGGTTGTGAGCACAAAAAAAGACTTCAGCTTAAAAAAGTACACAGGGGAGGTGGCAGATACTCACCCACTCTCAGTCAGATCATTTTGAGCCTCTTTTTGGGACAGTGATAAATTGTAAGATTAAACTGCATTTTATCAACAGCTCTGTCCTCTTAAAAACCACTCATTTAGCTTAGGTATTTTTTCAGCCAGAATCTGCATAGCATTCTCCATCACTCATTAGGAATATTTCTCTCACTTGATTCATCTTCTTTTTCTTCCATGCCTACTCCTTTATGATATTACTGCAAAACATTGCAAAATTTCACGTGAGGCTGTTTTTTTTTTTTTCCCCTTTTTGATAGCATTTCTTCTGTTCTTTGTCTTCTTGATCCAACCATGGGTTATGTCAGCAAGCAAACATTAAACAATTCTAATGTCCGTGGAGTATGGCTGACAAAACAGCCACAAACAGTGCAAAAGAGCTCTGTAGAATGAGTTCCCACTTTAAACCTAATCCTGAGCATGCTTCTTGTGCTATAAAGGGTCTTGCTGGGTTCAATGACATGTTAGGAAGGCTTTCAGATGTCAGAAAACATTTACTGCTTTCAGTGCTTCCCATAATGTATTGGGGAAAAAAAAAATAAAAATCTCTTGTACCTTTTATTTCCTCATGGCTACAAAAAGTCCTCAACAAACCAGTAGTGGTGATAGTGTTTCATATGTTTAAATATGTTTATAATAATATTTAAACTGGACTCTAACAGCCTTTAAATTAGAACACTATTTTTTTTTTATTTAACAGCTGAGGGAAGATTAACAAAAAAACACAAAAATAACCATAAAATAATAGGTGTAGCAAATTCTTTCTGAAAACCCCACATTTGTATTAGCATTTGTGTGGGTTCCTGAACTTCACAGAATTGTTGGGTTTTTTTTTCCTTGAACCACAGAGGACTGGTATTTGGCAGCTTCTGGAGCACAGTCATGGGGTTTGTACGTGTGGAAGTAAAATGTAATGTTCCATGTGGTTTAATACACTCAAACTGCATAAACAGTGTGGAGAATAGACTGGCCAGACATTTTTTTTAGAATGTACCATATACTTATATTTAAAGAATGCACAGTTACAGACATAACATTTCTTATTAATATAGGAAATTATATTTAATATGGGAAAAGCAGGGGGGTTTTGGACCCAAGGAGCCTACGGAGGCAGAGCATATTTTTATACATGGTTTTATTTATGTGTATTTGGTTTGTGTGTGAATTTTGGTATTTCCAAGGCCAGAGCTTTTCAGAGGTAAAAATATTTCCAAAAATGTATTCCAGAATGCTCTGAGCTCTTTTTTTTCAATATTACAGACTCTGCTTCCCTACATCCCCTAAACTGCAGAAAGAAATAATTTACTTTAGAAAGGGTAGAACAGCAGTGAACCTGTGTCTGTGGCTTTCACTTTTGATGTAAATTTTCAGCATGTTTTTTCCCCCCTTTAAATGTTTGAACACATAGTCAGGACAGGTTATGGGAGCAAAGCACATGAAAACAGACTTCTACCTTCTGCACTCACATTTGCTGGACTAGGCTAGAGCATATCTTTATTTTTTTTTTTTTTAAGACTTTTTTTTTTTTTTTATGGATAACAAGCTTTTTTTTTTTGCCCAGTTCCTGGCTTTCTGGTGTGGGTTCTGTTTTTTTTGGTTTTTTGTTTTTTTTTTTTTTTTTTTTTTTTTGGTTTTTTTTTTTGGGGTTTTTTTTTTTTTTTTTTTTTTTTTTTTTGTTGTTGTTGTTGTTGCTGTTTTGTTGTTTTTTTTTTTTTTTCACAGCAGCTGCTGTTGCAGAGCCCCACTCACAGACAGACTGGGCTGCGGATGTGATTGGTGTGAGGTTGCTGAACATAAAGGATCCCAGAATGGTTTGGGCTGGAAGGGACCCCAAAGCCCACCCAGTGCCACCCCCAGCCATGGCAGGGACACCTCCCACTGTCCCAGGTGCTCCCAGCCCCAGGGTCCAGCCTGGCCTTGGGCACTGCCAGGGATCCAGGGGCAGCCCCAGCTGTGCCAGGGCCTGCCCACCCTGCCAGGAACAATTCCTAATTCCCAATCTCCCATCCAGCCCTGCCCTCTGGCAGTTTGAAGCATTTCCCCTTGTCCTGCCTCTCCGTCCCTTGTCCAGAGTCCCTCTCCAGCTCTCTTGGAGCTTGTATCTGTTGGAGCTCCTAATGTTGGATAAATACAGAGTAGATGGTAGGATGTGTTATTTCCTGGTTCCTTCTCTAGCCCTGCACATTCAGCTGCCTCAGGAGTTGTGATATTCCTTAATTCTCTCACCTACTCACTGGAGCCTCTCCAGCCTCACCTGGTCTACTATGTAGTGATTTCTCAGTGAAAACTGGGATTTAAAACCAAGAGAACAATTAACTTGGAAACTTTGGCTCAGGAATTCTACCTGCTGGAATGGAACACGTTTTATTCCGCTGGCTGTTCAGCTTAATCATCTGGGCCCATATCATTCCTCACTGTGTAGGATTTTCTTCCTGCTGAACACACATTAGTTCTTAATTAGGTAACTAATTTTTAAAATTTAAATCATGTGGCAGGCACTGTTCTCCATCAGAGAGGTTTCCAAGGCTTGATGTCAGAAGGAGCCTTTTGATTTAGCTCTGAAAAGACTAGGAGGTTGAGAAAATCTGCTTAATTTTTATTAAAATCTGCTTCTTTTAATAAAAATGAGGAGAAGATATTAAGAATTCTTGTACAAGCCTTGACTGGCACCTCACAGACTTTTGACAGAGAGCTGGTAACTAGCCATGGTATTTGTTTGGAGCTTGCATGGGGCTTAGTTCCTTTCTTTAGGTATCAGCAGCATATCTTCTTCCATTTAAATATCTGTATCATTTCAGATGTCATTTTGTGAGTAACAAATGTGAATATTTTTTATGTTTTCCAGCTTTTCTTCCCCCTATTTTTAACCAGCTCATAGTGCAAGTTCTTCTGTGTCCCCACTGTAAATCACATTTGGCTTGTCAAGAAAGTGTTCTTAAAATATTTAAATACTTCAGTGAAAACTTTTCTAGTTATGTATTTTGGTTGCAAGAACAGATTTTAAACTGGTACTGGTATTTAGCATATTTATAGAGTGGGATGGCTGATAACTGATGATGGATAATTGGGCTGTATATTTTGGCATGGAATGGGACACGATGTGGAATAAATTTTCTAGACCCAGCTATTTTCACCTCCTAAGGAGGTAACTATTCTGAATTTCTTAATATTCCACTCAGTGAACTGATGCACATTTTAAAAATAAATCAAATTAAAATGCATACATATTTTTGTTTAGGAAAGCAGAGGAAAACAGTTCTTGGAAATCAGAGAGGTGTGGGAGTGCCTGGCCAACCATACCAAGGAAAGGTGCTATTTATGCCTGGGAGGGAAAACACCCAAAAGGAGCTTTAGATCCAAGGTCTAGATATTTGTGTAGGCAGGGGACACTGCACAAAAAAATGAGCCAATTCTCTACATATTCCCCTCTCCTTTTGACGTAGAAACTTTCCCTGGAAGAGGCAGTTTTACTCTGTATAATGGTGAAAATGTGTCCAATTTCCTCCATCCTTCTTTCATCCTTCAGGAAGGAGGGCTACACCCAGAAGGAATATAAAGCTAATATACAGGTTTATTGGCAGGTCAGCCCTGGGGGAAGAGAGGGGTGGAAGGTGAAGATGAACTGTGTGGGAAGAGAGGGCACAGCTCTTTGTGGTGTACTCTGAAACAAAAAAAAAAAAAAAAAAAAAAAAAAAAAAAAAAAAAAAAAAAAAGAAAAATCAAAACTCTCCTTTTTTTCCCAGCTCATGCTTGATGCAGGAGAACCAAGCAGGGAGATGTGGCAGGTCTGTGTGAATAAAATTTCTGCCTTTGAAACTTGCAGGGAAATAGTGCAATGAGGTAAAAAAACCCTTCAAAAGGGTAGGAGCTGGGAGAGCTGGGCCCGAGCTCACATTTGAGTGGAATAGAGTGGAAAGTAATGGAATATTTCAGTTGTGAGGGATCCACAACCATCACTTAACTCCTGTTGCCTTCTTCTTGGTCCTTTCCTCCTTCTCCTCTTTCCCTTCCCCCTGCTGCTGCTCATTGTCACTTCTATTTAACTCGGGCAATACTCCTTGCTTAGCAGTAATGGTGCTTCTTCAGTCTTTGCCACAAATAGGGTTAATAGCATAAAACATTAAAAACAAACATAACATGCTCTCTCATACAGTGAAGAGGAGCGTGGCCACACTGGGGGTAGATTCCTCCCTACACAGGTCTCATGATTAGCAATATTTCCAATAATATTGAAATGGAAATTAAGAGAAAAAGCCCAGGTTTTGGGTGTCTGAGGACAGTTTTAACTATTCTCCTGTGAACTTTAAATTTTCTTTCTGATAAAAAATGCAATTACTCTCTATCTGTGGCTGCAGTGGGAATCAGAGCCTAAAAATTCACATTATTATTTTAAAAGGCTTTGAGCCATAGAAAAAGATTGTTTTATTTTCTCTTCCTGAACTGTTGAAGTTAATAGCAAATGCCTTCACACAATTAGCAGATTAATAATCAAGGTTTTTAGGACTACTCAAGATTAGGAATTTATCTCTAGGCCTCTGAAGTTCTCAAATGTAATCATTTTAATTAGTTAGATGATGCCACCTTGAAGGATGTTAAAAATCATTGAGCATTGGGCTGCTTCTGCTCTCCACTTCAATTTGCTTCCCTTCAGAAATGTGCTCTCAGTTGAGTGCTTCATTCCCAGTGAGCTACACAGTAATAGTAAATTTTAGAGGTTATTTTAATGGTTTTTAAATATTAGTCTAAAGTAAAGTCTTACCAAAATAACCAAATTTAGTAACTGAGGGTAATTTTTAACTTGTTCTGTCCCCACAAGAAAGTGTTTTCTGCTTGTCAGTGTTAATTTTTATATATTTTGGTGAAGTCTGTGTTGATGCCTCTTTCATGTTCAGCTGCAAAGTATCTAAAAAAAAAAGCTAAAGGAATATTTTATTTTCAAAGTTAGGCAAACACTACAGAGGAATGAAACACAAAATTAATGTTGTCTGAATGGCCTTTACTTAGCTTACCTTTGGCTTGTGATGCAATAAATGATTCCATGCTATTTTCTGTCTTAAAAGTGTTTTTTTTTTTTTTTTGCTATGCCACAAGGCAGAGGTGGATGATTTTTTCACTCAGCAGAGCACCTCCTCATTCAGTAACAGGTGACTCTTCAGCATCTCCTTGCATTTGTTATTATACTCACCATACAATGATCTCAGCAGCAATGCAGAATTCTTTTGAATATAAGAATAGAAGAGAGCAGTTGTGTAAAGTGCTTACAGATACAACCAGATGTTTTTGTCCTCCCTTCCTCTCAAATATGTGAGCATGTTGCTCAGGTAAAGTGAAACTTTTTTTTTGTCATTTTGGTGATTAAAAAAAAAAAAAAAATTGAAGATCAAACTCACTCAAATTTTTTCCTGGATGGAAGTTGATAAAAAGTTTTGGCAGAACATAAAAGACTTGAAAATAGAGACAGGTGATAAAATATCAGAGCGGACTCAATCCTTGTGTTGTGGGCACACATCTAGTTCCCCATGCCCCTGGACAAGATGGTCTCAGTTTAAAGCAGGTAGAAGTAGTTCTTAACCCAGTTTCTTGGAAAAAAAAAAAAAAAAAGTGGTCTTTTGTCATGTATTATTGCTGTAGGTTTTGCTTAGGTTCAAAAAGCAGTACAGACATACTCACACAAGAAGAGTCTCTAACTGTAAATTGGTGGAAACTCAGAGTGTCCAAGTACTGGATTTCTTTTCACAGATTTTGTAAACCTCTGCTCTAAACTGCTGTTGATTCTGCTGAGAGCTTCTCTCTGCCAGATACTTAGTCCCATTCCACCTGAGCAGTGACTTTTCAGCTCCATCAAGAAATGCTTCTCAGACTGCCCATCAGACCACTCTGTGCAATTCTGGTTGGCAGACTGGGACAATTCCTGTCCAGAGCCCAAACCTGCATGAAGCTGGGCTTCTTTTCCCTGGTATTTAACTCAGAGTTGTGGCTCCAAAACCCATTTACCTTCTAATCACAGTAGAGTTAGGCATTATTTATTGCACACTATTCAAAACCTGCTCCTGGAATAGAATGATTAATTTCCTTGCAGGCCTCATCAGTGTTCATCTTTGTAAAAGTCTCTTTTGCAAGCTTCCTGAATGCGTCTGCAAATATTTATATAACAACCCCCTGAAAAGAGAGCAGGTAATTGCAAATACTGGGATAGGAAACTGAGGCAGGGCAGCCTGGCTGCCTGATATTGTCACAGCGCTCCACTTCGTTAAGGAGAGTTTTAAAAGTTCAGCTAACAGAGCTAACATTTATTTCAAGGGATTCACACTCTCATCAGTTTTGTCTGGAGTTCACAAAATGAGCATCCCTTAAAAAGGGTAGCAACCCTTAAAAAGCAGTCTAGGTGAAAGACAAGGTAACTGTGAGGTTTTTTTAACCACAAGATATTTTTTTCCTTTTCCTGTAATTACCTGTGCCAATCATTTTGTATTATGTGGCACTTCCAGTAAATATAAACTCAGCGATATCTCCAATATCTTTCACCACTGATTCATGATGTTGGCTTTGTGAATAACTGTTTTGCTGACTTAAATGGAGAAAAAAAGTCCTCCCTCCAAACTGAAAATGTTGGTCTTTGTTTCCTGTAATAATACATTTTGTGGTTTTGGAGTGTTTTCCACTTTGCTAAGGAAACCACAGCAATCACATTTCAAAATGAAATCTCTTTTAAGTATACAAATTGGAAATACTTATGCCATCTTGAAAACATTAAGATTTTTTTTCCTTTGGGAGTCCAAATTCTTACTGAAGTTCAATTGTAATTGACAATTTTCAGTCCATTCTGTTTTTCCACTAGTAGCTAATCTTCTATTACAGTTTAACTCAGCTTGCTCAGCACAGGAGGTCCAGTTTGTGTTTTCACCATGAATTAACGAAACATATTTTCACTCACCTCATTGGCATAGTTGATTACAATATTTTATTTCATTTAAATATTTTCTGAAGTAGAAAACCTGCAAGACTTCAGTCCAACAGAAAGCAAGGTTCTATGGTTGTGAATGAGTGGTTGACCTGGCCAGAGTCAACAGGAAGGAAGTTATAAACCCATATTTATCATGTATCTCTGCAGAGCTGTTGTTGATACAGACACTGGGGGTTGTTTCCTCTATTCTCTTTGACATTCAAATGGTTTTAAGATGGAGAATAATTGGCACAACTTCCTGGTAAGTGCTTCTGCATTTCAGACTTTGCAAACAAAGACATTAAAGCCACAGCACCTTACCCTTGATGCAGGTTCTGCTTCCTTCCATGTGCATTTGAGACTTTTCCTTTTAAAAATCTGGGCTGACTTCCTTTTAAAATATTAAATATCAGTACTTTCTTGGCAGAAACCCATAGTTTTTCCAACAGTCAGCTAGAATCAGCCCTTAGGTTAATGTTGGTGATGCTTGTTATCCACGACTTTTAAATCCATTATTATTATAACTTACTTTATTGCTGCCTACCCCATCTTTTACAGGGTGTTTCCTTGTGTTTCCCTGAGATATCTCTGTCAAGAACTCCACACCAGTGGTGAGAACCGTCTGCCTCTATTACTGACACTCTCTCAGGTCGTGGTACTTTTTTTTTGGAGATGTTTAAACACCTCGGTTGCCCACCAGCTTCCAGACTCAGTGTGTTCCAGCACACAGACACAACAGCCCCAGAAGGGCAGTATGAAAACTCCTGACTTTTCAGACTTTTCAAAGTAGCAAACAATGACGAAAAACCCGACAAAATCCTGCTGCAAATGGCTCACACAGTTTGTGCTGATTCATCCAAATGAGTGAACGAAAGAGAAATTTTAAATTTACCTTTCCACTTGCCCAGCTGGCAGAATTGCTGGGTGTTTTGGCTTTGTGGAGGCTGTGATCCCCACGGTTATCTGATACCAGAAAAACAGGTAATACACATTTGGATTATTTGATGGTGAGTTAGCAGGCAGTGTAAAAGGGTATTAAAATCTTACACTCTTTTATGTTACAAAGCTTTAGAGCGGGATTTTGGAAATCCCTGTCAGAATGTTTCTGCCCATATCAAGCAGCTCTAGTATCTAAATCCAGAAATAAGACTTTATATCTTGCAGTGTGCTTGCTTTCATATAGATATACACACTCATTTCTTCTACTCAAGTAGTACCATACAGTAATAAACTCCTGCTTTTCAACAGAGAGAAAATAACCCATGTTTTCCATCCAGTGCTGAGAAGGGGAGATATTGGAGCAACCAAGCTAGTTAAAGGGTGCTGAGAGATTGGAATCTGGGGGCTCAGATTCTTTACAGATAAGTACTTCTAATGTGCTTTTATTGTGGGCATCAGCAAGCAAAGCTGGTAGAAACACCAGTGAAAGCACAAACCCAGTATAATTACTTTGAAATTTCTATCTCCAACCTAATCTGCTAAATTCTACTGCATATTTTACATTTATTTTATCTTATTAAATTCCATGGTGTTACAACACGATCAACAAAACCAAGCAGTAACCAAAACTTCTTCTGTATTCACATAACCATCTACTTCTGCTTCATCTACTAATAAAAAAAAAAAAAAAAAAAAAAAAAAAAAAAAAAAAAAAAAAGTTCTCTCAGAGACTCACAACAGACAAGTATTTATCCTAGCATCGAGATAAACATGAGAGGAAGAGCACAGAGAGTAGGGAAAGGCTGTTGTGTGTCTCATCACTCAGAGGAGTTCTCTGCACATGAACTTGTATAGCAATATCTCTTACAGATTAATCTAAAATGCATGAAATTGCCCATGCATGGAGTTATCTGTTACAATTAAACCCATGATGGATGTGCAAGTGTGGACAAACTGCAAGCTGCAGCAGTGGGTATGATAAGTTATCTCTTAAAAGTGAATGCTGTGAAAATTTCAGGGAGGTGATGCACTGTGAAAGAGGAAAATGATATTTAGATAAAGTAATCATGGGAGAGTCTGGCTGGTTCATGAGTAAGTGCCAATCAATCCCCTGTTCTGCTCTCAGGTGGCAATTCAGAGTGTTGCCATGGCTGTCAGCCACTCAGGTGTAGCATGTACTCCTCTGTCTTACTAATTTCCAGGGGATGCAGGGAGGTTCTGAAATGATAATTGAAATATGTATGACAATCCAAGAAGGATCTCTGCTGAGGAGGTTCCACTTTCGGAGTGAAACCAGGATTAATTTACTCCCTTTCACTGGTGCAAGAGTCAGGATTGAAAGGATTTCTTGTATATTCTTGTATATTCTACCACCAGTACCACCAATAAAACCCAATTTGCTGCACTAAATAAATAAAATGTGTGCAGAACATAGGGAAAAAAAAATTCATTTGCTTAGAGAGATAGGAAAGAATAAACCAGTAAATATCTGGAAGCTTGAGGGTGTAGTGTCCAACATAGATTTTGTGATAACCTCTAAGGCAGAGGACCAGTCTTCCTTTACAAATGTACTCCTTTCTAAAAAGAAAAAAAACCAAAAAACAGCAGGCTAGAGCAGAGCAAGTAATCAGGGAAAAAAGCCACGAAAGCATTTTTCTTTCCTCCAAGGATTTTACTAGTGTCTGTCTGTCTGTAAAGATTCAGTTATGGGGATGGAGAGATCTTACTCTGTACTCAATATTATTTTCTTTAGCCTGCCCTGCTGGAATGATTTTTTTTTTTTTTCCCCTCATCACTTTGTCTCTGGTGACAGGAGTTGCCCAGACAGAAACATGAGGATGACCACAGTGGCTTGTTACTGTTTATTTGAAACCAGGTTACCTTGCAAACACCTTCTCTATTCCATATTTTATGTTCCTCCTGTACTGGCAGCAGCTCTGCCAGTCCCACCCATCAGGAGGGAGAGCAGGAAGGGAGGAAGCAATCTGCTTGGGGATATCAGCAGGAATGGGTTTGAACACTTATTTACTCTCCTAAATGGGAGGCCTGGGTGGTTTAGTGTTTAATCTACTGTGTGGACAACTGTGTAGAGATTTCAGAGTTTGTTAGGGAATGTGGCAGAACGAGTGGGAATGGGGACAGGCAGTGTAGCAAGGCACTACTAACTACTGAGTCTGTTTCCATTTCACATCTTGAGACTCTCAAACAACAAGGTTCCAGAGATCTGAGAAGTGCTCGGAGAAATTTTTATTTAAGACTTCCTTTTATATATTTTTTTCATCGCACAGAACTGAGGATATGGATTAAATGCAGAAAAATTTTCTAACAATATCAACATTTGATTCACGCATTTTTAAAAAGCAGATATTTCAGAGTAAGTTTGCTCTCTTGAATAGCCAGCAGTGATTAAACTATCACAGCAAGTTGTTAGGAGGAAATATTCATATGACAAGTAGTGAGTTAACTATAGTGGGTGCAAGTACACAGTTTTGACCACCACAAGACAGAGCCTAAATTTCTGAAAGAGGTATCTAAACACTAAAATCAAGGCTTAAGAGTCCTGGAAGACACAATCTGGGAGACAATCAAGTTATTGCCAGTGATGAAAAGCGATATGATAACCATGTATAAGAGTCAAGAAGCTATTTAGACAAGGTTAAGTGATTAACAGCAAGACCTTTTTTATGGTTTGAACATTTCCACTTTCCTAAGCACTATCTAACTTTCATCAACTAACACATGAGAAAATTATAAATAATGGTCCTATGCCCCCACAATAAATATTTTTTACTAGGAGTAGCTAAAAAACATGAAGATCAGCTCCTGATTAGACCAGAATTGTCTAACCCTTTGCTCATTGTATCTGTTTTTAATTTACATCCCAAGGATGTAAGATTTATTCAGCATTGTGTAGTTCCTTTTTCCCCTCAATCTGGTAGAAATCTCTTACTGGTTTGCTGTGAGCATCTGTTGGTACAGAGGGATACTCTTCAGGCTGTTTGCTAGACAGCTCTTAAAATGGAAACTGTATCTCCCAGAAGGCACAATCAGCACAGATAGGAAAATATAATCTACTAATGTAATCAAAATTTTACTTTAAATAGACTACAGCTTCTTGGAAAGCTGGTATTGTTCTCATTCAAATTTTGATGGGCATAGAAATGAATCCACACTGCTAAAATTTCTTTATCTTTATATCTGAGGAAAAAAAAATAGGGGAACTTAAATATCCTGCCTTTTTGGATTATGTGTCTTGTAGTTAAGTTGATTAGCAGGAGTTTTAAAGTTTGAAAGAAAAGTAGGTAAAACAGGTTGGTTGTGTGTGGAAATTTAAAAAAAACCAAAACAAAACAATTTTACTTTTTGCTGATCTTCCAGTTGAGGAAGACTTTTAGAATGAAATAAAGAGAACAGCCTGGGGGGCACATGGAAGAGAGCGGGAAGGGGCCAGGGAGGGGATGCTGCCCCTCTGCCCTGCCCAGCTGAGGCTCCTCTGCAGGGCTGGCTCCAGCCCTGGGCTCCTCAGCACAGGAGACACCAGGAGCTGCCCGAGAGGCTCCAGGGCAGGCACAGAGAGGATTTGGGCTCTGCAGCATCTCTGGGCTGGGCTGAGCCTGCGGGAGCTGGGCCTGGGCAGGCTGGAGAAGGGAAGGGCCAGAGGGGATCCCATCCATCCATCCATCCATCCAACATCTGCCAGGGCTGCCAGAGGCTGGGCCGGGCTCTGCTCGGTGCTGCCGGCGGCAGCGGGAGCAGCGCTGCCCATAAAATCAAGGGCAGCGAGTTGCAGGGCAGCAGGAGGAAGAAGTTGTGTGCGTGGAGGGGCAGAGCCCTGGAAGAGCTGCCCAGGGAGGGCCTGGAGTGTCCCTGTGTGGAGCCATGCCAGCCCCAGCTGGACACGTTCCTGTGCCGCTGCCCAGGGCACCCTGCCTGGGCAGGGCATGGGCCAGATCAGCTCCAGACACCCCTTCCAACCCCAAATATTCTGTGGTTCTGGGAATCTGTAAATTCAGGTTTTTAGCCTCGTGTTATGGCAAACCTGAAGACATCTGGGTGTATTCTGAAAAGGCCTTGCTCTCCTTCCACGTCTCCACACCCTTAGGAATGTTCTTTGCTTGTGGTTTACACCCCTTACACCCTGGTTTGTCCAATCATGTCTTGCATTTACTACAGCGTTTTAACTGATTACTTATTTTTTCTTACCACCCATCCCATTGCTCTGTTGGGTTGTTTGTGGGGGAAGGTTAGTGGACATTTTTTGCAATTTTTCACCTTGGATTGGTATTGCTGATACAAGTGACAGTAAGACCAAGGAAGAGTAAATGATTCTGTGATCAACTATTGCACTTCTGCTCCTTGTTCACTGGGTGTGATGTGGACTAACCCTCTTCTCTCTAAAATCTTTTCTCCCAAAAGGAATGTGGAGTGCGCTCTGGATGGCTGCTTTTTCTCCTGGAGACAGAAATTCTATAAAATTGGCTTACTTTCATGTCAGGAGAAACATTTCTTTCAAAGACGTCCTTAACTGTAGTGAAACAAGATGATTAGGAGGAAAAGGGTGAGGGAAAGGTGAATCTGCTATCAGTGTGATTCAAAAGAAAGGGCCATGACAGAGAAGCTTTTTTGCTTGTAAAAATGGCTTATCTGTGCAAATATTCTTATGTTCCTACTATAGTTTTGCAACTTTATTTTCTGTCCACTGACTGTGGTCTCTATTTCATGTGCCTTTTTTTTTTTTTTTGCCTTTGAATATTGCACATCTGTTGAATTCAAGGCATATTAAATTTGAATTAATGCCATCAATGCACCAATAATTTTATCTAAGTTCAGTTTTAGACTCTTTTCTGCTTATATCTTCATGTTTGTGTGCTTTCTTGCAAATGGCAGATGGAAGGAGTGAAGCTAAATAGCAAGCTGCTTGGTTTGTGCCCATCTATGCTTTGACCAATCTCCTGAAGACTATTTTGATAAGTAGAAACACTGAAAAATATTTTATTGACAACACTGACAAAAATAACATTTCAGTGGAGAAAGTATAATTTATTTCTTGATTTTATAGTAAATAGTTCCTCTAGCAAGTCCTGCCATCTCAATGCTGTTCCTGGATGTATGGCTTGGGGTTTTTGTGCACTGAGTCAGATATTTGTATCCTGTTGTCATTGTTGTTACAAGGTGGAAAATGTTAGACACACAATATAATCACCAAATGAATGGATTTTTTTGTAGCGATTTTTCAGATTGCAGCGCCTGAAGGTTTATTTTGGCTGGTAAGAATACCCCTGAAAAGTCAAGGCAACGTTGCCAATGTGGAGTGACACAGCTCTAAATCTGCTCTCTTGAGAAGGTCAGACATGCCAGAATTCTATCAAGTAGGAATTTTTTTGAGAGAGATACAGGCATTTATTTTGAATCAAAGAGTTTTGCTCATATTGCAGTGACCTTTGTGAGTTTCTGTTAGTAAAAGGAGTTTGGCTTTACTTGTGCAGTCACACTCTTGCGTAGAAGCTATTTAAAAAAAAAAAAAAATACCTGAAACTGAAATCTAGGCAAACCAATGTGAGATTTAAATGGGAAATAAATAATTTCAGAAACTTTCCAATATGACAGTGATAACAATAATTAAAACTGTACTGATGAGCCAGTCCTCAACCTGATTTTCTCACCTTTAATTTTTGGCCATGAAAGAGGCCAAAAGGTTGGTTTAACTGAGGTAGGGTTGTGATTTATTTCTCTGGTGTAACTGTAGGATACTCCAATGGTCAATCCTTCCTGAATTAAAGCTGTGACCACCACCAAAATCTGGATGTACCCCACAAAAATGAATAGGTCAAATAAGGGCTTAGTAGGAATTGCATTTTACAAAATGTTAGGTTTTGTCCACCTAGGCGAGATGATGTTGTGTGTGCATTTTACAAGTCCTTGTCTGTTTTTAAAGGTGAAAAGTGGACATGGAATACGATCCAGCTGTGTTTCTGCTAATTAAGCTGATTTATGCAAGCCTGGAAAGCTCCTAGGAAGTAACTGGTTAGAAGTTGTAGAAAACTAAAAATAGAGGGGTGAGTCCAATCTCAAATGTTTAACATATTTGAGTGAGGACAGTCATTGGTTCCGTGGAGCTTGTGAATTTTGATTAAAGAACATCACTACTGCACCTCTACTTGAAATTTCCAAGCCTGTACAGATTTATCAGGTTTGCTATTTCAAATGCAGTCCAACATTTTAAAGCACGTAACATCAGTACATTTTATATGCTAACATTTGTATGTTAGCTGGGAATCAATGCTGAACGGATTTTAAAAATAATTTCTCTACAACCATTTTCTTATAATGGCTGAATTTTATTTTAAAGTACAGGTTTTCAAATCAAAGTAAGAAGAAAACTGTTTAGTATCAAGTCAAGACCAAATGTTCCTTTCATTTGCTCTCACAAACACCCACAAAGTTGTGTCCATGATTTTATGGTGGATTGGGTTGCAATTTTTGTTGCTTCTTTCTCACTGCTTTCCAGATTGTTCTCAGTGGAATCTAGTTACCTACCAAAGTAGAAAAATACCCCAAATTTAGTTTATTTACAGGTAATATATTTTGTTCCACTTAATGACCACAAAATAATAAGAAATGCTTCATTTGCCATTAAAGAAGGTGGATAACATCAGGTAGTTCAAAACATTTATGCGAAAACAGATAGCATTTTGTTTTCTCTGTTTCAAAGTTAGATATCCAATTTTTTTAAAGTAGAGGTAATTAATATTTATATAATTAATATGAATCTCAGATTTAATATTTAGATCTTCAGTTGCTTAACCTTTTACATATTTTTATTTCTTATGCAGCATATTCACAGTCTAAAAAGTAGCAATTAATCTCTAGTACAATACAACTTGTGCAGCTTACATATTCAATATTTGCTGAGCACCTGGGACCTAATTTCATACTGTGCTTGTCTGCAACTGCCTTAAGTTAGTTACACAAATGAATTTGGGGCAGACACTTCAATAAACATTAGTTTTCTAATTTCAGAAACAAAAAAAAAAAAAAAAACCCAGAAAAAGTCAAATAATGGAAATGTATGTGCAACCTTTCACTGTGGATATGGCAATATAGTTATTATTGGTGTAATTCATAGAATCAAAGAATTATGGAATGGTTTGGGTTGGAAGGGACCCTAAAGCCCATCCAGTGTCACCCCTGTCATGGGCAGGGACACCTTCCACTGTCCCAGGCTGCTCCAAGTCCCATCCAACCTGGCCTTGGACACTTCAATTTTGTATATTCAGAACAAAGCATTTCTTAAAGGCCCACAAAACCTCATGGCCCATACCTACTCAGAGTAAAATTATGCTTTTTTTTGGTGCTTTTGGGTGTTTTTTTAAGCCAGACTACCACAGGTGGGGTGCTGGATGCAGCACTCTACAACATGGGTTTTTCTGCCAGGGGGTTTTGTGCAAATTATGAGATTTACTCTCAGTTCTGGAAAAAAAAAAATGTTTTGCTACATGAAGAAATTTCTAACACAAAAAAGAAAAAAAAAAAGGAAATAAATCTAAGTAGAAATTGCAGTAGGAAAATCAGTTAAATTTGCAGGTCTTCTTGACTGCAAAATTTATTTGAAGGAGAAACACAGGCAAGCTTCAAACATCACAGAAAAACCTTTTGAGGGCAGGTGAGATGGACAACACCTCAACGCTGTGGAGGGAGCTCTGCCTGATATCCAAGCTGCTTTAAAGGAAAATCTTGTAGCTCAAAGAGTCATTATTGCAGGTGGGACCCTTGATGCCATTTCATATTTGTTTTTCTACGTGTCTTCCTAATTCCACTGAGCAATAATTGTTCTCAGCTCAGCCAGAAAGCAGCTCTTAAATGGATGTAATAATTCAGGCTGAGCTGAGAGAATTTGAAGCAGCGCCAGATTCTAGAATTTAGGAGGCTCTCATTTGTGGAGAATTCCTCACAAAAAATATCACACGTGTACAGTTTTGCTGGGTGAGTGCTCACTTCTGTGGCAATCCCATTTAAAATTACTTCAGGAATCACATGAAGAGGGGGGTGAGGTCAGAAAGTCAGTCATGATCCTTGAGCATCCAGGTCCGTGTTAAATACTGTTCTTTTAGATGTTGTGGTAGCACGCAGGAGCTCTGGAACATGTCTTCATTTTCCACGAATATGTTTCATGTCTTGAAAGAATTACAGAAGTTTTTACTCAAGTTTTTAGATTGAGTAAATTCAATGTGAATTTGAGAGCAACGATCCTCAACAGCTTTTTCCTGAGTTTTTCTGAGCTGCTTAAATCCATGCTTTGGTGGCAGTTTCAAAGCCATGATGAGGTATATTAATGAGAAAATCCACATACTTGTATAGTTCTTTGTATATATATATATTTTTTTTTTTTAATGGTGACTGCCCCAGACAAAAATAGCAAAAATCAATGGATGACATCTGTGGATTCTCCTGCACTGTGGCGTGCAAAGCCCTGATGTTCTGACTGTGGCAAGTGTTTTCATTCCCTTGAGGAGTAGTGCTGCCACATAAATGTAGCCGTGTGGATTCTGCATTTTGGATGTCTTTTCTTCTTGTTGATATTGATTTTGGTTTGGTTTTTTTTTTTTTTTTTTTTTTTTTTTTTTCCATTTGCTTTGGAAGAAGACGCTTTAATACTGAATTAATATTAATTGCCAATTATTAAGGGGTGTTCTTTATAAGGTATTTTGTCCAGCACAATTGCATGGCCCATTTACATTCTTGTCAACCTGGGGAGGTCTTCATCTTGCATAAATAACCCAAGCAGCTGCATTTACAGCAGACATTCCAAAATAAATGCTGTATCATAGCATGAATTCACAGTACCTGTACTTGTGATTAAGATAACTTCATAATTACAGACACAGATCCCTGAAGTTCACCACAGTAAAACAGTTTTGTGAGGGGGAAGATGCAAACCCCAAAGCTAGCTGGCAAAAATTAGAATGGATTAAACCAGTCGGATTGAAATGTCTGGTGCACAATCATAAAATCCCGTCCACAAGTTTGAAAGCCTCGTCAAAACCTCATTAGCTTTAATGAGACTTATAATATGCATTCTAGAAGACAGATTGTAGGGTTGAGGCTCAAATTAATACAGAGTTGTTGCATGACAACTTATTAATAACACTAAACTTACCACAACCTGTTCTGACAGAGTTTTTTATGAAGAAGATGGAATTCACTTTTTTTGCCTTTCTTTTTTTCTTTTTTTTCTTTTTTTCCCCCAATAGGAGGATTTTTTTTTTTTTTTGCCATGAACCTGATTGCCTAGGGGTCAGATTAACTGCTGGGGGCTTGTGTTTTATCTGTGTCTGTCTGTCCAAATTACATTCTTCTAAATAGATTCAAATAGCATGGTATAATTGTAATATTATAATTGTCCCCTCAGAAACTCTTGCAATATTTGCTGGATAATTATGAACTCCACATAACCAATCCCAAGGGGTCCTTTGTAGATTTAGAGGGAAATCAAATATGGGCCCTATAAGGATAATCTTTATAAGACTTAGAAGTCAGGATGGGATCAACAATTCTCCTACTTTTTCCTTAGGGTTTTGTTTTGGCAAATTTTGGAACCTCTGGTTCAAAAGGAGAAGTGATAACTTGAGTAACCAACCAGTACAGCTGTAAATTATTTAATTTGATTTAAACTTTTTTTTTTTTTTTTTTTAATTTATTCTCCTCACCCCATCTGTTTTCCTGAACTTTGACTAAAAGTTGAGGCATTCTTGGATTTGAAGAGAGAAGTTGCATTCTGTAAATATATTTTCCTTTCCTCCTCCCTTCTTGCTGCAGTTTCAGTAACATATTTGTACTGCATATTTCATGGGGCCTCTAAATTAAAAAAAATATATTGTAAAAAAAATTAATTGCTTTCTTTTTGAAAAGTAATTAATAAGAAGAAAGCACCCAGGAAGGGGTCTCTGTTGTGCCTGTCATTCTTGCTGGTTACTATGACTGATGCTGTATAACATTCCTTCAATCTGTTGTTTAATGGGGATGGATCAGCTGTTAGATAAATTATAGTTGTGAACTTGATTCTTAGTTTTACTCTGTGGGCCTTAGTAAATATAACAAGGAAGTTTCAGAAATAATTTTTGTATCAGCAAAAAAAAAAAAAAAAAAGAAAAGAAAAAAAAAAGAAAGAAAAAAATGTAATACTTTTTTAATTTTGAGTGTTTGGGTTGTTTTTTTTTTTTTTTTTCCTGCCCCTTTGGTACGTGGCTGGTGTCTCACTGCTGCTTCTTTCTGTGTTTAATTAGTGCCAGGAAAGTTCATTCCCCACTTAATACATTGTACATCACCAGTGTTTCTGGCAAAATCTGGAATTGCAGTGGAATGGTATTGTCTACCCCAAAGGCTTTTGAGAAATCATAAAATGTTTCACATCATGACCCAAGCTTGAGTCAGCTCATGACTCAGCTTATGTGCTCTTCTCATTTTGAAAAGCAGAGTGATGTTGGCTTTCTTTAATGTCTTGATTCTGTTTAGGACCATCTCTTTTCTCCAAATTCACATGTGAGCTATAAATTTAATGTTCTGAAGATGACTTCCAGACGTGAGAGGTACACTCAATTCCTTGCTGGTGTTGAGGTGTTTAAAGAAAACACTGAAACCTCTAAAATTTGGGACAAACCTTTCAGTTGATGCTGTGTGGGAGGACAGTTAATAGCCACAGCAAACTTTCACTGTCTGCCTGACAAAGAACTGAGTCACAGTTGTATTTTAAAGTTTTGGCAAAGTTTGGAAATTGCCTTGCTTGTTTGTTCAATAATTGCATTTTTTGTGCTGTGGCTTGAGTGCGGTGGGATTTTTTTTTTTTTCATCCAATTGCACCAATTTCCAATTCTTTAAAAGAAGACTGTCTTAAGGTGTTTGCCTGAGAGGGCCTGAGTAAAGACAGGCTCACCCAAAAACCTATGTCAAATTTATGTTAATGCAAATGCTTCTAGTGGGTGGGATGATGTGTGGAAAAAGAAAAATTAAAAAAAAAAAAAAAAAAGAAAAAACAAAGCAAACCCCAACAAAACAAAACAGTAATGTGAATGTATGACAATTTTGTCACCTAGAAGTGTAGCTTGGGTAAATGTACTGATAAGAAAAGGATTCAGTACTTTATTCCAAACTCTCTCTCAGGCTGGGTAGCACTGGGTTGTCATTGGGATTTTTGCATTAGTAGTCCACAAGCTTCGTCTGTGATGAATTATCAGCAAGAATCATTCACATGCAGAACACATTCAATTGTTTCTTTGTCCGTCCCTGCTTGTCTCTTCAAAAAATAAAATTTAAAAAAAAAAAAAAAAAAAAAGGAAATACCAAACTCTGTGAAAAAAACTAAATAGCTAAAGAGTTCTACACCTCTATCCACAAAACACACTTGGGTGTGCTGTGCAGAATTTCACGGATTAAGAGTTCATAACAGCATTTTGAACAGCTTAAAAATGTAGTTAATGCTGCGCTTTCATCTCACAGATCAGGCTCTCATGGCAACCCTGGAGAGTTATGAATTTCACCATAAATGACCACAATTCATCATATTAATCGTATTTCATCATAAATTACTCTGATTGTTCATTATTTCAGCTGTAGCTTATGTGTTTTTTGGACTTCACTGAAGATGCAATTACTTACAGAAAGTCACTTGTCACCTCTTATTGTATTAATGACAAATTAAATTTTGGACTCATTGCAGTGATTTGTTTTTACACAGGCTACTCTTTTTGCAGGATTAAAATTTGGAGAAAACTAAGAACTTGAAAGTTTCTGTAGCCTGAATCAAAGCCAGATGATGGCATCCTGAAGGACCTTATTTGAGTAGCTTAGACATAAGGCCAACATTTCTACATTCTCTGGAGCCACATAAATATTTAGATACTATTACAGTACTTAATTATGTCTCGCAGTGATGCAGTTTCTTGTGAAATACAGACATTTTATTAATTCAAATGGAAAGCCAGGTCGATTTCTTGAAAATTTAACTAGCATTGCATTTATTTGTACAATTAAATATATACAGTTTTACATTGTATAAATGCAGTCTATTTACAATGCAATTAAATTTTGCTGGCTATGAGAATTCGTATTCTTTACATATCAACGGTGCTTTCAATTTAATCAATTTTTAGCAAGATAATCTAACTAAATTTCTAGCTAAAAATTTTTGTCATGGTAAGACTGAACTAGTGACACCACCAACACAAGTTTCACAGTGAGACATTGTGGTTTGTTTTTTTCTGTTTTTTTTTTTTTCCACCCCCAAAATGACATAATGGGAATTTAATGTCAAAATTTAAGGGAGAAACCTTCTTTTCCAAATCATTTCCATGTGGGACTTTATGCTGACTGTGTATGAGGCATATTGAGTAACACAGAACTGAAAACTGAATTAATATTATATTTATGCTGTGTTGTAGCAACGTTCATATCCTTGCCAGTACAAGATCCCAAAAACAAGCTGCCATTCACTCATAATGAATTCTCCCACCTGCTTCTTTATAATACACTGCTAGCTTGATTTTTTTTTTCTTTTTTTCTTTTTTTTTTTTTTTTTGAATAATCCTCATTGACCTTTTAAAGGAACAGAACAACAAGATCTGATTGCAAAAAAGCAAGCAATTTTGGAATCTATCCCTAATTAAGGCCCAGATAATCCCTTTTGATTTTTGCCATGGAGTGGGTGATAATGACAGCAAACCTGTTGGGTGCCTGAAAATCCACTGGTATTCAGAGATTGGCTTATCTGATGCTATCTTTTACTGCCTTCTCCTTATTTTTTCCTCTCCTCCCTTTTTAATTTCTGTGTGCTTGAAGAAAAATTGAAATTTGAGATATGACTAGAGATGAAAGAGACGTGTTATGGGTGGAAGTGATGCTGTTGGCTCATGACATGAGATATATGGAGGGATTATTCAAATAATACTTTTCCTACTTTAATGTTCTGCCAGGCAAGTGTTTTTGGATGGACTGAAAAAAAAAAAAAAAAAAACCAAAAAAAAAACCAGATGTGAGTATGGTGAATTATTTACAATTAATATGTGCTTAGTTACGCTTCTGAACACCTCGTTTTATCTGTAAGTCTGAAGAGAATGAGTTCAATGCTTTTCCTCACACAACATTTATTTCTGTGTAAATACCTTCTGATGACTTTGATGGGATTTTTGACTTTTTATTTTAATATAGAAAAAGTAAAAAATCAAGATATGGATGAGTGTGGACAGTGCACGTGTCATTATGCATTCTGAAACAAACAAAAGTAAGGATTTGTACTGCACACAGAAAAGGAGCTCTTGAGTTTTTCATAATAGAATAAACATCATATTTATAATTTAATTAAACCAAGCTTTTGGCTTGTAGGTGGGTAACCAAAGAATCACTAACCTGTCAGTGGTGCATCCCCATATTTTTGTTATTTTTTTAATCCCTTTGGCCCTGACATAGAAAGTAACAGCATACCTTAAAGTCTGTCATGCATAATTAACACTTCCTGCATGTCGTGGTAATGGTGACAATTTTCTTTTGCCATTGTGACATAAAAATGTGTCCCATGGGATTGCATTACATTACATTACATATTACTGAAAGAAAGTCTCACAGGAGCATCCTTATTAAAAAACAAGTTTCAAGAGAGCCTTGCAAACTCTGTAGTCAGTTTTTAGCCTCATAAACAAGTAATAAAAACACAAGCACTGGCATCTCAATGCATTTCATGCTCAGAAACAAAAATTATTATGACTTCTTCCTTTTCTTTTTATCCTGCTAATCACAAAATTCCAGGAAATCCCTGGAGGAGGAGATGTTATTTCACACCTACTACTTTTCGCTGTGACAATGGGAAGTGGCAGCATTTCTTGCACTGCAAGGTGTTCCTCTGGTGGCTTGGAAGTGCGCTTTTTTTTTTTTTTTTTTTATTATCTCTTCATTTAATCTGTTCTAGAAATTCTGCCTGTGGAAAGCCAGGCAGCAGCAGACACAGGATCAGCCACTGCTCTGCTGGTGTTTTCCACAGGACAGTTTTTTGGTGTCATTTATCACGTAATTAAGTGGAATATATCACCGCCTGTTTACTATGTGGGGGCAGAGCACTGTAGATTAAAGAGGGCCTGGAATTCTCTCTGAAAGGGGGGGGGGGGGAAAGGCCAGGAATTCAGAGCAGAAAGTCTCTGTGGAAGCACCATCATTGTGAAAGAGGATGGCCAGGCAGCAGGGTTGGTGTTTGGTTCCAGCTGGAGTTTTTGCATCAGGTTAGACACGGAATGAACATTCCAAATCCGCTTCACAATATTGCAGGGAGAGAGTGAGGTGTGTAGTTTCCAGGAGGCACAATTCCTGACTGTGCTTGTGGTTCCCAGCTGGACTGCAGAGAGCTAAGAGAGCAAGGAGAAGAGCAGGACACCGGGAGAAAGATGGGAAAAGGGATGTGTTCCCTCTGAGCAGCTCCAGAGAGGTGCAGAGATGCTCTAAATTCAGTGATACCATAAATTACCAACCCCATAATATCGCTCACCCATTTGTTACTCGCTATTTTTGGCTTTGTAAGCTGGAGTTCAGAATACAGTCCAACTTAAAATAAGCAAAAACATTTCATGTAGACAACCTGCTTTCTACCTGACAGGAGGGTGCAGCCAGGTGGGTGTCACAAGCAACCAGTGGCAGGACGAGAGGGGACAGCCTCAGGCTGGGCCAGGGCAGGATTCAGGAGGGATTTATCCAGTGAAGGGCTTGTCAGGCATTGGAAGGTGCTGCCCAGGGAGGGTTGGAGTGCCCACCCCTGGAGGTGTCCCAGGAATTCCTGGAGGTGGCACTCAGAGCTCTGGGCTGGGGACAAGGTGGGGATGGGGCACAGCCTGGCCATCCAAGATCTTGGATGTCTTTTCCAACCTAAATGATTCTGTGAAACATGTTAGCCACATGGACACCTAAAGGAGATCTTGACAGATTCTGACAGTTTTGTTTGTTTAAAAATACAAAGTGAGGGGAAGGGGGGAAGTGAGAGGAGCAGCGTGACACAATTCCTGCGCCCAAACAGCTGGGGAACACACAGGCATTAGCTAAACACCTTGAACGCCAAAATGATAATTAGCACCACATTTCTGAAGGATTATGAATCTCAGAACTAAAATCAGCTACGTGTACATAGAAGTGGTTTGATTTGGGAGCACCTGTGAGCCTGGTTTCCATTTAATTGATGTTCAAGACTGGGAGCACAAAACCTGCAAGATGCTCAGTGCAGGTGACTGCTTTGTCTTTCAAGTGCCCCTCTGATGTCCATAGAACAAATTGCACTTCAAGTCAGGTAAATGTCTGAAATGTGAGGATTATTGTGAGGCTTCTCGTACAGCAGATCTAGAATTGGAATTTCACATTTAGGAATCACTTGTGTGGCCGCTTTGCAGCTGATTGTCAAGGCATCTAAAGCTGTTAGAGTGGCCTTTCTCAAATGCTGAACTGCAGACCTTCTAAGAGCAATATCACAAACAGCATTCTTTAAAAAAAAATCTAAAATAATACTTGTCTGGATGTTGGTGGGTTTTTTTATTGGCATTTTTAAAAATTTTCCATGAATTCTTAGCAATTGACAAGATGTCTCTTCTCCTGCTTGGATTCTGGCAGGGCAGTAATCCATATCAAAGTGCTCTGGCATGCAGGAGAATGGAAATGGTAGACTGGCTTTTAGATCTTAATTCTGACAGGGATTTTATTGTCCCCTTAGGAAAAAAAACAAACAAACCAAAAAAAACCACCAAAAAATGCAAAAAAAAAAAAAAAAAAAAAACAAAAAATGCAAACAAAAAAAAAAACAAAAAACAAAACAAACCCACAAAAAAGAAAAACAAACAAAAGCTAAGCAAAACAAAAACCCTGCAAACAAACAGAACAAAGAAAAACCCTGACAACCAAACAAAACAAAATAAAAACCCCCCCAAAAAAATGTAAAACCAAAAAAAAACCCAAACCAAACAAACAAACACTAACATAAGCACAAAACAAAGCATACAAAAAACAAAGGAAAAAGCACCCACAAAATAACCCAAAAAATCCGCAAAAGGCCCCCCCCCAAAAAAAACCTACAAAGCAACCAAACAAAAGGAATCAACACAAAATAACAAAGCAAAACTTAAACAAATCCACTGAAGTTCCTAATATTTCCACAGAACTATAGTAAAAATCAGTCACCATCGCTTTAACCAAAAAGTTTCACTTTCCCAGGAGGAAATGAGACCACACATAAGGGTTGATCTCCTTTCTTTATGGCTACTAGATGTTTTGGGTTTTTTCTGCCCTGAGAAATGCCCTGCTCAGATTCTCTGCTGTGCTCTGCCACTGAAAATATGAATGTTTGATACTTCTGCTTCTGTTTTATGCTCACCTGGAACTTTGGCCTACGTGGCAACAGTGAGGCGCAGGCACAAAACAAAACAAAACAAGCACACAAAAAAAAAAAATACCCCAAAACTCTCAAGCTAACAGAAAACATCCAGGCTCTCGCCAAATTTGTTCAGGGAGACAAAAAACCACTTTCATTAGCAAAAGTGCTTAATATACTGCTAGAAGAGGAATGTAGGCGTTGTCAGTCACTGCTCCCTTCATGATAAAAGCAGCAAGAACTGCAGGTGGAATCATGAAATTATTGACAGTGATATCACAGAAAGGGGATTTTTAATGTCTAGAGAATCTGTGCCACCACTTAGTTTTGGTCTTTTTTGTGTTTTATTTTGGGTTTGTTTGTTTGTTTGTTTGTTAAGGTTCATTACCTAGAGCCTGGCCTTATCCAATCACAAGCTCTACGGCTTAATTTTTGAATTTTGTTCTTGGCAGAGCTGGGTGAAATCACTTAACTTTGGTATATCAGAAGTACATCAACTCTTGGGCACACTATCTGAATATTTGATACAGACTGTTGGGCAGTGGGGTGTAAAAACTAGGCAGTACAATTATTAGATAAATCACCTATGGGGACTCACTAATGGTCATCACATCATTTTTGTGGGATTTTTTGTAGTTTTGCAGGTTTCTTTGTGGTTTGGGTTTGCTTTTTTTTTGTTTGTGTTTTTTTTTTTTGTTTGTTTGTTTTTGTTGTTGTGGTTGGGTTTTCTTGGGTTTGTTTTTGCTTTTGGGATGGCCATAAGGAAATGTGTGTTTGCAGGTTCCAAACACCATTTTTATTAGTCTGTGTTTGGTTCTGTTTATTTGGAGTTTCAGCAGGAGCAGGCCTATGTCACAAAAAAAAAAAAAACAAAAAAAAAAACAAAAAAAAAAAAAAACAAACAAAAAAAAAACAAACAAAAAACACTAAAAAACCCAGCACCAAAAACAAACAAACAAACAAACAAACAAAACCAATGCCTCCCAAAAAAATCCAAAACCACCCTGAAACCCCTAAAACAACAACAAAGAAAAAGCAAACAGGCAACAAACAAAAATGACAAAGCAAAAAAAAAAAAAAAAAAAAAAAAAAAAACCAAAACAACCAAACAAAAACCCACAACAAACAAACTGACAAACAAAAATCCCTCACCAAAATCAATACTCTTTGGGCCTGATTTATTAGGAAGTATTTGATTTCTTTAGGACCGGGTATCAGATGGATTGATAAGGGAGTGGATGACTGTGAAGAGGTACTGACAATTTTGCTGTTAAAAATAGAAGCAGTGCAAGACCCCAGCAAATAAAAGTTCATGGAACTTACATCTCATGCTGCTGAATAGATTAGCATTTCCAGAAATGCTTACAACTGCAATCTCCAACCAGTGATTTTGAAGATAAATACAGAGGTCTCTAGCAGTGATAAATGCAATGCTTTTCATGGTTTTGTTTACTTTAAGTACTTTGATCCCGGTTCTTAATCTATTTTCATGCTAATATGTTTTATCTGGGAAGACACGTTGTCTTCATTTCACTCCTGACAATGAAACTTACTAAATTTACTTCATGTTTAAGTTTTATTTATCCATTTATAGCATTCTTCAATGGAGCTGTAGCGGAGGGCAATACTGCCTGGCTTTGATCTATAATGACTCAAGATGGTTTCTATTGTGATGCCTTGTAGATTGCTTTCAATAGTTGAGCTTTTCAGACAGTGTTGTCAGCCTTCCTTGGCAGCTGCTGAAAGGAAAATATTCATATCACATTGTCTTCCTTTCAGTCACCTACCAGGGTAGGTGAATAAGGAAGAAACAGGTTGAAAAACGCAGAAATTGTTGTTTGAGCTGACTTTTCTTGAACTTTATAAAATATACTGGTACTTCAGTTGCAGCTTTCATAACTGAAATAATCTTATTTCTGAATAACATAGGAGGAGAATTCAGCAAATACCTTTATACAGTGTAATAGATGTCTGCTCAAAAGCAGAGGATAATTTTTTTTTTATTGATCTCTCCAAATCGTCTTGCATGCCTCTTGCATATTTGGTTTCGAGCAAGACTAGAAGGAGCCATTTACAGCAATTTCTGGGTTAGTAACCTGGCATTCTGAAACACCACTGAGGCATAATTGATCTGCCACTAGAATAAACTAAAGGACTCCAGTGTTTCTGGATGCTTCCTAAAAATAATAGCTTTACACTGCATGGCAAGGAAGCTGTAGCAGGTGAGCAATGAGGGGAAAATCATAACGGGCTGTACACAAATGGAAAGACAAACACTACTAACTGAGGCTGAAATAAAAAAATTAAAAAAAAAAAAAAAAAAAAAAAAAAAAAGAACACCAAAAAAAAAAAACCTGGCTAAAAAGTAAGGAACTAATCAGAAACATATGAGAAGTAGAAAATGCGGTTTAAATGTTGCTGGATTGAAAACGAGACAGGAAATTGGAGGAAAGGACAGAAGGAATACTATGAGGGCATTAAAGCCTAAGAAATTGTCTTTAAAAAATTGTGGTTCAATTAATGGATAAGAACAATTCAGATACTGCTGCCGTTGACAATATCGAGCTGCAGCAACACCTTGGAGTTAACGGATTTAATTTGGGCTGGCGGCAGCGTGGGGCAGGTTCCCTTTGGATTTAAATGGATTCCACTGATCTCGTTAGAAGCTGTTGTGTAACAGCTCATGGCCCTGCCCCAGCGCTCTGATCCAGCTCCCTGGAAGAGTTTTTTGGTTTTTTTTTTTTTTGCTTCCAGCTTTGCTGGGAGGTTTATTGGTCCTTGGTGCCAAGTGTTGTGCGAGCAGTGTTTTCATCATCCAGGATGTTTCAGTCTTGTGCACTCCTCGTCTTTGAGGCAGCTCAACCTGGGGCAGCAGTGGCTGTGCCCTGGAGCCGAACATCACATCTTTTGGGGCAAAAAAAAAAACTGAATTCAGGGCAAGGGTGATGTCCTAGCCCCCACAGTGGTGACTAACTGTGGGCGTAACTGCCTCGTGGTCTGGGAGAGCTCACTGGAAAATGAATTTTCAGAGAGTTAGTTTGAGGTCAAGATATCAATGCAAGGAAATGGCAGCAATTAAAATGGTTGTAGATCCCAGCAGTACAGATGATTTGACTTTGGGAAAGGGAGGAATCAACACCTATTAAAAAAAATATATATATATAAATAAATATATATATAAAAATATATATTTTATATATAACACTGTACTGCTGTACTCCAATAAATAAAAAGTTCAGCTGGAAAACACATAACTACAACATACAAAAAATAACAGCTGATTCCTTTAATGAGGCTCACAAATAGAGAGGAAAAAGGAATTCCCTAATGAGCCTCTGGGTTGTATCTAATACCTTCGTTTGAGAAGAAATAAGTTGAAAATCTGGAATTTTATAGTCTATTTATCAGTCATTGTAATTGTGGTCTCTTTTCAAGATCAGGCTGCAGGAACATATTTGTGCACTCACAACAACTCTTTTATATGTTCTGTTGGTGAATAGTGAGGCTTCTCTAATCACCTGGTTGTGCTGTAACTGCTGTGTTGTTTGTTGCTGGCATAAATCGCTGTGCAGCAATGGCAAAAGATAAAAAAATAACACTTGTAAGTGTAGGGTGGGGGCTGAACTGGCGTGCATTTTGTGTTTTGGGTGAAGGGAGAAAGAAAACTGAATGAAGTTAATTGTATCAACGCATTTAAGAATAAGCTGAAGAACAGGAAGGAGTAGGAGACTGGTGGTAATCACAGAAGTATATAAAAAGAATATATGTATTCCACTGGTCTGGTGCTAATCCCATATAAATCCATGTAAAGACTTTGTTCTTAATCTGAAAAAACCCCACAGTCCTCTGTTGTGACATCCCATGTTCACAGATGTGGAAAGTGGAAAAGGATCAGTAAGGACTGACGTACATTTTTAACTTTATTTTTACCCATCAAACTGTAATCACCTTCCTCCCCTTTTTCCTGTACACTGGATGAAGAAATGAGTTAATTTTGTTATTTTTACTTTAATAGCTTAAATTTATTTGTGAATATGCATTCATAATATTCGTTTTTCTCACTTCCTTCTCAGTATTTTTCCCTCCCTTTGGGATTTACTCTATCCTTAGTCCTGTGTTTTAAAAATACATACACTGCATGCAGACACAGGATTGTGTTAAGGGTCAAAGAAGACCAATTGCATTTCAAACATGAAATGATGTAGGCATCCTGTTCTAATTAACAGGAAAGCGTTGCACTGCTTTACAGCCACCCCACATTACATGGATGTGGTCAACAAAGCAAAGCTGCAGGGGGAAAAAAACCCACAAAAAAAAAAAAAAAAAAAAAAAAAAAAAAGAGACCAGTTAGATAACCCTCCTTGTGCTTTTTCACCACTGTTAAGCCAGAGTGGGAGACCAAGTTTGCTTCCAGGTCTGTTGTGGCCTCTGGGGTGTATCTGGGATGTTGGAGGGCAGGTTAATGACTTGGTCTTGTGAGCAGAAGCAGTTATCATGCACCTCATTCCTCCACATTTTGGTCGTCTTGTGATGCCAGAGAACAAACTGATTCGTTTGTTCTGTGTTCAGAAGCTGAAAGAGAGTAGTTGTCCGGCTCAGTAGTCCAGGATCCATATGTACTGTTATTAAAATAACATTTAAGCTCCCTGTTGCTACAGAGCATTGTAAAAGCATCACAACCTTGGTCACTCCAGTTGTGAACATCTGTAATTTACTCTTTTCTGTCTGACTTCTTCCTTTTCCATCCTTTCTCAATGACTGTTCCCAACTCTTCATTTTCAAATGTTGCTCCACAGAAAGCAGTGAGGATTTCCAAGCAGCTTTTTTAAAGCTTGGTTTACAACGTAGAGCGGGTAATAAAAATAAATTAAAAACCACTGCCAAGAATACATTTTGTTTGTGCAGTGTGGCCATACTGAGACGAGGTTTTGGCATATATAAACCGTTTCCTTAATATTCTTGCAAAGCACCGTGTAGAGAAGTGGCTGTGACAGCGCGAGGCAGCGCCTACCACGTGAGAGCAACAAATTAATTTATCATAGCCCAGTTTACGCCTTGGCTAAATCTGTGTTTGCGTGTCTTCATGTCACATGCGTGGATTATGTGCCCTCGGAGGCCCACAGTTCCTGCAGTGCAGTGTCCACCTCCTCAGGACAGGAGGACAGGGAGCTCCTGGAGCAGGTCCAGTGGAGGGAGAGGGACAAAGGTGATTCAGGGCCTGGAGCATCTCCGTGCCCAGGAAGGGCTGAGGGAGCTGGGGCTGCTCAGCCTGGAGAGGAGCCCCAGCTGAGAGGGACCTCAGCCCTGGGTGTCCCTGGTGTCCGTGGGTGTCCCAGTCTGTCCCAGTCTGTCCCTGGGTGTCCCCATGTGTCCCCCTGTGTCCCTGGGTGTCCCTGCATATCCCTGCCTGTCCCTGAGTGTCTATCCCTGTCTGTCTGTCTCTGTCTGTCTGTCTCTGTCTGTCTGTCGCTCTGTGTCCTGTTGTCCCCCTGTCTGTCCCTGTGTCCCCCTCTCTGTCCCTGTCTGTCCCTGTCTGTCTGTCCCTGTCTGTCCCAGTCTGTCCCAGTCTGTCTGTCCCAGTCTGTCCCAGTCTGTCTGTCCCTGTCTGTCCCAGTGTGTCCCAGTCTGTCCCAGTCTGTCCCAGTCTGTCTGTCCCAGTCTGTCTGTCCCAGTCTGTCCCAGTCTGTCCCTGTCTGTCCCAGTCTGTCCCAGTCTGTCTGTCCCAGTCTGTCTGTCCCAGTCTGTCCCAGTCTGTCCCTGTCTGTCCCAGTCTGTCCCAGTCTGTCCCAGTCTGTCTGTCCCAGTCTGTCTGTCCCAGTCTGTCCCAGTCTGTCCCTGTCTGTCTGTCCCAGTCTGTCCCTGTCTGTCTGTCCCAGTCTGTCTGTCCCAGTCTGTCTGTCCCAGTCTGTCTCTCCCAGTCTGTCCCTGTCTGTCCCTGTCTGTCTGTCCCAGTCTGTCTGTCCCTGTCTGTCTGTCCCAGTCTGTCTCTCCCAGTCTGTCCCAGTCTGTCTGTCCCAGTCTGTCTGTCCCAGTCTGTCCCAGTCTGTCCCTGTCTGTCTGTCCCAGTGTGTCCCTGTCTGTCTGTCCCAGTCTGTCTGTCCCTGTCTGTCTGTCCCAGTCTGTCTGTCCCAGTCTGTCCCAGTCTGTCTGTCCCAGTCTGTCTGTCCCAGTCTGTCCCAGTCTGTCCCTGTCTGTCTGTCCCAGTCTGTCTGTCCCAGTCTGTCCCAGTCTGTCTGTCCCAGTCTGTCTGTCCCTGTCTGTCTGTCCCAGTCTGTCTGTCCCAGTCTGTCCCAGTCTGTCCCTGTCTGTCTGTCCCAGTCTGTCCCTGTCTGTCTGTCCCAGTCTGTCTGTCCCTGTCTGTCTGTCCCAGTCTGTCTGTCCCAGTCTGTCTGTCCCTGTCTGTCTGTCCCAGTCTGTCCCTGTCTGTCTGTCCCAGTCTGTCTGTCCCAGTCTGTCCCTGTCTGTCTGTCCCAGTCTGTCTGTCCCAGTCTGTCCCTGTCTGTCTGTCCCAGTCTGTCCCAGTCTGTCCCAGTCTGTCTGTCCCAGTCTGTCTGTCCCAGTCTGTCCCTGTCTGTCTGTCCCAGTCTGTCCCTGTCTGTCCCAGTCTGTCTGTCCCAGTCTGTCTGTCCCTGTCTGTCTCTGTGTGTCCCTGTGTGTCTGTCCCAGTCTGTCCCAGTCTGTCCCTGTCTGTCTGTCCCTGTCTGTCTCTGTCTGTCCCAGTCTGTCCCTGTCTGTCTGTCCCAGTCTGTCCCAGTCTGTCCCAGTCTGTCCCTGTCTGTCTGTCCCTGTCTGTCTGTCCCAGTCTGTCCCTGTCTGTCTGTCCCAGTCTGTCTGTCCCAGTCTGTCCCTGTCTGTCTGTCCCAGTCTGTCCCAGTCTGTCCCAGTCTGTCCCAGTGTGTCTGTCCCAGTCTGTCCCAGTCTGTCCCTGTCTGTCCCAGTCTGTCTGTCCCAGTCTGTCTGTCCCTGTCTGTCTCTGTGTGTCCCTGTGTGTCTGTCCCAGTCTGTCCCAGTCTGTCCCAGTCTGTCCCTGTCTGTCTGTCCCTGTCTGTCTCTGTCTGTCCCAGTCTGTCCCTGTCTGTCTGTCCCAGTCTGTCCCAGTCTGTCCCAGTCTGTCCCTGTCTGTCCCAGTCTGTCCCTGTCTGTCCCAGTGTGTCCCAGTCTGTCTGTCCCAGTCTGTCCCTGTCTGTCTGTCCCTGTCTGTCTGTCCCAGTCTGTCCCAGTCTGTCCCAATCTGTCCCAGTCTGTCCCAGTGTGTCCCAGTCTGTCCCTGTCTGTCCCTGTCTGTCTGTCCTAGTCTGTCCCAGTCTGTCCCAGTGTGTCCCAGTCTGTCCCTGTGTGCAGAGCTCAGAGCAGCCCCAGGCTCTGCTCCAGGCCCAGCGATGTCCCCAGAGCCCCGGGCAGGGGCTGAGCCCAGCAATTCCTGCCCAGGAGGCAGAACTGCTGCCCTGGGCAGAGCCAGCCCTGAGCAGAGCCCAGAGAGGCTGTGGGGTCTCCTCCTGGGGATGTTCCAGAGCCACAGGGACACAGTCCCATGTGCTCTGGGGTGGCCCTGCTGGAGCAGGGAGGTGGCACCAGGTGACCCACTGTGGTGCCTTCCAAGCTGGCCCATTCTGGGGCTCTTGCCTGGTGGCTTTAGTTACAATGAACCTGGTAGATTAATTATTTAATCCAGTTTTGTATCGTATTTGAGAAAAGTCTAGGAAGAAAACCTCATTTACAAGTATTTAGCAGAATTTATACAGGGGTCTTTTTACGCGTGACAGATTCAGATTTCATTCTGTTTGTGAACAAGTTGGAACAAATGAGGTAAAAATTGCATCAATCCTTTCCAGAGGCTCTTAGCAAAAATGACCTAGAGGATTTTCATCACTCATCCACAGAGCTTACATGGCACTGCCAGCTGCATTGTCCAAAACAAACAGAGTCAGTTCTTTATTGCAGCTGATAGCTGTAATGCCCTTACTATTTCATGTCCCTCACACAAGAGGCTCATATCTGCAGTGCCTAATTGATATTCTGAATGTGACCAGCAACATCACCTTCCTGTAAAATCAGAAAGAAAACGATGAAAACTGGCACTTCTGCTGTATCTCTTTAGGTGACGTGTCTTTTTTGACAGTGGCAGCACTTCCATGGTGAAAAAAATAAAAATCCATGTGACCAAAAAATGTGTGAAATGAATGCAGTAAGACTTGTTACCTGTAATGGTGAAAAGTTACAGAATATTTTGCTTTATTCTCCCTATGCATAGGATTTGGTGCAATAAAAGAGAGCATTGTGGATGCTGTCCATGTAGGAAAGCATGTTCAGTCCTTGCATGCCAGTTGAAATGGTCATCTGGAGTGCTGGTGGGTTTTGCAAGCGAATCCTTGGTTGCCTCCACATCCTCCACTCCTTTTACTCCTGCCTGCAGATGGATTTTGGTGGGGAAAATCTGAATTCAAGTGGAGGTTCTGATTCTGAACCAATGCCCGGTCACTGGAGCACCTTGGGACCACATGGAGTGAAGTGATTTAAAACTGAAGAAAAATCCACAACCTTCATACAATGTAAATATGAAAACCACAATCACTTCAATAGTGTTGGCATCTCTTGTAAGAAAATGTTGCCAAATAAGGTGTTTAGGAGTGGATATCCAAAAATAGAAGTAACTAGAAATCAATGCATACTTTTCAAAGCGTAATGAGAATCTGCTTAGAACTTATATTCTACAGTACTTCATTTTGGTGCAGATAGAAGGGTATAATGAAGCATAATCAGAGTTTAAAAACTGTTCATGATGACTTTTTAATTGCTCAACTTTCAAATTTGGATTTGCTTAGGATGGGAAAAGATAAATTCACCAATGCTGAGATTAAAGATTGCCTAGCAACCAGAGAATGAATATATTTAATGTAGGGAAAACAAAGGAAGAACAAACCACTTTCATTTCCATATAGATAAAGTTTGTATAAATATAAAAGTGTGGAAATAAATATATTGTGCACGCACAAACATAGACATGCACCCTAGTTCTTCCAAATTTCCAACTTGAAATGCTGTGGATCATTAAAAAAAAAAAAAAAAAAAAGGAAATGGAGAGGCAAAACCAAGATCTAAGATGTGGACGAAAATTGGGCATTTTCGTTTAAAAGTGATAAATCCACAGTAAATGTTTTGGTTTTGTTTTAAATTGTCCTGTTTCACTGATGAAGTGAAAGTAGAAAGTGGAAAGAAAACAGCCAAGACCAGTAAAAATATGTGCATCTGAAAGCTTTTAGGTCTGTAAGGACAAGAAGGAAAGAAGATGTCACCTGTCTAGAGAAGGTCATAATCACTTAGAGCTGTTAATTTTGAAGGACTGTGCTAATGATTAAACTATGTGCATTCATTGTTCCTCTGTGGAAAATGGGATGGGCAAGAAATGTGAATATTTTATTAACTGAGACATTTAGAGTGAACACAATGCCAAAAATCTCCTGATCAGCTTTAGAAGTAAAGGACAAGCAACTGGGAATGATAAGGTATTTCTGTCATGATTTGGAATATCTTCTGAAAATTTTAATTGAACAAAACAAATTAATAGAGAGACAGTTTAGCCTAATTGCCCTGTGCAGAAAGTCTTACGGTCTTATTCATTCCCTTTTCATAAACCCCTTTCACCCCACAGATGTGAACAGCTGCAGAAAGTGCAGGTTTATTCACCTGAGTCCCAGCAAGTGGCAAAAAAACTGTGTGAACACAGAAATCCACTGTGTGAACACAGCTGAGGCGAGCAACAACCAGAAAACCAAAGCAAAGTGTGCGGGGACTGCCTGGGTAATTTTTAGCCAGCTTTGTTGAGCATGCAGAGAGAAGAGATGTGGGAGGCTGTGTTGATGGGGACCAGGGTATCTTCATTAAAGGCATTTTTCTTCCCTCTCCCTGGCTCTGCAGGAAGCATCACTGCTGCTGGCTGGGGTTGGGTGCTGGGGGTGGTGTCACCTGTGCCGTCAGCTGAGCAGGCAAGGGAATATCTCTCTTTTTTCCCTTTGATGAAACACTGTCTCGACTGATGGCAGCTTTCTTCAAATCTGCACAGCAGCCTGTGCATGGAAGATTTCCCAAAAGTTGTAAAAATATTCAGAGCCGTGTTATATAACCACGTTCTCCCTTTAATCGTTTTTGATCCATTTTTTACTAATGAAGATGTGAAATGACAGGAATAGTTCATATTCTTTTTTTTTTTTCCCTGCAGAGCCTGTTGGCATAGAAATGAACTCTCTGTAACCTATGGAGGAGAGAAGAGTTTACTTTTTAAGCTGTTTTCTGTTTCTACTTGTGTTTCATATTGCCAAACATCAGATGCTTAAAAGGTCTATAACACAGCAGGCTGAAGTGCAGTGACCTGCTGCTCTTTCACATTCAAATTAATAAAGTAGCTCACAGTGTAGACCTTTAGAAAGGCAAGAGATTATACTTTTTTTTTAAGGAAGAAAGGGATTTATTATGATAGAAATTAATCTCTGCAGACGTTACTTTAGAGCTTTATTCTAACTCTTGAAGTAGGGACACACTTTTACAGTATTGCACCATTAGATTAAATCCAAATCTTAAGTCAGCACTTCATCTTCGCCCAGGATTAATATTTCAGCCCAGTCCCAGAGTGGGATTCAAATGGTAATTCTCTGATTAGAATAATCAGATTTTCTTTTTGTAATGCCATCTCAGGTTTTGAGAAATCAGCTGGTGCATCTCCTCAGATTACGAGACCAGAAAAAGTTAGAATTAGAAAACGTTTTTTACACTTGGTTTTACACAAGTTCATTGCAGGTCTCCACCACAACTACAAGCTACAGTTTAAGTCTGTAGAATCCCTTGAGCACAGAGGCTTTCAGAAGTAACCACCTTGATTTTCATGAGACCTGTGATAAAATAATTTTTTCTTTTTTACCCTGAGGTTTCCATTCTCCTGTAGTTTTCTTGTCCAGCCAGTGGACATTCCAAGTTGACATTATTGCTTCATGCATTTTCTAAAACCGTTTAGACACTCTGCCAGGAGTGCTCTAGCTAAAAATTTAGCTGAACTTTCTACCTGCACAGTAAGCAAATCAGCCCAGAAAAGAAGCAGAAGGAGGTAGATGAGCTATTGGTATCTAGAAACCTTATTTTTCAAATAATAAGTGAGACAATTTAATTATTCCAACTGTCTTTTTTACCTTAGGAGAAACAAATTAGCTGCCTCGCCATTAAATCTGAAGAAACAGCTTACAAATTTCTTAAAAAGAACTGCAGAGCTCATCTGTTTCTACGTTCACACTTTGCATCTCTGCACAGGTGTGTCTTCAACATGATTTATGGTTCTGTGGAGAAATAGGTGTGAACTTGGGCACTGTGCAGATGATTCTGTAAATCAGGAAACTATTAAAGCTCTTTTTCTGAAAATTTATTTTACCCTGAGAATGCTACAGGTGGCAAGTACTTTCTCAGTCTTCTTCTGGGGTTTAGGTGCTCTTCTTGGCTTCAGAATTGGTGCTTTTTTTTTGCTACATCTATACCACATTTCTGTTAACTGGCTGTTTCCTGGGCCGTTCATTTTTTGGTGCTGCCTGGAGACTTCTCTTTTGGAACAAGTTTTATTCTCATGAAAGCGAATGGCCATGAATTTTATTTCTTTAGAAAGAGCTTGTAAAATAAGCCACATTTCCTGTAGCCACACAGGAAATTGAGTACAATTATGGCTGCTGTTTTAGACAGAAATTATGGCCCTCCTCTTCCCAACAATGGTGGAACCGAAAGTTGAACTTTAAAACACACGCTGTATAGAATACCAGAAAATATCGTGTCTCCCTAAAAATCTGTGTGTCTAACATCATAAGCTCATATGTTATTCTCTTTGCAGCTACAGCATCAGCACATTTACCTCAGTATCAGCTGCTGTGGGTTTCACTGCCTCATTATATAATGTATACTCAATGTGTTCATATTTATATTTAATGCCCATTACACGAAAGAATGAAGAGGGTTGATTTTTTCCATGCACACTTGCTGTTTCACAGAGTGTGCTCTATTTTTAAATTATAGAAGGAGACGTGGCCCAGACACCCGAATGCTCTTTATTCAATCACTTCTATCATTACAGTTTTGAAATGTGAATCCACAGGATCTTTTTAAGGCAGGTTTCTCTCTTTATCATCATATTATTGTCTCGAGCAGATGTCTCTCAGAGCAGCAGTTCTGCCAGAAAGCCTAATAGTTATCATTCTAGGTGTTATAGTTGAGGGAAATTGTCTCCATTTCAGGCTAATGATGTTGTGCATGGGGACTGGAATGCTTCTCTCAGGCCTAATTCGGGATACCTTAGCTTTTGGCAGGTATTTCTGCCCCAGAAACTGTAACATTAAATAGTGAATAGCTTTAAGTTGGATTAAATAATTATTTTCCATGTTTTTATCTTTTTTTTTTTTTCATTGGAAATTAATTGGTGTATAATAAGGGCAGCTGGCTGGTCTATCTGCTTTTAGGATGAGTGCTCTGTGAGGGTGCAGGCGGTTGTGGGATGGAACTTCTCCCTCTGCCCATCTCCTTCACCCTTCACGTCACAAAAGGTGTTTTTATAAACTGTGAATTTCTGTTCCTGACAAGGATTGATGGGCTAACTGTTAACATCACAGAGAGCTGCATTATTTATACACACGAGGGTTGGGCTCCTTCTTTCAGGCCGTCCTCTGCCGTCAACCAAAGAATTAAACTCCTCGGTCAGGAATCGCGCAATGTTTCATTTCTGTGGGGTTTTATGGGGTAAAAAATATGTTCTATCAATGTTTAAAGTTCAGCAAAGAGCGGGTGTACAACTTCTACCCAACTCCCCACCACTACCTGCTTGTGGAAAGGAGCAATAGTTGTATATTCAGTATTTTATTGAAAAGCATGTGGCTTAAAAAATAGTTACGTGAACATGCGGAAAAAAGCACGATGGACTTGCAGAAAAGTTTTTCTCTGGGATTTTAATGAAAAAGGTCAGATTTCATTGGTTGAGTTATTAATTATGGACAAAAAACATCACATTCCTTAAAAGAAAAAATCCTAGGTTTTAGTAGAGAGCAAATGTATCAGCATTTTATTTGAGTTTTGCTGTATAATTTTTCCTGAGATTGGAGAATAAGGGAAGGTTCTTAATTAAAATTCTAATTTTGAGTTTTTCATGGGTCTCTTTGATTTTATTATTTTTGTCATGCTTTTTTTTTTTTTTTATTCTTAAACCAAGCATGGTTTCCAAAGAGAGGATGGACCATTTGCTCAAGAACTCATTTCACTTCAAAATGTTATGAAAAATTGAAAGATGAGCAGAAAAAGGATAATAATTTTAAAATTCCCACAGATTTAGGACCCTTTGATACTAAATCAAGTGTCAAAGGTTTATGTACTGTCTTCAGACACTTTTACACTTGAGAGGTCACATAAAGAAAAGCACAAGGTTAGTCAGACATAAGAAAGAGAAACATGAAATACTGTTTTTATTCAACACTGAATCTTACTGGAATCCTTTCAGAATATCTTAATAAAAGTGCAATAGTAATTGGTCATTAGATTTTTTTTTTTAATAATTGAATTTCTCCTGGAGTGTTTGTTTAATTTGCAGAAATTTGTCAAATTACACAGTCTGTTACACAAACAGCATATTGCCAATCACCATGGAAAGCCATCAGCAACAGAGCAGACTCCTGCAAGATTTATTGCAAATTTTTTATTTCCTTTCTTGGGTTCATTTTACTCTTGCATTCACAAAAACTCTCACGTTAAATTATAAAACCAGTGTTGTGTTAAATGCTGTGTCACATTTTAATGGTAACAAATCCCTTTATCAATTGTGTTAAGACAAAACGCACCCATATCATCTTTTCTTACTTATAACAGAGCCTTCAGAATCAAATTCTGTTCATCAAACCCAGTGGAATGAATAACAAATTAGATTTCAATATTTCAGCATGAACATCCTCTCAAGAGGCACAAAATGTAAATTGAGGAAGATTTTGTTGATTCAAAGGTGATGTTGATTGTGTTCAGCACCATTTCACAGACAATAAGCTATAAATAACGGAGATAACATTTTACATGACTTTTGATAATTTAAGTTTCAACATTTTCACAGCCTGGTACCTCTTCTTAAGTAGAATTGTGCAGCTTCTCATTTTTCTTACTGCATCATATTTGGTTTTGTACTATGATATAATTTAACCATTGTTGTTTACAGAAGGACTTTTTCTCTTTAGTCCTTGTTAATATTATATGAATCATACAAGATAGGCTGTTTTTTTGTTTGGCTTTTTGTTTCTTTCTTTGTTTTTGGCTTTGTTTGGGTTTTTGTTTTGTTAGTTTTTGTTGTATTTTTTTGGGTTGCTGTTTTTTTTTTTTTTTTTTTTTTTTGCTTTGTTTGTTTGTTTGTTTGTGATTTTCAGTTTTGGTTTGGTTTGTTTTTTTGGTTGGAACTTTTTGTTCCTTGTGCTTTCTTTATTCATTTCATTTCTGGGATTTCTGTGGCATAATGACATTACAAAAATTACACCAGTGACTGACAGGCCAAGGTGGTGGGTCAAAAGAGCAATTAGTGCAGTTATTTCCTGAACATGGAAATAGATGGCTATTAACAGAGGAGAACATCTGCTTTGTTAGTCCCAAAATGCAGGTCGGGTCACGTTATTTCAGACTGAAAAACCCAACACAAATTTTCAGGCAAAATAAAACCGAGCAGTTGACTGTCCACACTTTGGTCATTTCAGGAGATTTCAGTTTCTGGAAATATAATGTAAAATTGTGTTTGAATTCTGCTTGTGATTCAATGTAGAATTTACAAATTCAAACAGCATTTTGTCTTTTTGCCTTTTACGCCAATGGCATAATTGAAATCACAATTACACCAAATCAGGAAATATGTAGATAAAGTATCCTCTCTCATTTTAATCAGAATATCCATGTGGATTTGCATACTAAGTGTTCCTGCTCCAGCTGCTATTTAGTTTATTAATTTAATTAGAGGTATGGGAATACAGTTGTCAGAGAATTCATTTAATAGTGGCTGTTCTTTCACCACCAATTGCCTAATCCCTATAAAGTAATAACCAAGCATCCTTTCCTACCCCAATAATGCAACAAAAGCAGAAAATGGGAAGTCTTGGCTTACTTAAATTCAATTAGAAAATGTCATTTAGTGTTCTCAATAGCTTTGCTTCTCCATCAGCTGGACAATCTTTAAGACAGAACTTAATATCAAGTACATGACAGCTCTATGTGACATGAAGGCACCCTAAAGCTGGCAAAAAATTAAATAAAACTGCAAATAACCCAGCAAACTACTCCACAACTCCAGTTTCTCTGTGCAACTGGAGCACAGAATTCATAAAGGCATTTTTGTGCATCAGTTGCATTTGTTAACCAATATTTAGATGTAAATTCTCACACCAAGGATTAACCTGAAATCCACGTGCAAGAAAGGTGTTGAAATCCTGAGCTGAGTTTGCCACCAAAATAATCCAAAACATGCTGTAATGTCAGTATTGCTGACATAAACCAAATTAATTTCCCTAAATCTCTTCAGCTACATGGGAAAAAAAAAAACCTGGCAATTTCCAATTAAAAAAAAAAAAACCCACAGAAAATAACGTGCTTGTTTTCTAATAATTGTCTATCTGTAGATCATTCTTTCAGATGCATTTACTGCAGAAAATACTGTTATTTTTAAATGCTATGCTGAGCAGTAGAGAGCACAACCTGCTTTTAAAGATGAAGATTGAGATAAATAAAAATGTATGTAAATATAAGATAAACTATCTGAGAAAAATTATTACATTAAAGTTGACCAAAGCCTAGGGGTTGTTCTTTAGGATTGCTTCCAGTTATCCCATTAGTGACAGAATGCAATCTGTAGATATCCTGAGCGTCTTCAGGTTAGAAAAAGTCAGGAATTACCACTTTCTTTGTCTTTTGCAAATGGATTGAGTTTAAGACAACATTTTATGGGATGGGAGATTAGGGAAAGACAATTACCTGGAGTTGTGCTGTTAAATAAATGCAAAACTGAATGAGCCAAAAGCCATTCAAAAGGACCTAAGAGTTCATCCCTTCTTTCTGCGCTTAGTTACCAAAAAATATGACATGTTGAGAGCCCGTGGGTAATTTCTGATGGCTTTTCTACAAAAAACTTTGTTTTCCCTGTGCCCACAGCGGACGTGTGCGACTCCAACCCCTGCCAGAATGGTGGCATCTGCCTGTCAGGGCTCAATGACAACTTCTACTCCTGTGAGTGTCCCCAGGGCTTCACGGACCCCAACTGCTCCAGCCTTGTGGAGGTTGGTAAGTGCAAATTAAATTAAATTGCTGAAATGGCTCCAGTGAGCCCGTGAGCCTGTGGCTGGCCAAGCAGTGATCCTGTCCGTGGCGTTCTGTGTGGGCGATGGTGATGCCTTGTTAGGGCTACCTAAATACAGAGGCCAGACTAAATAAAAATAAAAAGCATTTCTATTTATTGAACGGCCTTCAGGTAAATTTTGGGCAGGCAAAGCCCCCCCAGGGGCTACACCCAAAAAATGGACTACAGGTTTTCACACTTTTATAAGTTTGGTCCATTTGCACACTGGGGGTTGATCTAACAATTACAGCTTCAGCTAATGAAGTCATTGACCCCAAGTTTGCTCCCCAAACTCATTTTTGTTTGCATTTCTGGGCCCTGAGGCAGTGAGGTGTCCTTGATTGCCAGGCCTGGAGAGGAATTGTTGTGTCTGCCCAAAATGGGGCAGCAGCAGCTGACACTGAATGTGGAGCTGAGAGTTATACACTAAAGAGCTGCAGGATCACAAAATCATGAAAAAATATAAAAGCTAAAATCCCAAGACATCAATGAGGTCATTGTGTTGATCATTACTGGGTTTTCTAACCTTGTATCTGTGCCATAATCATCTCTATAATAATTAACAGTTGAAAGTTAGGTAATTAAGTTGAAATGGCATCTGCAGAACGTAATTACTCAGAAAAGTCCAGTGGTCCACAAAAAAAGTCCATAGTGGTGGTTTGAAAGTTGCCAACATTTTTCAAAGACCAGTTCTAGAAAATTCTAGATAATTCTATGATAATTCTATGTATCCTTCTTTATCAAGGGCCCTTCAAATCTTCATTTCTGATAGTTCTACGCTGATAAACTTTTGCCCAGGGTAAAGACTAATTTCTTATACGAACGAGGAGACAGGAACAGCATAGGAGAAAACCAGAATAACACATAGTGGTCACTTGTTTGAATTTCAAAATAATAATCCTTTTGGAGGCTGTAATTAATCACCAGGCGAGTGCATAGAGCGCAAGTGGAATGTACTGAAATTTTGTGACGTGCACTTGCCCCAAAGTAAGACTGAATGTGAGTGGTAGATCCAAAACATCCAGCAGGCCAAGCCTCCATATTAAGAAAACTTAAGGAGAAAATGAGAATCTGAAGGAAAAGGTAGAGGTAGACAGAAAGTTAACTGAGCTCTTGTATTATCCCAAAGAAGGCACAAAAATATATGTACAGAGCAAAATGATGGAACTGTTACAGCTGGGCTCAACACTGCAACTGTCCTAAATCTGTGTGGTTCTCATTTTTTAATAATTATTTAATTTAATAAGTATGTTTCAAGAAACTACACAGAGAGAACCAGGGTTCACTGTTCTGTGGATTAAGTGTGTCTCTGCCATGGGGTAAAGGGAGCAGAACTTAGCCTAGGAATAAAGGGGTGTTCTGTTTATGAGGGTTTTTTTTCTCATTTCCTTTCCTGAAAATGCTGCTGCTGCTGTTCTGACAGTGAATTCCAAGTGTCCGCAATGCAGTTTTAAGGGAATTTGGATTTACATTGATTCATTTTTTGAGTTAAACTTTCTGCAAAGAAATGGATCTAGTGCCTGTGGGAGAGTGACCAACTTCAGACACCAGCTGCAATTTTTTCTGACTCTAAAATGCTGTTGCAGCTGGTTGCCACCTAAAATTTGAGTTGCACAAGGAGGTGCTTGTTTCCCACAGAAGAAGCCAGGAAACATTGCCTCAAATCTTATTTTCCACCCCTTTCCCTATAATTTTTATCAGTGCTTGAATTTGTCCTATGGATATATGTCATGCTAACCTAAAAAAGCCCAGACATGGCTTCACTTCAGGAAAATTTTGGATTTATTTTGTACTTGGCTGGCAGGAAATTGCATTGCACATGACTGGGAGGGTGCCAGACATGACTGAATCTGGAGAAAAAAAATCATATTGTGATAATTGTCTCTGTAATTAGCAGATGAGCATTAATAGGGCTTTAAAAAATACACATATACTTAACTAAAATCTTCAACCACTTCAACAAAAACTCAGTTTGGTAAACAAACTAAAGCATAAGTAAATAACTTGACAATGTGTGGCAATCACAGCACTTACAAAAGCAGGATGCTACATTTCTAGTTTGCAGTCCATGGGGAATATCTCCTGGACAACAGTGGTTAAATAAAGAACCTATTAATACTCCTATAGTAAGTAAAATCCAGAATGTTAATTTAGTTTGTGTTGGTCTTGTTTGCTACATGTATGAATTCAGTCTAGCCTTGTTAAAAAACTTTAAAAATAGGTTTTAAAATAAGCTTTTTCTTTTTAGTAAAAGGTCATTCTGCATTATGCAACCCTGTACACAGTCATATGGAAAAAAAAAAAAAAGGATTTCAAGAAAATAATTTGATTTTTTTTCCTATGAAAATAATAGTGATTAGTGTAAGCTGTGAGTCAATGAGCTGCATTAATTCAAATACTGAAGTGTTTAAAGTAAAATAATGCTGTAAGATGTGTCTAGAGTAGCCCAGGAGTGCAAGACCCTGAGTGATCACTTTTACTAAGAGTGTGTTTATTAGAAGTATGATTTAAGAAGGAATGCTAGCAAAGGTTGCTCCTCTATGGCTTTTTAATGAGTTTTTTGCCCAAAAGCTAATATCTTAATCCCTTGTATTTCAAAAAAAAAGGCTTCTTGACCATTTTCTGTGCAGTTGAATACACTAAGTTAAAAATTAGTGTTTAGGATGTCAGGAGGAACCATGTTGGAAAAAAAAAGAGGAGGGTGAGGGAAAAAAAAAAATGAAGAAAACAACACAGAGAAGAAGAAGAGCCTGTGCCACTCTGTCTCCCTCAAAAGGGCTGCACAGAAAATTTTAAAAGCAGCTTGGTGTTGCCTGCATCCCCCTCATTAGAGACTTTGTGCAATGACAGGATGCACTGCTGAACTCGGCACCTGCTGGGAAGTAATAAATTTTTCAAGGGACATGCCTTAAACAAGAGGATTTTCACAGTAAAAGACAACAGGGATTTTACTTAATCATGCATTAATGTGGGTAAATAAAAGGCAGTCCCATTCAGACAGCGAGTCATGAACTATGCAGAGGGAAAAAAAAATAGATGCAATGCAAGTACCCAGGAAGATCAAACATTTAGGTAGAAGTCTTCCCTAAATAGATCAACAAATACTCCAGTTTGGGAGCTGTGTGGATACTCAAGAATGCAACTTCCTTTATTACCTTAATAGAAATAAAACTTAAAATAACCTGATATTCATGATAATATCAATTTCAAGCTAGTAAGTTTAATTAATTATGTGTTTTTTTATAAATTTACCCATGGAAAAAATATTACTTTTCTGCCATACTTCATTTTTTTTTCTGACCCTGCAGCTTTGAGCGTGTCTAAACCAAAATTCCTAAAAAATGCTTGTGAGAGTAATTTGTATATTTTAAATTGCTGTTCCCATTCTGGCCCTACTCTTTTGTTAATGTCAATCCTACTTTATTTCCTATGTGTACTTGTACACCAAACTTAGTCGTGCTAAAAGATTTGAGGTGAGGTGATAGACCTGTAATATCACCCTATTTGTGCAGCCAGGTTTTTCAGTGCTCTAACAGATTTTAAATATCTGATAAACTAGCAGAGGATAAGATAGAGACAGGCAGGAAAAATGTGTGTTTTGGTTGTTTTCAGTACAGCGAGGTGAAAAAGCATTTGGCTGAACAGATAAAAGGTGATTATATCAAACATTCCAAACAGAAGGATGTTTTCCAAAGATAATAAGAACACTATGGTCCAAGTTAACTCTTCAGCAGACTCCTGCCTACATATATGGAAACTAATTTTAACCTAAATGGAAAGAAAATAATTTTCAATTAATGAATATTGGCATTGAAACGTATTACAGGATAGTTGGCAGATTTTACATCTTCTAAATAACTCACAAGTAATTCTCAGGATCCATGTAAATTATCAAAATACAATAAACAACAACTGTTACAGACAATTAATAGGAGTGATTAATTAATAATTCTGTTCAGGAAAACTCTTAATGTGCTGCCTGTCAACTTGTGTGACTAATTAGCCATGGACAGCACACGAGGGGATCTATAAATGACACTGAGGGGAGTTTTCTTTGAAATAAAAATTACTCCTGTTTTGTTTAGTGTGTGCATAAGGGAAAACAGGGGGAGAAACACAACCTTAATGACAAGAAAAATAATTTGTTAACTTTATTATGCCATAAGGCAATGTGAGTGTGTTCCCTGAGTTGACCACGTTCACGTTTGAAATCCGAGCATCTTAGAACTACTCGGTTTTGATCTTCCAAGTCTGAAATTCAATAACTGTCTGAGAGGATAAACTGGTGAACATGTTTAGTTTATTTAAGTGAAAAAAAAAAAAATAATAACAGATGTCAAATGGGCTGCCAGCATCCTTTTGGAAAGTGTCTGTACCTTTTATGTCAGCTCTCACTGAGAGGATCTCATTATTGAAAAACATGCTGAAAAAATGCCCGTGTGCATTTTGGAAGGGTGGAAAGGCAAGTTAATGATCTTATGGCTAATGATCAATGAAAGTTGGGTTTAAGTGCAGCATGGAGGCTGAGTGAAGGGAGAAGAGTTGAAAGGTGAACCAGAGATGCCAGTTTACCATGGCATCTTTATTTTCCAAGTGATTAAGAAGTGATTGCGGGGTTCCTTGCTTGGCACATTGCAGTTTCATATCAGTTCAGTCTTCCCAGTATCCAAAGTAAACTATTTCTTTGACAGCTGCTGTCTCTTGGCCAGAAATGCAGGAATCAAAGGAGTTCTTCCCTTTTCAGGCTGTTAAATAAAAATTCAATGAGATGGATTAGGCCCAGAGTGCTCTGATCTGTTTGCTTTGTGGCTTTATTTGCACAACCTAAGTCTCCACTTTTGCTTTCCTGACCTCTGCACAGACAAGGGCTTCTGAAAAAAAAAAAAATAGTACAGATAAAAAGTGCTGTCAGTCACTTCCTGTCAGTATTGCAGATGCTTTTCAATGTCGTGATTAGAAATGACTGAGTGATTTCAAAGATGCTTTTATAGTCTTACAGTGTGTGTTTTGTCTTTTTTTTTTTTTTAAAGAGGGTTGTTTGCACCACACGTTGAACAAATGTACTAATGGATTTCCCAAGGTAGAAACGGCAAAATGAATCCACCCTTACGAAATAATTCAAATTGCTTACAGTCATGTGCATCTAGTATGCAACTGATATGAAAGTATTCACCTTAGCTGTAAATAAAGCAGCCTGGGAATAATGCAAATTATAGCACTGGCCCTCACAAAATCAGAATAGTTGAAGATGTGAGGCACTTGTAGAGGTCTGTAGCCTAACCCCAGTTCTCAATGGATGACCCAGGGGTGCAGGTTCCTGAGGGTCATTTCCAATTGAGTTTTGTATATTTCCAGGATGGAGACTTTACAGCTTCTCATGGCAATCAAACGAAGAAGAAGGAAACAAACGGACAAACCCCAAAAGCCCAAAATATATTTAAATGCAATTTTGTGAAATTTAGGGGTTTTTTTCTCATTGTGCTGTCACTAGGTAGCACTGAGAAGTCCCTGGCTCTGGTGTCTTTATTTTTATTCAAGCTTGACTGTTTGATTTAAGGGAAATAATCACATCCCTTGGCCTGCTGGCACTCCTCTCCCTAATGCAACACAGTTCTGGGTGCAAATTGCCCAGGATATTGGGAAATAGAGTGTGGACTCAAGATTTCAGCACCTACTGTCACTGCTTTGGGAGTAGTGCCACCCAAATTGGCTATATTTATTCCTACACTAGCAAAATTTATGTAAAGTGACTTATTCACCACGTTTCTCACTGTCAAGAGAAAGACTTATATAACTGAATTCTTCTTCTGTGAACTGTCATGCTTTTCTCTTGATACTGCTTCATTAATTGAAAAAAAAAAAAAATTTCAAAGGAAATTGTTCTCTTTTTGCTGAAATTCTCACTCCCAAAAACCATTTCAATGGCTCTGTTGGTGACAGAAGATTAACTAAAGATAAACTGAAGGTCTGAGGTGAGGTGGGCCTGTGTTTATTTGAATTCAGCAAGAATAATCAGGTTCCATGGTTAAAGGGCAGTTTCTTCTGGGAAAAGAGCGAGAGAGAGCAGGAGGGGAGGGATTGAAAACAAATTCTTCCCTGCAGGTCTTCTGCATGTTGAGGGCATTTCTCAATACCCTATTCTGAAGCCTAAACCCTAGAGCTTCACATTTCAGCTACACAGCAGTTTTTCATGTGGAATTAACAGCAAAACGCATTTTTTAAACAGAAATTATCACATAATCAAGATGTTCTCGCAGGTTATGGAGCTCTGTTAAAAGCAATCAATACATATTAATAAAAATAATTTGACAAATTAGGCCCTAATGTTTAGTTTTTGGGTAGCCTGAAGAGCGCATAATGCACAATAATCTAAATTAAGTGGTCTGAATACATGCAAGCAGAATAGCTTGATGAACGGCATTGATTGCAGGGCAGAAAATGTTGTAAGTCTTAATTTACAACATTTCTGCCAAAAAAAATGCCTTTGGTGTTTTGGATTTATTGGTAAAATAAGGCTTTGAGTCACAATTGGTGAAGAAAGTGCAAAAATGGGAGTGCACAGTTGTAGAACCCCAGGTTGGAAGGGACCTCAAGGATCAGCTGGGTCAAACTTTCTTGGCAAAATCATGGTCCAGGCAAGATGGGCCAGGGCCCTGTCCAGCTGAATCTGAAAAATATCTAATGCTGGGGAATCCATCCCTTCCCTGGGGAGATTATTCCAGCGGTTGCTTGTTATGGTGAAAATGTTTCCTCTTGTGTCCAGTCAGAGCCTCCCCAGAGCCTCTCGCACCCCAAACCCCTTGTCCCCGTGTACAAAGGGAGTCTCCACCTCCTCCGTGGCCACCCTTTAACAGTGGAATGCCGCTGTCCTCCGGAGCCCAGGCCAGCTCCACGGTGTTCCGGGGCCGTGGCAGAGCGGGGAACCGGCCGGGCTGGGGCTTTGCCCAAGCCAGAACCTCTGAGCCAATGCCCAGCACTTGAGGCCCCTGGAGGTGCAGCAGGGATCAGACAGAGACAGGAGAGGAGAGGCTTTTCTGCGGTGTAAAGTCCAGCAGGTTTGCTGGGAAGGACGAGGGCAGGCTCCACGGGACAGCGGCGCTGAAGGGGAACACAAGCAGAGAGAGCCCCGAGCCCGCCTGTGCGCGGGATTTTAAAATCCTGCAGGACAGGGGCTGGACACAACAAGACGACCAATGATCAGTCTTCAAGGTGTGGCTTCTAGGGCTACAACCAACCAGAACAAGGGGAGGAGGGAGGCTCCAGATAGGGATTGGACCTGAGAGGAGGGACAGGGAACTTTCTGGAACAAAGGGTAGGGTTTGGGCTGACGGACAGGGCGAAGGGGCCGGATTGCCTTGACAGGCAGGGAGGGATCTGGAAAGAAGGGAGGGGATTCTTTGAGGGACACCTGGGTAGGAGGGCATAACAGAGGGGAACAACCAGCTGTGATAACTCGGGGGACACTGGAACATTATATTGGAACATAGAACATTCAACTTAATAAACTGACCGCTGCAACAGTGGAACACGAGGTGAGGCGTCCCCTCAGCCTTCTCTCCTCAGGGCTGAGCAAACCCAGGTCTCTCTCTTCCCTGCACCCTCTCCAGCCCGCCCACCTCTGTTTGACAGAACAGGGACCACACCTGGGCACAGTGCTCCAGTTGGGACCCCACAAAAGCTGAGCAAAGTGGGGTAATGTCTTCTTCACCTCTAATTTGCCCTTTGTGTGAATGATCCTGCAGTTAATTCCTTCCCCATCCTTGTGTCCCTTTGCTCCACAATGTCCTTGTGCCTCTCATCCTGTGGAGACCCAGAACTGGACACACCGCTGCAGATGTGTCCCTTTGCTGAGCAAAGAGAAGGATCACCCACCCTGACCTGCTGGCAGTGCTCTTCCTAACACATCCCGGAATGCTGCTGGCACCTGTAAAAAAAGGTGCTTAATATCCTGTTGGGTTTCATCAGAATATTTATTTTATAAAGCATTTTGAAATACGTGACACACCTTATAAAAGAGTACGTGGTCCCACAGGTCAATGTGACCACGCACAATATTTGTAGGTAGCGAAAACTTTCACACCTGAATGAGAAGTGCCCTGTTGAATGAAACCCAAGCTGGAATTCTTATTTTTCTGTCTGCAAATTTTTTATTTGGAGGTGCAAACTGGCAAGGGATCAGCAGGTCACACACTAGAGGGTGAGCAGTCGTCCACTCCGAAGGAGATTTTATGCATTTTATGCGTCTAATTAGAAGGGCAAATGGAAAACATCCAGCCCCTTGCTGGCAGGCCTACTGCTAATGATGGGACCTCACAAGGAAAAACAAAGTTTGTGAGCATGGGTTTATTTGAAAAAACACATCGCCAACCTCTGCTTTCAGCTGGAGGGGTGAAGGACTCAGCAGTGCATCGTGGTTTGATTAAAAGCTCCAAGACTGATGCCAAGCCTTGCATGCAAAAATACTCAGAAAATCACGCACATAGGTCATGGAGAGCTGTGACAAACTGTGAGGTCTGGGCTTTCCATCCAGGTGTTCTGTAACTGGAAATTCCAAGTACACAGAGCCTGCTAAAGGCAGGGTGCTGCAGGAACAGGAGTTGGCACATGCCTGGGCTGTGTGTACTGGAAGGAAGGCATCTCTGGTGAGCCAGGTCCATTTCCATGGGGTTTTGACCTGTTTTATTGGGTGAAGAAGAGGAGGAAAAAAGAACGGAGGAAAAAAAAAAAAAAAAAAAAAAAAAAAAAAAAAAAAAAAAAGCATTTCCCCCAGAAATGTGTAGTGCCTATGGCCTTATATATATATTTTTAAACCAGCTTCAAAAGAAGTAGGTAGAATAAACCAGTAATGTTTTGTCAGACCTGCCAGTGAAATAGGCTGCACATAAAAGTCTGGAGAGCTCATGCTGACAGACAGGGGAAAATTGCTCTTTGGATAGGTTCTCTTAGCATTGTCTGGAAAGAGAAGTGTTCAAATAATTCAGCCACTCAGAAGAGAAGATGTCTTGGTGGGCAGCAGCTGCATGGGGTTATAGCAGCAGAGCAGCAGAGCACATGACACATCCTGGTGTTTAAAATCACTCACCACTTTTGAAAGATTATTATTATTATTATTATTATTATTATTATTATTATTATTATTATTATTATTGTTGTTGTTGTTGTTGTTGTTATTACATGGAAACCATCTCTATCTTATTGTTCCTAACCAATTGTTATTGCCCTTAAGACAGTTCCTATTACCAAATAAATTTTTTTTTATGCATACCATTATCATTGACAAATACTAGAGGTCTTCAGGTTCTAGAGAAATTAATTATTGCAGGACTTTTTGTTATTTTGAAATACACCACTCATTAGGAGTTATTAATTCTTACAGATTAGGAATCTCTAGGTGTCATCATGACCAGGATTAATTGCTACCTGGTTTTGCTAGCAATGGGGTAGTAGCTTTATTTTCCTATTCCTTTAGCTTCTTGGGTAGTGCAAAGCAAATAGTTCTGGTGCTTTTTAAGACACCAGACAACATAATTTCTTATACAATTTTGACTTAAGAAATGTTATTGAAGCGCTGCCTCTGTTTGTTTTCCCATTTTATATAATAAAGCTTTCTCCTGGATTTTTATGTGGAAGGATGTGACTCAACAGTATGGAAGCAACTTGCTGAAAAATAAAAATGCCAGAAGGAAGCTGATTCTTTAGCTGAAAAAGCAAATTGGTCTTTAATGAGATGTTAATTCTGGCATCCTAGGAGATTCAGATTAGAAGATTTTATACTTCTTAGGAAAAAATGATCAGATGGAAAACCTGGTGGTGTTGAACCTAATGCAAGCTCTAAATGGAATTTGGTTTCAGAGTAAAAGAAACACAAATTAAAAGCTGAACATTGGATCCAGAGACAGATGGACATTATTGTTGTTTTTTTTTTTTCTTTTTCTTCTTTAAGTTTTTTACCAGATTTCATTTTTTTTTCAAAACTATTTATATAAAGAGCTCATTAAGCAGAGCAAAATACATCATGCTTTGGCATCACTTTTTCTTACTTTTTTCTCTCCATGTATGTTTACTTGTTTTTAAGTAATGAATGAAGGAAATACATCTTTGCTACTAAAAAAAAAAAAAAAAAAAAAAAAAGTAATAATTCAGGAACCCTTTTGCTTTTCTCCCGTAATAAAAATACTTCTGCTCAGAAGCAGAAGAACAAGAGGACACAAATGTTTCTCCTAATAAATTTAATATTTCTGACTGGGAAAAGTTGCTATTTAGTGGCTCAGAAATTTCTTTTCACTGTGTAACTCTCTGTCATCTGATTCCTTTCTATGCTTATTCCTTTTTTGGGTTTAAAATATCTATTAAGTCACTTGCTTAAGAGTCTTTGGTGTTCATCATCCATATGCAAAATTGAAAATAAAATACTGTGGAATGATATATCTGCTGTCTTTTTTTTTTTTTTTTCCAGTTCCAGAATAGTAAATGAACTTGTTGAGGATTTTAAACTGGAATATATAAAACTATTTTTTTTTGAGCAAATAAACCTTTTTCGTTAGTATGTTGAGGATATTGAGCACTGTTGCTCTTCTAAAAGCTCTACAGTTTTAGAAGAATGTAGAAGAGTTATGCTGACATAGTTCAGATGATGCCTTTTAACTTTTTTCAGCAAGGCATTAATTTACTCCAAAAATCACATTTTCTTAAGGGGAGTAACTAAATGCTTTAGTTCTTGAATGGTTTGTTGTTGTTTCTCTTTTTATTTTTTTCCCCAAATATAAGTGTAATCACAGGAACTCCATAAAAAATCTATGGCTGAAAATTTTTCCTGTTAGGCTACCAAATTAATTGCATATTTTGTTGCTATGAAAGCTATCAGTCAAAATAACAGGAAGAAAAATGCCAGAGGGGTGTCCACCTTTCCTACCCCATTTTATGGTTTTAGTTTTTGTCTGGATTTATTGCTGTTTAGCCAGATGTGCCTGTGCTGTACCTGTTCTTGTCAGGTGTTAATAACAAGGCTGAAATACCCACATTCTTCCTCCTTCATTTACCCAGTAAATTATCTGGGATGGTTCTTTTGGGGTGAAAAGACACTACATGCCATGTGCTCATCTTTTTGTGCATTCATGGATAATGAGGATAATGAGGACTTGCGTGAAATCCTGACTGTTTGAGGCATATGAATAATTCAGCTTAGAGATACTGATTTTGAGGGGTATTTTTCAGGTTGTATCACAGGTGTACAGCTTTCTCCTGCTAGATGATGCTGTAAAATAATGATTAATAATAATTAATTTATATTTATGTTATATTAATGACCCGAATTATTAAGGCATGAGGTCTCATGCTGAATTATGGTTGCAGAGCTAGTATTTCATGTGCATTACTTGAGCTAAATACCTGCTTGAGAACTGACATTGCACCATGAGTTAGGAGAGTCAATATATTATTTCCTAGGATAGAAGAAATTAATCAACGAGATAGAAATTAATGTTTCAGCTGTTCCCCTGTGGCTATATCTGTAATATGAGAATGCTAATTTGAGGTACAAACTCCCAAGTTATCAATACCACCTTCACTTCGAAACATGTACTGGGAATGGCACCACTCTAAATCAAGGAATTATGAAGTCTGGAAAAATCAAAAGGTTGATTCAAACCTGACCTTAATATTTTGTCTCTGAAATTAGGAAAAGAGTGAGGCACAGTTCAAGAGCTTCACGATTTGGCAAAATCACACTTCAGCTTCCTTGGTGTTTATGATTCTGTTTGGTTTATGTGTCACTTCATGCATAATTGCTGCAAATATGTGTAGCTCCACTCTTCTGATCTATGCTTTTGACAGATATCTAATTCCAATCTGCATGAATGCATGCAAGGTTTTAATTTTTTTTTTTTCAAATGGATGGGTATGAGACATGCATATACAATCTGCTTTGTTTGCCTGCCCATATCCATAGTACTCTGATCCTGGAATCACAGAATGGTTTGGGTTTGGAGGGACCTTAAATTCCACCCAGTGCCACCCCGGCCACGGCAGGGACACCTCCCACTGTCCCAGGTGCTCCCAGCCCCAGGGTCCAGCCTGGCCTTGGGCACTGCCAGGGATCCAGGGGCAGCCCCAGCTGTGCCAGGGCCTGCCCACCCTGCCAGGGAACAATTCCTGACTGCCAATGTCCCATCCAGCCCTGCCCTGTGGCAGTGGGAGCCATTCCCTGTGTGCTGTCCCTGCAGCCCTTGGCAATTGTCTCTCTCCATCTTTGCTGCAGCCCCTTCAGGCCCTGCAAGGCCACCCTGAGGTCACTCCAAATCCACCTCTCTGGGCTGAACAATCCAAATTCTCCCAGCCTTAATGATGTCCTACACTTACCTCTTAACAGACTAACAAAAGTGGTCAAAATGTCCTGGAATATTTGGTTTTGCCATCTTCTGCATAGACAGCAGGATACAAAAGCTCAGACTTCAAATCCTCACGGAGATGCTTCACATATTCCATTTCCATTCATAGACAATTCTTCCTGGCCTTTTCCCTTTGTATGCACACAAACATAGGTTATTGCAGAAAGTTGTGTCCTCTGGGTAACGCAATTTTTTGCTCCTTTTATCCAGCAAAAAAAAGATCACAGAAAGAAGTTCCAGGGCTTGCAGGTATTTATCCTACATAGGATTGCCACACTCTGGAAGACGGGGTTGGGAGTGATCTGCCTGTGGATTCAGAGTTTCAGAGGGGAAATCCAAGATATCTGTAAACTCCAGAGTCTTTTCTCTAAATCCCAGCCAGTGTTTTTTGTAGCTCCTCGTGGCTTTGAACAGCAATAATTATTTGGCTTCTGCTGACCCTGCTTGCTCAACTGGTCCTTCTAAATGCAGGTGTAGGGAAAACTAGAGAGGGAAGAACAATTGCTGTGGCAACTGCCCTAGAGTTTCTGTTCCTTCTAAATATACTTAGGAGTTTTCATGGAGTCTGGTGTGTTTCACAATGCAGACAGAACCAGGGCAGAAAAAAAAAAAAAAAATTTCTCATTTGTTGATGATGCCTTTGTCTCATTTCCAGCATAGACTGGAAGCAACTTCAGCTTCAAATGCACATTTAAATTTAAATTAATTGGTTATGAATGAGCGTTTAATATCTCTTATAAAACCAAAACAACAGCAAGAAAACAAACAACAAAACAACAATAAAGCAAGAAGAAAAAACAGTATGTTAGTCCCCAGACTGTCAGATGTGTTGTTGCAAGAACCATCAATGGGAAGGTGACAAGAAAGCACGTACCTAAAGAAAAGGTAGCATGTTATTAGAAATCTGCTGAAGAACTGAGATATTTTATGTCCATTTCTTATGCACCATGATACTAATATATTATTATGTTATCCATATTGTCATTAAAAAAAACTTTTCTTCTTTCCTAATTTTTTCAGCAGTTTCAGTGACTAGAGCTTTAGAAGGGGTGAAAAGCTCAGTTCCAACAACTTGCATTTGATAAAGATGAAAATTATATTCTCAGTGAGAACCTACAGTGAATACAGCAGAATAAACTTGTCTAATGGTGATTAAAAGATGTTATAAAACACTGCCACACTATTTTCAGATTTTCCAAGCCATGTTTTTGAGTTCAGTTCTGCACACACAAATGTTCTTATGGCAGATGTGTTTTTCCCCTGCGTTAACCAGCTTCCTCCTATTGGGACAGTACAAACTGTAAGCATTCCTACTGTGTCAAGGAGGAATTTCCATCATTATTAAAGATTCTTAACTGCTTAGATGCACCTGAGAGAAGGTTCTGAGAAGTTTTTGCAGCCCTGTGTTAGCACAAGATCTGCATTTGCACAGGCAGTGATGACAGAATCACAGAATCACGGAACCCTGGTTGTGGATCAAGACTTGAAACCCTGAGAACCCAGGAAGAAAAATATTTTTAAGAGCTAACTCTCAGTGTATTATATTACCATTATCAAGAAATATAAAGCATCCAGTTCATATTAAGTATGCAGTTCTGTCCAACTCAATTTGAATTGACATTAAATCAAACAAAAATAATTTTTTGAAGTGGTCTTGGTTTACTCCATGTGTTAACTAAGATGAGGGCTGTAAGGGTGTGAAAGAACATGAAGACAGATGTATGCCAACATATTCAAGTACAAATGTAATCTTGCTGCAATTGAGAGAGAGAAGCATGTCTTGATTAAAAATCCCTATTACTTTCGTCTCCTTCTCAAGCAGGTCAACTTTTTAATCATCAGTTATATTATTCATTATGAACAGTCTAATGAGGCCAGAATTTTGTCCTTTAAGATTAATTTTTGCAGATAGGAAAACTGCGTTGTCAGTGTCATTTGATTTATTCAAAAATATGACTGAATGGGCTGTAATTTATAAGGGGAACGATGACAGTCACAAAAAGAAAATATTTAATTTCAGCTTCTGCTTTTCCTGGCATGAAATAGGAAACATCTGCAGTAGTCATTAGCTCGTGGCTGAACAATACATTAGCCTAAGTCAGCAACAAAAGTGAGCAGTGGATTAACTTTGCCCTCACTGGTGGTGACTTTGGGATCAGTTTTACTTATATTAAACCAACAGATCCTCACCAATGTAGCATAAACGAAGTAAATAAATATATCAGTCTGAATGCAAGGTGGTGCATGCTTCCAAAACATCAGTGCCTTCATCATTTGCCCTCCCAGGCAGGAGGAAACCTGAGCAGTTTAAAAGAATCAGTAACTCAAAATAAAATAAATTAATTGTGTTTCAAGCATGGCAGCTTGAATAAATGAAAGCCCAAAGACCATGAAACAAAAAAAAAGTTTACTAAAATAAGGAATGTAAATATTAAACTTTCAGGCTATGAATCTTGATACTGATTAGAACTGGGATGTGTCAAGCATTTCTTTCATGCATCTTACAGTAAAATACGGAAAGAATTAAATTACACAGGTTTTGTCTGGTCTGGCTGAAATCAAACTGGTGGCAATACTTTAGGAGAAATACCTGACCCTTGTTTAGGAAAGTTATATATTAAAAATACCATAATCTGGCTAATGAGCATTGAATTAAATGGCTTTTTTTTTAATAATTTGATTTGCCACTGAAATTAATTTCATACTCTCTAACAGGGAGTTTTGCATCTTCATTTCTCATGAACTGTGTTCATTCAAAAATGGTCCACAGTAGCTGCAATGTTCTGCTTTGACTTGGCAGCCCTAAAATCTAGATTTTCTGTGCTGAAGGCACTTGGCTTGTTGTGACAGTTCTGCTTGGAGCCTGAGAACTCTACAGGTTGAGTAGGAGAGGAGACAGGACTTGTGGGTGGCACTATAAATCTAGTTTATTTGCATTTTTACAGCCTTCACGACCGAGTTTGGATAGGAGAGAGACAATTTAGCAACATAAACATAGAATTGGAATATTTTTTTTTTTTAATTTTTTTCACATCGTGAGCCAGTGTGTGGTACCCGAATCACAGTGGCAACGCCCTGTCTGGTGAGAACTGAGGATGTGATTAATAGAAAACCAGAGTGCAGTACAGTGAAACATAGCAGTGATGGCCTGCCTGGTGAGAACAAAGTGATGAAGGCAGCCTGATTAAAAGGAGTCAAAAGAGCCTAGCAAAGCAGCTGAACAGCATCACCAGACAGGGAGAGGGAAGCGACTGCACAGTTCCAGGGTAACTTCAGGGAAACTGAGGGGGTTTTTGGCAGTTTAATGGGATCTGAAGGGCTATATCAGCTGCAGAACCACACATCTCCACTGTTTGGGAGCGTAGGAAATATCCTCTCAGACTGGAGAAGGGTTGCCAAACCCTTTGGCAGAGGAGCTGAGGGCACAAGTGCCGTGCGTTCACAGGGACTAGAACAAATAAAAAAATGTAAAAAAACAGTCTGCGTGCACTTTAACATTTTTAACAGGTGCTCAGGGCCCATTATTCACCAGTTATAAGTTGAGTACAGTTAGATTTGTGGCTGTCTGTGAGGATTCATCAACATTAGAACAGGCCATCACTAGGACATGCAGGGTGACCTCTGTAAACCACACCCAAATATTGCTGCCTGCGGTCCAGAGAGCCACCCCCAAGCTTTGCTTTCCCCAGGAATCTTACAAATAGGATAAACCCAGGAAGAAGAAGGGATTTAGAGAGGGGATTTTGATAAAGTGAGAGAAGCCCATCTGATCTAGCTGGCAGTCTCTGCTCTAGAAGTAATTGGAAAATGGCATTGTTTAGATTATGAGTATTTCAGTTGTTTTTTTTTTCCCCCTCTTCCTTGACCTGAGTGCCACTGTGGTACAATCTGCAGTTACAACTTCATCTAGAAATATCACTTTTTGTTTTGAGGTGGGCGTCAACAATTAAACAAATGAACAATCAGAAACAGCTTTTCAGCACTGGATTTATTTTCTGTATATAAAAAGTGCTCAGGTGCTTCTCTGTTTATGTTTTAATCACTCACGTAACAGAACACTCTAACCCTCATCTGATTATTTCTACTGTTTCCTGTTCTGGTAACATTTCTGTTAATTTTCTCTTTCTTTGATATTTTCAAGCCTTTGTCGAAATGTAGACACAAGAGCCAGAAAACTTAACCCAAATCTGTTTTAAAATCATTATAGGAGGCACCAAATTAATTTTATGTGTTTACTTTTTTTTTTTTTTTTAAAGATGTTTTATAGCTCAGTGTTCAGGAATCTCATTGACTGCAATATTTATTTTTATTATTGAGAAAGAGTGGGTGAGATGATGGAAAATGGATGGCATATAAAACAGCAGGAGGATTTGTATCGAAAAAAGTGTGGCCAGAAAGACCAGGGAAGTGACAAGCTGGGCTTAGGTCACAGATTGGTCTCTATGATCTTGGAAGTCTTTTCCAAATAAAATAATTTTGTGATACTGCAGTTTTTTGATCATTGGATAAATAGGAAATATATTAGGAAAAATAATAATAATATACTAATAAATATAATACATTAATAATAATAATAATAATAATAATAATAATAATAATAATAATAATAAATTAATAATGATAAAATATAATAATATGAAATATAATTATATATATATTTATAATATAAAAGACTATATAAATTGCTGATGGAAAAGCCATTAAGCAGGAAAAGATGTTGATCTGGCCTGCAGGCACTCAGCAGAACCACTGTCGTGTAGACAACTGGATATTGTAGATATTATTCAAACCCAAATACTATCAATGGCTGTAACTCAGTATAAAACTGGATGAGAAATTGTAATTTTTCAGTACTGTTGAGCATTTTCAACACAGTTTAGAAGGTATTCTTAAACATGGGCTTGCTGTGGGTCCAGATGAATCCTTGAGTTATCACAGCATCAGGTACAACTGGCACTGTGCTGATGATGTTTGTTCTTACTGGAAAGAAAAGAGAGAAAAACAACCCATGAAAACAAAGTACAAGGCTGCGGCAACTTTCACTGCAGAAGTAAGAATTTCTAACTGATTTTCAAGATTTTGACCAGAAGTGGTTTTTTTTTCTTGACCAATAATTCCGATTTTTTAAAGGAAAAAACAGCATCCCCTAAGCCACTATGGAGTGGAAAGCAAGAAAATTGTTAGAAATATCCTTAAAAGGCTTCAAGGTGTCTAAGAAAGGCCAGAGGACTTTAGAACCTGAAGAAAAAGGAATATGGACAGAAAACACTTTCTTTTCCTTAAGTTTACTGGTTCAGTTTTTATGGATACACCATTAACATCTTTCCTCCTTAATGTTCTTTGGAAACAATTTCTGCTATTCCTTAGTTTTTACCAAGCTACCCAGTTTGCTGTCAGTTCTTAAGTTGCTTGGTAAATCAGGTACAAGAATGAAGAAGAAAAGGAAAGTTCATCAAATTCAGCTGTCCTGTCCCCCAGGAAGAACAAAAGATTCTGGGAGAATTAAAAAAAAAAAAAAAAAAGCAAAAAGCAACAACCAAACCGAATCAAACAAAAACAAAAACAAAAACAAAAACAAACAAAAACAAACAAACCAAACAAACTAAAAACCCCAAAAAAAAAAAAAAAAGAACCCAAAATACAAATGAAAAACAAACAAAAACCAAACCAAAACATTAAAAAAAACCCCAAACCAACACGCAAAACCCAAACAAGACAAAACCAACCAACCAACCAACCAATCAATACCTCAAACAACAACCAAAAAAAACCATGCAGAAACAAAAAACCACAGCCACCCAAAAAACACAACAAAAGCAAAACAAAATGAAACAACCAAGCCAAAAACCCCAAACAGAAAAAAAAAAAAAAAAAAAAAAAAGAAAAAGAAACAAACAAACAGAAAACCAAAAAAGTGGGGGGGAAACCCTTTCTCTTGAGACCTGATTGATGACCATTATGCAGAGATGTCAGTAACTACTGGCCTCCCCCAGAATTTTGGGGCTGCATGTGGAGTGGAGATTGAAAATATTTTGGGAGACAGCTGGAAAAGAACCTCTCTAAACCTTTCATTCATTGGGGTTTGCGTTAGTGATGGCAAAATGGTAGCAAAATTTACACGACCACTTTCTACTGGGAAAGACTGACCTAATTGCAGAGGAATTAATTATCCTGGAGTTGTAAGCTGGGATTTGGTCCTGGATAGACTAAACTCTGGTGATTTCAGTGGGTATCTACATTATAAAGTCGTGTGAGGGGCCATTAGAATAATTCTCAAACTGCAAGGTAGTACAGCAAAAGAAGCACAGCTAGTGAAAAGTAATATAAATGTGTATTTCATTGATTTATTCCAGGTCAGCAGGAGACAATAAATTCAGTCAGTCACTTTTATACCTACAAAATGCATCTCATTTGAAAAGCTTTGTGTGTAACAGAGAATCAGGAAGAGGACAGATGAAGTGAAGAAAATACAGCCAAATATTGGCTGTTTAGTTTTAGCAGACACTTTCCTCTGTCAGCTTACGTAGAGTAGGGCAGGTGTGTATGAATATATGTCTTTGTGTGTGTTTTTGAAAATCTATAGCGTGTCATTGTGTCCTTTTAATGCAGAGTCATGGATAAAATTCACTAGGTTAAAACATGGAATATTTATGAAGTGGAGCAATTTGCTCAACGGATGAATATTTCATGACTGATATTTTTTTATGTCTGATTTCTTCAACGTGCCTTCAACTTAGCCACTACAATCTTTGATGTAGAAAGAGCTTGCAGAGTGCTGTATACATTAATTAACATAGACTTTAAAATAGGTGGTTTAAGGTAAATTTTAATATTCCAGTGGATTTCATTAAGAGGAATATTTTCTGTTTGCTGAAATCATCCCAAAATTCCTGGTGAAAAAAAGGTTTTGGTGGGGGAAAAATTAGCGTTGGGGATTAATTTCTGTCTTTTGCATTTTGTCTTTGTCTTTAATTTAAGTCCTTGTAAGATTTCAGCAACTCCACTGACTTAGTTAAGTCAGTATTTAATGTTAACATCAATAATGCTGTATAAAGTTGAGCAATTGGCAATGCAGTAAAACTGCATCTGTTAGCATTTGGATCACCCAGTTCTGAACCTGAACTTTTCCTTGCATGAATATTAACTGGAAAGTGCCACAGGGGCCATGCAAATTATTCATGAGCGCGTGTTACATTCAGAAGGAATTTTTAACTTTAAAAACAAACACATATCTTTGACCTAAAAACTAACAGAAAGAAGTGCAACCTAAAAAAAAAAAAAAAAAAAAAAAGAAAATATTTATGAAAATTTATTACTTTCATTTTAATTTTTGAGACAGTGCTTTTTGTTGCCTAATTTTTAACTTTTTAAAAGACTATTCCAAGTGCTCTAAAATGGGTGAGTTTTTCTTTTTTTCTCCTGAAAAGATTGAAGTTGAGTTGATTAAGTACAAGCATGGAATTTTTTTTTGGTTGACCTAAATAAAAAGTTTTCCACTTCTACTTAATATTTACTTTTTTAAACATATAGGTGTTGGGAAAACAACCTAAAAAAACAGGAAAACAAACAACAAAAGATTATTTTTCAGGTTTTGTCCTGAACTGAGCAGTTGACGGAGAAGACAAGCTGGTAATTTATTTTCTGTTAGTGTATTTAACAGTAATGAAAATCAATCAAGTTCCAGTTCAGGCTTTCTTCACCATGTGGAGTATCTGCTGGTCATTTTTATAGATCTCCAGGATGACATACTTAATGTATTTACCCTGAATGCTTGAGAGGAAGACTATGGAAGAAGAAAGGAAATTAATCTTTTAAATTTAGCGTATTTCAATAAGCATAAAATCTCAGAGTTATTTGGGTTAGAAGGGATCTCAAAGATCTCATTCTACCCCAGCCATGGCAGGGACACCTCCCAGTGTCCCAGGTGCTCCCAGCCCCAGGGTCCAGCCTGGCCTTGGGCACTGCCAGGGATCCAGGGGCAGCCCCAGCTGTGCCAGGGCCTGCCCACCCTCCCAGCCAGGAATTCTTTCCCAATATCCCATCTAACCCTGTCCCCTTTCAGTTTGAACCCATTCCCCTTTGTCCTGTCCCTCCAGCCCAGCTGTCTCTGTGCATGCCCCATTTCTTTGCGCCCTTGTTTTCTTGTCGAACGCAAGGCATTATTTGAACCCAGGAGCAAGGACAAAAAGTATTGATTTTCATTGTTCTGACCTGAAACAACCCAAATTAAAAGCATTTCCAGCATCTCCAGTGCCAAGGAGAGAAGATTATAATAGTACTCCTCGTTTTTTGTGATGGGCTGCGACGGCGCACGGTGAGACAGGAATGCGTGGAAGACTTCTAGACCCCATCCAACATCAGCTGTAAGGATTATTTCCTTCCAGCAGGGAGAGGTTTTGGGATCTGTTTGCAGAGCAGAAGAGGGGAAGATCCAAAAATGCAGGGCAGAATTTTAGCACAGCACTCCAGAGCCTGGCAGCTCTTCTTTTTCTCCGAGTGGGAGGTGCTGGTTGGGAAGGGTTTTGAATTGCAGCCACAAGAAAGGGTGCTAAGCACCCCTTGGGAACCCGAAACCCTGCACTGAAAACGAGTGAATGTGCTCTGACAAATGTATGGGGAAGTGGGTGAGACATGGAAAAATCCATACGCTCAGGATGAAATAAAAACATCTTTTAAAAGAAAAAAAAAAAAAAAAAAAAAAAAAAAAAAAAAGAGAGAGAAGAACTCAAAATCAATAGCCCCGACTCCTACACTAATGAAAAGTGAAGGGCATGGAGGAGCATGTTTCTTTCAGGGGTGAATTCAGAGAGGCTGGTAAATTGTTGGCTTCTGGTCGACTGTTTTGTTTTGCCAAGATAAGAGAAAAATCAGTCTAAAAGATCTTCCCTGGTTCATGAGAAAAGGCCTCAATTTCTAGTTATTTTCTGAATAAAATTAAGAATTACATAGATGAGAAATTAAGAGGGAAAATGCAGCGTTTCTGAGAGGAATCACACCAGGTGTATTTTTTTCTATTTCCTATCACAGTCCTTTTACCTAGTTTGCACCTTGAAAACCCATGCTTGTGTAAGCAAGAGAGAGAAAAAACACCTTTTTTCACACTTGAGCATATTTCTCATTTCTCTTTGTTGAAGTACAGCTCTCAGCAAAGAAGTTTGTGTGTTCAGTAAAACCAGTGTAGGACACAGAAATTTGCTCAAATTGGCCAAGTTTTAAAGCAAGCTTCCTTACCAGTCACATTTCAGGGCAGAACAATGTGTTATTTTTAAAGAGCTCTGGCTTCAGCATGGCCTCTGCAGATACCCTTTGACAAATTGATATATGGCTTATTATCACTGTTTTTAACCCCAGATCCGTGGTAATAAATTTTTGAGATCTAGATTAGGGCAGTGTTTTATTGAAACTGGGTATTACTGACACAGTTTTGCTACAGTCTACATCACACATATTTTTCAACGTACATTTTTCAATGCTAAACAATAATGGATACAAACAGATGTTTAATCTGGTTGTACTGAAGCTGCAAAGTTCATAGGATCTTCTTTTGTTTCTGCCCAACCAGAAAAGTTAGAAGGGAGTACTTGTGTGTCATTTATTCCTTAAGCAGTGAGTTCCAGTCTCCAAACTCCACCTGAACAATGAAAACAGTGTTTTATTCATTTAAAAATATTTTCTTTGCCTTTCTTGCGCCAGGACTTGATTCTTCTCCCACACCTGTGCTCATGCTGTGCAGCTTTATGGTAGAGCATTTTCTTTGTTCCTGAATTTACCAAAAAAAAAAAACCTATTAAAAACCACACATTGATGGGACCCCTCCAGCACCACATCCCTTGTTTCATCTGCCATCTGCTCCTTTGAATTCTCCTCTTGGCACGTTGTGCAATTTAGGTTTCCTGTGATGGAGGTCGTGTCATGTTATTAAAGCATCATGCCAGCCCCCAGTGACGCTGGACAGGGTACTGTAGACTTATTGTGAATAAATATAAGGTAAAAAGCAGTTAATTATTTTGCAGAGCCTATAATGAAGCCAGTTATTTCCACCAAGAAGTGTATGCCCCTGGTCCTATGCAGTTTCATTCATTATAATGCATTTTCTATGGAACTGTGGCTGTTGAGCCCTTCTCGCCTAATTTCAAATTAAAGACTTTTAATATTGGTGGCTCAGTGTTTTAGGACAAATCTTAATGGCTTTGTGATAAAGTTGCTTCAATGCCCAGAAGGGGTTGGCAGCACAACCTTTGCAACTGGCACATTAGATAATTTGCCAAAACTCACAAAGCATTTGGGAAAGAAGCGATAATTTCAGGATTCATATTTATCCTGAAATTTTAGTGTTTGAAAGTCTCTGGGGTTTCCTGTGTACTTATTTAACTTCCCAGTATGTGTTCCCACAAGGCAAAGTGGACAGTCTGGGTGCAATTGCCTGGCAGCAGGCCAGCTGGTTGAAGTTATTTTGGGGTTAAAAATGGCAAATACCATGACTGAAAGCTCACGCATTAGGATTAGTGAATGATATTACAGGACTGAATAGAGTTGGTGTTTATTTGTCTTAACTGCTGTTTTCTCATCTGTTTGGGGCATTTTTTATGGCCTTTTGAATCCTTTTTTATGCTGCTGGATGTTGTGTATTGAACATTTTCAGGTGGTGTGGTACAGATGAAATACCACACGAAGAGACCTAATCCAGCCTCCTGTACCAGCCCAGAGCCAGCAAGCATTCTGTGAACATCTGAGTGGGCTTTTATTGCATTTTTTTTGTTTTCTCCCCCAGGTGGGAGAATAGCCATAAAATAAAAGGTATTATCACCATTATGGCTTTGCAGTGCGGTATGTGATGTTATTTTGAAATTCTGCATTCACAAAGGAACAGGTAGTAAAATTTCCCTTAAAACACACAAAACAACCAAGCGAAACACTGTCAGGCAAGCGGCTGAAATATGAAAAGATGAAATTGTTTGGCTTGAAAGGCAAAGCTTTCTATCTGTGACTGTGGGGATTTCCCAGGTGGGTTTGTGCATCCACAATAACAGATGCTAGCAGGTACCTACTTCTATGACTGCATTTTTACAATTTACTTTTTTTAGCATTTTATTTTAAGATTATTCATTTGGTTACTGGAGAGTGCTCTTTGACACTTAAAGAAGCAAAGACTTATTTGCACACTGATTTGCAGCCTTATCCACTTTTACCTTTTTGGCTACACTTATTTTTTGGACACCAAAGTGCCAGGGGTACCTTCTCATTACATTTTCTGCTCTTTTGGGACACTCACATATTCTCAAATCTGCATATGGCACCCTCTGTGTGTGATATTTCAGGCCATGGCAGACTACTCCTGGTTTCAGAATTTTCAGTAGTGTTGTGCCTTTGGCATCACTGGAATCCTTGGCAAGAACTGGGGCTGACTAAGAACTCAGGAACTGCTTTAAAACTTAATTTCTTTGCACTGTTTTCCATAAGAAAGATCATCCTGTCAAACACCGGGGCACTCCTGCCTTGCTCTAGAGAGTTGTAAATGTGAAAGCACTTAAAAAAAAAAATAAAATCATTATCTAATCCTGTCTTCTACAAAATGTAGTATTTCACCTAAATAAATTTTTTATTTGATATTTAAACATATTCTCCTGCAGCACTGATGGCCCTGGTGACTGGTATAAAAGGATGACCAGTGAGAATGGATTATTTGCTTTTATTTCTTATTGGAATTTCCAATACTGTCATTTTAAGACACTAGCATTCTAGATTTTAATAATACACGGCATTTTGCTCAGACATCCACTTTTTTATTAGAATATGTTTTCCTTGAAATAAAACAATGAAGAAAGAGTAAGTTTTTTCATAGATTTTAAGTGCTTAAATCGATGTAAACCTGTGGAAAGTGATACATCTCCTCTACTGAGTGCCAAGGGCTATTTTTGGGGTTTCTTAATTAATATATTTGTTTTCCATCGAACATCTGTCACCCAAGCAGCGTTTCATTAGTTCGTGGAGAGTTATCTCTGCCATGCACTGGTGAGGGGCCTGGTGTGTTCCTTCTGGCTTTGTTTTTGTTCATTTCTGTTTGTTCTGCTGTGCCTCTCTTGTCTGTTTCTTTGAGGTGTTTGTTGCAGTTTTTCGGGATTTTTTAAATGTTTTTCTTTTTTTTTTTTTTTTTTTCTTTTTCTTTTTCTCATGAATTAGTGCAAAACCAGCTTGGCCAGCTGAAGCAGGAAGGGGGCAAATGCTGCTCCAAGGGCCTGTGGATGCTGAATTCTGTCAGATGTGGAGAGGGGGAAGAGACAGGATTCTTAGATACATGTTTTCAGTGAAAGATCTGTAGCATTAAAATCACATTCTTAATGACTACAGCTGAGATTTTGGGAAGTCAGTCAGTGTTCCTTGCACGCAGGTCCACTGAGACCCCTGAGATTTGATGCTGAGCAGACTATAATTTATTTTTGATGCTGCATTCAGAAAAATGTTATTTTCTCTTGGAGCATACTGGATAATTTGGATAATTTTGTGGACTTCTTGTACAGATTTTCCATAGGGATAATGCTATATATATCTAATTTTATTCCTTTGTATATGAGTCTAACATGGTATTTGAATGTTAAAAAAATATTCACATTAATATAAATTTAGCACAGGCTTTAATATAATGCAAAGCTAGTGTTACGTGTCATAAGATATAACATTGCACAGCAGGCTGTTACACTGGATCTGCCTAAACCAAGATATTTATGCCTCAAAATTCAGATTTTTTTTTTTCCCAGACCTGTCAAGGTTTCTGCCATTGCAACAGGAATAATCAGGAGTCTGGCATAGATATTCAGATAGTATCCAAGCATTGCCTTTCTGCATTATCTCTCTTAAGCTAATGTTGGATGGCATGTCACCTGATATAAGCTTTCCAAACCTGCCTGTGTCTTCTTGTTGTTTTTTTTTTTTTTTTTAATCCCACTTATGTCACGCAGTATTATTCCCCTCTAAGAAAAACAAAATTAAGTTTTCCCAAGTGAACATGATATTTTTTTCTGAAGAAGATAAAATCCAACATCTCTCCTGCCATATATCTTATTATATTTTTGTGAATGATGCATTAAAAGGGGAAGAAATGCGTTGTGAAAAATGCTTTAAAGCTGTAGAGTAATTTACAGCTTAAGGTCATGCTGTGCTGTTACCAGACCATGACTTGGGGATGTCTGTGACTTTTTTGGGGGGCCTTTTTTTAGTTAAATATCTGGCTCCTCTGTGGCAGTCAGGAGGAGGACTCCAGGCTGATGGGGACCCACCACCCACAGCAGTGAGTCACCAGCTTCCCTCTGCCAGCCCAGCTGAACAAGGCAACTCCATCTTACCCCCTCTCCACTCCTCTGAAACCAGCAAAGAGTAAATTACAGATAATTACCCTGGGGATGAGTCACTATATAAACATATTTTTTAAAATAACCGAGTTTTAAATCACTGCTGATGGGAAAAAAAAAAAAAAAAAAAAAAAAGGTGGTGTCGTGTAGGAAATTTTTGGTGTGGTAATTTAGTGCATTTCCTTAAGAAGTGGAAAGCAGAGTGCTGATATTGCATTTGAGCTGGTATGATGAAGCAAAAGTAGAGGTATTCTTTGAGTACTCAACATCTCACTGTAAGGCTGTTTTTTTAAACATGGTTTATTAATCTAAAGGGAGCTAAAAGTATCCTGTCATGAAAAGCAAGAGATTAAGTTAATTTAATGTTTTCTAGAAGTCTGTTTGAATTATGAACAAGGTCATAACTGCATTTTCATCTCCATTTTTAATACCCATCTTTAATTTCTGTCTAGGATTAAGAAATACAGTATTGACAAGTAGAATTTGGTCTTTTTGCAAAAGCAGTTCTCACTAGCTCTAAGTGAGACAGGAAAAGAACATAGTCTATTCCTGGATGAGCTTAAACCAGCAATCAAATAGCCAAGATTAATTAAATAAACAGAAAAGTAACATTATTGGCATAGCCATCTTGTCATCTGAGTGATATATTCAGCTGAGATTCAGCTGTTTTATTTAGATGTGTACCTAAGTGCAGAGTGGTCCCTCTGAAACAACCATCAGAGTAGCAACAGAATCCAGCTTTGAATTGCTAATGCTGCCATTCATCCTGATAATTAAGTCTCAGAATATTATTCAAATAGAAGTCTGAAGGAAACTTGTGTAATTGAACAATTTTGTTTAACCAGTTTTAAAGCAGAGTCTCCGGTACTTTGAATTATTTTTCATTCAAGCAGCAGTAGAGCTGGAAGCTGATATGGATTTGGGGCATTTGTAAAATTCTGACTTCCTGCTTTCATGTTCTGTTCTGTCTGTGTAGTTGTCTCTTCCACTGGTACCCTGAGAAATTGCAACCTACTTTATTGATTTGATTTTTAGTTTGTTTATTTACTTCAGATTCTGTTTTTCTAAGATTAAAATATTCCAAATATTCTGGTCTGGGTGCTTGTTGTTGTTGTTTTTGTGGAGTTTGAGGAATCAGGGTTCTTTGGCTTTTTTTTTTTTTTTTTTTTTTTTTTTTAATTGGTTGGTTGGTTCCTTTGGTTTTTGTGGGGTTTTTTTGTGTGTGTTTATAATCAGCTTTCATGTTGTTAAATTAATGATTTACCTGATTAGTTCAAGTTAAAAACAGTAGTGTGGTATTTTCCCTCTTTTCTTTCATTACCTTGAAATCCTCTACTACCACAAACACATTTTATTTAAATTTAGTTTAAGTAGTAAAAGATCATGTTAAAGCTTGATGTGATCTTTACATATGTGCACTGCATAATAGATTAATCTAGTTTCAAAACTCACATTCAAACTCTAAATAAGGAGCTGCAGAAGGCAAGGCTCTGCTAAGTACCATGTTTAGGCCATTTTAAATTAAGTCTGACATAATGTTATGGGTTTTTTTTTTTTTTTCTGTGTAGCCTTCTTCAGGGTTTATCTGAACACCAAACTTTAGAAATAAAAATCACCTGTTTGCCTCCAATGACTGTAGTTAGAGACAAGATGGTTGGCTGGTGCTTGAGAGAGTGATTCATTATTTCCCCTCTATTAGATTTGACAGTCCCCAAAAGGACGCCAAGCTACCCTGCAATTAGGAATAACTGATGTGTTCAGTGCTGGTTTCTGCATACAGTTGCATACAGAATATTGTGCTGAATTATCCAAGGTTTATGGCCCCTCTCAATTGCACTTGGTTTCTGTTGACAATTTTTTTTTTGCCAAGAAAAGGGAAGGTCTCCCTGCCCCTCTCCTAGAGTTTCTCCCTGCATACAACATGGGGTGATAGCAAAAGGAAAACAAACAAACAAACAAACAAAAAAAAAAAAAGTCAATTTACCAAGCGTGGTGATGGTCTTTGAGGAAATGTTTGAAATTTTTAGCCATGCCATGTGCAAGCTCTGTCAGGATGGATCAATGCCTGCCATGGATGAAGGAGTGATGTCTGAGATTGTTCTGCAAGAAATCAAAACAGGAGGAGCTTCCATTCCAGCTGGCAGCAGGCAGTTGTTAAAAGGGAAAAAGTAAAAGTATGGATATACGTGTTTAATGTCTCGGGGGGGCCTCTATATCACATTTATGGAGAGTTCTCTCACTTCTGGGTTCCTTTCACGGTGTCCAAGCAAGAAACACTGGAATTCAGCTTTTACTGTCATCCAAAAGTTTTTCAAGGCTGTGAAGAGACCGTTTCTGTGATGCATGTGTATATAAACCACACTGACTAAAATAAGAGAAAGAATTAGGTCACCGATGTACTTTTAAAAATGCACCTTTGCTGGGAATATGTCTGTTTCCTTCTTTTGAATGTGAGGGTGATAGATAGTCCAGAGCCATCAGTGCTTTTTGATGGTAACTTAAGGCAATTTAATGGTTATCTGTCAACAGAAGGGAGAGGTGAAGACAGGATTTTTATTGCTTCTCCCAGAAAAAAAAATAAACATCTGGAATGGAGAGCCCAGTGGGTAACTGTGTCCCTGACAGACACACATGCACACACAACCCACCCCAAAACTGCCCTTTGGCTCCCTAACTGCTCAATTTCAGAATCAGCAATTCCCACCAGGCTGGCAAGAATCTGAGTGGAACAGAAGGGGTGGAGGATTATGAGAATAAAGTTTTTTGTTCTATCTAATTGCTTTTATATTAAGAAAATGTAAACAATACAACCATTAGCACTACATGGATTTCTTCATTTGTATTTTTTTTTCTCTTTTTCTCTCTCTCTTTCCCTTCCTTCCTCTTCCCATTCTCTCTCCCTGCCTCCCTCCCCACTCCTGACACCTTTTTGCACAGCCTCCATTGAAGAGGACCCAACTTCAGCAGGTATGAATTATTTACATTACATCTGCATTGTGGAAACTGTTTCTTGAGAGCTGCCTTTACTAACATCATTTTAGCCTGTTTCATTTTGTGTATAACTTGGCAAATATCACAGTTGGGATCTATCCTCTTCTGTCTGTTCCCCCTTCTGTTTTTTCTCCTTCTCCTCAACTTGGGAGTCAGTAGGAAATGTAATCCTCCTGTAGCTTTTAAAAATATCAGTGGCATGCTCCTTCCTTCTTCCATGCTTAAGCTGACATGTCAAGCTTCAGATAACAGAATGATTCAATTAGGAGCTGAAAAAAAAAATCAGTGATTTTTTTTTTTTTTTTTTTTCTGAAATGTTAGATTTTTCTCTGTCTTCATGCTGGCAAAACTCAGTCACCTGGATGATGCCCCAAAACTGACATCCTTTAAAGATCTGGGAACAAGCAGTGAAGGAAGGGGAAAGAAAGGCAGCAGATGCAGAAGCATCGTGCTCAAAGAAAACATTCTCCAAACGATGGCTGGGGTATCTGCTCAGAGAACTTTTATTTCCATTGACAAGCTGCCAAGCAGTGAGAATGGTTACCATCACAGTCATAAAAATTAGTTTAGGAGCTCCCAGAGAGACACAAACGCATCGTGTTTATTTTATTGTGAAGATTAACTATTTCTAATTAATTGGCAATCCATTAGCTGGGGAGTATTTAAAGAAAAAAGAAGACAGTGTACCAGAGAAGAATGCCACTGAGCAGCCTAACATATTTGAAATGGCACTGAGTTGTACAAACTCAGCGAGCTAAAACATCAAATAAATGGGGAATCACTTTATAGTGGCTTGTTAAAAGAAGGAAAGGCCTCCAGAGGAGCAAAAGAGAAAAGGTGAGGAAAGTGAATGAAGAGAGGAAGATGGGAAGGAAGGATTGAACACTGTTTACAACGCTAACCTACAACTTGGGAGCAATATAAGTAATTAGGATACAGCAGAGAATAATAAATGAAAGGACAGAGAACAAAGCCAAGAGTAGAATGTGAGAGAGGGAGAGTAGCTGAGACTAGAACTGAATACAGAAAGAAGCAGAAGGGAGCTTTAAACATGAATGTAGCAGCAAAATGAGCAGGAAGGAGGACTGAGATGAGAAATAGCACTGCAAAAGAAGGGAAAAAAGAGGAATTTGGGGAAAGAATGTAGAGTACTCGCACACCCCCATGGACCATGCATTCTAATTACTAAACATCAACTTTCAACTCTCCATTTCTTGAGAGATCTGTCTTGGAGTCTTGGTGTTTTCATGGAAAGTGTTTTAGCAGAAACCTACTGCAGCCATTCAACAAAAACATTAGAAAAGGATGGGGTTTTTTACTTAGGAAAAAACAATACCCCCAGCCTTTTTTCCTTTAGGGAAATGGTTTAAATACACACATTTCTTTTTAGACCATCTCCCAGAAATCATGGTCTCCCTCTTTGAACACCACTGCTGTTTTTGTGAGCCCCTAACTGTGATCTGGCCAAGCTACCCAGATACATCAGCTGAAAATGTCCAAGTGGAGGGAAGAGGAATTTATAACACAGCCAGGTGGGCTGCACTACAGATATGATTTATACTAAGAGAAAAATCCATATATAAAGTGCAATCTAACATTAATTTCTATCTTAAAGCTTTGCTAGCAATGCTAGCTCTTCAGATGCTCCATAATTTATAGCTCCTATTGATTTTGCTGTAAGATATGACCAGATGTTGCTGTTTTGAAAGTAACAGATTAGTTCTGCACTCTTACAGGATTGTTTTAATACAACTTATTCCTCAGATTGTATTGGCAGTTCTAAAACTGTGGGTTCTGCTTAAAGCAGATTCCCTTCCCTCAGGGTAGGAATGCCGCTGTGCAGTTTGGAAGTTGCAGGGGTGCAGAAAAATAAATAGAAACTGCATCCAAAACCTCATGCACCCACCTAGAGCCTTTAAGTGGTATGTGCCTGGTAGAGGTAGTTTTATCCAATACCACATTTTGCTCTTTTCCACAAAAAAAAATAGTGCAGCGTGTTTCCTCCAGTTCATGAAATTTATCTAATAATTATTCATACACATAGTATTTTTCCAACAAATGCCTTGACTTTTGAAACAACACGAGGTAAGATAAATTGCATCTAATATTTTTATGAAGGCTATTAAACATTATTTCCACATTTTATGAAAATTGCAAACTTTTAATTGACCTGTGATCAGGACCAAAGCTAAAAGTTCCTTTCCTGTTTAACCAATGGGATGAAACACTGCTATTTCCCATACTCTGCTTTTTGGGGTAGGGTCTAGCTGCTCTGACAATGCCATCTGTGAGGAATTCTGTAGAAGCAAAGTTTTAAAATTTAAAATTTTACTTTGAGTGTTGTAACCAGTAAGCTGAGGATTATTAATCCTGTAGTAATAAGTGCCCTGAAATTATCTCTCTATAGAAATGATGTTTCACTGGAGTTCCTTGAGTTTCAGAATGCTTGAGGCTAATTATGAACTCTAATTATAGCCCCATGTTTTTCACCCAATTTGCCTTATAAGGAAAGATAAACCAAGGAGTTTTTCCAGGTTTTTCCTCACAGTTTCAACAAAGTTTTCCTTAGCAATGCCTCTGGGTAAAGCATTGTCCTAGATCTATTTTTTCTTTCCAGTTAAATACCTATGATTTTATGTCATTGTGGACATCTTACCGCTATTTTGAGTCACTTCGCCGTATTTCTTCATTTGTTTTGACTTAATATCAAACTTAATAAAATAATTTAATAAGATTATTATTTAATTAAATATTTATTGAATAAAGCTAGGGAAATCTCAGGAAAATTCTCTCTTTTCCACGTGCTTTTATCCCATCCATAAGTGGCACGAGTTTTGGAAAGCTGTTTATTGAGCCGGGAGGAGATTCCTTTTGTTGACAACTATTTTTAGAAGCTGATTGCAGCAGGAAACTCCTGCTGGATGTCCTGCTGTTTGAAGCTTTTCATCCCAAAAGTGTTTCCCCATGGTTTTATGGATTCCCACACCCCCACGCCCCCCACCACGTCTCCTCAAGGAGCCTGGAGTAGTTTCTACAATTATTGAAGAGTAATTCTTCCAGCACCTGGTGAGACAGAGCACAGCAGTTTGTTCACTTGTCTCTACACAGTGGTTTTGGCTGAGGTAATAAATACATCTCCTTTGAGATCATCACCTAACTGGAGCCATTCCTTTTCTTTGCCACTGATTTTTTTTTAATTTTTCTTTTTTTTTTTTTTAATCATAATGCTTTAGGGAACAAGGCGTTTTTGTCTTTGCATCCCATCTATATAACATATGCAAACACATTTAGAGTTTCATGGTAATAAAAGCTATTTTACAGTTTTGCTGTTGCCTTATTTAAGTTTAGGTGTTGTAGAGATTAAAGATTCACTACATGACAGGGCCTCCTTCTGCAAAGACATTACTAAAAAATAATCCCTTCAACAACCTCGTGGCAGAGTATGTAAGCTGCATGGAATATTTGTGTATCTAAGGAAAATTATATTACCCTTCCAAAATTGCATGTGATATCCAACCTGTTCCCTGTTTATTTAAAATTTCAACTTATATAAAAGTTATTTTAGAATGTTTTTCCTAAAGAAGTAAATAACATAGGGGGGAAAAAAAAAATCACTTTCGAGAAAGAATAAAAGTTGAAAATGCCTTCTCAAATGAGACTTCTGCTGTAAAAATCTATAGAATTAAGTTTATTTCATTAAAGGAAATTAAGGGAATTTTAGAAAATAATTACAATGGAAGACCAAAAGTTCCAGGATTAAAGTTGTACTAGACATAACAATTACAGTTATATCAAAATATCAAAAAGTCATGAGAAATAGAAATCTAAAACTATTGAGAGTTTACTCTTACTTACTTTTACTCTGGGAGCATGGTTTTAAGCAATACCTGAAATCTAAATTCCAGGCTAAAAATCAAAACACAAGTTATATGCTTTCTTTTGTTTCTGCTAGGAGAACTCCAGGTTTTTCTCTGGTGCTTGTTTTCTTCCCTGGATCTCCTGTGTTTAAGAAACTTTTTAAAGAGGGGTACCAAAACATATTGCCTTGGTGTTTGTCTTTTTATTCATAGAATTAAAAAAAAATTGGTTTGTAGAAAGAAAGATGAAAAATTAAAGGTAATATAAATTACTTTGGTCAATAGATATTTTAAAGCCGGGTGCAGCCTTGATGACTCTTAGAAAAGTATTTCTGCTGGATATATTGGATCCTCAGAAATAAAATTGCTCATGAGATACCTAAAAAAACCCAACAGAATGGAACTTGTACTATAAAAACGTGGTAAAATAATTAGTTTTCTCTATCTAAATATCGTTGTATTTAAAAATTTATTGGGTTGTCATTTTTTATAGATTTAAAACACTAGACATATTATTATTAAATGCAGCAGTTTAATATTACTTTGATATGCAGAATATCAAATTTTCATGGTTTTGGTTTTTCATAACGATGTATAGTGGAAGGTAGGAGGGTTTCATTTGGCACCAATCTTAGACAGGTTTATATTAGATTGTTTTAAAATAATTTTAATTTAGACAGCTTAAAAATAGGTAGGTTTAGATGGGATGTTGGGAATCAGGAATTGTTCCCTGGCAGGGTGGGCAGGCCCTGGCACAGCTGGGGCTGCCCCTGGATCCCTGGCAGTGCCCAAGGCCAGGCTGGACCCTGGGGCTGGGAGCACCTGGGACAGTGGGAGGTGTCCCTGCCGTGGCTGGGGTGGCACTGGATGGAATTTAAGGTCCTTGTCCTAGATTAGGGCAAATTTTGGGAGAAGACCTCCAGAAGGAGCCCCCAGAAAGCAAACCCCCCACAGCCCCTCCTCCACCTGGTTCAGGAAGAATTTCCTCAGAGAGAAATGGAAAAAAACCTGTTTATTTAACAAGCAAAAACACTCCCCAATACAAAAAAAAAAACCAACACCAGATGACAAAACCCTTTCACCGCTCTGAAGAGATGACAAATTCAGAAAGTCTCTCCTGGGAGTGGTCGCCCAGCTATCAGTCTCTGGTGCTGGGGATGGCTGCTGCAGGTCACAAAATGCAGGCTCAGGTCACAAAATGCAGGCTCAGGTCACAAAATGCAGGCTCAGGTCACAAAATGCAGACTCAGGTCACAAAATGCAGGCTCAGGTCACAGAAATGCAGGCTCAGGTCACAAAATGCAGGCTCAGGTCACAGAATGCAGACTCAGGTCACAAAATGCAGGCTCAGGTCACAAAATGCAGGCTCAGGTCACAAAATGCAGACTCTTGGTGTTTCTTGGTGTTTCCCAGGTCCAGGTCCAGAGCAGGTTCAGATGATATTCAGGAAAGGGAAAGGGAAGGGAAAAAGAAACAGTCCAGGGTAAAAATTGGACTGCCTAGCTAAACTAACTAATAAGCAAAAGCAAAAGCAAAAGCAAGCAAGCAAAGCCAAGCCAGCCAAGCCTCTCCTGGACACAGAGCATGGGGGCAGGTGAGCCGGCTGATAACAAGACAAAACAATCCTTCACGTTTAGAGTCAGTCCTGAAGGCACAGAACATAACATCAGGCATGAACAGAGCACACGACTGGGGATACAAGCACCAGAACGTCACCCTAGGACAGTCCCTCCCAACCCAAAACAGCCCATAATTCTATAATTCAAATATTAGATAGATCTTTTCTTGAACGGGTGAATATTTTAACCAATTTTTCCTTTTCTTTCCTTGCTTCATGTCAGAAAATTCTTTTGCCATTTGGTGCTGCCCTGCTCATCAAAGAGCAGGTGAGATCCATTTGGTTAAAGTTCTGGACATGCCCTTGGTTCTCCAGCCTAGAGAATGAGGCTAAGAATTGAAATGAAAAACATTTGAGATTGTACTGGCATTAATATTTATATTTATATTAAATTTATATTTAATATTTTATTTTTATATTTATATTAAAATTATCCTTATATCCTTATATAATAACTATAAGGTGTTTGTCCTTAAAATACTTAACTGATGTGGGTTTGAAGCTGGGTTTCACAAAGGGTCTGTCTTTTCTGTGAAAATAATGCCCAGAGAGGCATTATTAAGAGGTATTATTAAGAAGCTTTTATTAATTGGAAAAAAAAAATAAAAAAAAAAAAGTGCATTCTTCAATGGTTACTATGATGACTTTTGGACCTGGATGATCTTTTTGGTCCCTTCTAACTGAAACCATTCTATGATTCCATGAAGATCAGAAAAGAGAAACCAAGACAGATTTTTCTCTCCCTCTTTTTTTTTTTTTATTTTTTTTTTTCAAGTTATTGAAATGAAACTTTAATGACATGATTAATCTGCTTTCTCTGTCACTGTCAAAGCATCAAGGATGTGTCTGGTCAAGTCTCAAGGACTTCAATTTCCTGCCCACTGCACAGCAGGATCTGGAGTTGTGGTTTTGTGACAGCTCCCAGGCTGTCTTTGGGGCCACAGTGATTTTGCTGTGGTGTGCAAAGCTCTTCCATTTCACACATTTCAAAGAGGGAAATCATCTTTCAGAATTATTCTAAGGGAAAGGATTTGCCATTCCCCCAGGGACTGTACCAGAGATTTACTGTCTTGCTGAACTTGGTTTACGCATTTGTAGCAATTCCTTTTCCTTTTTTCTTCTCCAACTGCATATTTTATTTTTTTTTCCCAGTGCCTGGAGCTAGCTTGCTAATTACTTTTCCATCTATTCCAAGCAAAATATAGACTAAATCAGAAAATTATGTAAAGGTCATATTGAACCCCATTCTGATGAAAATGAGGCTTTTGCAGTAAAAATAGTCCTGGATGCCAGGTGGCACTGAAGGCTATTGGAGCAGCCTGTCTCATTTAAAAGCTGGAAATCTTGCTTAGGTCAGGAATGAAAATTAATTCATATTTTTAGCCCATCCCTTAGTGACTATCCATCCACATATCATAAAGATAACACAATTTGGCAAAATCGCTCACTTCTTTTCAAGATGGACGAGAAAGCGAGCCAGGGGTTTCAGACCAGCCCGCGGTGCTGGCAGCTGCCTGAGAAAATCAGGCATGGGCATTCTTCTACAATCTGCTCAATTTCTGAGAGTGGTGTTTGTGGTGGTCATACAGCATTCATCCCAGTGCGCCAATAAAGGGGGAGATCGTGTGATATCCCCTAAGCCAGGCACTGATTTCTGCCATGAACTTTTCCTTCCGTCCACTTTTCCCTTTCCTACCTGAGTTTTGAGGGAGGAGTTTTCCTGGATGAAGATGAAGCTTTTCATGCCGGGCATCTGCCTCAGACTGATCAAGGCTAGGTTGGATGGAGGTCTGAGAAACCTGGTTTAGTGGAAAGTGTCCCTGCCCATGGCAGGGGGTAGCACTGGGTGATATTTACACTCCCAACCCAAATTCCATGATTCTATGAGGACTCTGAAGCAACAGGGTAGTTTTACACAGGTGCAGCTGTTCCCATCTGGGGAAGCAGTTTTCCACAAAAAGAGATTTTGCAGGTGTCTAGTCCTTGCCAGGACAGATAAAAAGAGCAGGACTAGCTCTAGCTCTGGGCGGCTAAGTGAATTAAAAAAAAAAAAAATCCAAATATTATTATTTGATATTTATTTCTTCATCCTCTGAAGATGGAGAGGGAATGAAAAGATGAATGAGCTACTCATCCTGGTTGCTGCAGGGATCTCAGTAAACTCTGTTGCTCCTTGAGTCCTCTGTACTCTGGACAAGTAGAGTTGAAACACAGGGGAAATGTACAGAAAGAACACTTTTTTGGGGGAAACACAATGTTTTGGAAGTGAACCACTTCATTGGATGAGGCGCTGAGTGCTCTGCTCAGTTTGACACGTTGGGATTGGTCACAGGTTGGACTCCTGCTCCTGGAGGTTTTCTCCAACCCCAGTGATTCTGGGATTCTGTGAAGAGGCTAAACACGACAGAGAAGAGTTGACAAAACCCTCTGCTGCTGGAAAGGACAGATTTTCATCTGAGAAGCGCTTAAAACCGAGAGGAGAAAATCTTGGGGAAGGAAGCTGACAGGCAAAAAAAAAAAAAAAATGGGATTAATGAGTTGAGAGTGGGCACAGAGGGAGCGGGTCTGAAGGCAGGGATGCAGAGAGAAAGGCAGCAGTGGGATGATCTGCATGGGGCTGTCTGCTGTCGCCAGGGTTGTTTCCTTCACACATTTCTGACTGCCCCTTCCAGCACAGCCCTGCTCCCCTGCTCTCCTTTGTGCCTGTGCTGGCACTGCACAGCTCTGCATGCAGCCATTTTTGTATTTTTTCTCTTCTCTCTTTTTTTTTTTTTGTTTTGTTTTGTTTTGTTTTGTTTTGTTTTGTTTTGTTTTGTTTTGTTTTTTGGTGGTTTTTTTTGTTTGTTTGTTTTTTGTTTTTTGCTTTTTTTTATTGTCTGCAGTAGTCTTCCTTACAAATAAGTGCCATGTGACTTCAAAACAGAATAATGGCAAAACCATTTACACATGATCCACAGCAGTGCAAAGCAATAAAATGCTAAATGAAAATTGTCGGAGTGACTGAAGATAAGTAAAAGGCCAAAAGGTTTCCCAGGCCAGTTCTTATTCAAGACACAACTTCTGCTGGCTGCCATGGGAGCTGTGGCTGTGTGGGATAAAAATAACAATTTTGAAATTGTAATATGCTCCAATTACGAGCACAGTTGTAATTTCAATTGTAACATGCTCCCATGAATGTCCATAATGCAATTTTCCTGATGGAGCCAGCGTTCACTTGGTTCAGCTCCTTGGTCTCTCCTGCCATGCCGTGGCACGTGTGCTGCCAATAGGAAGGGGAATTTGGTGGGAGTGTGCATCGAAAGTTGGAGTGAAGATGAAGAAATTGTCTTGTCTGGTAAAATATTGGGATTATGTTTCACTAAAGATCCTCATCCTGTCATTAGATATGTGGAAAGTGAAATAAAGAGAAGCAGATACTGATGAAAGCAAACCAAGCAGAATTAGTGGTTGGTTGAGGATTTAGCAGCCGGTTAACAAGCCTGATGAAAAGGATTCTAATCAAAAAATAGCACCACAAGGAGGCTTGCTTTATGCTTTCTTTGGATTTAAACAGTTTTATAACCATGTTGAAAGCACTAGATTGGCTGTGGAAATATAAAGAATATTGAGAAAGTAATGTTGCTCCTTTACAGTGCAAATTTAACAGATTTTTAGTTGCCAAGGCAAAAAATATATTGAATAATGACCAGCTAGCAGAAAAGCTGTTCCCGTTCAAACGAACGAAATTATTAATTATTATAAATATAAATATAATTTTAAAATATTAATTCTTACAACCACACTTTTTCAATAATTAATATTTTATTACATCAGAGAGTTAAAAAACCTAAGCTTAAGCAGGTTAGATGGTTGCTAAAGAAAGCATGGAGGAAATGCCAAGGAAAGCTCCCTGGCAGGTGGGAAAGTAGAGAGAGCATGACTGAACTGAGAGAATTTGGTACTTCTGTTAAATTCAACCTCCTTTGAGGTTGATTGTATAATCAGGATCTTGTGTTTTGAAATCTTTAAGTCTGTCATAGCTTGAACAGGAAAAAAAAAATGTTGAAAATTTGGCCTTATTATTTTAACAGTGAAATTCTGCTTGTCACTAATATTGGGCAAGACTAAACAGCCCTCTTTAAACTTCATTACTGAAACAACATTACAGGTAAAATTCAGATGTATTTCTTATCATAAAGAGAATACAAATTGCTTTAGGGGCATGGAAATATCAAGCAAAGGCTTGAATGAGTTCACTAAGACAGGACCATGGGGATTTCCACACATATACAACAACTTCTTAGATGATTTCTTGCAGTAACAAATAGGTACCGCTTCATTCACATAATTTTTACTCATATATTGACTTTCCAAATGGTAATCACTGTTTGCAAGAGCCAAGACCTTCCTGTTTTCTTTTGTCTTAGAAATGGAATAGATTCTTTTTTTAGTGTATATTATTTTTAAGTTTGGTTAGTGCAATTAAAATGGTTTTTGATTTTTTTCTACTGGAAATATTTTAGATAAACTGTGCTTTACCTGAGAGTATGAATGTCCTTTATTAGGCTTGACAAAAGAATATGTAGCATTCAGCTGCCTGTGTATTGAATAATCATATATATACACTTGTAGTAGTTAAATTATTTTGGAAACAGCCATTTTTGTATTTTTTCTCTTCTCCTTTTTTTTTTTTTCCTATTGTCTGCAGTAGTCTTCCTTACAAATAAATGCCATGTGACTTCAAAACAGAATCGTGGCAAAACCATTTACACACGATCCACAGTAGTGCAAAGCAATAAAATGCTAAATGAAAATTGTCGGAGTGGCTGAAGATAAGTAAAAGGCCAAAAGATTTCCCAGGCCAGTTCTTATTCAAGACACAACTTCTGCTGGCTGCCATGGGAGCTGTGGCTGTGTGGCAACTGTTGGGATAAAAATAACAATTTTGAAATTGTAATATGCTCCAATTACGAGCACAGTTGTAATTTCAATTTTAACATGCTCCCATGAATGTCCAGTTGTCTATTACTAAAAATATGTTAACAGGAAATCTACCTTTATATACTTAGAAAGTTATTTGTGTCAAATAACCTGAGAAATGCCTTGGAATTCCTCAAGTTTTATTGGAATGGCTGCAACAGCTACAAGGAAGAAGGCACAGCCCAAGAACAAAAAGGTCTGGGTAGAGATTTATGTATTCAATTTGCCTGCAGCACTGTTTTAACAAAGCATGAATTAACACTCTACAGTAATATTACAAGTCAGAGTTACAGTTATTCATGAATTTCATTAGTTTCGACTTTTCGACAGAATTTCATCCTGTTCAAACTGCAGAACAGTTTATTTATTAATATACACTAAGGGAAAGAGTGAGAGTATTTAAATATCTCTCCATGTTGACCAAAAATGTCCCAATTTTATTTTTTTAATCCAGCCTCCTAAATGACAAAATAGTTCTACTATTTTTTTTTCCCCCCCTGCAAAACAGTAATGCTGGGCTTTTCTTTTTTTAAACAAAACACAAATCAAGCATCCTGCCAGCTGTGTGTTCTGCTCTAACCTCCTATGAGCAGGGGCAAGGAGAGAACGTGTAAACCAATGTGTTTCTCATCAGGTCCTGTTTCCATCCCAAACTTTTCTAGAACAATTTAGGCAATGCAATATAACATCCTAAGAAATTCAAAATAAGTCTTTTGCCTCAAACTGTTTTAAGTCATGCAGTTGGATGTGTCTGGCAAGCTACCCATGACACAGCTGAGGGTGGACACCAGGAAAAGCTCCATGGCTCTGATGACAAAATATTTTTCCTTTTTATATATTTTTTTCATCTATTTGTAGCTCTGTAAAGTATTGTTGTATAATTCTACAGTTTATTCAGTAGGAGGCCAAAACAAGGTGGGGGAGGGGGGTTACCATATTAAACGTACTTCTAATTGGAGGTTCTCATCAATTATGCTAATTTGATAAACTTATAAAAGTGTCAAAGCCCTGTATCACATGTGCTTCTGGCCATAAGTGCACCTGGAGGACCTTTAACAAACAGTAACATCTTTTTATCTCTTTAATCTTGTTTGGCTCTTCTAGGGGCTATTAGGCAGGACCTCCAGTGGAAGTCTGCCATGCCATTCCCTAAAGGAATAAGTTACTTCCCTGGGGATTGCTGCAGCTCAAGGCCCAGCCCTGGAAGGCAAAATTTACCTGTGCTGAGAGCTGTGCTTGAACTCCTTATTACAAACTATTACCTTGTGTGTAATGACACAAGCAGGGATTTGAAGTTAAAGCATTAAAGCTAATAAGAAAACACCAGCCTGTAGTATTGCTGTGCATTGCCACTAACCACCAAAATAAGTCTGTACTGCCATCCAGGTGCAACTGACTTCGTGTGAACCACATTAATCACAAGCAATTAATCTGAATTTGTGCTGTGGAAGTAGCTGGTGCAAAGGAAGCAAATCTCAAGTGATCCTGCTGTCTATCTTCCGAACTGAAGGCTCGTGACTGCAAACATGGGTTGTGATTTTAAGCTGGGATTCTCAATCAGTGTAGGTTTCCGAGCTGACAAAAAAAAAAAAAAAAAAAAAAAAGAACGTGGAGCAGGAGTGGGAGATGGGGAGAAAAAAGAGAAATGGTTTCCTAGCTGGACGGGCTAGCTAGGAAAGGAGAAAGAGTTGGAAAATAGTGACAGGATCTAGAGTTCAATAGGATTCAGAATTGGGTTTTTTTACATGGAAATAGCAGGGTCTGATGGCAGTTTGGGAAAAAAAAAGTGGAAGAGGAAAGGATATATTTCCTCTGTCCTACATCCTCAGGGAAATAAGTGACTGGTGTGTAACTCTTGTCTATTTCCCTTGGTTTCTGCTGTGGACAACTTTATGCCTGTTTGGACTATATATATTTCACATTTACTGATTCTCTTTCATCACTTTTTAATAATATTTCATGTCCTGAGGATAACCACCCTCTGAGGATCCCTTCTGCTGTTTCTGTGTCATTAATGCAACACTAGTAATTAGGATCTGACTCATACAAATATGAACAGCCTAAGTTTAGGCTGTGGCATTTTTTAGTTCCCACTGGAATCCTCAACAAGAGGACTAACTGGATTTATTCTATTTGCTATTATAATTAAGGTTCACATAATCTTTGCAGGTTTCTTTTCCATTTTCCAGTTATAGAGGCGAAAAAGGATGGGAAGTCCTCATCATTGGCAGTTTAAAGGGCAGTGAAACAATAAAAAATGACATCTTCGTATATGATGACAAGAATTATGATGATAAAAATAACACTGTTGCACAGAAATCCCAATTGCAAGTGAGGTTCTGCATTAGGCACAAAACAATATACAGTTTCGTTATTGCTGGCTCTGTTTTACTTAAGGCATTACCAGTGCAGTAAACAGAGACATGGATTTGTTCCAATCATGTAGAAAATGGATTTGGAAAGTTTATTTTAATGCAGAATCTGTAGACATTAGCCTTTTCAGGATTGCACTTTTGAACTAAATCTTCCAGACATCCCAACTGAAATCTAATCTAATATTTCTTTGAATATTTTAGCATTAAAAATTAAAGTCTGCAGTCCTTCAGCAATTTTTTTACAAAATTATTCTCTCTGTTTGCAGAGGGTGGTTTTTTGTTTTTTTTTTGTTTTTTTTTTTTTTTTTTTTTTGTTGTTGTTGTTTTTTTTTGGTTTTTTTTTCTGTTTGATGTAAACCAGAATCAACTGAAAAGTAAATTTGGAAAATATTTCTAATGTATTGTGGAAAATTAATCTAGTTTTAAAGAGACAAAGTAAATCACAAAAGGAGTGTGGCAAACAAGATGCCACAGCTGGGTCAGAAAGACTGGGAGAAGTCAGTGACAGAAAAAGGATCATCTATGGGAAAAACAGCAATGATGCTGCCTGAGTGGAAAGTAAAAGGAGGAGGAAGAGGCCTTGGAAATGTATTTTCTGTAAACTGATCAGGTGTTCCCTGGGAAGATAAAATCCTCCTGTGAAGGGTGATGCAGAGATGCAGAACAGGTCTCACATTAACACTTGCTGAGGTTTGTGGGAGAGCTGGTGGGGGAAGAATACTGTGGGCGTTATTCAGAAACACATATTTAGGTGGCAAAGGGTACACAAAGTGGTGAAAAACAGCATTGAAAATTGGCAAAGAAAGTTCTTTAGCCTTGAAAGCTGAGGAGTATGAAGAGAAATAGTGGAAGAGGACTTGGGGAAAATGTCTTGTAGTGCATTGAACACTTTCCCCATATTTTAGAGTATTTTCATCTCTCACCCTCTGCAAAATCACTACAGTGCCTGCTACACTCACCATGCCTCAAATTTGGGTACAATTTGCCATCAAAGTCTTGGGTGTGAAGTTTAAGACTCTTAAGGAAAAGCATTGTATATCCATCAAGTACAAAGTGCTTATTTTCAGAAAATATTCTAGCTATTCAGCTCAAAAAAAGTTTGGGAGTTGGATGGAGGATCAGGTTAAATTTCTTCCCTGTAGAAGAACTGAATGGAATAGAATTGTAGGGAAATGTGCAGAAATGACCCAAAAGCCATTTTGCACTCAGGGGGTGAACTTTATCTTTTGCTGCATCCAGATGGAGACACCTTGATCATTATAATCAACATGCTCCATTTGCTGCATTAAAAACAAGATAAATATTTAATCACAGTGCAATTAAGTCTGGATCTCTGCCATTAGTTTATAATGAATATATAGGCAGATAGAATCTAATACACTACTAATTCACTTACAAGCCAGGCTGAACAGATTTTTTAAAAGTTTTTTTTCCTCCAAAGCTGATATTTTGGGAATGTTCATGAGATGACAGTGTGTGTCATCTAATTACTTTCTCTGCTTTCATGCATTAACTGGAATAACATGCAGTAATCAGTTATTGTTATCAATATTCCACATAAACTGTGAATGATGTGCCTATTCTTTTCAGGTTGAAAAGCAAAAAGCAAGGTGTAAGTCAAAACATATTTCTTGATGCAAAGTACATGTGTCTCCCAGCAGTGAAATAGAAGCAACAGTAGCAAATTCAAAAAGGAATTTTTTGAAGGGTAGGAAGGAGCTGTCGTGGTTTGGTTTATTTCCTTTTCTCTTTACTTTACAAATAATTGAGTGTGCTGGGCAAGGAAGAATTTCTTGTTACATTTCAGAAGCTTTGAAGGATGACTTAGTTCAAAACACATCTTTATTATCTTTATTATCATTTTGTCATGGTGCACCAGTATAACTGGAGTTGGGCCCTAAAATGTTTAGATGTTTATGTACATTTTTAACACAGAATTACTTTTAAATAAAAATAAATAAATAAATAAATAAAAGGATTTTTGAGTGAGAAGGAGCAAATACTGGACTACAAAGTATTAGTTCATTACTGCTGATGCTTTATAATTTAATACTTTAATACTTTTAATAATTTAGTGGCAGAATGAGCATGTTGTCTAGAAGACATTTTCACGATTGCAGTGCCTTCAGAAGGTCAATAGCACATCTGCTGGGAATGTGCTCCTCAAATGTCCCCAGACTGTACTGCAAGGCACCTGGGGGGCATTCAAAAACAGCCTCTGTGCTGGGTAAAGTCTTCACAATAATATTGAATTAACAACCAAAGCAGTAAATGTGAGGAAGATCAGAGACCCTCAGAAGCTTTTGTTATACTCCTGACCTTTTTGTGCAATAAGGCAGTTTTCTGCCAGAACCTGTAGGGGCATTCCTGATTAATTTGACTGCTCCGTCTGCGTGTCTCTGTGGAAGATGGTCCCTTTTGAATAGGATTAGGTTATACTTTGGATTTGTGTCTGCTGAAGTGTGAATTCTGCAATCTCACATTTGAAGGGGCAGACCTTTCTGAAATCCATTTTGAGTTTTTAAAAGGGTGAGGAGGAAAGGAAAAGGTCAATGTACCTCTGAAAAAAAGGCGGTCCATCATCGGCGTGCATAATGGTGGTAACATTTTTAACTGTGTGAAGAAAACACACATGTTGCTTAGAAAATTATGTCAAATATAAAGACTCGGAAATTAAGCTCATCACAGATACTTGTAAAATATCTAATGTAGATTGTCACCAGATGACACAAGGAAAAACGACGCACCACAGCCTTGGTCACGATGAACAGACTAATTTATTTCCTCTGACTCCAATCATTTATAGTTCTCAAAAGATGCCAGTGGATTGGAGGGTGAACGTGCCACCTCTCCAACGACACTGGACAAACCACCTGTACATCAAATTTCTCCGCCTCTATGAAGGAATGCAAAACAACAAGTTGTTTACAGAAAGTTGTGTGGGAAAGTTCTCTACAAGAATGTAAACTCCGAAGGCTTTAGAAAAATCTTAAAAATCAGGGCGACAGCAGATTTTTTCTTATTTCCACGGCAGGATGGTTCATCTTTGTGCTCAGGTTGCAGAAACTGCTGAACAGAGGCAGTGCAGGGTTGCATGACCTGGACACTGAGCCTAATTTGGTGTGAAAATCCTTAACTCCCCCACCATGGGCAGCTTGTGCCGTACTGCCGGCTCTTGCACCAAGGAGGCTGATTCTTGCCTCCCCATAAAATTGAAATAAGTTGTTTCTGACGTTGGCTTCCTTTACACACACTAATTCCAAAATACAGGAGCTCCTGCTAAGTGAGCTCTGTCACTGCTTATTTTGAAGGTTTTGCTTTGGCAGAGGAAGCACCTAAAGTGTCATGTATTATCCAAACACAGAGGAAAACTTCCAACTACTGATGTTAAAACTGTATGAGAGATCTCTGATGAAGATTTTAATATATCAGATGGGGAAAAACCCTATTTGACATTCATGTAAAGCCAAGAGGAACTTAAGAAAAGCTGATGCCACAAAGGCGTGCAGCTGGAGAGTACTTTTCTTTAAAATGGAAACTAAAATTATTTGATACGTTTTATTAATCTGATGATAGCTTGCAATATTTGATTTTCTGGGATATGCAGCTTATTATATCATCAGAATAACATTATCTATTAATCCTCCTTCAGTAGTACTCCACAAAATAAATGAAGCAATTAGCTTTGTATCTTTACCTTGATGTTTATTAAGGTCAATATCTAATTTAGTGGTTTTCATTAAAGTCATATTATTTCTCCATGAAGAGAAAATGGATTTATACCAACAAAAGTGCTAACATTTTTTATTTCATTTTACTTCACTTTGCTTGTAAAAATTGTGGTTATTTTGGATGTTTCATTGCATTGGAGTACACTTTTTTTCTTTATTTTCTCCTTATATTTTTTATATTTGTCACTTCAGCTTGACTTACTAAGAAAAAGAGGACTTTGATTTTTGATCACCTGTTTTAGCACACTTTTGAGTTAGGGGAATCCAACTGTGTAATGAAGATGGCCTGATGTTGATTTCATGTTTAATGACATCCCCTGTAATTTTTTAATGTCTTTCCCACCAAAGCATCAGCAGATTTTATATTTGGCAAAAACAAATGCTTATGCTGCTTTTTCAGAGGCAGATGGCTATCACTAAACTGGTTTCCATGCTTTCCTGGCTTTATCTTCTCTAGACAAACTCATGGTTTCTCTCAAATATGCAGTTTCCACTGCAGTATGGCATGATACAAGATTTTATTATTAATTTTTCGTTGATCCTACTTGTCAAAGAAGAAAACAGATAGCATGGTTCTGCCTTGAGCCCCTTTGCAGCTCTGCTGAGGATGCATTTATTTGATTCATATATCTATGAAGTCTCAGAGGTTTTAGTAAGAACATCTAAAATTTAAAACCTGCTATGCTTTAAGTTAACTTTCAATATTTTTTCAAAAACAGCATGGGATTTCAATTGAATAACAGGATGATGTATTTTGGACTATACTTATTATGTTGGCTGATACCCCTGGAACTGAACAAAGAAGGACTCAAAAGAGCAGCAAAGTGAACAGATCTATTACTTTGAGTGCACAATTAATCTTGCTGACATTATTTTATATGAACATGGATAAAAATGCCTGGAAACCACACCATTGAATTCCTCTGCTCATTAATATTGATCAAATGTTGTTGTTCTCTTTGTGTTGGAAGCCACTTAAAGATTACCTGTAAAAGTATTACACCACTATTGATTTTAAAAAACCCAATCAATCCCTGGAGTCTACTGGTTTTGAAAATTAGTTGACATATTCGGTTTGTTATTTTGTTGGGTTTTTTTCTATTTTTGTTGGGGTTTTTTTGTTTGTGTGGGTATGGTTTTTTTGTTTTGTTTTGGTTTGGTTTTTTTGTAAGAAATTATATTTGTGGACTTGCTGCCATAGATCTCAGTTCCAGACCATATCAATCAGGCTGTCACAGAATTAATTATCCAGAATTTAGTAACATGGTGCTTAAAAGCCTAGGCATCCCTATGGAAGTTGGTTGGGACCTTTCCTCATGTGCCACCTGTGCCCAGATCTTACACATTACATTTTTGGTGCTTCAGTGGAATGATGGCTGGATTAGGCCCCAGATCCTTCAAGACACTTAAATCTGCAGAAATTGCATCAGGGATCCTGTTAAAACTCAGTTTAAATTAATTAATTAACTAATTAATTAATTTTGAGGAATCATATTAGGGTGTTCATGCAATTTAAATAAACTCAATGTGTGAACTTAAATTTTGGTCCTTTGAAGAATTAGGAGAAGCAATGGTAGGATGGCACAGGCTTTTTAATTTTCAATCATTCATTCATTTAAAACACAGAGTTAGTCTAACTCATGTCTTTATCAATTAATAAGTGTTAACCAGTCCAAACTATGTGACTGTCATTTTTTAATTTGAGCACAATTAATGAGGATGTTTCGTTGCTCTAAAAATAATCTTTGAACTACCAGTTTCTATGAACAATAACAACAAAAGCAAACAAAAATACCCAGAGCAAAATACTCAACATTTATATTGAAAATAGTGATATTATTTGTCCATAACAACAATCATAATCAGGAAAAAAAATTCATATTGTTGGTGTGTGTTCTGTTTGGTTTTTTTCCCCAGAAGAAAGGCTTCATAGAAGAAAAACATTAGTTAGAAATACTGTCATACACCAGTATATTTATCACTATGCACCTCAGATGACCTTTTAAGACTTTGCAGTTTGGACTGATCTGAGGAAAAGCAAAATATAAAGAAAATCGATGAAAGTAGGCTGAACGTGTGCTTAACAAGCCTTATAGAGAAACCAGAAAGCACAATAAGAAAGTAATTTTTAAAAGATTTATTGTTCTTGGAAGATTAGAGATCTTGCTTGCATAGAAACAATAAACATATGCGACATATTGCAGGTAATCCCCAAACTGCAGCACTGTGAAAGAGGCTTGGAAAAAAAAAAAAAAAACAAAAACCCACAGTTAGTATTTATTGGAAGTGTAAAACTGCAAATTACTAGACAAGTTTCTTTCCAAATTATTGTGAAGGAGAAATAGCATGAAGTAGTAATACCTGAAAGAATAGAAGCACTAATACTTGAAAGACACGAGTCTTCACAGAATTAAGAATGTAGTGTACCACTACTTTTAAATTTAAATTTAATACATTTAAATTTAATAATTTAATTTTTATTTAATAAATTTAATATTTAATAAATTTAATTTTAAATTTAAATTGTAATACAGAGTTTGCAGAGTGTGTGTGGCAAAACGCAAATCAGGCAGCAGCCATTCTCCTTGTTTCCATCTTCATGATTTTTGCCCTTTTTTTTTTGCTAATAATACTATTTGGAATTATCTGCAGTACGTTCATGTCCGTTATTTTTTTTGGTTCAGTGAGACATATCCCATGTTTAAGGATGTACACAAGCCAAACCTCTGCAGGGCTGTGTCTTGGAACAGGCTGATGACAACACTTGTAATAGAAATGTGCACCTGCGTGGCTTCTCAAATTGCAATAGCCACATGGGCAGTAATAACTGGTGAATATGTTCTGACATCCTCATCATTCATTTAATTTGTATGCTTTGCAAATTAACATTTGCTTGGAGAGCACGGTGTTCACTGATGTGATGTCTGGATGAATGGAGCTGCTGCGAGATTCTTTCAAACCTCAGCTTGTAATTGAAAACGTGAACAGGCAGACACCCAGAAACGTTGAATTCACAGATCTTTAAAGTCTAAATCATTCTATTTGTTCATTTGTTGGTTCACTAAGGTGTCTTGTCAGGTCACACCAGCCCCACGGAGCACTCCAGGCTGGGACAGAGGGGCTGGAAAGCTGGGACAGGCCCTGGGGGTGCTGTGACAGCAGCTGGACACGAGCCCAGGCGTGCCCAGGTGGCCAAGAGGCCGATGGCCCCTGGGCTGTGCCAGCCACAGGGCACTGACTGCTCCTGTGCTGGGCACTGCTGAGGGACCACATCAGATCCTGGGGGCAGCTCTGGGCCACTCACAACAACAAATGGAGGGGCTGGAGCGTGGCCAGAGAAGGGAACGGAGCTGGGGAAGGGAGTGGAGCCCCAGGAGAGGCTGAGGGAGCTGGGAAGGGGCTCAGCCTGGAGCAAAGGAGGCTCCGGGGGGACCTTGTGGCTCTGCACAGCTCCTGCCAGGAGGGGACAGCCGGGGGGGTCGGGCTGTGCTCCAGGGAACAGGGACAGGAGGAGAGGGAACGGCCTCAGGCTGGGCCAGGGCAGGCTCAGGGTGGGCAGCAGCAGGAATTTCCCCATGGAAAGGGGGCTCAGGCCTTGGCACTGCCCGGGGAGGGTTGGAGTGCCCATCCCTGGAGGTGTCCCAGGAAGGGCTGGACGTGCTCTGGGCTGGGGACAAGGTGGGCAACAGTTACATCTTGGACTTGATGGCTTTGGTGGTCTTTTCCAACCTCTGTGATTCTGGGATTCTGAAATTCCCAACTCTGGTTGTCAGTAAATTATGCTCTAAATTTCTTTTCTCTTTTGTTTGCTTTGGGTATTTTTTTCCAAATACAATTTAAAGTGAATGATTAAGACATTGCATTTCAAAAAGCAGTGGTTATCACCTTTCAGGGTACATGGCATAGCTTGCAAATAACATTATATTAAATTTACAAATCACAGACAAACTTGCACGTGGGGCTTTCTAAACAATGTTTACCACTTCTTTAAAATGAGATTGAAAAAAAAAAAATAATCAAAATAATGTTTTCTTCTGGTAGAAGTCATGCTGTGGGTAGTGTTAGTAAGACATTAAAATGTAAGTAGCTCTTTTCCAGTGCTGTTAAATGAGTAAACTCTAGACCTCAGGTCAAACAATTCCATTTTTCAAAGGTACTTAAAGTTATAGTAATTGCAATTCTAGCAATCTCCGTGCTGACACTTTATGCATCCTAGCATGTGGTGTGTTGGGGAAAAGGAAAATTTAATCAGAAGAGCTTTTTCATATAATCTTCAGGTGGCTACAGAGGCACTGAGTGGAAAAGAATGGTTGGTTTGGTAGCTGCTAAGGTACTCACATTTCAGAAAGTCACCCAGAGCCATAGCAGAGATCTCCTCAGACTGCTAACTTGACATGTAGTGATCATTCAGGGACACTGTACATGTCACTCTGTGCATGATAGGCATGTTTGATTAATACCTATTCCCTCAGTGGTGCAAAAACTAGAATGCCTGTTATCTTTAACAGAAGAGTAAGATTTAGCCTCACTGTCTCCTGTCTTCTCTCACATTAAAAGCTAATGCCATGATTAATGAGTAGTGACATACTTCATATTTTTTTCTTGTTCATAAAAATCCGTGCTAGCGAGTTATCTGAAGTAAGCGAAGGGTGTATTTTACTGAGTTAGTGGAATATAAAGGTCTGCGTAAGGCATTTTATTTCTTTAATGCGTGCTTATAAATGACTGAAATTATTATGGTTGTTATTGTGGATGTGTACATAACTCTTTCTCTTTTTTTTTTTTTTTTTTTGCCCTTCTCTCAGGACCCTGCCTTCCCAATCCATGCCATAATGGTGGGATATGTGAAATTAGTGAAGCATACCGAGGCGACACATTCATAGGCTACGTTTGTAAATGTCCACAGGGATTTAATGGGATTCACTGCCAGCACAGTAAGTTCCACATGGTAAATTTTATTGTATTTATAGATAAGAGCCTTTTTATTGCCTGCACTGTTAAGGATTAATATTGGATCTGGTTTTCTGGAGTATATCAGACTTTGCCTTTATATAATGAGCAAGCTAATACCACAGAATGCTTCTGCTGCTTCTGCCTTCAGAAAATGGCCTGACTACCAACCCACTGTACACAACAGGACATGATTTGCTATGCATGTTTTAGACCATGGCAAGGATGAGGGAAATGTGTTTTGCAGGGATTTAATGCAGAAGAAGCGTATTTGAAATAGTAGGACTATCTTCTTATCTCAATAGTGTTTGTGGGTTTGCTTTGATTAATGCAAAAAAAAAAAAAAAAAAAGAAAAAAACCCTGACATTTCTGAATAAATATGTCTTCTACATCTTTCTTTACCTATGTCTTTATAAATAATGAAGAAATGTTTTGAGTCACAGTATCTGAGTTCAAGAGCAGAACCTCCAGACTTACATCATGTAAATTTAACCCTGTTTAAAATATAGTTTCTTGATCTCTTTCTAATTCTTATCATTTATTTGGAGAGTATTTCCTATTTTCAGGTCAGATTTGGAACAGCAGGTCAGTATCCTCATCTTAGAATGTGTTGTTAGGGAACTTAAAATGAACCATGTGGGGATAGAAATTTTGGGTGTGCTGGATTTGGCTGTAGCAGAGTTGAATGTCTTCACAGTAGCTGGTGTGGGCATGTGTTTTGGATTTGTGCTGGAACCATCACTGATAATTCAGGGATATTTTAGTTACTGCTGGGTAGTCCTAACACAGAGTCAGGAGCTTTTCTGCTTCTCACTCCACCCCACCAGCAATCAAAACCAATTAGTGAGGAATATTCATCTGCTAGTAACTGAGCAGGTCCTGTGCTAACCTATAAATGTAGTCTGCATTTTCTGTTACTTTAATAGAAACTGGGTTTTTTTTCACATATAAAGCTCATTCAAAACAAGTGCTGGCCGGAGGAGAAACTCACGAGAGAAATTTTGGGGGTTTCCATTTTGTGCAAGAATTGTTCTTAAACCAAGAGCAGCATGGCTCTGAAAATCTTATGCTGTTGATGCATTTGGATGCCAGCTGTTGCAGAAGGTAAAAAACTCAAGGAAATAGTCAAGAATCCAGTTCCACTAACTGAAATGAGTTCAGTCATTCAGACCACAGTGACTAAGCACTGAATCCAGCCTACCTGAATTAATTGCTCCATTTAGATACTTGTCTATAATTTGAAGTATCCACGAACAGTACAGTCCAGCTCAGCTTACATCTTCATGTTTGTTATGTCCCTTAAATGCTCAGAGGAAAGTGTCTCCAAAGAGTGGAATTTGGATACTCAATTCCATTAATTTTGGCCACACTCACAGTTAATTGTGTGGGTAATGTGGGCAATGCCACTGACTTAATCTAGTGAAAATACACACCCACCTCCTCCACTGGGAGCATGGAAATGAGTGTTTGCTGTCCAGCCACGTGGATAAGCTCGTGTGAAAACCCCATCACATGGACACATGTGCTCAGGGATGCTCCATCATGGGACCTGTCACGCTGATGGCAAGGGCTGGACATTCTTCTGGCTCTGGTCCAGGGAGTTTTCCAGATGCCTTTGTCCCATCAGGGTTGCCAGAAACTGATGCTTTGTAAAGACTGACCTAGAACAGAGACTGGACAGAGCTAAAGAATAAAGTAGGAATTTATTAAAAGGATCTCCTCCATGGATCCACCTTGGGCAGCACCAGAGCCCAGCCAGGGCTGCACCCAAGAGGAACCAAAATGGTCCCAAAATGCACGAGCGCTCCTGGGGGCTCTCACTGGGATCAGCTCTGCTCCATTTGCACCTTGCAGTTCATTGTCCCATTCCAGCTTTAGCCCAGGCACTCCCATCCTGCTTGTTTTTCTCTCTCCAGCCCACGCTGTTTGTGCTCCTAGGCCTGAGATCTGGATCATTTGTCCTTGGTGCCCAGCTGGAGCAGGAATTGTTTTGTCTCCCTGCTCTGTGCAAAGAGCCCACCATCCCCTGATGTGAAGCTCAGACCCACACACTAAAGCAGCACAGAATCTGAAAACTATAAAAGCTAAAACCTGAGGTATCAGCGAGGCACACAACACTTCTTCCATCAAATATCAAGGAGCTGACCTTTGTTAAAGAAGTAAACAATACCACAAGTTCTCATCAAGCAAAATGCATTGCTGAACATGAGTTTTGGATGGAATGCCATCTTTTGTCTCCTAATTGATGAGCAAGGAACATACAGCTGGTGCATCACAGAGTGATTCATCAGAGTATTTTTGCTGGATCCTTTTAAAAATATGGAGGCATATTGTGTTGGCTAATGATCCTGATAATCAACAAAGCATGTTTCTGTCAACTTCAAGACAAAAGTAAAGCTCTCACACAGCTGACCCAGGCTCACCGCAACCCCAGAAGGCAGCTGAAGTGATTTGAGAAAAGACTAGTTTATGTGAAGGGTTGTTCTTTGGGGGAGAATGAGATTTAGTCCTTTTCAGATAATCTGATTCAAGATGGGATGATAAATCAGATACCCTATCCAGGTGTTCAGAGGGTCTCTGGGGATGGGAGCTGTGAGAGGCAGCCACAGAGCTCTCTGCAGTCAGGGAGAATTGTGGGATTTTCAGTGGTGGACTTAATTTAACATTTATATACAATATCACCTTAGCTCAATTCACAGCGTTCCTTTGATACAAATTCCTCTGCTTCATGAAGTTTAGCAATTCAATTCTGAACTCACTGTAAATCAAGTAAGAAGTCTGTCAAATTTATCATATAGAGATAAATTAGAATGACCTCATTGCAAGGCATGTCTCTTCTACATTGTCAAGAATTCCAAAATCCACGTTATGGTTCTCTTGTACAAAGCTTTTTATCTTGGATTTCTTTCATGTCTAATATTCTGTTGCCAAATCAATTAAGGCAGGTGATTGATTTTGCAGTCGAGATACATTCTCAAAGCTGGTATTTTATCATTCATAGCAACAAACATCCTGTCAGTATTTCTGAGATTTGTTGACCTTTTGCCCATGTAAATAATTAATATGTAAACTATAAAAGAGATCATTAGCAATTTTACTTACTGTATATTCTTGATTTATGGCAAAACTGATATTAATTGGCTTTATTGTTTCAAAACTGAACAATTTGCCTGAAAATATTCTGGTTACCCAGTGGCAAAAAAAAAAAAAAAAAAAAAAAAAGAAGAAAGAGTTTCCCATTTCAAAGCTTTAAAGTACTCAAAAAAAGGAAAGTCCTCCATTATTTAAGAGGCATTTACTTATCTGATTGGAATGAAGATTCATGTCAAGGACTCTTCTGAAGCAAGGCTGGGAGAGCTGGGAGTGAAGAGAAGGCTCCAGGGAGAGCTCAGAGCCCCTTCCAGGGCCTAAAGGGGCTCCAGGAGAGCTGTGGAAGTCCCCACGGCTGGGAGACTGGAACAAGGTGATCTTTAAAGTCCCTTAAAGCCCAAGCCAGTTTGTGATTCTATATTAAAACAGCCTAGAACAAGTCAGAATCCATGGAAATATCCCAAAAACTGAAATGGACAGCTTTTTCACCCAAAAAAACAAACCAAAACAAAAAAAAACAACAAAAAAAACAACAAAAAAAACAAAAACAAAAACAAAAAAAAAAAAAAACAAAACAAAAAAAAAAAAAAAAATCCTAACCAAGCGGAAATAAAAAACCAAAAACACAAAAAAAAAAACCCACAAAAAACCCAAAAAGCCCCAAACCAAACCAAACCAAACAAAAAAAAACCCACAAAAAACCCACAAAAAAAGCCATACAAACAAACACAAAAGAAAAAAAAAAAACAAAAGAAAACCCCTCACAACACAAAAAAGTACAGCTGAAAGATATATACAGTATGCATTATTGTGATTATGAGATAGAGACTGCATACTGGAAAAAGTAGGAATTTGAGACATTAGACACAATACGTGTTACTGGCTGCCACTCAAGTAGCTGAAAGGACAGAGATCCAACCAGGAAAATTCATGTTTCGAGCAATAAAGAGCTCAGATTTAAGGGTCTGATTTGCATGTGGGCTTATATTCTGAGGATCGTTAACTCCACCAGACATAACTAAAATCCTTGCACTCCAAGAATAAGGGTTGTTAATCAAACACATTTAATAATGTAAGCAAGCCCTTCCCAGGGTTTTACAGAGTCCTCTGCTTTCTTCTTCCACGTCATGGATGGCCTGTGATATTCACATGTGCTAAACAAATGCGTTGGGAAACTGCACAGGTGGGGCCCTGTGGCAGATTTCCATTCTGCCTTGAGGCATCATCCCAGCTATCCACGGGACAGTGCCTTTTTCCTGTGGTGCCGCAGCTGGAAAGGCTAGCAGCCACGCATTTCTGGCCACTTCACCTGATGCATAGTCTCTACCAGCAAATTCCAGTATGCAGTCAAGGAATCTCCCAAGCTGGAAGGGACCCATGATAATTATCAAGTCCAAAGCTTGTCCCTGCACAGACACCCCAAAATCCCACCCTGTGCATCCCTGCAGTGTTGTCCAAACTCTCCTGCAGCTCTGGCTGCCTTGGGAAGCCATTCCCTGGGCTTTCCCTGAGATCCATCCCAAATCCCTGGCCCAGCTCCAGCCCTTCCCTCAGGCCCTGCCAGTGTCACAGGGAGCAGGGAGCAGAGATCAGAGGTCAGATCAGAGATTAGATCAGAGCTCAGAGCTGCCCTTCCTCTTCCTCTCACAGGGAGCCTGCGATGGGTCTGCCCTCAACCTCCTCTCCTCCAGCTGAACGCACCCCGTGCCCCCAGCCGCTCGTCACACGGCCCCTCCACACCATTCCCCATCCCCAGGGCCCTCCTCTGCACGCTCCCTGACAGGTCAATGCCTTTTTAACCCCGTGGTGCCAGAACTGCACACAATATTCCAGGTGAGGCCGTCCCGGCCCGGAGCAGAGCAGGACAATCCCTCCCTGGCTCGGCCATGCTGGGCCTGGTGCCCTCAGGACAGGGATGTCCCTCCTGGCTCCAGGGCACTGCCGTTGACCTTTGTGTTTGGAGGGTTTTTTCACAAACGGGATGAGACTGCTGGGGTATGTTCTCTGAGTTTTTATTGCAGCATCAGCCTCATTACATGGGTGAGACCACAGGAAGATGGCAAAGCTCACGTACAGCCAGTAGCAGCCAAAGATTTCTTTGTTACAGAGCATTCTAAAAACTTTCTACCCAATAGATTAATACTAAAGCTTACGGACATTTGCTGTAGGCAGTCACTACAAGTACATTTACACCTGCTTCACATAATGCTTACTTGTCTTTTTTCTATTAACATTACACAATACACCATTATTAAGCTTAAAACCTTCTACTATCTTGCTAAGCACATTCTCCTGCAGTCTTAAGGTCTATCTTAGCCAAGTCTAAAACTCAAGCTATTGTTTCATGTCCTTGCTTTCTATACCACTGTAACTTTTTCTACTTTCAGACTTTGCAGTAGCAGCCAGCTCCGAGTTCTCTGTTCTTTCTGTTTCTAAGGCCTGCTTTCACAGCTCTCTGGAAATCATCTTACCTTTACTATTTCCCACAACCAGGACCCCTAGTCCCTTTCCCTGGCTCTGCTTCCCAGCCTCTCATTCCCCAGTCTGTCCGTGCATCCAAAGTTACCCCATCCCAGGGGCACAATCACTGTGAGTTTTCCAGCTACCAGGAAGGAATTACTGTGAGGGGGTTGCAAATGTGACACAGGTTTTTGTGTTACAGTGATTAAGCGCTCTTGTTAAACCCCTCCTGGCTGCAATTGGGTGGCAGGTGTCTTCATTTGAAAAGACAGGAGTCTGTGAAGGAAGGCAAGGGCATCCCATGAAATGGAAAAGGTAAACCCCCTCCCTCCAAATTACCACAATTTCAAAATAAAAAGGCTCTCGGGCAAAGATAGGGGAATGGGAATAACAGTTCTTTACTAGAGAAAAAAAACTAAAATTAAAAAAAAAAATGTAATTAGTACAAACAGAACTACTGATAGAGTCAGAAAGCTGACTCCCTGAGGAGTCAGGGTGTTGGGGATAGTCCAGTTAAATGGTGGCTGCTCCTCCTGCTCCTGGAGTGGCAGATGAAAAGCTGCTGAAGTGATGATCCAGTAGAAGGGTGTAGTTTTCTCTGAAGGTCTGGTGATAGACTAGATGGGCCTGGTCTTCCTCTGGGAATCCAGTGAAGAGGCTGAGCTGCTGACTCAAGAAATGCTGATTTTATGCAGGTAGGGATGCTTGGCTCCTCCCTCTGGGTGGAGCATCTCACAATGGGATGATGTAACTTTCTCAGTCATGCAGTGAGCCATTCAATGGCCCATTAACAGAAGATATCTCCCCGGGGGAGACATTGTTCTTGGAAGAGATAAGAAAACTGCTCAACAGAAGATACCTGCCCCACCTCGGACAGATGGCAAATACAATATATGCTTATCTTACAAGCCAGGACAACAGGGCACTCCAGAAACCATTCCACACAGATGGTTTCCATGCAGCTGCCCTCTTTTGAAGACTAAAACCCATTGTTTTCTTGCACAGATGCAGGTTGCTCCAAGCCAGCCATCCCAAGAGCCAAGTGGGCAAATTTAATGTACCAGTGTGCATGCAGTTGCACTACACCAAATTCTCACCCCATGCTCCTCCTGACACACACAAACTATGGTTCCTCCTTTGGAGAAAAACATCTGTTTGGGCTGTTCTAAACTTTAACACGTTGCTCCTCTTTATTCTGGGTGGGAGGGGTTAATTTTCATAAAAATTAACTCTGTGAATAGTTTTAACAAATTATACTACCAACAAGATACTTACTGTTATAGTAATAAACTCCATAGTACAGCAGCCTGTTACATGTGTAAGTAAATCCTTGTCCCTCTAAGTATTGTAGACCCGAAATTTGAAAACTATTCCTGTGTTTGACCAGTAGCTTGGACAAGAAAGGAAGGAAGAAGGATGTATCATTATTAGGTTGTGAAACTTCCAGGCTTTACCTCAATTAAAAATGTGAAAGAAAGCGGGTAATTAGAAAGACATCTAAGAGACATCACCGATAAAAAATATAAGAAACAGCCACTGAAGGCTATTGGAAGAAAAGTTAGTAAAATGTTCCCAAAATTTAAGCTGTGTCAGGGGGCTGAGGGAAGTGGCAGAACCAACATTTGTGGGAGCCCCTGGTGGTTTTGTCCCATTCACAGAAGTCCAGGGAAGCTTGTGAGGGGACTGGAAAAGGAAATTCTCTAACAAGGTGAAAAATGACAGGTTTCTCAGCTGAAAATGGAGGACGTTTTGCTGATGGATCCTCTTACAACAAATGTGTGGTCAGATTGGACAACAGTGACACCAATTTTGGGGCAATTGGAAGGAGATGTTTTGTTTTCTTGAAGTCCAAATAAATTTCGTGGTTAAAGCAGTAGGTAACTGAGCTGAGGCTTGCCCCCTACTTGAAGATTTTATTTGATTCAGTAAAAGACAGAGATTGCCTTAAAGTCCCAGGTAGGAAGTATAATATCCTCACCAATTTTGTTTCACTCTTCTTAGAATTTGCTTATATAGCATTGTTTATTCTTTTTATCCATACGCACTTCAAATAGCTTTTTTATTCTTGTTGAGTTACTGATCTTAACAATTTCCTCATACATAGCATTGAGTTTCAAAGTCTAATTTTGCTGTATATTGAAAAAATAAAATCCCTTTTCAATTTCAAACCTGCTGTCTTTCAGCATCTTTTAAATGTTTCATCCTTTGTCTATTACAAGACTGGAAGAAAAGCAGATTTTGAATGCCTTGTGTACACCACTTGTTATGATGCAGACATTTGTTATGCAGCCTCTTGCTTTTCTTGTGCAGACAGTTAAAATTGTTGCCTTTTCTGTGCAGTGTCTTGGTTTTTCTTGCACTTTTAAATTGTCTCTCAGTGGCCTTCTCAAAACCTTCTTTGTTCAGTGCTGTATTTTACAGCAACAGTGACTTATAGCAAAGAGAAAGCTGTGAGGTTTATTTGTCAGAAATTCCTTACATTCTGTATTCTTTAGGCAGCATTTTGCTGTTAAATTCCCTTCTGATTTCCCCCCCCCCTCACCCCGTTTTAACCAGAACCAGGTATGGAGCTGAGGCTTTTCTTAAGCAGGCCTTGGTAATGGCTGAGTTTCTTTCATAAGGTGCCATAGTGGGAGGAAATAGATCTTCCTGATTGCTTTGGGGTTTTATGGCAATATTAAACAGAGGGGTTGGGTTCCTTCCAACCTAGGCACTAGCTGAATTACATAATGAATGGTGCTTTTAAGAAGATGTGTGTTTCTATGGTGTAAAAGTCACTTAGGCTATCAATAGCCATTGTAAACTTTTTTTGTAGGTGGGTAAATCTGTCTTCCTCTAATTGGTGTCTTTCTTAAGGAGTAGTTTGTTTTGGTTTTGGTGGTTTTTTTTTTTTTTTTGTTTTTTTTTTTTTTTTTTTGTTTGTTTTTGTTTGTTTTGTTTTGATGGTGGAAAGAAATAAATGTTCCAAAAATGCAGGAATTGCTGTTTGATTGCAAAAGAGATTAAATTTGTTCATGTTTTGCATTAAAAATATAGCATATGGAGATGTTTTATACATACAGGTTTCTCTTTATATTTGAATTAAAATAGAAAGTACTGAATGAAAGGAGTTTACTCTAAATTTGAGAATAGTTATCCATATATTCCTCTTTTTATAATAGAAATTTTGTAACAGATAATAAACTATCTGAGGGTACACTGAGTCCCAGGGAAGAGCTGATGAACTACAGTAGGGTGGTATATGGTTAGAGAAGAACATATGATAACTTTATAATAGATAAGCATCTATTTTCCTTTTTTTTTTTTTCCATTTTTTGTGCCCATTTAGGTAGACACAGCAACCCATAAGTCAATTTCAGCCACTATGATGGTTTACTGTCTACACAGTCACCTGAAGTTTTAAAAGAAGAACTGCATTCAGTCTTTGTTCCACCAGAAATTTCATTAAAGATACACCAGCACATTTCTGTGAGGAAGATAAAAAAAAAAAAAATAAATGAAATATTGAAATGAAATCTGATTGTTTAATGACACAACACTTACCACTTAGAATTTTATCACACAGAGATGTGGTCTGGAAGCAGCTGTGTTAGGACAAAAAAAAAAACAAAAAACAAACAAAAAAAAAAAAAAAAAAAAAAAAAACAAAAAAAAAACCAAATAAAAAAAAGAATTTTGTAATTCAGATATTTTTCTTGGTTTTATTGTTCTGCTTCTGTAAAAGCTACTGTGCTCAGCCATCTGTATGTGAAGGTGTGTCAGGGGCGCAGATTTAAAATATTGTATTTGTGTTTGGAAGTCCTGCTGGCACATGGCTGTGCAGTTCCCTATCACTATAAAAAATATTGGTACTGCTCATTGATCTAGCTGGAAACTTTATGAGTGGCTTTACTGTTTCAAAACTGAACAATTTGCATGGCAGTTTTTGCTGAAAAAGTGAAAGAGGAAAACAAATTCAGTTATCAGGGCTTGTTTTTGTACTACAGACCCAGTGAGAAGTTTGGAGTAGTCAAAGAACTTAGAAGGAAGATCCAGGAGTACATTCAGTAGTCTAGCTACTCTTTTGAAATTATAAGCAGTATTTTTTCATGTAGATACACTTTTAAGAACAAGCGTTGTACAGAGGGAGAGAAGGATATTGCATCAGACTTGTTGCCTGTGCAAGAAAAACTTGAAAAATCAGTATTTCTGCTTGAAGTTCAGCATAATGATAAAATGGTCTAATAGCAGAAACCAGTCTGCATCACAAATTAATCCCTTTGTATTCGTAAAATATCTCAAGCAAAATCCACGGTGCTGTCACATTTTCATATGAATACCCAGCATATTCATGTAGTTTGCATTTATTCTGCATTTACTCTTAAGTAACATACAATTATTTCTGTAGATCACCTGGCTGAGAGTTTTAGTTTGAGTCAGGAGTGTATTTTTAAAGAAAATCTCTTGATCATCTCTACTTATCATGCTTTGCTTTGTGTGACAGCAGGCTTAGAGCACAAGAACTGGATCCCTGTGAGATTAAAATAATCTAAAAGAAAATAGCCCAGCAGTCTGAAATTTCTGGGATTTGACATACTGGGAATTTGTACAGAGGAAACATGACTGAGACCTGTGTGCAGACGAGTTCTCAGCTCTGTGGGTTTCACTCTGCACATAAAATTCTGTAAGGCCATGATTCTTACAGCCGTAGGCATAACCTCTGCTGTTCTCAAAGTACACTGAAAACTCTAAATAGAACTTGTCTTCCTTTTCTTATCATGTGCTAAGGGTCTGATGTCATGAGAAACGCGTGCCTTTCTGTCAGTCATGCTCTGGCTTTGTTTGGTCCTCTGGTGGGATTGTCTGATTCTGCCAAAAATAATGATGCCCACCTTCACTGAAAATTTATCCCCATCAGACTTCTGTTTGAATCAGCTCACCAGGATTGTCTGGAAGTACACAAACTAACTGCACTAAGGGACTTTCAGTGGCATCAGGTGACAGAATGTGGCCAGTGCTAGGTCCTAGAGAAGTGAGGAGATGGGAATGTGCAGAGGGACATGAATGGCTGCATTGTGTCTGCCCCTGGATCCCTGGAAGTGTCCAAGGCCAGGTTGGATAGAGCTTGGAGCAGCCTGGGACAGTGGAAGGAGTCCCTGTCCATGGCAGGGGGTTGGAATTAGATATCTTTAAAACCCCTTCCAACCCAAACCATTCTGGGATTCTACAAAAGGTGAAACCACCAGCTCTACATTACCAATAAATTCAATTCAGGAATTACATTCAGGAATTGCCCTGTTACAACAAACCATTAACACTGAATCGATGCTCCCTGGTCCAGATGTGTAGCATTGCACCATAAAAGAGTATTTTAAATGTTATTTACCTCCAAATAATAGGTAACTTTTGTAATCTTGTCAGATCTCATTTTGCCCTCCCCACAAGTCAATAAGGTGGCATCTGGCTCTGAAAATGTATTCTGTGTGATCCTTTCATGTCCCTAGCAGAGCTGTTTATGCATGCAGTCATTACTCTCATGCAGTTTTTACAGTTTACTTAAAAGCAACATTCTTTTCCATACCAGCAGTTGTCACTGTTCAAAAGAAATTAATCTGCTCCCTTCTCATCCTCTCCAATTTCTTTGTCACTAAATATTTAATGGAGCTTCAGAATAATTCTGCAGAAGACATACACCAAAAATTTAGGAAAACAGTGCAAGGCAAAGAGAGCCTTTGCCCAAATGTAAAATTAGGAGTTTAAAATGCTTATTTCTGACTTCATTATGTCAATGCGCATAACAGGGAGAGAACCTTCTCCCTTTTCTCAGCAAAACTAGAGATTTTTATGGGAATTGTAGCACCCACACCATTAGGTTATGGTACAGATTTCATGCACAGACTGGAAGACAATTTTTTTCTTTCTGAACCAGTTATTGATGATGTGGTGGAACTGCTGTGTCTTTTGTCGGGCGGGAGATGGGGTCTTCCTTGTCACTTTTGCAGAGGAGGCAAGGAAATCACCACAGACCAAAAGGCAGAACTGGTGATGAGTGTTTCTGTCCTTGGTAACATTCACCAACTTGCAGTTGTATTAAATACAAAATCCATTAATAGTAAAACATGCATATATTTATGAGCAACTAAGAGTTTGAATTTGGAAACTATCAGCAAAGAGTTGAAATTGCCTCTATGTAGCACTTTTTTTTTTTTTTTTTTTTTTTTTTTGCCTCAGACAAATTTTTTTGATTGTTTAAATGAGATGTATACAGATTGGCCATAAATGAGTGCACTTCACCCTGTACATATCAAATAAAGACATGTGAAAAAAAAAAAAAAAAAAACCATAATGATCTGGCTTTCTCATTTTAGAACATCCATCTTTGTATCTTCCAGGACTTGTTTGCCTAGTGACATTTTTAAAAACCTGTGCTACAGCCAAGCTCACGTAAAAACAATGCAACCCTACCCTCACTCTATTCTGAAATGCATAAACTGCATTTTGAAAGCATACAATTTTTCTGGGATGTATGAAGGGAAATAGTGCTATTTATTTATTATTAATTTAGTGATTTGGGTTCAAAGTCATTGTGAAAATAATTTTATTTATTGCCACATGGCTACCTACATTCTTTTAGCAAATCATCCAGTTGCTCCAATGCTGCATAATTTAACTTACTCCTGAAGTTGAGATTTTTGGAGCATTGCTTGTAATGAAAAATGATTCACTAGTTGAATCACTTTTTAATAAGATTTTTTTTTTTTTTTCTCAACTACAGTTTAAATGATTTGTCAAATGCTTGTTATATAAATAGCCAATTATTTTAATAAGGTTCATTGGAAACGCCAGGAATAGTTGCCCTGAAGATGTACTTTTACACTGTAAAATTAAATGGTAAGTTACTTAATGGGACAAAGGTTTTCATGCCAACATTCATTAAAAGTAATTAAAAATGAAAAATCTGCATCAATACATATTAAAACTTTTAAAGTACCAAGTCCTTTAAAACTAATAAGGAACGTCCTGGCTAGGCTATTGCAAAATTCCATTAGATTAAAATTACCTCAGATGAAAAGCCATTAAATAGGCATTTAAACAGGTAAATAGAAGATCAGGAAATACTGACTAGTCCAGTGTTGGAAGTATGACTCCACAGAGGACATTCTAATAACTTTTCAGTGGCTATAAGGAAAAAATAAGTATTTTGCATAATAGAGATTAGATACCTATGCAGAGTATAATTTCGCTGCATGGTCTATTTTATGAGAGTTCTCAAAATTGAAACAGGGATGAAAAAGTATCTAAAAATGCACACACAAAAAAAAATCTTGTTACCAGCACAAGTTATATCACTACTGTGGCAACAATACATGTGGAGCCCTGTCTTACTCTAAATCCTTTGAAGCAGACAATTTAAAGTGGAAATGTATTCTGGAATACACTTAATTGTCCCTTTTCCTTGATTATTTTTTTAAATTATTATTTTTCCAGCAGTTTTACATTTAATCCCAGCATTCTAAAACCTGTGGTTATAGTTATTATTGTGTGGAAATGAAGTCACTTCAAAACTTTAATTTTGAATTTTTCTTTAAGTGAGGGTAGCATAGGGCTAAGTGCCACTATAGAATGCAAAGAAAAGTAGGAAAATGCTGTAGATAATAAATCGATTTTAAACTGGATTTCTAAATACATGCCACTATTCATTTCACTGCTACTATAACAGAATAACTATAGCTATAATATTGAACAGAAGTGTAAATTGTAGGTGGAAATGATGAAAAATTAACTTGTAGAGAAAGTAATTAGTCATCGTAAAAATGCTGCTTTGTCTAAATTAAGGATTTTACTTACCATACCAAATTTAAAAACGTATTAATTAAAATAAAACTTTAAAATAGTCTTTACTTTTCATTTTCTCAGAGCCTGGATTTTTTTTTTTTGCAAATCAGAGTGAAGAAGTTCATATATATATATTCCAATTTTCCTGAAAAAAGGTGACCTAGATATATTTTAGAACCAATAGAATGGGAAACTACACTGGATTTTTACCAGGTAGCATGAAATATCTTCTCTTTTTTTTTTTTTTTTTTTTAATTTTTAAGAAGTCTAATTACAGAAGTATATTTAAAAATGTGTAAGCTAGAATTTTTAAAGAAGCCTAAGAAGAGATAAAATTGCTCTGAAAAAAAAAAAAAAGAATGTAAGGATGGTTGAGAAGCAGTTTCTGAAGGAGTTCTCGACAGGAGCTCCAGGACAATATAATGTAAAATATTTGTAGTAAATGCTTCAGGAAGAATCCTAACAGACAGCCCTGTGGTGGATTATCCTGGAGGACATTTACCACAGTACCTTGTACCAAATGCAGGAGGAGGAAAACCTTACCTGGGATTAGGAGAGTAGGGGTAATACAATGTTTAACCTCTAAGGGTGGGGGAGCAAGAGGTTTGTACTTTTTTTTGTCTCCAGTGTAAAGCAGTTTTCCTCTCTTTCTGAAAATCAGATAATAAGGATATCTGAATAGTGGATCCCTTCGGCGTGACACGTAACACTTGAAGTTTCCTGCAGGTTCTTTTGGCGCTGTGTTTTTAGAACCTTCTGTGGTTAGGAAACTGGCTTTGAAAAAGCAATGAAACCTCTGAATTCCAACAGGTGCCTGTCCTGTGTGGAATGTCAATACATCCAATTCAGATTTAAAAAATCCTAAATTCCTGTATTTCACAGGAATATGCCACACTATTTTAAAAAGTCTCACACCAGTGCTGAGCCAAACACGTGCTAGAGCTTGTTTTTGCATAATCCTAATTAAGTCAAGGATCAGTTATAGCTGAAGTTACAGTTTATCTGTTTACATAAATTACAAACAAACATTCATTTGGAACATGTTAGAGACCTTCTTAAACCTCTAATTAAACTTATTAAAAAAGTCATTATAAGACAATTATTTATATATTCCTTATCTTTAGCCAAAAATTGAAGGTCATCCACCTGTGCTTTTTCTGATGCATTTTCATTCTGTTTAAACACATTTATTTACTTATTTATCAGCTTTCTAGGGAAGAAAAGCCAAACCAGCAAGTTTCCCTAATTTAGGAGTTCTTTACAGTTTAGGCTTGTTTTTATAAACTGTATGAATAAGAGGAAGAATGCTTTGATTTGGGTTTTCTTTTTTTTTTTTTTTATGTGGTAAATATTTTAACAAAAATGTCCTGCTCTTAAAGAAGATGTGTCTTTCTGTATGTGAATTGCTGTAATCCTTCAAATTTTATCATGTCACTGAGTAGCTCACTGTTAAGATAAATTCATTAAATTTCAGTTTATCATGAGCCAGATTATTTACCAAATAAAACCAGTATCATTTCATTCTTTTCAATGGAGCTTTGCCATTTTGTATTTCTTGAAATATTTGGCACTTGACTGGCCTGGTGCAAATAGAAAAAAAAAGAGTATGTAAGCTGAGTTTCATGATACTAGGAAATCCATAATAAAAAGTTTGACCATCTGAAAGCTCCAGCTTAAACAATAACAAGGTACTACACAATTCTGCAAGCAAGATCATAAATTTTGTGTGATCTTACTGATGTGGTATTGACTTGTGTAATTAAATCTTTTAGGATCAATGTACACTAAAGAAAAGATACCTAGAATGCATTTTAAAAATCTATAAAGAACCATCAAGCAACTACAAGAATAGCTTAGCCTAAACCCTGACTTAAAGATAATTATTCCATATTACCTTTTTGTCCACATTATACCAGATCAGCTTCCAAAAGATATTTGAACACATTGTCAGCTCTATAAAAGTTTTATTTTAAAGTACAACGGTTTAGGGATGTATTTGGGGTTTTCTTTAAAAATATTGAAATCTGTGGCACAAGAAGGAGTGTGAAGTTACTCAGACTGGGAGTTGATCTTTTTCCAGTGTATGGCTGTGGCCCTTCCCAGAAGCCAAATAACCAACAGCAGGTATAACTAGATTATTTTTTTGTTCCTAAATTGTACTGAATTGCATCCTCAATTAACTTTGTTATGGAGAAGAAAAATATTTACAATATTAGTAAAAAATAACTGTATTTTGTTAGACCAATTCTCCTTGTGAAGGCCATTCTGGCTTCCAGGGAAGGCTCTTGAACATAAATGCTGTCTCTGTGATGGGCCAACCCCTTTATCACAATAGAAGACTGATTTTAAAACATGACTTAAGGTTGAGATGAGCAGCCTGAGTGTGATCCAGAAGGCAAAATGAGAACAAAATCAAAATATAAGGAAGGAATGTTCTGGTCAGCAGGAGAGAGCTTCAGGAAGCCTGCATGGCAAAAGGCAGTCCTGGACCAGAAACAAGGGCTCAGGTGGCAGGAACAAGGAATTTGGGCTGTGAAAAGAACAAACAGGCAGGAGACAGGAACAAGACACTGATGTGAACTCACAGGCAAAAAGCACAAGGTGTGTTGGCCAAAAAAAAAAAAAAAATGCAGTTAAATTGAGCTTATTGGTCCCTTCTTCAGAAAAAGTCAGGTTTATACCAAGTAGGTTGCTGAAGGACTCAAATGGCTTTATGTAAGAGTTAATTTTTTTATTATGACAGCTGCATAATTTAAATACCCATTTAATGGGGTGGGGGGTGATTTTTCAGGAAAGTTATGTGTGACTATATTTAACAGGTAAAACCCAAAATGGGGGCTAGAAATTTTTAATTACAGTGCATTTGCAAGTAGTAGTTTTTATTTATGTTTTTATTACATTTTTATTAAATACTTCGAGGATTAAATAAGTATGTATGTATATATATATATATATATATATATATATATAATCCATTAAAGGAAGACAAAAGCACAGAAATCTGCCCCTTGATGGTTTTCCAAGTGTCACATAGCCAAGTTCTATTACTTTCCTAATTTCTGACAACATAGTTTTGTTCCAGTTTTGTAGATTTGCACCACAACTTTTGTGCTTCAAACAGAAATATGCTTAATAACTTTATGATTATGGATTGATATTAGGAGATAGGAAATTTAAATTTAACCATCTGCAGCATAAAAAGAAACCTTTGCATAGCCTTTACTTCCTAATCAATTCTCTCAGCCCTTCAAGCTATTTCTTTCAAGAAACAAGCTGTTTTCAGAAAATTTCAGTTTCCCTGTTCCTGCATAATCTTGAATTTCAGAATCCTTCTTCAGCAGAGAAATCATGAGAGGTTGGGCATTGGGGTTTTTTGAGGCTGGGGGTTTTGGGGTGGTTTTGTTTGGGTTTTTCACTTTGTTTGGTTTGGGTTGGGGGTATTTTTGTTCTTCTCAGCTTTCTTTAGTTTGTTGGGTATTGCAGTTCCTCTTGGTTTCCTTTCATTTTCTTTGCTGTTGTTTGTTTGTTTGTTGTTTTTTTCATCTAACTGGACACTATCTAGACATCCAGACTTTCCCTCTGCCTTTTGATGAGTCCTTTTCACCCAGTGCTTATCAGATCTACCACCTCCCTCTGTGAGGAACTCAGATTTCTCTGGCGGCATCCAGGTCTCTGTATTTTATTTTTTGCAAAGCAAAGGGATCTTCCTTGAAGCTAAGACCTAACCTTACCTGAAAAATCATGAGCATCCTACTGTGATTTTAATGTGCATTATTAATTTACACCAAAAGAAAACCTTTATCCTTCTTATATAGGTAGGTTATGTGGCCGATGAAGAATTAGAATCTGATAACAGTAAGCGAGTTTTCTGTATGAGTCTTTATAGGCTGTAGGAGCAACTACTCAAGAAACTCTGATATTTTAAAATTGCTAGTGAAATTTACTTCTTGTCATGGTAATATAACAAAGTTCACATTTTTCAGAAGGAAGGAACACACCAGGTGGTGTAAAGTGTGGAATCAGAATTGGCATATCTGGGAATTTGAACATAGCCTCACCACAATTAATAGGAACCACCCTTAATTAAATATTCTTCACCTGCATGTTCAGTCAAATGAAATAACACCAGGAAAATATATAATTCTGTAGAAATTATTATTTAACCCATGTTTTTTAATTCTTTAACATGGTTTAGTTGATTTTCTTTTCAACTAAACACATCAGAAATAATGCAATGACCAATCTTTCCTCATTCATTCATCAAATATGACATATTTGTTTGAACTGATAGGGCTCGAGGTTCTGAAATTACTGGGAAAAATCATTGTAGATGCCAAGTAACAAAGTTAATAAGTAACTTCCATCTTTCTGTTCTGATCATTGCTGATTGCTCCATGGGGATAGAATATGGGGATTGCTTTGAAAGGAGGTAGTACTCCAAGCTCAGTTCATTTTTCTCCATCACCATGCAGTCAATATAGAATATTCTGGAAAGCTGTGCATTTTCTCCTACATATTTCTAACAGGAATGACAAAGTAGGAAATAAAAAAAAAAATCTTGAGAAAATATTTTCTTTACTCAGAAAAGCTTTTAAGAGGATAAATTACCACCTGCATAGTTGGAGATAGAGAGAGATAGTTCATATGTTCGCTTAATGTTTTTCAGTTCACAGTGACCTTGGTTATTTCTCCCCCACAAATGTGTTAGCCTGTATTAAAATGATGAATAACCTGATAAAAATATAAGGTTATTGGGCTTTGCTTAAAAAGGCAAATAGGGAGCTGAGGAATCTTGTTAAATTTTATAAATACATATAAAGAATTTAATTTAGAACTGAGCAGGTCTGCTCTTTGGTCATTTCCCTTGGCAGGTTTTATTCCTTGAACTCTAAGTTGTTACTCCTCTTGTTCATCTTTAACAGAAAAAATTCGGCTAACTCTAAAGTTTTATTATGCCAGTATGTAATATCTTTATAAACGAGAAATAGAAAAACTGAGGTGTTAAAAAGAAGCCCAGGGATCCATTGCCATCATTAATTTCAGCATAACAAATCTGAAAACTTTCTGGTTCAAACAATGTAAACTAGCCTTCATATTTCACTGAAGACCTGTCTCTGCATTTCTGTTCACAGCAATGGGAAGATTCTCCTATTCATTGTATAAAACACTGATTTTTTTAAATACAGATTTCTGAAAAATGAAAAAAAAATCAAGCTGAAAGTACAGAAGTCACATACTCAAACTACCAAATATCAAGCAACTTTGTTGACAGAACTGAATTCTGCTTCTCCTGAGCAAAGCCATGTTGCATAAGATTTAGACATTTTTGTAACATTTTCTTTAGTTTGTGGATGCCAAAAAAAAAAAAAAATTGCATTTTGGAGACAGAAGCAGATTCAATACAACAGCAAGGAGCTTTACTTAAATTCCCAGTGATTTCCCATATTATCTGCCAAGTCATCTACCATGTTTACCACATCCTCTACCCTTTTTAAAACATTTAACTGTGCAGTCTTTTTGGACAGTGACATATACAACATTTCTATAGAACATTTCTAATCCATTCAGAAAAAATATAAATGTGGAGACTGAGAAATTTAATTATGATGCATCAATATAATTCCTCTGCTTATTTAATGTTGACTGAAAAATTCTTTTTCACATTTGAGGAGAGGAATCTGATATTGCACTTAAGGTTGCTACACTGAAAAACACAGGGGAGTTTTATTCTTGAAGAGTTTGACAAAGTGTACTGAAAAAGAGAAACCCAAGTGAGATTACCCAACTTTTCTGTCCTTTGAATTTAATGAAATTTGCTGGCTTCTAGATTGAGTTATTAGTTTCAATTTGCCCACTAACTCATTCACAGAAAGGGAATTTTTTAGATGGTTAAACAGCCTTGTCAATTACACGTTTAATGAATTAAGATGAACTGAGACACATCCTTAACTGGCATCTGTTGATAAAGAAGTAGCTATATTCCTTGAAGCTGCAAGAATCTCTGCTGATTACTCCATTAGAACTACTACAATTTGGACTTTTTGGGGCTTTTTTTAGGCCAAACTTTTGGCCTTGATATCATTGGGAAGTTACAGCGGAAATCATTGAGCAAAACTTTGAATTATATTGTACTACAGGACATAATAAAACTTCTCTTACTTCTTTGTCTTTTTTTTCAGTTCTTTTAAGCATGTGCTTATTGCTTTTACCATTTCTCTGCTAATCCTGGCATTCTCTTGTGTGCTTCCTGCAGATGTGAATGAATGTGAAGCTGAACCCTGCAGGAATGGTGGAATCTGTACAGATCTTGTTGCCAACTATTCCTGTGAATGTCCAGGTGAATTTATGGGAAGGAACTGCCAACAGAGTAAGTGCAGCATGGTTTTGAAACTTTATTTTTTAATAATACAAAATACAAGATTTTATTTTTACAGGAAAAAAAAAAAAAAAAAACAAACCAAACCAAATTAAAAAAAAAAAATCAAACACACCAAAAAAACCTCCCAAAAAAACAAAGCAAACAAACAAACAACAACAAAAAAAAAAAAAAAAAAACACAACAAAAAACCACAGTGTTTTAATGTACTGTGGAAATACTTCTTTACACATAGATAAACCTCAAAATAGCCATAGTATTCAGAAGGAATTTCAGAGACCAAATCTGATATGATGGAACCATTTGCAAAATGTGTAATAAATACCTATAGTTAAACAAGAAGTGAAATACTGTAATGTAGAAAAATACAAAAAAAAATTCAGGCTGGGGTTTCATCTCATCAAATATCTTGTCATTAGCAATGTTATTAGCAGAAATCAACAAGTGTAGGAACAGGGCAAAAATATCTGTTATTTGCTCTGACATGTCTCTAGCCTCTGAAATTTGGACCACTGCTTTGTGGGGAAGTCATTAATAGAATTAACACTCATTAGTGGATCTGTCCTGGGAACAATCTCACATGATTTTTTCAATAACATTGACTATGGATGTACCATGAAGGTCTGATTCCTAAGGTTCTTAATGTATGATAGACTAGGTAATCCTGAAGACCAAAAATAGCAAAAATAGAATAAACTGCTTTGGCACAAAATGCAATATACCTTAACATTTAGATATTAGAGGTTGTTGGGTTTTTTTAAACACTGTAAAGATGAAAGCCTGTCTATTTTAGTCAAACAAAAGATGTTAAAATTATGGTATTATGGATAAAGCAAATATAGTTCTAATGTATATATCCATAAAAAGAAATAGGAAAGTATTTGACAGTTGGCTTTAGTAGTGTTGGGTTTTACATTCAAAATACCTGAAATACTGGGCTAATCCACATTGAAGAAAGGGAGTTTCTAGTGCAAGGAAAATCCTATTCCATGTAGGAAAAAAGAAAAAAAAAAGAGAAAAGGTGTTACAAGTTGAATCATAAATAAATAAAACCATAACAAAGCTGAAAAATATTATTCTTTTTCCTGCATTCACATTGTGGATGTATGGGGGAGAATAGAGAAGAAAACAAGATGGACCAATAACAACAACTGTTTATTTGAAGTGGCTTCAGTGAATTCCCAGATTTATACACAGCAGAAAAAAGATTTGAAGCACCCAACATAATGTGTATGTAGTTCTAGAGAGGAATAAAAGATGAAGATTTGCTTTGAGAAAGTCACAGGTCTCTATGGCTATCTGAAAGAATTTATTAAAAAAAAAAAAAAAGCAAACCTGTCTATTAAAGTGTTTTTCAGATTTTGCTGGTGAAGCAATTCGTGCATTTCCTTATTAGGGGCAATTGAATTGCCATTTGGAATTCTACCAGGAATCTCATCCATCTCTTCAGATTTTATCCCTTCTGTATTTTGGCAGCATCATGAGCACTGCTCACATAATAGATCACATAAACCCAATCTCCTGTTTTGCTGGAAATGGGGTAGTCAGAGCTATTACTTAAGTGATCATTGCATTTCCTGAACCATCATCTGTTATTTTATATTCCTTTTTTTCTAAATAGATGTATATGTAGCGATATACAAAAATAACTTTTTGAGTGAAGTTGCATATCTCATATATTAAACTGAATTTAGTTTTATGTATGTGTATCTATAAGCACAAACACACATTTCTGGTTTTGAGAGCATGTAAGAGAAAGTATATATATATGTACAAAAAAGAATTTAAATTTTCCAGTTTATTGAAATAGTGAAAGAACTCTGCTGTTCTATTGCAAAATATGTTATCCACACTCTGTCTTTCTGGGTCTTATTTTGAAGGATTCATACAGATGTAAATATAAATATATATATAGTTTACCATCTGTAACTTGCACGATACCATTTTCTGTAGCTGGGCTTGAAAATATTTTTTTTTTCCCATTAGAAGTTTGGTTATGTCATCACACTTAATTACGTAATTACAAGTAGTTATTACACATTCTAATTACACCATCAAAGTTTTACACATATTTACAGTAATCATATAATTAAATACTGTTATGCTAATTACGTAAATTACTGACTGCTGTCTCAGAATTACCTCACAACACTCAAAGATTCCTGAGTCACATCACAGAATATGTAAAATATCCTAGTTGTAGAATGAAAAAAAACTGCAAAAGTGCATTATACAAGCTGCTTTTCCAGGATGGATTCCTAATAATTTATCTAGTTTGTTATAGCCCAAATATCACTGCTTTCCAACAAGGATTTGTCATGTTACTCATCAGCCACCTGTATTTTGTGTCAGACTGTTTTTCCTACTATGTTTTCCCTCTTTCTTAATTCCACCATTTGATTACACCGCAATTAATTCCTCTTGGTTAATCTCCTAAATAATTCCCTTCCATTTTATCTCATGTATAGCACTTTTCAGGTGTGAGACAACCGTTGTGCTACACCCAAATCCTGGGTGCTTTGTGTGACACCCACCCCAAATCCTTCCGAGTAGTTCCAAAAGCCTCTGAAAGAACTAGTGCAGCTAGTCTCAGCTGGCCTGAGAAGGAAAGGGTTGAAACTGAGTACAAAAACTAAATAAAATGAGATTTAAATAATATTTGGACCACCTTGACCATCCTCTGAGTCTGTTTTTGGCATCGATGAGATTTGGAGTTGTTTATATTCAGGTTCTTTTCTTTTCTTTTCTTTTCTTTTCTTTTCTTTTCTTTTCTTTTCTTTTCTTTTCTTTTCTTTTCTTTCTTTTTTTTTCTTTCTCTCTTCTCTTCTCTTCTCTTCTCTTCTCTTCTCTTCTCTTCTCTTCTCTTCTCTTCTCTTCTCTTCTCTTCTCTTCTCTTCTCTTCTCTTCTCTTCTCTTCTCTTCTCTTCTCTTCTCTTCTCTTCTCTTCTCTTCTCTTCTCTTCTCTTCTCTTCTCTCTTCTCTTCTCTTCTCTTCTCTTCTCTTCTCTTCTCTTCTCTTCTCTTCTCTTCTCTTCTCTTCTCTTCTCTTCTCTTCTCTCTTCTCTTCTCTTCCCTTCCCTTCCCTTCCCTTCCCTTCCCTTCCCTTCCCTTCCCTTCCCTTCCCTTCCCTTCCCTTCCCTTCCCTTCCTTCCCTTCCCTTCCCTTCCCTTCCCTTCCCTTCCCTTCCCTTCCCTTCCCTTCCCTTCCCTTCCCTTCCCTTCCCTTCCCTTCCCTTCCCTTCCCTTCCCTTCCCTTCCCTTCCCTTCCCTTCCCTCCCCTCCCCTCCCCTCCCCTCCCCTCCCCTCCTCTTTTTCCTTTTTTTCTCTCTCCCTCTCTCTCTCTTATTAGCTATGGCTGGTTTTAGCAATTCAGGCTTAAATGGCATTTAAACCAGCTGCTTCTCATTTCTGGAAAGCACGGGATGAGGCAAAATCAGGGTAAAGTGGAGTGTGAGAGCACTGACAGCCTCAAAACATATTCAGGCATTCTGGAATGAGCTTATCAGCCTGTTAAGAGACACTTCAACAAACATCTGGTATTTACAGAGTCTGCCTGCAGATGTTTAGCAAACACAGAATGGGAAGAAAGCACCTTTCCCCATCTTCTGAATGTAAAATTTAAGCTGTATTAATTCCATATTACTTCCCAGATTTCTAAAGCCTTGGAATTTCTTTGAAGCAGCTGCATCTCCTTCTGCTCTCCCACTCTCTGCACCAATTTCTCGCTCCTCTGCTGAATTCAAACTATCAATTATGATCATGTCCATTACAGCTTTCCTTAGTCTTGGAGTGTCCATAAATAAAGTACTGCTTCCAAGACAGCTTCTCCTGTGGTTGGAGGGTTTATATGGACTTTTTTTTTTTTTTTTTTTTATAATTTGTGTATCACAACATTCTCTTGCAGGCACTTTCATCAGTGCCAGGCTGTTTGCATTATTCAGTGCAAATCTGTATTGTTAAAATCTCCCATGATCAGTGTGAGTGGAGAATTGCAGTAATATGTGAGCAGTTCCACAGATGACTTTTTTGATCACTTTCCCTTCCATTTTAATGTTTTTAATCAAGCAGATGGTACCAGACAGTGGACAGCTTACAATTCTACCACTGTGCATCTTGGAGCTGTGTTTTTCTAAATGCCAAGAGATGCTGCCATTAAAGCATATGGCAAATTTTCTCATGCTTTTTTCTTTAAATATCTAGATCAAAATAGTCACTATAAATATTTTTTTACGTATACCATGTCTGCTTCACCTCCTTTTCTCCTGTGGATTCAACATGCCCATATGTAGGAGAACTGCATTCAAAGCAAGTGCACAAATTTATTTGTCTGGCATGTCAGAAATCCTGCTAAGCAGTGTACCTCCATCTTGTTTTCATTGATTTCCTCTGCTTTTACGGTTTAGTACACTGTTGTGTTTCTATTGCTCTTGGTTGCCTCCTGCCTTCCTCTCTGTGGAAATCAAAGTGGTATTTTCTTTCCATTCACATGAAAATTCCTGTTCTTTCAATGTCTTTTTAACTTAAAAAATTATCTGAAGATCTGACAGATCTAGGCATAAAGAGATGTTCAAGACTTCTGCTTACATGCAGCCTTATACTCCCAGACTAGATGGTTTCATCCAAAGCACACTAATGCATTATGATTTTAGAATTTTCCTTCTCTCAAAATAATCTCCAGGGCATGACCCTGCAGCTCACGTGATTTGTAGTGTGGGATAAATAACTTGCTTTACAGTATCTTTTGTAATAGACCCTTATTCCTTATCATGCCATCTGTATTTCACTTGTGCGTCCTCAAGGCAGAGTTTTGGGTCTTTTTGCCTTCAGGTGCTTGTCCTTCAAACTCCTCTGCTTGATGCTTACACTCTTGGCTGAGATATCTTGGCTTGGATATCTTTGTCTTGCAGATCAAGCTCTGACCACCCCAGGCCCAGCAGGGTCCAGGGTTGTAAAGCCTCCATGCTTAGGTTCAGAAAAACCCTACTCAAAACAGACATGAGGGCATAAAAAGTGCACAGACAAAATGAAACAATTTATGAAACATTAAAAAGCTGTGTTTTCTGGGGGAAGGCTTATTGCTGGGTAAATCTTTGCCTTCTAGGAAATCTGTGTTTTCAAAATATGGATAGGAATCAGAATTTTATGTTTTTCTGAAATTGATGAATGTGGTTAGGGGCTTTCTGGTGAACTCAGCTCATGGAATTGACCCGTTAAAATTAAGCTACTAGGAACTGAATGGTAAAGGAGATCACATTGCATATATGCCTTGTTTCCAGATTACCTGCTAGGGAACTTTGGTTACAAGGCCTGAGATTTTTTGTTCACCTTCAGTAATGTCTTGGTTTGAAAACACAGGTGTTTGCTAAGAAAGGCAGGAGCCTCTCCTGAAATGGAAAATGTAAACCCCCTCCCTCCAAATTATAATTCTGAAATTAGAGTGCTCTTAGGCAAAGATATGGGAGCAGGAATAACAGTTCTTTATTAGGGAAGAAAATTTAAAAAAAAATAAAATAAATAATGCAGTAATACAAAACAAACCACTCTCACAGTCAGAGCAGGCCCTGGCAGGCTGTGGGTCAGGGAGGTGGCAGCAGTCCCATTCCATGGTGGCTCAGCCCTCCTGCAGTGCCAGCTGTGCTTCTGCTGGAGCAGGATCCTGGACAAGGCTGGAGTTTTCCTCTGGAGCTCCAGGGCTGCTGGAGATGGGCCTGGGCTCCCTCTGGGAATGCAGTGGGGCAGAAAGCTGCTCCTCTGGGAATGCAGTGGGCAAAGGCTGCTGTGGTGTCCCAAAGCCTCAGATTGTATCCAGGTAGGAATGCTTGGCTCCATCCCCTGGGCAGAGCATCTCCCCATGGGATGGTGGAATTTTTTCAGCCATGCAGGGACACTCACTGGCCATTGAACAGAAGGTAATTAATAATTAATAGTCCATGAACAGAAAATAATTAATAATTAATAGCCCATTAACAGAAGGTATCTCCTGGAGGGAGGATGGGTTGTGGAAGAGATGAAGAAAAAACTGCCCAATGAGCAGGAGGTAACTGCCCCAGCTCTGACAGATGGGGATGGAACACACACCCCCATTTCCAACCTAAGACAAGTAAACACGTTGAGCTTGCAAGTGAGCCACTGTGAAATCCTTCACCTGCCAGGAATCAACACAGACTTGAGTTCCCTAAATTACTGATTATCATAAAAATCTCTGTCAATGACATTTAGGAGGGCATACTCTTCCCTACAGCTAAAAAAAAATATCAGTTTGACTAATTCTGTGACTAATTAATTATAAAGTTTGAGTTTAAGCTTATTCTTCGTTGCTTTGAATGTGTGCCCGTTTCATTATCTCAAATCATGAGTGTTAAACATAAAGTCAGAAATCATTGGAATACAAAGCTGGACAAAAACACTAATGAAAGAGTGGCAAGAGGGGGAAAAAGAAGGTAATTAATAAAGCAGATCAGTTCTTTGATCCAATGAACTTCGCAGCCACACAGGTATTGGGCTGGTACAAAGGAATAACAAGGGAAAGAGACTGGGCATGAAATCAAAGCTTAACCAGTTAAAAAAATGTTGAGCAAACTGGGGTCTAATCAAGCAAGTAGAAACTCTTCTTTAATTAACTTTTAAAGCTAAGGGAAGAGTTTATCTAAATTTTAATATTTTTCTTGCTTTTTTTCACTTCAGAGATCTTAAAATTTAAAAGTCAGAGTTATCGGTTTATTGTCAGCAGAGGATGAACTGCAGAAAAAAAATCTGTAAATATCAATATTCTTGCTAGTCATTATTTAGACAAGTTCAGGACTTCCATGGAAAAATTAAGGAAGTTTTATAGATATGCATATATGTGTGTGCATGTGTAGATGTATGTATATAAAATTATTAATCATAGAGAATTATTTTTTTAATGTCCTCAGGGTAGTTAATTTATCATTCACATGATATCATTGTGGATTTATGGGATTATGGGATTATGTGGGGTTAATCTCATACAAAAGAAATAATAAAAAAAAATTGTGCCTCAAAGAATTTTATTTATTTAATATCAAGTTAATAGTACTAGTGTGAGCTCCCTGGATTACAGAAGTATCTCGGAGCAGAAACATAGACGCTTTGAAAGTGCAGGAGCGAGAATTTCTGCATGTCAAATGTGACTTTAAGCCATGTAATTCAACTCAGCCTCAGTAATTTGTCCTTTACTGAACATGCCAGAAGAACAGAAGCAAAAATTATTTCAAAAGTTGAATTGGTCCTCGAAAGAGAGGCTAACATCAGTGATAAGAATTCTGCTTTATGCACATCTTTAACTATTTCAGCTAATCTTGAATGGAATACAGTTTCTATATTTGCATTGGACAAAACCCCTGTTGAACCTCTTGCTGAAAATGATGATTTTTGCTGAATCTGCACCTCTGTGTGAATCTTGTCTGGCAGGCATTTCTGCTTTCATTTGGTATGAAAGTGCAAAGAGGCAGAAAATGTTATGGAAACGACAGAACACGTTGTTAACATTGAAATGTTCTCCCAGGCATTTCAATGACCTAGTGAGAAATATTAATCAAACTCCAACATTTCTAAAACCTTCAAACAAAGCTCCACCCTGGCCCTTCCACTGGGGACTTTCTCTGGCCCAGGCATCCCGTGCAGGCCACAGAGGTGTTTGCAGAACTGGGCTCAGCAGATCAGAATTGCAGTTCTCCCATTCAGCACAGAAGAGAAATGAGACTGATCTCGCCGTGTTTGATGTTGAAACAAAGTCCTCAGCCCTGTGCCTTTGGGTACATTTTCATCTTGCTCCACTGGCACTGTGCAGAAACATCTCCCTTTGAAAACTAATTTCTCAATATCTTGTTTTGATTAGGCGGGGGAGGATTCCATCTTTACCTGGCAGAAACTCAATGTAAAATACCCAGGCAAGCCCTGAAGGCCTAATAGGAATATTTTAAATGTGTAACTGTTTCCTTACTCCATGAGTCATCAAGTACAATAATAGCTTCTGTGAGGTGTCAAAACCCACAATATTAACTCAACCCTGCATTCAACCCTATATTGTTGACTTTGGATTTAACCACCTTGTTGTGGCAACTCTCTTGCCATGTTTTCCTACTTTAACCTGTGGATCTGCTTTTCTAAAGGGTTTGTGTCATTCTTGACTAAGTTACCCTCAGTAAAAAGAGGATGGAGTCAGGGATTCCTTCTACTTCTTTTCCTTCTGAGGGACCACTGTGAATTTAGCTTTTCACAGAATCCTAGACACTCACAAAGAGTAGAGGAGAAAAAAAAAATCCTCATCTTATAAATATGATCCACTGTTCCTTTGTTGGAAGACTTTTATGTGCGTTTTTATGTGTGGCAAAGTCTATGACAATGAATATTTCAATATTTCTAAGCCTTAAAAGAAAAATTACAGCACTCCATTATTCTCAAAGTAGCCCCTATAGCTCTTAAGTTCCTGGTTTGGTCAATAATGCACATTCTTTTTTTATGTACTCACAGAAATGAAAAATAATTTGCAGGTAAGAAATTGGTACTATAAAAGAAATAAAAGCTGGACTGTAGACTGTAGAAGGAAGCTCAAAACAAATCACGGGTTATTATGACCAAAAAAAGTCTCCTAAAAGTATGGAATGAAAAACCACTAATGATTATAAACTTATGAAAAGGGGTATATATTAAATATAAACATATAAGAGTATATTAAATATAAAAAATTTACAGCTGCAGTCAGTTAAAAAAAGTTCCCAATAGCCAAGTCACAGGAACATTTTGAAATACCTTATTTCAAGGCTTATTATATAAGATATTGGGTATTTACTTCCAAATGGATTGATTGTGGAGGGTGGCTTGCCATAAGAATTAGCCTGGTCTTGTTTGCTGCTACCCTTTGGTGGACACAGGAATCATCAATTTGAGTAAAATCATCTCCAGGGCTGCACAAACTCCTCAAAATGAAAGTGTCTCGAGCTCTGCAGTAGTTAACAAGCCAGGCACAGAGTAGACTTACAAGTGAGCATGGCATAAAACTTGCAAAACCTGGAGCTTTGAAAGCTGACTCACATTTTGGAGTTTCATTTAGTCGTGGAGCTCGAGCCAAGCTGTGAAATGTGAAAATCCATATGAACTACAGGGGAGAAAAAAAAAAAAAAAAAAAAAAAAAAAACAGAACGCAGTTACACGAGCCCCAAATGAACTAAAGTCTCCACACTAAGCACAGCTCTCCCACCTGCAGCTCTCAGGAGGAGAAGGAAATGAGAAATGTGGAGTGCTCAGCTTCCCGCTGAGGGAAGGTTTGCAGCTCCTGCTGCTCCGGACAGTCCGGCACGGCCGCGGTGGCAGGCACTGGTGCAGCCACGTGTCAGGGACCTGGCAGGGGAGGCTGGGGGCTGGCAGCTGCTCCAGTCCCCAACTGCCACCACTTCCACTTGTTCATTCCATCAAATGATCCCAAGGCTTGCAAGGGGATGAGCTGATGTGAAAGATTTGGTGGCAGCTCAATAGAGAGAGAGAACAAATTTTGTTTTCTTTTGATCATGCTGATGGTAAAGAGGGGCTCAGAAGGGTGCAGGTGAGTTTTTGAAATAAAGTAGAGTGAAAACTTGAAATATTTACAAGAGTGCCTTCCAAGAAGAGCAGACAGAATTAACTCCTATTTCAATTTTCCTTAGTATCAGTGGCTGTTTTCCTCTATCAATGCTGAATGTAATTTGGCCATCTCTTAGTTTGGTGCAGATAGACATTTTCTTTGAGAAAATATCATGTAAAACTTTTACCTTTTAAAATACATCAATATCCATGGCTGATTCAGCAAAATCTGATAGACCTCACCCATAAACATGATTTCCCTGCATTGGCAAATCTGTATATTTGATATTAACATTGCACGCTTTCATTGAAGATCAGTTTCAGTGTGTAGTTTGCAATATTATATTTATTGTCATTCTAATAATATAAATTCCCATTTATGCTCCTGTTGCTGATATCTAATTTTGTAATTGCACTCTTCCTGTTTTTTACAAAATTCAATTTTACTCATCTGTGATATGAGCTTTCTTTGTAGATGTAGCACAATAAGTAACAGTGTTGTACTTCATTACATCAAAGTTAGCAAAAAACAAATAATGCTGGGGAATTTACAACTTTACAAAGCAAATTTGAATCCTCATGTCCACTCTCAGCAAAAAAGGTTTATTTTTTCTTCAGTAATTCTGAAAAATTTCCTCGTTCTTCTGGATGCGATCTTCCATACAGGAAGCTGAATATTAATTTTATTGTAATTAATGATACCTCTTCATCTTCTTTTTCTTACCTCCTGGTCCCTCCAGAATATCCTTCATAATGCCTTTTTCCCTTCCATTAGGTGTGACTTTGAGTGAGTGTCTGGTTTCACTCATTTTTAGATATAGGAAGATTTTTTTCATGATAAAAAAGGTCAGGTGGAAAATCCTCAAGAATTAAACTTCTTTCCCAAAGTGCACAATGGAATCAGTTCAGCCTCATCTCTGCTGAAGGTGTGGTGGGTTTTCCACTGAGTTTTCTGCAGGTGAAATGGGGCACAGGTCCTTTAAAAGCTGTGTTTAATCTTAGACATAAAGATATATCTGCTGGAAGTAAAATGGGATTTAATAATGAAGTGCAACGTGTCTGCCCTCTTTATATGTTACATTTCTCTAGAATTGATTTTACACTGTTTTAAATATTGAAACACCATTTTTAGGTTGTTTTTTGTTGCTGTTTAGTAATGGAGAGTGCTAATTTCAGAGGCTTTCCACACTTAAAAAAAAAAAAATGTGGGGTAGGTAGAAAGCTTAATTTTTAGGCCAACTAGTCCAGTGACTGCAGCTGCAAAGTATAAGAGAAGCAGGCCCAGTGATTCACCAAGATTACTGGGTAGGGAATTTGCTAAATTAGTGGGAAAGAAAGGTGGCAGAAGAGTAATTTTTGTGAGCAGCAAAAACCATACCTGCCCAATGTGCCCATGTGTAAGAATGTAATGCAGAGGAGTGTTTCCTTTTGGAAAAGCTGAGAGATCACCATCCTCCTCTGTGGCTGGAGAAGGGAAAAGCAGATTCCAGTCTCTGATGTAAGTCTCTGAATTTTTTATGCACACTGGAGCACCTTCAGAAGGCAAGAATTCCCTGTACCCCAGGAGTGGGGGCATGGATAAATTATTCCAGATCTGATCAGACAGGGAAGGAATTTCCTTCCCTTGCAAGCAGACCCTAGTCTTGTTCACTCAAACTTTACAACTCCTGAAAGGGACATAAAACTGCAGCTCCAGCTGCCCCATTTCCCTGCAGCTCATTGTTATTCACAGTTTTGGATGCAAAACAGGGATGGTGAAGAGACGTGGCAGCCAAGTGCTCACATCCCTCCCTCGATGCTGAGTTCTGCTGAGATTAGGTCTTCTCAAAAAGGCATCTTGGGAAACGAATTTCCCTGCTCTGTCAATTCCTCCTGCAGCTGAATTAGCAAAACAGCCCCCAATGTTGTAAGGCTTTGGTCCCTGTAAACCCCAAGGGGATTGGAAGTCACAAGGAATTTTACAAAGTGAGATTTAGACAAGAAAAACGTTAGGAAGTTTCTGGGGTCATATGAGAATTTTGCACTGGCAGTGGAGACATGGAGTGAAGAGAATATTGGGAATTTAAACTGTTTTGTTGTTTTTTTTGGTTTTGTTTTTTTTTTTACTTAAAGTTTTTTGATAAATCATTAAGGATAACTAATAGCTCAGTTTAGCACTAGTCTTATTTTGTAGAATCAAAAGAACCAAGCAGGTTGGCCCTGGTAATTGCACTGCAATTTTGCCTTGAACAACTTTATATGGAATTTCCTAATGGTTCACATTCAGACATCAGAGTTTAATGAATCAAGGGAAATTGGTGTATTTACACCTATTGATATATTGCTGACAGGTAACTTCATATTTGCCTTTTCTTGTAACATTTATGAATGGTTGTTTTTACATAGATAGTAGTGAAAGCTACAAAATCATTCTATGCCTCTTCAAACGCCTTCAAAAAGCTTTTTGTGAGATTAGGTGAGAAGATTTTCTCCACAAGAAATTCAAATGTATATATATATTTTACTCTTAAAACAAAAATGCCAAATTATTTGGATTTTGGTGACTGCGTGATGTTACCTAAACACTTGAAATGTAAGCACCACAGTTATCTGCTGGCTTCATTGATCATGTTTATTTTTATTTCAGGAAAGAGAATATTATTACTTAGCTTTTCAGCTGAGAAATACAACCCTCTTCTTGGTAATCCCCTAACAAAGTTGTTTTTTTTTTTTTTTCCTGTGTAATATTAAATCATTGGATAATTAGGTTTCCTACAGAACACCAAGTAAAGAGCCTATAAGCAGCATTAAAAGGATATGCTTCTAAAAAAGTATCTTTTTAATGTTTAGTTTCTGTTCTAATGGATGTATTCATTATGTATGCAGAGTGTTTTCTTGGAGAGTTTATTTTTAAATATGCTACTTATATGAATAATAAAAAAAAGGGATTCTTAGCTAAATTTCACTACCATGTCAGTGCTAAATTCTTAAGAATGCAAAAATCCTTCATATTAGGGCAGGTATTTCATCAGTGGGTGTGTCTCTGGCTGTGGTAATGACAATAATTTAGCAGGAATATTAAAAGTACACCCCTGGTCAGTCTCTTTAGTATCCTCCTTGGACCTGCAGTGCCAGAATTTGTCTAGTTCTTTTTTGAACCCTTGGGTGCTGCATCTTCTGGAAGGCCCCAGAAGATCACAGCCCGCCATACCGATAATTACTTTTTTTTTTTTTTTTTTAAACAGACTAAGCTGATTTCTTGTGCATTTCAGTGAGTGCTCCCTAATTTCAGTAATGTCCAGGGGACAAGCAGCACTTGTATTCATCTTGCCAGTGTTTATGTGAAGTTGTATCCCTCCTCATTCTCCATCTTGAACAATCCTGTGCTCTTTGCAGCTGTAATGGCCATTTCCAAGTTCAGTGCAGTGCAGGCACATTTTAGGGATTTTGTCTCTTCTCTTTGAGTACACTGAGGTTCGTCTGTCACCCTTTTGGCCACTCACTCAGTTTTCCACGTCCTTCTGGAGCTGCTCATCATCTGAGTGGCATTTGGTCCAGAGAGCTTCAAATTGGGCAATTTGCCCATTCACAATTTCCTCCAGGTCGCTGATGAGTAAAACTGACTCCAGCAATGACCCTAGGGGAATGCCACTGCTAACATTTTGTCCTGAAAAGACATTTTCTGCTCTGTAATTAGACTTCTGGCTATAGCAGGGCCATTTCACCACTCCCTGGAAAGATCCTTTCATGTGGAACCTCATCAAGTGCCTTCTGAAAAAATCCAAGTGTGCTGTTTCCACTGTGTTTCCTTTATCCCTGTGCATATCATCTCTATTAAAGGACTTCAACAAGTGAAGCAGAACTGCAATTTACAGGGGGAATATTGGCTCTTTTTCACATCTTTTCTTAGGTTCCTCCTGATCTTAATTATAGAACTATCTATCAGTAAACCTCTGTAGTTCCCGAATCTTTTTTTGGCCCAATTCTTAAAAACACTGTGCCATGAAATCACTTCACCACTAGAAAAAGTGGTGTAAAGAAAAAAAAAAAAAAAAAAACTGAAAGAAACCTAAAATCCTTCCTGCTTACTATTTTTTTTATAAATCTCAGACTATCCAAGAGTTGCCTAACTTTATTTTCAGTCTGAGTCCTCAGCATGGAGTCTGTAGAGCACATAAAGGCCCAAAGTTAATCTTAAATTAGAGCACATAAAGGCCCAAAATAAATCTTAATCTTAATCTTTCATTATTATAAAAATATGAAAGAAGGTTTGATAACGGAAGCACACGACAGTCACTCGTCAATAACGGCACACTTGAGAAGTAGAAAGTAACATTCAATTTCTTTTTATTTGATTAGTCCTGATGGCCACTGCTTATGCCCATGGACTGTGCTGGCCATGGTGGTAATAGAATAATGCACTGCTTTTGGAGGAGATGTTACATCAGCATAAAAAGGGTTTAATCTCTTTGGACATGTCAGCAAATAGGTAGCAATTCTTCCCATTACTGTCTGAAAAGCTGTCTTCTGCTGCATGGAACATAGCTAATCACCTCATTCTCATGTCACTTCCTGCAGACCTGAAGCTCAACACAGCATCCTTTGAAAAGTTTTGCTTGTCTCAAAGTGTCTGTGTGCTCGTTAGCTGCTGCTGATGCAAATTGGTGAAGATGTTGCCTTTGACGAGCATTATTTTATGTGAAGGCATAAAACAAGATTAATCATACCCTGCACCTCAGTACTGCAGCACCACACTGTTTACTAACATCCTTGGGTGTCACACTTCAGGAATCAGAATAATAATAATTAAAATGCTAATAGGTCAAGGAAATCCATTTTGTTTCGTTTTAAATCTGTGGGGCAAACTCATGGAGATAAATGTCTTCTGTTATTCAGATTTCAGAGGTGAATAGCTTTATAGAATAACCACATCCAGGAACGTGGAAATGTGCTGTTTCATGGTGTAGTTAGGAGTCACCTTGAAGTTACAAAGCCTGTGACTTCTTTTTCATCTAGACAAAAAAAAAATCTGACACTATCACTGGCGCTGCATGTTCTCCAAGTCTACTGAAGTGCCAGAAAAAAAAAAAAAAGAGAGTGCTTGTAAATGATATTTTGCTATTTCATTTGCACTGTGATTGACTAGAAAGAGGAACACATGATCTGCTTGCTGCCTTGTCCCAGTGGAAATGCTGATTAAATTCCTTCAATGGGAATGAAAACATTGATTTGGTTGTGCCCGTAGGATGAGTCCTCAGAACAATTAACACGAATCGTTACAACAGTGCTGCTCAATATCTCTCAGATCAGAACATTGAATTGTGGAAAAAAAAAAAAAAAAAAAAAACCACTTGAGCTACCAAGACTGAGCAAACAGTTTGATCAGCTGCAGAATGATTGAAATACCCAGTGGCTAAAATGTGCAGAGCTGAGCTGTGTTGTGGTCACGAGGATTCCCCAAACACCAGCCCATAAAATGAGACACTGGATACTCAATCCCAAAGCAGCACCAAAATGCTGAAACTAGAGGTTTTTAGTTTTTTAGTAATGGTCTGATTATCTAAATCAGATTTATAGCTCACATGACTGTCGTATTACACCATCTCCTTTGGGCAATGGTAATTTTAAATTTCTTTTAGAGAGCTGTGGAGTTTTAAAATTTTAAAAGTTAGTGTTCCATGCACAGGACTTGTACAACCTGGAATTAATTCCAAGTGAAAACCTGCCTCTGTGTGGGAGGGATTAGGCTTTGCTTGTATTTAAAAATGATGTTTTGAGAGGAGGCATAAGAAGCAATAGCTGCTTGTGGCAAGGAAAAAAAAAAAAACATGAACTTGAGAACAGATGAGATGGCACTGAGAATGTGCCTGGCAGAAAATAAAAATTAAAAAAAAAATTTAAAAATCTTTAAAAAGGAGGGAAATGCATTTCAAAAAATGAGTATTTGGGAATATACCTTCTGTGTCTGTATAACCTCCAGCTGCACTGGTACACTGCAATGAATTCTGCTGGACCACTGCAGCCCAGCCATGAAACAATTAATGGGATAATGAGCTGGGATGGATAACTGTCCTTCAGACAATGTGTGTGCTCTGTGCAAGCAGGACTGAAGTCAAACTGAACTTACAAAGCCAAACCAGTGCTTCAGATAACTTCAGGTTTTAGCTCCTCTTCAGTCTGTCGTGGTGTGAGCTCACAGATATGGTCTACACACACTTGCAAAGGCAGCAGCTTCTGGTAAAATGAGAAGTCTCCTTGGTCCTCTACCTTCTCCTGGAAATGAATATATAATTCCTAAAATTAGTACTTTTTTAAAATATGCTGATTACCCATACATTAACCAGGAAAAAATTGATTTGGTATAGGAAAGGAAACACAATATTTGTTTGTCAGCTATCATTCTAAAAAGCTGGGACTGGTTGGAACCAAAATATTTTCATATCTAAATTTGTTTTTAAAAATTGGAACTGCAAACACATTATGAAACTGTACTGTATATATATATGTATGTATGTATGTAAATATATGGTGTTCTACCTCTAACTGGCTCCCAGGTGAGATAAAATGCTAATGAAAAAATTATGTGTTATTATTTCATGTAAAACTATATAGTACGAGATGAAGTCAAGTACTTCAGGGACAAATCTTCGCCTATTTTAAATAAGAGAAATAATGTTGTTCCAAAATCAAGAAAACAATGTCAGATTATTCCTTCTTGGGAAGGAATCCTCTGGGCTGGTTTGTTGCCAGGAATTTCCTCTCTGTCAGCATTGATTTGAAAAGAACTGGAGCTGCAGCAATTTGGAACCAGAACATCTCAGACAGGATGAGATTGGCAGTGCCAGCTCCTCCAGCCACCCTCCTTGAGCAGGGACAGCTTGAGCCAGCTGCCCAGGCCTGTGTCCACTCAGGGTTTTAGTGTCTCCAAAGACAGATTTCCACCACCTCTTGTAAAAAAAAAACCAAAAATATCCAAGACAAAACAAAAACAAAACCAAAAAAACCCACCCAACGACATTAACAAAACCACAAGACTAAAAATACCACAGAAAAACAAACTAAAGAAGCCAACCACCAAACAAAATTTGAATCACACACACCTAAAATGTAAAACCAACCCCATTTTCTTGTGTTCAAATGGCATTTCCCATTTTTAAAACTTGGTGTTAGAATTTCACATTTTAAACCTTGGTGTTCGCTCCCTCCCACAAGACATTTTTTCATGGATAAGATCCCCCTGAGCCTTCCCTTCTTCAGGCTGGACAGTTCCACCTCTCAGTGTCTCCTTGCACATCAGATGCTCCATCCCTGCCAGGTCCAAAGTCACATCCACCTTTTTGTGATCATTTTTGTCAACAGGAAAACCAAAGTCTGGGATGCTGTTTCGTTATTATTATTAATATTATTATTATTATTATGTTAATCTCCTCCTTCCTTCTTCATTCTTTCTTCAAATACCTCTTTCTGTAAAGCCCAGGTATGCTTACTAGCTACCTCTAGCTCTGCAGAAAAAATAGATCAACATATATTTTTAAAGCAATGTTTTTTCAGTGTTTTTAAAATTCATTGCATTTATTTCACTTAATTTTATCCTCCTAAACCTAGGCACCAAGTTGAGATAATGCTCTAGGTTTGTTCTTGGTCAGTAGACACAGAAAAAACTAATTACATCTATCTTGAATGCTTTCTTAACAGATGAAATTATAAAAATTGTGCTTTAGGCTTGCCTGTTTCCTCCCACAAATGACAAGCAGAGCGTGAGCAGCTAGTCTGGGGTAGATATGGAATTTTCAGATGTCTGAAGCTGAGTCACATGAATTGCATTCCTATGTTTGCTTTGTTTGGTTAGATATTTCTCTAAACAATTCAGAATAATGTCCTTTTTATGGTTAAATAGATGTTGATAAGGAAAAATAAGGGGATATAAAGAAAAATAAGGGGATATTCAGAAAATCTGGATGTAGATATCTATGCTTAAAATATACCACAGAGTCACAAATAAAATATCTCATTTTACTGCACTGCTATACTAATAAAATAATTTTTCCACTGCATATATATGTAAAACCAGAACTTTCTGAAATTACATTCTGAATTTTTTTTCCCACCCTAATAAAAGTGCAAGACCCTTAAATTAATTCTGTCTTTTTAACAGGGCTTCGAGCCCTCATCCATAAAGCTGCTCTACATGAATATAAGGTTATATCTATACCAAACGGCTTCTGGGAGCAAGATCTAAATGAAGATATCTGAATTTACAGTTATTAAGATGTTGGATGGGTTATAGAAGAAGATGGAAACAGCTTAGAGACCATAAGGGCTGTTTCTGTGTAGCCATATTTAAATTACTATCGTTTGCATGCACTTTGTGTCCAGTACAGCAAATATAGCTCATATTTAGCATATGACTACAGCAGGATATTGTAGAATATTCCCATCCTTTTACTCCTTTCTGAAGAACATGTACCCCATTGTAATGCTGAATTCATGAGTGCCAAAATATAGTTTTTAAACTATTCCAATGAATCCCTCTTATAACAATTTCAATGAACACATCTTGTAACAAGCAGTGCTGTCAGTTCTAGGAGCAGTTGCTGTTCTTCTGGAGGGGGGAATAAAAACAATGCCAAAACCACAAAAGGCAGGAAGAACATCTCCAGGCAGCAAAATAAGAATTGCTTCTTGAAAAGCACACAGTCCTCTCCTGGCAAATGAACATGCTCGTTGTCAAGCCAGCTGGCAGGAATTCTAATTACCCTGGTGCTGGAATCCCACTGATTTCTATTGTAGGCCTGCTAGAAAAATGCAGATTGTCTTTCAGTGTGACTCTATCTTGTCATTGCAGTCTCACTTGCAAGAGAACCTTTGGGTTTGGGTTTTTTTTTGGTTTTTGTTTTTTTTTTTTCCAAAGTTACTTTTTGGAGCAGGCGGATTTAAGGTGCAATTATTAACCACATACATGCATATGTCACGAGCTGCCTTCAGATTGGCAATAGTTGCAGTTGGTTATCAAAATTATTAACTTTTCTAGTAGAAATATTGCACTGTGGCCCAAAAAAAAACGAGATCCTTTGGAGTAAATTTAAGGATAATAGAAGATAAACTGCAATCTAATTCAATTGGCCCACAGGTAGGGTTTTGTTTGTGCTGCACACTCCACAAACAAAAAAAAGAAAGAAACCTACATGCCACTAAAGATATATGAATGCAAATATAAAGCCTAGAAACTGTGAAAGAAGTTGTTTGTAGTTCTCAGAACAGTGTCTAATTTGCAAATTTACTAAAAATACAGCGGGAAAGCTGTTGAGTTTTCTTGTATTGTTCAAAAAAATATTTATGTCACTACCCGAGAAGAGGAGAAATGCATGGGTTGTGCACGGGCCAGTAGCAGTAAATAAAGATTATTTTTAAGTGCAGCTTGTTTCCTAATTTTGTTTGTAAATGCGTAAGTTATGCTTAAATTGTTAATTGGCTTAAAGCCTTTGCCACAACCATTTGCAACAATTAGAAGTGAAGTAAGTAATTATTAGATCCACCACTGCACAAATCTCCTCCACTCACCTCTGCCCAAATCCAGGTCCCAAAACCAAAAAATGTTGGGATTGGTAAAAAGAACTTAGAGCCATGTATTTTTTCATGTCACTCCACCCTAAGTTAAAAATAGTAATAATCAATTGCTGTTATGTTAGGGGCTAAAGCTTCTTTGTCTGTCATCTCTTAGATGTGTAAGCATGACAGTTATTTTACTAGAAAGTTACTATGAATTTACCTTCTATAATATAAATGTAGTTTAATCCTTGTGAGGTAGTGGTTTTTTTTGTTGTTGTTGTTGTTGTTTGTTTGTTTGTTTTTAGTGCTGCACCATAATTTATTTTATTTGGATTAATTTTAGTGGTATTTAAGTGGCTGTGAGTTATGTCGATGGTTAATGTCAACACTCAGACATGGTAGAAATCTTATTTTGCACAGTGTCAGTTTGAAAGGTAAAAATCATTTTTCACATAAAGATTAATTTATTTCTACGTGAGAGCCCAACAGAGTTTGAGAGACTAAAGGCCTTACTGCAACATAATTTTTTTTCCCAAAAAATCCAGATTTGCTGCTTGAGAACTAAATAAAATAAAAGCAATGTCTATCAGTGAATTGTTAAATGCTGTAACTTAAATAAGTGGCATAAACTCAGAATCACACAGACTCACAGAATGACCAGGTTGGAAGAGACCTCCAAGAGCATCGAGTCCAACCCAGCCCCAACACCTCAACTCAGCCCTGGCACCCAGTGCCACATCCAGGCTTTGTTAAACACACCCAGGAATGGCGACTGCACCACCTCCCCGGGCAGACCATTCCAGAACTTCATCACACTTTCTGTAAAAAAACTTTTCCCTAATATCCAACCTATATTTCCCTTGGAGCAGCTTGAGACTGTGTCCTCTGGTTCTGTCAGTTCCTAGAGAAAGAAACCAACCCCACCTGAGCACAGCCACCTTTCAGGTGAATTGTGGAGAGTGACAAGGTCACCTCTAAGTCTCCTTTTCTCCAGGCTCAACACCTCCAGCTCCCTCAGCCGTTCCTCACAGGATTTGTGTTCCAAGCCCCTCTCCAGCCTCGTTGCCTCCTCTGGATATGCTCGAGCATCTCAACGTCCTTCCCAAACTGAGGGGCCAAGACCTGGACACAGCACTCGAGGTGTGGCCTCACCAGTGCTGAGTACAGGGGAAGGATGATGTCCCTTCTGCTGGCCACACTATTCCTGACACAGGCCAGCAGCCATTGGCCTTCTTGGCCATCAGGGCACACTGCTGGCTCATGTGCAGCCTGCTGTCAGCCAGTACCCCCAGGTCCCTTTCCAGCCGGTCACTGTCCAGCCCCTCTGTCCCTAGCCTGTAGCACTGCAGGGGTTGTTGTGGCCAAAATGCAGGACTTGGCACTTGGACTTATTAAACTTCATCTTATTGGACTCTGCCCATCCCTCCAACTGTTCCAGGTGTCCCTGCAGAGCCCTCCTACCTTCCAACAGATGGACACGCGCTCCCAGCTCGGTGTCATCTGCAGATTTACTGATGAAATACTCAATGCCCACATCCATGCCGTCAATAAAAATATTGGACAGAGCTGGCCCAGCACAGAGCCCTGAGGGACACCCCTGGTGACTGTCTCCAGCTGGATGCAGCACTGCTCACCAGCACTCTCTGGGCTGGCCATGCAGCCAGTTCTGAGCCCAGCACAGAGTGCTCCTGGCCCAGCCGTGGGCTGCAGCTTTTCCAGGAGTGTGCTGTGGGAGACAGTGCCAAAGGCCCTGCTGGAGTCCAAACAGACACATCCACAGCCTGTCCCACATCCACCAGGAGGGTCACCTGGCCATAGAAGGAGACCAGGTTGGTCAAACATGACCTACCCCTCCTAAACCCCTGTGGCTGGGTCTGACACCCTGGCCATGCTGTAAGTGCTGTGTGATGGCACTCAGTATGAACTGTTCCATCACCTTACCGGGTACTGAGGTCAGCCTGACTGGCCTGTAATTACCAGGATCCTCCTTCCCACCCTTGCTGAGAATGGGTGTCACATTGGGCAGCTTCCAGTCATCTGGAACCTCCCCAGTGAGCCAGGGCTGCTGGTAAATGATGGAGAGCGGCTTGGCAAGCTCATCTGCCAGCTCCCTCATCCCCCTGGGGTGGATCCTATCTGGTCCCATGGATTTATGAACATCCAAGCAGCTCAGCAGTTCTCTGACTGCCTCCTCCTGGAGAACAGGGGGTCATTCAACTCCCTGACACCATCCACCAGCCCAGGAGGACAGTTGTCCTGAGCACAAGCTGTCTTCCCACCAAAGACTGAGGCAAAGAAGGTGTTAAGCACTTCTGCTTTCTCCTCATCTGCATTACTAAGTTCTCTTCGACATCCAGTAGAGAGCAAAGGTTGGTCTTACCCTTCCTTTTGCCATTAATATATTTGGCAAAAACATATTTTCTTATCCTTTACAAAAGTTGCCAAATTAAGTTTGACCTGAGCTTTGCCCCCCCCCCGCTAATTTTTTTCCTATATGTTCTAGCAACCTACCTTTAAATATTTCCTGAGAGACCTGACCCTCCTTCCAAAGATGATACATCCTCTTTTATTCCTAAGTTCATTCAAAACCTCCTTGCCCATCCAGGCTGGACATTTGCCTCGTCAACTCATCTTTTGGCACAAAGGGACAGTCTGTTCCTGTGCCCTCAAGATCTCTGTTTTGAAGCACACCCACCTTTCCTGAACTCCTTTGTTTTTAAGGGCTGCTTCCCGAGGAATCTCTGAATAAGTCTCCTAAGTAGGCCAAAGTCTGCCCTCCATAAGTCCAGTGTGAGAGTCTTATTGATATTCCTCCTGATTTCACCAACTATTGAGAATTGTATAATTTCATGATCACTGCGTCCCAAGCAGCCTCCAACCACCACATCTCCCACCAGCCCATCTCTATTTGTAAACAACAGGTCCAACACAGTCCCTTCCCTGGTGGGCTCACCCACCAGCTGCCACATAAAGTTGTCCTCCACACACTCTAAAAATTTCCTGGACTGCCTCTTTTCAGCTGTTTTAAGTTCCCAGCAGATGTCTGGTAGGTTGCAGTCACCTACACAAACAAGGGCTGATGAAACATTCTCTAGCTGCTTATAGAATGAGTTGTCCCTCTCTTCTTCCTGGTTGGGTGGACAGTAACCAACTCCCAGTGGGATGTCAGCCTTGTTGGCCTTCCCCTTAATCCTTACCCACAATCATTCAACTTCATCATCACTAGCTTCAATTTCCATGGCATCAAAACCTCCCTAATATAAAAGGGCCACTCCTCCACCTCTTCCCCCCTTCCTGTCCGCCCCTTCTCAGAGGAACTGTTTTGTGTTAAGCAAGCATTGCAGTCAAGCCAATCATTTTCCTGAGTTCTAAACTCTGCCATGGAATTTGGGTTGTGCCCCCAGCTCTGCAGTTACCCATATGGCAAGAAGAGATGTGCTGTTCTAAGAAGACAACATTTTTGTCCACGTTCATAGAATCAGGACCCAAAAAAATCTGGAATAAGAAAGATCCAAGTCGTACTAATCAAACACTAAGTGGGGTTGTTGAATGTTCACTGCCAGAGCTCTGGAAAAATAAAAAAGGATTCAGGAAACACATTGGGAATGGTGCTGTTGCACTGTAGTTGGCGTTTCTTTGGATAGAAGCTTTTCCAGATAGTTTGATGCTATGGTTTTCTCAGCTAGGGATACACAAATCTTCTTTCTCAAATTCTTCTCAGCCCAGTTCCATTAAAATCACTTTGAATATGCCAGGGGATGATGTCAGTATTTTTAATTTGATGGAGTTAAAAACACAATCACCTCATGAAGATATACTAAAAAAAAATTAAAAAAAAAAAAAAAAAATCTTACTACGCCTTTTCAGATATGAGGTTTTAGACATACCCGTGTTTCTGAGCGTAGGAATAACAATGCTTGGTCTGGTGACAATCCATTGGCTGTGTTTCAGACAGTGATCAGAAGTGAATTATTGATGAATGAGTGTAAGAAAAGGGAAAAACACCGAGAAATGGTTGTCCCAGTGTATTTTCCCAGCTTCAAGGAGTATTCAGTGTAAGGATCTTCCTGAATCAGAAGTTGTGTCTTCCTTTAATTTTGATGCTCCTTTTTACTGCCCTTCTTCAGCTTTGTTTTCTCTTGCAGTCGCCCAGCATTAATCTATGAATAAATGGGTTTTGATGTGAAATTTGCAACCCTATCCATCCTACCCAAGGAACAGAATGGAGGAATTAGACTAGAACTGAGCAAACGAGTCCTGAATAACCACCCTCCATTTCAGTCACAACATGATATAGAAAAAGACATAATCTGCTTTCACTGCTGTCTCCATAGGCTCCTGTGCTATGCTGGAAGTAAAACTTTTTTGCACACTTGCTCAAGGTAGGAAATTCCTCTGAATATCCATCAGAGGGATGTGAATCTAGGGACTGCAGTGTGGAAAATTGCTCATAGGCAGGGCGTGGAAATCTCTGTGTGGAAGAACAAGAAGAAATAGGTAGAACCCTAGATTGCCTGCGTGTAATCTATGCAAACACCAGCATTAATTAATGCAATATCAGTGGTCATCTGTAGCCCCATTGTCCAGTGGTAAAGTTGGCATTTGGGGACTGTCACATCACTGCAACCGTGATGGGGTCTGCAGACACCTCAGGAAGGAACAGAAGCTGTGTCTCCAGCCACCTCTCTGCAAAAGCACTTTGGGTAGCACTTGTAAAGAAGATTTTTTGGGGTTATCATGAAATGGTTGTGACAAAGCAAGCCCTGAAAAAACATTGCTTTGTATAGAGGTGGTCACTTTGGTAGCAGACTCTCAAACACCCATCTAATGAGCTCCTAAAAATCAGGCTTGCTGTTATCTAAGAGCTGTCCCTGGCAGAGCAAAGTGGGCAAGAATATTTACATGCCAGGAGGAATGAGAAGAAACAGGAGCCTGGGCTGGGTGGTGGGGAGCAGCAGGAGCAGAGGTCATCTGTAATCCCACTGTCAGGGTTTGTGTTCAGCACCATTGCCAGGCCCTGCTAAACACAGCCAGGGTAATCTCATTCCAGAAAATGAGGTGTTTGGAGGAAGAAAGGATTGCAGATGTCTAAAGCAGATTTGTTTTCTCTCTGCCTCCAATTTTGCATCTGTTTGTTTTGATGACGTTAGCTAGAGGCAGACCAACAGAGGAAATAAGAGTTATACATTCATGCTGCAAAATCAGGCATGTTTCATCATCAATAACAAGAAACCTTTTCATTCTAGTTGCAGAGGCATAATCATCACATTTTCAAGCAATTTTTAAACCATTTGGACATTTTGCTTAATTTGTGGACTGACGGAAACGTAAAATATTCAAATTAAATATGCTCAAGTAACATATTTACCAAGTCATTTCTTCTTATTATCTCTTGCTGTAGTAACTCTTTATCTTAAAATAGTTTGTCTTTTCACTATAAAGAACACGAATCAGCTACTTATTTCCCTACTTTAAGGTTCTTCTGACGAGATATCAATGTGTACCACAGTAAGCTAGCTGTCATTTACTTTGTTTTGCTCAAATATTATTGTTCAGCTGGAGGGATTTGCTGTTGCCAGAGATAAGGGTGGAAGCACAGAACTCATCCTTTCTGGGGAGCTGTTTGATCCCCCTACCCTTGGTCTACAAGGGAAATCTGGACCAAAAACCTATTGGTTTGTGGTGAAAAATGGTGCATAATGTTTCTAGATGTAATTAAGGTTGTAAAAGAAGCCTCCAAGGCAGATTTATAACTCTGCCGCCTTCACATGGCAGGGATTCTAAGGAGAACTGAAAAATTAACTTTTCCTCTGTTACTGACCTTTCCCATCCGTCTCTGGATCTGTTCATGTACTTCTTGGTACACCTTGGCATTGTTATCTCTGCAGATAGTGAGATTTTTATGGGCACAGGTTTGTGTTTGGTGAGAAAAAGAGAAGCATTAAATGGGGTTTATTTAGTGCATACCCATAATTGTCACTGTAGGATATAACTTGCCTTAGTATCTTGCTTTTTAATGACACTGAAATAACAGCTCCAGATGACAAAATCTGCCTGGAAAATCTGTATCATGTCAGGCAGCTTAATTGCTGTTTAATTTTTCTTTATTTCTTTGCATCAAGTGTGTTGTCATACCCCAATGCATCTGCCTTAACTAATAAAAATATCCTTTTTTTAATTTAATGACTAATATTGACCAGTCTGAATTGTACACAATCTATCACTCTAGTGATGTTATTTCCCAAGTTGTCATGATTTCTGTTAAAAGAACCATGGATTTAATAGAAGCAGAAGCATAACAATAAAATATAATACATCTTGCACTTGTTCTGCAAAAGATGCCTCTCAATAAAAAAAAAAAAAAAAAAAAACTGAAAAAGCTTTTTTTTCCTATTTTTATTGTTAGAAGTCACTGGTATATCAGAGCTCTTAAACACACAAAGAAATAATTGATAACTTGAAGAAAAGTGGGGTTTGTGTCTGAAATTTAATATTGTGTGCAGGAAGTGGTCTGTAACCAATCTTTTAGTGATAAACCACATTTAATGGAACCAGAGATGGGTCATTCAGCTGAGAGTTCTTAGGAAAAACAAATTTCTTGTGAATTTAGAGAGTAATAGCCCCATTAGAGTTTTTAGAAGAAGGAAGAGTGACTTGCTAATCTAGTGGAGGTTTTGGAAGAAATTAATGAGCATATGGCCAAGGGAAGTCCATTTGCTGTGGTATTTGACTATCGAAAAATATGTTCAATATTTGATTTTAACTGATAAAAGAAAGTGAATTGAAAGGTTTTCTTGCAGAAAATGATGTCTAATTAAAATAAATACCTAAAGGGTGAGCAAAAGTGCAAATTTAATAGTGGAAGGACCTCACTGACAGTAGCCTAATGAAACTTTTGATGAAATCGTGGCTGTTCAATTAATTAAAAAAAAATAGGAGAATATTCTGATAATTTAAGAAATATAATTATAATATTTTTTAGGAATTATTATCTAGTATCATGCTTTCCACACATCTCATGTTGTCATGTCTGAACTGAACACCAAAGTAGAAAGTATCTCTAATGTGGTAATTTTAAATTTTAGCAGTGGTATTTTTGTTTAGTTCAGATTGAAAAATGGACAAATGTGACAAAACCATGACTGGAACTGCAAAGAAAATAAGGAGCTTTCACAATAAAGTACCTGCTCCCTGAAGGTAGAGACTGTCTTTGGATTTCAGGAATAATCCTCCTAAAGCTAAGGAAGATAAACGCTGCTGAACTTGTATGGTCATAGCTGAAAAAATAGAGTTAAGTGCTGTGCTTGGTAATTAAACTTAGAAAGGAAATTGCCTTCAAGTTAGAAAGGAAAATTTGGCTTTGTCCTGTAAGGATTTCACGCATATTTCAAATAAAATTTAATGCATCTCAGACACGTGATGCATTAAAAGACATGGCAAATATTAACATGGCTCCAGCATGCCTCATCTTTAGGGTCCCCTCAGAAAATCCCTCTTCTGTTTTCTCACAGCTCTATTTTTAAATAATTATTACTCTATGATTGCAGCTGTTAAAGATGGTTAATTTATTTCATTCATGTATCCTGTAGGTACGCGTGTGTTGGTGAGTTACACATGCACACAGACACATCTGTGCGAACTTTCTTTTACACTATGAAACAGAACAGATTTTTTTTTTTTTTTAAATAATTAGCCATAAGAAACTTTTGAAAACCTGCACTTTTCTTAGGAGAGAGGAGTCATTTACCTCTGTCTTCCAAGCAGGTGCGGCAGTTTGCACACCAAAAGATTCCATTCTGCTTTGATGAAAATACTTCAGAAACAGCTAAGATTTGAATAGGTCTTTCAACCCTCAAGCAATGCTTGATGAAAACACAATGGGGAATGACACCTTCCCAACATTCTTGGGTTTTCTGAATGTGTTCTGCATTGTCCCTGACCATGCTGGTGACAAAGACTCTTTTCTTCTGGTGCCACCTCACGCCTGGCACAGCAACAGGAGAGAGCCGCGTTTGGTCGCGTTTTGTGCCGTTATTATTCAAGTGCTGAAGGCAAAGCTTTTATTTTTGGCTGATAGAGAGAAGTAGCATGAGGAGTTTAGGTTCTTGCTGAGCTTTGTGGGCTGGTAAAAACCTGTGTGAAATCATGACGTGGTGCAAGTCGGTCACTAATTTGAGTGGGGCCAGGATTTCATTTGAGCATCTCCTGGAAGTTTTTAAGGCTTTTAAGGAGGAACACTCCCTGAAGTCCACCTGCATGGGAGCTTTGCTTTATCTTTACAGAGCACAAGCATGTGCTTGTCCATCACCATAATCAACTTAAAACTTCAGTTCTGTTTATCTTTGTCTCCATCATCACCCCACACCTGGGGACTGCACAACCCTGCGCCGTCTCCTGGCTGAGAGGAGCAAATTGCACTGGTCACTTTTTCTTCTCTGCATCTTTTTAAATTAATGAAGAATTAAATTGTTTGTGACTTTCTGCCTGTGTGGTGTACGGATTTGGTAACAGTATGATTTCAGAATTCATTTTTGGGTACTGCTTGAGGTGAAACTCTGCCAGGTTTCTGAGAAAACCTGAAATATAAGTAAACATCTGCCCTGTGGTGCTCAAAATTGCCAAAGTGCAGCTGACCTGCAAAGCAGATCTTTTGGGCCACAGAGTAACACTGGCTGCCAGAATAATTCCTGTGATAACCTTCTCTTCAGATTCTGCATCAGAACTGAGGAGAGGAAAATCTCAGATACTCAGTTGGGTGATGAATAGTAGATAAACTGCCAATTGTTTGTATATAATGAGTTTTCATAATTTTCTCAATTTACATTTGTGGATTGCTCACAATAGCTGAATGCTTTTGTTCCTGTGCCCAAATGGAGTGGCTTCAAAAAAACAATGCATGCAGAAATATCTTGATTTTTAAAAAAGATTAGGTCTACAAGTATTTCTGGTGAATAAATTAATGATGAATACCATACATAAAATTATGAACACTGGAGCATTTCAGTTAAATACATGCTTTGAGACTTTCTGATTAAATGGATAAACCTTTAAATATTGTTAATGTAACTGAATGATAACTTATATCTATTTTCATATTTCTAGAGATAATTGCAATAACAATTTGTAGCACTTTGGTTAAATGCTGAACTTTGAGGGAAGAACAGCAATATGGAACTTTGCAGTAATTACAGGATTTTAAATTTACTTTTAACAATCATTTCAATATTTGAATCTGAGGATTTTTTTCTTCATTGTGTCCATAAAACCCAAACTCTCAAGTCTTCAGCTAGAACAAGCTAAAAGAAATTGAAAATTTAATCAATTTCATTACTTGTATAATGAGAATAGTTATTTGCAAGGAATACTTTTGTATTTTTTTTTTTTAATTTCTACGAACAGGTGATATAGTCAAGTATTTTGAATTTCTTCTAAGCTGCATTTGGCATGATATTCTAGATCTGTTTGTATGCTATTGCAATTACAGTGACTTGGGGCTCAGAACAGTTGATCATTTCAGTCAATTTTTTTTTTTTTTTTTTTTTTTTTTTGCATTTGCAGGATGCTCTGGCCCTCTAGGGATAGAAGGAGGGATCGTGTCAAACCAACAAATCACTGCATCCTCCACTCACCGAGCCCTTTTTGGACTCCAGAAGTGGTACCCCTACTATGCACGGCTTAATAAGAAGGGTCTTGTGAATGCCTGGACTGCTGCAGAAAATGACAGATGGCCATGGATTCAGGTAACAGATGGAGCTGAGGAGGAAAAAAAATATCCTTGATTCAATTGCCAGTGTCACTTAAGAAACTGATGAAGACAAGTGGTTAATGAACAGCTAGATTCTAATTCACTGTCAGAGACAGAGGCGAGGCTAAAAGGGACTATTTAGTTGCAAAACAGTGATAATCTTGACTTTACAAATGCACAAGCCCTTTTTTTTTTTTTTTTTTAATTTAAAAAACCATGTGCATATGTTCCATTGTGGCTTCTAAACCGTGGAAGCAGATTTATGTAGGCTCCTTCCATAAAACTGCTTTCCACAGATGTTGTATTTGGTGGTCAGCTCCTGAGAAACATATCACAGCTTTATCTCTTGGTGGAGATACCCTGACACGTGCTAAAGGTGCTTGAAGCGTGGTTTTGGCAGTGCCAGAGCATGCTGGAAGAGCTGGTCCTCTTTGCTGAGCTGCTCTGGGCACACAGGTTAAGTACTACTGGAAGTAACAAGAACTGTTTTAATTAAGGTTGAAACAGCTGTTAGTTCGGACACATCCATGAGGCTGAAAATACAGGTTTTCACATCCCACTCAAGCATGTTATTGCTAGAGTGATTCAAATGGCACTGCCCTCACTGTGTACTGTATTTTCCCTTGCCCAAAAAATTACTTCAGTAAAAGCAGTGATTATGAAGTCCTGTAGCAGTGTTTTAATGAAGATAATTAGCTAGTGGTTGTTGTAGCTCTTTGCTTGGATTGTGTTTTCATGATATGTGAATTGGGCAGAGCTTTGGCAATTTTAGCTGTTGGCTAATAAACATTAGTGAGTTAGATACTTATGTGAAAACTTTCAAGGTCAATGTGTGACGAGGATGCTTCCCTTCAAGTGAACCCACTGCAGGATTTAGCAAAACATGATATTTGAGCATTTCATCTGCCAGCATTAAGTTGAACTGTCCATAATGCCCTCAGCTCTGCCAGACACATTCTTCTTGAGGCTTCCTTGGTGTACATGACATTAATATTTGTTCATAGTCAATGTTTTTCCCCTGACTACCATTTTTTATTTTTCTGAGAGGCTCCTACATATCTAGGGGTAGAAACATACAGAATTACCTGCTCATTTTTCTTGTATGGAGAGCAGACACAAAGCACTGCTTGATGAAGTCTTCTGAAACTGGTGCATTGGGAGTGCTGGATTTTGTCACCTCTGAAAACAAAAACTAGTGTTACTGCTTGTTATTTATTGCAGAGTGAAAACACAAAGGCCCTTCAACATGTCGTAAGTCAGTTTTCCTCCATAAAGATCAGAGGGGTTAGGAAGTCTGTAAAATTTATACATTGAAAAGAACTGGAAAGGATCACGCAGGGAGACCTGAGCAGATTCATTTCCATGGGAGTAGAAAGCTAATGTAACTTTAATGCATAATGAAAAATTCTGCTTTTGGGCTGTGTTAGAGTGTAGGCTTTATTAAATGAGCTGGAGAAAGATTTCAAAATCATTTAGCACTGGCCCCCTAGACACGTCTTTTTGAGGAGAAGAACTGGATAGGGATATTTAACGATCTGATCCTTCCACATTTGTGCTTGGCACCATGGGGGCAGTTGCCAGACGCCCTTGGACTTTGCTCCCTGGGAAGTCTTCCCTCTGCTCTTGCTTCAAGGAACATCCTTGGGCCAGTGGAGAGAATGTGTCTAAAATCTCAGCCCATGGCATCAGGTCTGAAGAATTTGTTCTCTTTTTTTTTTGGAGGTTTGGAGGTTACTCCAGTCCCTTACAGGTAATTTTGACAACCATGGGGTGTAAGGACTTTTGAGAAGCTTATATCATACAATTTAAGTGGTTTAAGCATTTCCTTATTTTCCTTCTCATCTTTTCTTGCAAAACAAACTTTAGTCTATCGTTTTCAAAAAACTTGCCAAATGCTATTTTTTAATCCTCTTTTCTTCAGTTCAGGGCAAAATTAAAAATAATCTTTGTCATTTCAGAGCAGAATTCATCACAGGATATTTTTCCTGCCTTTTCTCTTTCTTTAAAACACCTGGAACCAGAAAATCTGAAACTTTTTTTCGGGAGATGATGGTTGCAGGGAAAAAGAGCTTTTCAGTGTTCTACAGAGACTCTTTTTAGCTCTGGCAAGGTGGAGAGTCACAGACTCCACAGACACACACTTTATGCATAGTAGATCTTTACATCAGAGCACTGTCTTGTTCTTCAAGCTTTAAGAAACAAACACCGTCTGACCCTCGTACGGGTGAGCAGTTTGGTGAGAGGAGAAGCAGAAATCCCCCCTTATTTCTGCACAGGTTCTGTAATGCCCAGGGAGGTGCTCCATAAATGTTTGTGGAGGGGTACAAAAAGCCAGATTTGGGCTAAATTTCTGGCTCATGGGAGAAAAGGTGTCAAACCCTCTACTTGGGTTTTTACTCTGTTGTGTCACCAGCTTCTTCCCGGACCCTACTGGCAGCAGCACAAGGAATCTTCTCCTAGCTGCTCTGAGTGAGGAAGCACCTGGTCCAGAAGAAGGCACTGAAAAATGGTGTGTGTGTTTGGCAGAGATTAAGTGGAAAGTTACAAAGCCAGAAAATCCATTTTTAGGACATACAAATTAACATTTAGTGCGGTGAACCCGAAGCAATCGCCTGTTCCCCTCTTGTAGCTTCTAATGCTAGATAAATTCTAAAGGAAGCCATGTATAATGGGCAAAGTCCCTCAAAGTATGATTATGTACAGGCCTGTAGCTATTTTTGCCTTGTTCCATCATTATCAATTTTCTTTGCCATTTAATTTCTTTATTTATATGCAGCCTGGCAAATAAAAGGTTTGAGTGTTCTGCTTATAACTCACTTGTAATGAGTGCAGAAGTTTTGGTTTTTTCTCTAATCTTTCAGGTGTCTGATACACATGAACTAATTAGTATGCAATTTCATTTTCCTGCATTCTCCCAATGAACTGAAAATTGAAATTGCCATTTTAAATTTACACTCTCAGCATGTAATTAGTAATGGCACTACAATGCTTGTAATTGGCTTGTGATTTAAAGGGTCACTGACCATGTTTTTGGAAGCAAATTAAAGCCTGAGTAAGTCATATCTGCCTTTTAAAGTTCTCCTGACCTCTGTTTCTCCTCACAGATTGGCTGTGATAAAATTGCACCTGTGTACTGCTTAGCACTTTATTAGTGATATTAACTTTTATGGTTTGGAAATACAATGACAAAAAAAAAAAAATCACATACATCTATTTTTCATTAATTGGTCCTGAAGTATAACCAAAATGTTCACATTGACTGTTCCAGTAATGAGTCTCTTTTGTCAACTCTTTTTTCTTTTTATTTTTTTTTTTTAAGCAGTTTCTCTTTTCCCTTCTATCCCTTTGCATTTATGGTTTTGAAAAACGTTGGTTTGTTTTTTTCTGATTTCACTTCATCTTTGGTCATTCCTTGCATCTGTATTTTTCTATTCCTGTATTAGTTATTCTTTTTAAGGCAATATGAATCAGAATAGATATGGCCATGGGCAGGATTACTGTTTCTGTTGTCCCTCTACCATATCCAAAATCATGGATATGATGCTGCCCATGGATTACTATCTAATAAAAAACACAAACTGCCAGCAGGATTTTGTGAACGTTACTCCTCTCCAGCGAATTCCAGCCTAGGAATCCATGCCTGTGCCCTTACACTTCTCCTCCTCTCCCAGTTTCAACACTCCCAGCTTGGTCTCCCAGTTTTAACCATCCTCATATTTCTTAATTCATTTTTCCCCTATTCACAACTTTTAAGTGTTTTGTGGTTTTTTGGACACGGAAATTGTTTTTTACAAAGTGTAAAACCCACAGCCACCCAAAGCAGATTCCTGCATTGCTTATACCTGGAGAATTTTGAGAAAATGCGTGAATTACTGAGCATCATGACACTATGTTTGAACACCTGACCTGTTGCTGGAGACTGTTATGTATAAATGCAAAGTGCTAAATAGAATAAAAAAAACCCCATATTTTGTTATTTCTCACTAAAATGGCATAAACTGTTTCTCCAGAGACATTGGTATGGTTACAAAACATTTTTTTAAATAAAATATTCAAATAGTTATTTTGTTGTTATGAGTAGCTGGAGGTTTGAAGGATTAACTCACAAAACAGGTAGACTGCTCAGTTTGGTTGCAGAACCAAAAGTGGGAAGTAAAGTTGGTTCAGGCTGATTATTCAGCTTTTTTCCTCTAGTTTTTATTGCATACAAGATGATCCCAAATATTTATTCTGAAGTTTCTTCTTCAAAGAATAAATCCCTTTCCATCTGTATTTCATGTTTTTCTGTTTGGAATCAATTTTTGAAAGTCAAGTTGTAATTTCAAAGTGGAAAAGTTACAAGTCTTACTTAGAATATATGGAAAGAAAAATATAATTCTATAATTTTGCTAATTTATTCCCCAAACAGTTTTTCTGAAATTATGTGCTAAAATTCAGATGAAATACAATAATGAGAAATACAACAGTTTGATGGAAAATGTGCTCAACCTCTGATTGGCAATTTAAATATATTAGCACTCCAGTCCAAAGTAAAATACAAATGGTTTATTTAACATTTCAGTGTGTCAGTTGTAAATAACACCTTTTGCTTTTTTAAATTTAGCTTCTTTAATAACTATGCCCAGCTTTAAGAAAATTTCTTCACTATATTTCTTGAAACTATGAGTAAACACTTTTGCTGTAGATATTTTTCATAAAAAAAGATCACCTGTGATGGAAAGGGACCTAGCCAAACCGAGTCAGGGCAAAAAATTTCCCTGATCTCTGTCTTACTTAGAATTAATTTATTTAGTATTTTTTTTAATTGAAAAGCACAGAGAATGCTTTAAAAAAAAAAAGTCTAACTGTATTGCCATATGATTGCTGTTAGGTAGAGTTTATGTTTTGATTGAGGCTTAATATGTTTTTTACACAAGTGTCTCCACACCACTTTTGGTTTCAATTCCACCTCTGGTGCTCAGCCTCGCCTTTTTGGGACTTTCAGTCCCATAGCATAATTAAATCTGTGACAATGAATCTAACAAACCTAATCATAACTACTATGACACAAGCAAAAATTATTTGTAAAAAAACCCTAAAGTTCCATCATTCTTATGCCCAAGCAGAAAACCACAAAGCATCGTGTGGGTTTTTTTCCCTCAAAACAAAAACAAAAACAAAAACAAAAACAAAAACAGAACAACAACCAAAAAAAAAAAAAAAACAATACAACAACAACAACAACAAAAAAAGGCACAGGAAAAAATAGTTATCAGCTTCCTCATCAAGAGCCTCCAAAGAGCAAGTACACACCAGGTGATAGCTATTTGCTAATGAAATGATAAAACCCAAAATACACAGAGGCCTTGCAGAACATTCACTCAAACATCTGTTGGTGAGAGCTCCAAGCAAACTGCCATCTGTGAAGCCATTCATTTTGTCAAAGTTCATTTCCTCATTCATGAGCACTGGTGAACGGGCTTCCAAAAATACCTGTCACTGCAGTTTAAATGTTTTATATCACTTAATGTAGCTCTCATCTCACTGTCAGGTGAACTTTATGAAGTGCAGCCTCAGAGTCAACCCGCAAGGTGATGTGCACCGCATAGGAAGGTTTAGCCTGCTAAGTTAAATGCTAAAAAGTTGTTAAAGTTCTTCTTTTTATTGTCAATATTTAAAAATTTGGCTCAATACCATAGAAGGACTTCCTTGGAGGATATTGATGCGAGGCAGTAAGTATCTGAAAGCCCTTGCTGTGGAGAACAGAAACTAACAAGGAAAGTGCAGTTGAATTAAAACAATGCCACTCAGGACCTTTGATCTGCAGGAATCAGAAGAGGCTGTCTGCTAGCCAAAGTCTGCCATAAATTCACTGACTTCAGTGAACTCAATACCAGTGTCTGCTCTCTGAAGACCTCCCTCAGCATCTAAACATTTAGCTGACAGGCCAAAAATGTAATTTATGTACTCAGAGCAGAAAACAAAGGGGCTGAGAGCCTATTTCTTAGTGTAATCATCCACAGACTCCCTGGTGCCCTGCATCTTGGTATCCATTTCATATCACAGCTCCTGCTTTCATCCCAGTCACAGGCACATTCAAACAACTTTGGGCTGAGGTTCTGGGTGCACAAAACAGTTCGGAGTCAGCATCCCCATGGCAACTGAGGCAGGATGCTGTTATGAACACCATCCATAACATGCTCTGTCAGCCCCCGTGCCAGCTTTCCTTAATTACTCCACCTAATGTGGCTGAAGGACTGAAGGGACAGGACCTTTAAACACTTTATTCCCTGCATCTGCAACAGCATGCATTCCAACTAATTTTTTCTTCCCCATTTGCCACTCTGACATTAAAAGCAATCAATTCTTAGAAAGTGGCGACACCAAAAGGAGCAACCACGTGTCCACTTGTGTTTTTTTGTTTGTGGTTTTTTTTTTTTTTTTTTTTTTTTTTTCATCAGGAAGAAGCAAGTAAAAGGTGCTCCAGCACCTTTGGGGTGGTCCATAACAGAATGATGTGTGGGTATCCTAGTCACCTTGTGGGGAGGACAGCACCCAAATCTGTGAGATGATGTCATGCTGATGTGTGATAGTAAAATGAGTCATTTTTACCTTCTAAACACTTGCTTAAAAACTGGCAAAGCAAATGATCCTCACTCGTAGTTTCTGTCCTGCTAAACTTGACTTCTAGAAAAGTTTATTGTTTCAAGTCATTTCAATAAAGCTAAGGTTCAGGGAACAAAGTTTAAGATAAAATAAGACTACATGTCAGGATATTAAGATTTTTTTTGTGTGGTATGCCAGGATGGGCCAGCTTGGAAGGCACCACAGTGGGTCACCTGGTGCCACCTCCCTGCTCCAGCAGGGCCACCCCAGAGCACATGGGACTGTGTCCCTGTGGCTCTGGAACATCCCCAGGAGGAGACCCCACAGCCCCTCTGGGCTCTGCTCAGGGCTGGCTCTGCCCAGGGCAGCAGTTCTGCCTCCTGGGCAGGAATTGCTGGGCTCAGCCCCTGCCCGGGGCTCTGGGGACATCGCTGGGCCTGGAGCAGAGCCTGGGGCTGCTCTGAGCTCTGCACACAGGGACAGACTGGGACACACTGGGACAGACAGACAGGGACAGACAGGGACAGACTGGGACACACAGAGACAGACAGGGACAGACAGACAGGGACAGACAGGGACAGACTGGGACAGACAGAAAGGGACAGACTGGGACAGACAGACAGGGACAGACTGGGACAGACAGACAGGGACAGACAGACTGGGACAGACTGGGACAGACAGACTGGGACAGACTGGTACAGACTGGGACAGACTGGGACAGACTGGGACAGACAGACAGGGACAGACAGACAGAGACAGACAGACAGGGACAGACTGGGACAGACAGATTGGGACAGATGGACAGATTGGGACAGACACACAGGGACAAGTTGGGACAGACAGGGACAGACAGACAGGGACAGACAGACTGGGACAGACTGGGACAGACTGGGACAGACAGACTGGGACAGACAGACAGAGACAGACAGACAGAGACAGACAGAGACAGACAGGGACAGACTGGGACAGACTGGGACAGACTGGAACAGACTGGGACAGACTGGGACAGACAGACAGGGACAGACAGGGACAGACTGGGACAGACTGGGACAGACAGGGGGACACAGGAACAGACTGGGACAGACTGGGACAGACAGGGGGACACAGGAACAGACTGGGATAGATTGGGACAGACAGGGGCACACACGGACAGGGAAACACAGGGACAGACGGACAGACAGGGACAGACAGAGACAGACAGAGACAGACAGAGACAGACAGGGACACAGGGGAACACCCGGGGACACACAGGGGGACACAGGGACAGACTGGGACAGACTGGGACAGACAGACTGGGACAGACTGGGACAGACAGATTGGGACAGACTGGGACAGACTGGGACAGACAGACAGGGACAGACTGGGACAGACTGGGACAGACAGACAGGGACAGACTGGGACAGACAGATTGGGACAGACTGGGACAGACAGGGACAGATAGACAGGGATAGACAGGGACACAGGGGGACACCCAGGGACACACAGGGACAGACAGACTGGGACAGACAGGGACAGAGAGGGACAGACAGACAGGGACAGACTGGGACAGGCAGGGACACACAGGGACACACAGGGACGGACAGGGGGACACAGGGATGGACAGAGACAGACAAGGACACACAGGGACACCCAGGGACAGACCGGGACACACAGACAGGGACAGACAGGGACAGACAGACAGGGATGGACAAAGGGACACCCAGGGCTGAGGTCCCTCTCAGCTGGGGCTCCTCTCCAGGCTGAGCAGCCCCAGCTCCCTCAGCCCTTCCTGGGCACGGAGATGCTCCAGGTCCTGAATCACCTTTGTCCCCCTCCCTCCACTGGACCTGCTCCAGGAGCTCCCTGTCCTCCTGTCCTGAGGAGGTGGACACTGCACTGCAGATGTGCCCTCACAGGGCTGGGCAGAGGGGCAGCATCCCCTTCCTGACGTGCTGGCAATGCTCTTCCCAATGTCCCCCCAAATCCAATGGACCTTCCCTTCCCCCAGGACACTCTGCTGGCTGGGGACAGCTCATTGCCCACCAGAACCCCCAGGTCCTTCCTCACAGAGCCACCCCAGCAGATCCCCAGGCTGTGCTGCTGCCTGGAGCTGTTGCTGCCCAGGTGCAGGACCTGCTTTTCCCTTATTAAACTGCAGGCATTTCTTCCCTGCCTAACTGTGCAACCTGTCGAGGTCCCTTTGAAGGGCCCCTCAGAGGTTTTGGCCTCTCATCCCAGCCATGTGTGGTCAGTGAACTGCTGAGAACCCCTCACTGACCAGTGAATTGCACTGACCTCTCATCCTATCACTGAGGAACAAATTAAACAATTATTTACCCCAGTATTGAACCTTGGGTAGCACCACCAGTGGCACATCTCCAACTAGACCCCCTGACACTGATTACAGCCCTCTGGACCTGCTGCTCGCCCATTTCTCAGTCCAAGATTCTCTCACTTCAGTTTCCATGGCCCCACAGCATTCCAGGCTGTTGGAAGCACAGAAAGTCACCAGCACCATGAGAACTGCCACAGAAAACCAGGGCTGAAATCAACTCAGCCTCCTTGACCTCCCCTGGAAAAGGTGGCATGTGTTTTTCATCTCAAAGACCTTCCAATTTAAGCCACACACTAATTCTGTGAACTCAAAAATATGAGCATATTTCACTCTTACACTCTTAGAACCTTCTTCCTTGAGTGGTTAAGATAAAAAGACATGGTCCAAGCCTTGACTGTCTCAGTGAGACTTTTCAAAGATTGTCTATCACAAAATCAAGCAATGTTTAATTTTTTTTTTTTTTAGCCTAATCTTTTGCCTTCAGATTTTTGTAGAAGGAAAAATATTTTGAGAAAAAACATACATATAAATAGTATATTTATATACTATTAATATAGTATAAATAATATAGGAAAAGGGTAACTTTTAGCCAAAGGGTAATGTTTAACATTTCTTTAGGAACTTTTTCTTTTTCCTTTTGAGTCCTAATTTCAAAAGATAATAAAAAATATTTAATGAGTGTGGTTGTCAGGATTCAACAAATAGCCAATTTCTTAGGGTTCAGAAGATATTAATAATTTGAGCCAGCTTTCTGTGTTCTGTAACAGCATCCGTGGGCTGAGAAATCATTTGAGTGCTGCAGTCTTTTCATCAATCACATCAATCTGCCCCCTGTGTGCTTCACTAGCCTTTCACTCCCCTTGTGTCTATCCCAAATCTTGGCCTCTCTCCCCACGCAAGCAGTGTCTCAGCAACTAAGAGGTTGTCCCCGAAGATTGATTAAGATTACCTTGACCATGAAGAAAGGGGACAAAGATACATATTTTAATACAGGCTGTGCACCATTTGATAGCACTCTTATCACTAATAAGTTTATTATGGGATCTCACAGGGTTAGAAAAACCATATCTCCCAAGAATTCTCAGATTTCAGGTGGTTAACACTCCTTTAATCAGTACATTGGATGTCTTTTCAAACCTTGAAACTCTATAATTCCATGACTTCTTGGTCTGGGAACATGCATAGGACCTAGACAAAACCCACTGAAGCCAGAGTGGGAATTTTTCCCAGTTGTCCAAGAGAAGATCATAATTTTCTTCAGCGTTTTTACCAGAGTGCATCTGCCAAAGCACCATAAAAACAGCAAGTGTGTGAGAGAAAATACCTCTCAATGTCTGAAGTAATTTCACAACCGAGAAATTTCCCTGAGTGTATTTTCACGGTGATTTTAATATTGCACCTCTTTGAATTCCCTTCTTTTCCCTAAGGAAGACAGCTTTCATGTAGGATGAAAAGAAAAGTATGTACTTTTGACCTGAGTGTGACATCACATCTTCTAGATCTACGAGCTGTTGATCAAATCTATTTTACAAGGGAAAATACATGCAGATATTTTCAATGGCATTTTTATTTACATACACTTAGGCTGATTCTTCAGGATGTCTTCTAGACATTGTGGGGAAGTTCTTTCTGAGAGCCATTAACGTTCCAAAGGCAGGAAGAGTTTTCATAAGTTCAAAGCATATGAAGAAAATAATAATAACAATAAATGACCTTGTTTTTTTCTTAGGTAACATTCAGTTTCAGATAGCTAATACTCATTTGATCAATACTTTGCAAATAAGACGATATTTTGCAGGGCTACAAACCTCTGAACAATGTGAGACTGATTATTGGCCTCTTCTTGAGATGGCAGTCTAAACATGGCAGTGTATGAATAATTCATATAAACCTGTTAATGGCATTCATAACAACTACCTTTGGGACTAAAATAATGACTTAATAATAAGAAGGAACAGACTAAGCAAGTTTTCTAGTCTGTCTAATTATGTAAACTCTCTGAGGCATAAATTGAGAGTTCTCAACAAAAGCCAAATGAAGCAGGTGATTTTTGATAATTCTCTTAACGTATGTTTCTCCACATTAGCATTACATGGGCCAAACAATCCTTGTAATTTATGTTTTCCATACAAGTAGGGTCTAACATATATTCTGATCTTTTCACAGAGGGGCAAATTAAATTAGTGGTCCAGTTTGCATCTCTGATTCTGCATGTCTAATTTAAAGCAGGTACATGAATAAGTCCCATTGAGGATGGCAAAGGTGATGAGTTGTTTTTAGAAGGTTGGCTGAGGCTGAGATGCTGGTGGGTGCAGGGAAGTCCTGAGAGGTGTTTGTTCTTACCCTGAGGTGTGATAAGCTGGAAACAGCAGGAGGGTTTTCAGAGGATGCAATAGCAAAGTTATGAGGGCGCTTTGCTGGACCTGCATCCACATAAGTGAAACAAAGTGGGCTGGGATCAGAAACAACCTGAGTGTTTAACTGGTCTGTCCTCAAGGTGCAATCCCACAACCACGCTGGGAATTATTATTTTCAAAGCAACCTGTAACAAACCTTTGTTCTCCTAGCCTATTGCAAGACAACAATTTACACCACCATGTGAATATTTTACAATAAAACATGTTTTCCTCCGTGTGGCAGACCCCTTTCCAGCATGTCAGCACCGGTGCTGCTGTGGATAAATCACTGCGTATCCTCGCCGTGTGCTGCTTAAAACACACATCACTGCCACTGTGCTGACTGCATTAATGCCCTGAACTAAATCCAGGGGAGCTCTGCTGACAGTGCTGATTAGGAGAGTATCAAAAAGCCACAGACAGGCAAGACAGATGAGCACCTTGTGTGCAGGTGCCAGCGAGGCTTTGCAAGGGGAAGCTAATAGTGGCTGACCTGCTGTGCCCTTCCTGCTCCTCATCACCAGCCCAGCTCTGCAGCTGGTGTGGCACCAGGGTGAAACAGCAGTTTGTCCTGTTCAGATTGGAGGAAACAATCTTGGAGGCTGAAAAGGAAGCACAGGAAGGAGCTTTCAGACTTGCTGACTTTCCCAGTATTGAGGGGATTGTGTCAGGTTGTTCATTTCCTGGGTTTATTAAAAAGCATTTCTATTGGCAAGTATCCCTATTTTTCATCAGAAAATGTTTGTCTGGGTGCTTTCTATCTAGCTTTGTCAGAAGTATGACTTTGGGAAACCAAAAAAGAGAGGAGAGACAAAAAAAATTAAATTTCAATCCTTCAAAACCTGATGAGATCAGCAGGGAAGGGTTGCTGTAATAAATCTTTTAATGCCAGTATAACCTTGATCTCTTATTCAACCCCATTTTTATGTGAGTAATGGTGAGTAGCAGTAAAGATATATTTACTTTGTGCTAGAAAAGATGAAGAATTATTTATGACAACACTATTCCATCGCATGACTGAAACAGGTAAACACCTTTGTTCTCCATAAAATGCATTCCTGTTTTTGAATCTAAAAACTACATTTAAGATCTCAAAGACACAAGGTTTCATATAGGCTTTAATTTGAGCATTTCTGGAAAGCTTGCTCTGGAGGAGCACTAAGACAAGGCTGTTCTGCAGGAAATGTTAGTGGTGTTATTGCTAACAGTGAGATAACAAATGAGGGGAATATGGTTATGGATTCTGTCCAGGAGCGTCATGTAGGGGTCTTCCTAAAGTCCCTCTGTCTTCTCATCCCTCTCCTCCTCTCCTGCCTGGAATAATGTAGATAAGACGGACGCAGCTGGGTGGTTTTTTTTTTATCTTTTTGGCCATTTTATAGCTTCTGCAAAGTGAATATGCTAGCATTTGATCATAAATTGTAAGAGGAAGATGAACACCTTGCACTGGAGCTGCCCCAGTCCCTGCTGCTCGGTTGCATTCACACATTACGATTCTGAATTTAATCTTCTTTTTTCTTATGGTTCTAAGGTTTGTAAACCATGCTGAGAAGCTACTGATGGTCTTTGTTTTGTGGAGCCCTTTGGACTTGTTTATGAAAAACAAGTTCCTACATTAACTCACAGCTACCAGTGGAGCTGCACTCACACCATGCAGATTTGCAGGACTCATTCTGAATTGCCTCTGAAAATGGTGCCCTGTACAATCAACAGGAACTCTTAAAATTACCTTGTTCATTTTACCACTTTCTCTTAGAGAAAAATTCTTCCCTGCTTATTTCCTTTGCAATATGGATTTCTTTTCCAGGTTCCTGTAAAATCTAGATTGGATATGTCTTCGTGGGTATAGACAACAATATAGCATCCCCAAACAGATTGGAGTGAATCACTGGAGTCCAAAGCATTAGTGAAAATTGTTTAATAGATAATGACTCCTACAGGACCAGTGCTGAGAGCAGTGAGCACAGAGCACCTGGTCCCTTTTTCCCCTCCTGTGGAGAAAGGCCATGGCTCTGTAACCTGCTGTGACCATCAGAGTGCTCTGTGTAATCATGGAGTTGGGAGAACTATGGTGGTTGAAACAAATAAGATTAGAAGGAATTTCTGGGACTTCTTAAATTAAAGGAGTTGATTTTATTCCCTAGCTCTCAGTCATACACTGTTCTAGAGGGTATCTGCCTCAAGTGATTTTATTTTATTTGTTTCGGCTATATGGATGAATTCAGCTTTCAGTTTTGTACCCAGCAGAGGACCTGAGGTGGTGTTTCTTGCCACAGTCCCTGAACTCACATAAACTGAGTTGGCTCCATGACTGTCCTCTCTTTGTGCTTTCCTCAACACCAGCACAGTGACTTTGCACCGTCCACCCTGTGTGTGGCATAGTCCAGTTCTTGTAGAGACAGATTTAAATACATTGGTATCTGACTACTGGCTTCATTTTACACACAGCTTTACCTGAGAAACTCCATGTTCATCACACATTCCAGTTCCAGAAATCCTCCTCATTGGCATGCAAGGGCCATCAGAGCAGATTCCACAGCCTGCAGGTGTCAAGAAGAGCCTTATCTGAGTTTCATAAAGTTCTTTGTGCCATAAGGTTTTAGGGCACTGGGTGTTCTCAGACTGCAGCCAAATCCCTGGCATATCCTGGGATTGTCAAATCCCATGGAAGTCACTGGATGCAGGAGACCCCTCTGAGCTGGTGCTGAACACAGGACCTTGAGCAGAGGTCGTGTCAAGTCTGAATCCATTGATCCTACAATAAATTTAAATGGTAAACGTTAAAATGGTAAAACTGATCCTTCCTTCCTTCCTTCCTTCCTTCCTTCCTTCCTTCCTTCCTTCCTTCCTTCCTTCCTTCCTTCCTTCCTTCCTTCCTTCCTTCCTTCCTTCCTTCCTTCCTTCCTTCCTTCCTTCCTTCCTTCCTCCTTCCTTCCTTCCTTCCTTCCTTCCTTCCTTCCTTCCTTCCTTCCTTCCTTCCTTCCTTCCTTCCTTCCTTCCTTCCTTCCTTCCTTCCTTCCTTCCTTCCTTCCTTCCTTCCTTCCTTCCTTCCTTCCTTCCTTCCTTCCTTCCTTCCTTCCTTCCTTCCTTCCTTCCTCCTTCCTTCCTTCCTTCCTTCCTTCCTTCCTTCCTTCCTTCCTTCCTTCCTTCCCTTCCTTCCTTCCTTCCTTCCTTCCTTCCTTCCTTCTTCCTTCCTTCCTTCCTTCCTTCCTTCCTTCCTTCCTTCCTTCCTTCCTTCCTTCCTTCCTTCCTTCCTTCCTTCCTTCCTTCCTTCCTTCCTTCCTTCCTTCCTTCCTTCCTTCCTTCCTTCCTTCCTTCCTTCCTTCCTTCCTTCCTTCCTTCCTTCCTTCCTTCCTTCCTTCCTTCCTTCCTTCCTTCCTTCCTTCCTTCCTTCCTCCCTTCCTTCCTCCCTTCCTTCCTCCCTTCCTTCCTCCCTTCCTTCCTCCCTTCCTTCCTCCCTTCCTTCCTCCCTTCCTCCCTTCCTCCCTTCCTCCCTTCCTTCCTCCCTCCCTTCCTTCCGCACTTCCTTCCTTCCTTTTCTTTCTCTCTCTCTCTTTCTCTCTGTGAGTAGATTCCTCAAATGTCTATGCCTGCCTCTTCTTCTTACAAGGCCTTTACCATGCCTTATTACTTAAATTACCGGGGTAAATCTCCTAAAACACTATTGATCTTCTTTCATCCTTGCTTTTTTCCAGTTCATCTAGGTAATGATAAGCAATCCTTAAGAAGTGAATCCATGACCTTTTTTAAAAAGATATGTTATTCTTTTTTTCTATCCTGGTGACTTTCACCTCTTTGTTTTAAAACATCATCACACATGTAATTAAAATGTATAATTTTCTGTCCCGGTTCTTAATCCAAAAAGCAGAGCTTCCTGAGCTGTTTTTCCCCTCACAATTGCCACAGAAAAACACATTTGAAAAAGCTTTTAGCACTAAATGATGTAGTTCACATTTCTTCACAGCTTCCTACTGAAGTATATTAAATAGGAAAGATTTTGGACCCTGCTTTGTTACAGCCATTGCTAAAGTTGCAGTATTTTCAATTTTTGCCGAGGTCAAATTTGAAAAATTTAAAACACATTAAAGAACCCAAAGATACAAAGGGAAAATTGATTCCTGATGTACCCATATTCATTGAAAAGCATGGCATTAGCCCAGGAGGGATTTCTATATAAGCAAGCCATGGGCATTGGAAAGCATTTTTTTATCCCCACTTCATTGGGATTTTTCTGCAAAGGTTGACAGGATATGTAGAACTTGGAAAACAAGGCAGCCTGGTTTTATTTCTTATGTTGCATCAAGTTCAATGCTGCTTAAAAATAAAGCTCAGATTGTGACTCAAAGGATGGACACTGATCAAGAAATCCTCTAAAAGGAAAGATTCTGCAAATGGGAATAGGACATCCAGTGGTTAATGCCATGGTTTCATTAGAAATTATTCTTTGACAGTAAACAGGGAAATAAAATCCCCATAAATTCTTATCCAAAACCCCAACGTTTATTACCTGGAAATAACAAAATTGGCAATTAAGCTGAAAAAATGTTAGTTCTCTGCTTCAGTGGATCAAACAAAATTTGTTTGGTGTTGCATATTATACCTCCCTTTTCCCATGCAGTGAAATGTGAAGATGCTACCAGTCAGCAAATTATCAATGTCTGGTTTCTGTTTCCCTGTGCTTTCTAATTTAGTTTTGCAGATGCTATTCAATTCATTATTAGCAATTTTGTAAATACATGGAAAATTGGTTTACTTGCCTGTTAATTAATATTCTGAAATTCCACATAGAGAATGAACTACTCATAAGAGACTTACATAAATCTTTAACTGGATACTATTCCATGTTAACTACATTTTTAATGTAGTTATGGGACTAATAGTAGTCTCTGGAGCTATCCTTTTACAAATATAACATACTTATTTTATTTTGTTTTCCCCTCTGAGAGACCAGAAGTTGGGGAAAAGAAGTTTTCCAGGGCTGAAAAAAGTAATGAATCTCTTCTAATTTATACCTGTCTGAATTCCTGTTGTGAGTCCATTCTCCCCACTGGAGTTGCAAATATTCCTGAGTTTTCCTGGTACATGTGGGGAAGATCCTGTAAAAAATCCGGTGGTTTTGTAGGAGGCTTCTCCTCTCTCAATGGGTCTAAACCTCGAAAACACACATTGTTAATCCGAAGGTGTGTGTGTGTTTAATAATTTCTTATAGGGAGATCTATGGTAAAACTACACCAAAAGCCAACTATTCCAGAAAAGTAGCAGAGAAATAGCTAGACTCACTCACTCAAAAAAAAAAAAAAAAAAAAAAAAAAAAAAAAAAAATCCCAGAAGAAACCAAAAAATTCTATAGTTTGGACAAAGAAACCAGAGGTTTCCTACTGTGCACACAGAGAGATCTTAAAATACCAAAGTCTGACCATCTTACATCCTTCACAGAGGACAGAGGTAAGATTTTATTACAAAGAGGGAGAAAGTCTTCAGGCCACAATGTAAACAATAAAGCAATTTAGGTATTTGGACAGCAGATCTGCCTCTGAGCCCTCCCATACCTGTGCTGGGACTGCTGCTCCAAACAGTGGGGACTGCACTGGGTCAGCTCCAGCCACAGGGGAGCAAAGATAAAACTAATTTTGAGGAGACAAGTGCTAATGTAGTGTAATGTATTATTTACCCTGTCCCAGTTCTTTGCTCTCTCCTACTTCCACTCATCTCCGTGCACTGCACATCTGCCTGCACCTTCACACAGCTCTCATGGTGTGACAGCTCTTCGCTGAGCCTCATTTGGTGCAAAAGTCACAGATTTCAGCTGAGGGGGTAGGAGCGCAGCTGCCACCGACTGAGTCTGACACTGTTGGGTTTGAATATCACACCCCGAGTCGTCAGGCTTCCCATGCCACAGGTGAGTAAAGGAGGCAGAATTAAGGCTGCTGGAGTAATCTTGAATTTGTTCACTCTGAACAAATCTTCATTTCGTACTTCAAGGCGTTGTGTTCAGCTCAGACAAGCGCACGAGGAATGTTCATATGCAGTGACTGATATTTTGCTACTGACTGCTTTGGGATTAGCATTTCAGCCTTGATCACTAGGTATATGAATTTTCAGTGAGAGTCAGAAGTCTAATTTCTTTGCTGTCAGAACTTCCATGTAGATTTACACGGAAGTTTTGCTTGAAGCTAACATAGGGCCTTTTGTATGGTATTGCAAATTGGCTTCTGACAGAACAGAAGATATAGCTTTTGTTAAATTATCACCCTGTTTCATTTCCCTTTCAGGCAGGAAATATGTAGGAGTAACCCTATATGCCAAAATTAGGCAATATCCCATTAATATTCTGTATATCCATAATATATTTATATATTTGTGCACACATACAAGAAATAAGCATAGTCCAAGCTTTTGGTTCAATTTTTTTCATTCATTTGCTCTATATATTTGCACATGAAATTCATGAAAGATCAAAAGAATTAATTCAAGTAAAAAAATAGTCATTTAAATGCTACAGCTATGGTTTTTTCCACTCATTTAGGAAAAAAAAAAGTAATTAAAGGAATCAAGGATTGTGTCCATCAGATTAACAGTGTGCTGTTATTTCAGATAAACCTGCAAAAGAAGATGCGAGTCACTGGAGTTATAACCCAAGGTGCCAAGAGAATTGGAAGTCCAGAATATGTAAAATCTTATAAAATTGCCTACAGTAATGATGGGAAGTCATGGACAATGTACAAAGTAAAAGGCACAAAGGAGGACATGGTAAGATTAAGTCATCTGTATCTGAATGCATCTCATGGTTTAGCTGCCTTCAGAAGTATGAGATGTCTCTGGTATTTAAGCTTAATTGCCTGGCAGTATGATATAGGTTTCACTGTTATTATTTTTCTGTGGGAAAAAAAAAAATCAACAAATTTGCATTTTCTCTCTGCTAAGAATTTCTTATACTTCAATTGATGGTTGCATAAATACTATTTCCCCAAGCTAGAATAATCCTGTTTATTACACTTAACTGATTTTCATATTAATTAGTTTACCAGTAATTACTCATTGCTCTGTTTTCAATTTCGTTTTATTGCATTGGCAGATTAGCTTTAACCCTTGGAAACACAGAGCCCATTCATCAATGCTAATCTCTGTGCTGCACAAACAGTATCATCCAGCGGGGTGTGTGTGTTTACAGTTTATAGTTACCACTTATTTTTGATGGAGCTGTGCACACAGAGCAGGAAAAAAAAAACCCGTTTACCGTGTAAGTTTGCATAGAGCTCAGGCACTGCGTAGCATTAGATGTAGTTTCTCCTTTAGGAAATTAAGATGTTGTGTGAAGAGGAGCATGATGAAGGGGAGAAACGCAGCACGGGGATGTCTGGTTAGAGTGAGGTGTGAATAGATCAGTGGTGGTGGGTTCAACTCATCCCCTCTGTGATCAGTGGGAGAGTTACAGTGCACTTCAGTGGGAGCTGGATCTTGAACCGGGGGGGGAAAAATAAACGTCAGTCACAGCAAATTCCAGGCTTAATTGAACTGCGACTATTTTATGCATTAATCAAGAAAAAAAGGCATAATTTAGTTGCGTTAGGAGCTTCAGTTTCTGGGAGTGATAAGACAGAGACTTTGGTTTGGCCCAGGTGGCAAACCCATCACAATATGGGACGTTCTGCTGGGAAAATTTACATCGGACACTGGCAGCACTAAAACAGCTGCAGTTTGGGGAAAGCCCCTCACAGACAGAACAATGCAGGTGCCTTTGAGCAGCGGGAACTCACTGGGATTCCAGGGATCCTCCTGACACATTTTTTTTGTTTGTTTTTCCTTGTGCGAACATTGCTTCCCCGCAGGTGTTCCGTGGGAACGTGGACAACAACACCCCGTATGCCAACTCCTTCACGCCGCCCATCAAGGCCCAGTACGTCCGGCTGTACCCCCAGGTGTGCAGGAGGCACTGCACCCTCAGGATGGAGCTGCTTGGCTGCGAGCTCACAGGTGGGATCTCCACAGCCCCCAGCCCTCCACCCCCTCCGGCCGCTCCCGACCGCGCGCGTTTTGTCCCCCCTGTGAAATGCACTCGGCCAGCCTGAGTTTGTCCAGTCTCTTTCAACCTCTTTGTCTAAGTTATAAAATCACAGAATCGCAGAATTCACCAGGTTGGAAGAGACCTTCAAGATCACCGAGTCCAACCCAGCCCCAACACCTCAACTCAGCCCTGGCACCCAGTGCCACATCCAGGCTTGTTTTAAACACATCCAGGGATGGTGACTGCACCACCTCCCCGGGCAGACCATTCCAGAACTTTATCACTCCTTCAGTAATTTTTTTTTCTTAATATCCAACCTATATTTCCTTTGGTGCCGCTTAAGTCTGTGTCCTCTGGTTCTGTAAGTGCTCCCTGGTGAAAGAAAGTGACCCCACCTGAGCACAACCACCTTTCAGGGAATTTTAGAGTGCTAAGGTGACCTCTGTGTCTCCTTTTCTCCAGGTTGAACACCCCCAGCTCCTCACAGGATTTGTGTTCCAAGCCCCTCACTAGCTTCGTTACCCTCCTCTGGACACGCTCCAGTGTCTCAATGTCCTTCCTAAATTTGGGGGCCCAGAACTGGACACCAGCACAACACTTGGCTCAGCTGAGTGATGATGGCCACTTGCAGTGGGACAGGAATGTGTCCCAGTAAGGCTGTGTGATATTAACCCAGTAGCACTTCATAATTTCTTTCCTGTGTGGATTAATCTCCAGTTAGTCACAGGAATCACAGAACCAATGAGGCTGGAGAAGAGATCTGAGATCATCAGGTCCAACCTGTGAGCAATCCTCACCTTGTCACGCAGCCCAGAGCACTGAGTGCCACATCCAGTCCTTGGACACCTCCAGGGATTGTCATTTAGCAATTTTAACATGTATTGATGGCTACATGAACTCGTAATGTCCCATCCTGAGCAGACTACAAGGCAGGGAGTGTCACCCAAGGCCTGAAAATGGTTCCTGAGCCCCAGAGCTGGATGTGCATTGCTCTGGACCCATGGCAGCAGAAATTGTCACACCTGATTTGGGTAATTCCTCCTAGCTGTGGGGTGACACCACCCCTGTGCTGTGTGATGTCCTCAGAGGGATGAGCCTGCTTCCCCTGCTGTTGAGGACCAGTCCAACAAGATGAAACTTGGTTGGGCTTCTTTAATCAAGATTTCAGTTTGGATTTGTTTTCTGGGTTTAGCAGAAGCAGGGATAGCATCTTGTAGCAAAAAGTAAATGGAAAAAGTGGACCTAATATAAACCTTCCTCAGATTCTTATTAAAGCCCTGAAATGTAAAGCCTGACCTCCAGCCACCTTCTGCAAGAACTGTGTTCCCCTACAAATTCACAAAAGCATGTAAATGTTTTATCCTTTTCCAAGAGATAAACCGTTTTACTGGTGGGAGCACTCCACTGATTCATTTAGGAGTGATTTTTATGTGGCTGCCTCTTTTCTAACAATAGTCATCCAGTCCATGAGTGATACATCGAAACAGCTGGAGTTAAACAATTCTCAGTCAAGACTAGATTCAGAAATGAAAAGGTAATGCATTAATCTCGGTGTAGCCCTTTTCCAATATAGATAGGTTTAAGAGTAAATGGAAAATCCTGTCTAGCTGCTTTGTTCTATTAGATTTTTTTTTTTTTAATTTTTTTTTTTTTTTTTATGTCTTCCACTTCTGGAACCACAATTTAGAGTAAGGCCTTGCCAGAATGACTAGGAATTGTTTTGCTCAAAGAACTGTGAAAGCTAGTGAAGTGAATTAATTTCAGTGGTCTCCTAACGGTGTCAAGGTCATCATTTCTTAAAACTGTGGACAGCTGAGGCTCAGCAGAGCAATTTCAAACTTACTGAAGGAAAGGTGTAATTACACAGACTAATTCACTCTTAATTCCAGGTGGTCTGCACTCTGAAGGGTCTGCCTTCTCTAACATGACCTGGTGAGACAGAAGTGAGTGAGTGACAAACACACGGAGACTTGCAGCATTGGATCATCATAAAAGCTAACTCCTTCTTAGGACAAACTTCTGCAAAATGTTCAATGCAATCTGCTTTAGTCTCATAAATAGCTTTACTTACCAGGACCCACAGTCAGATCTCATTGAAAACCAGGATGAATGCGAGTGGAGCCCACCATCAATAAATTAGGCATTCATTTTCATGGCCCTGTGTTCCTGCCTTACTTGTGTTTTGCACCTCTCTGTGTCCTGCCCTCCCTTCCCTTCCCTTCACAGAGTATTGATGTGAGGGGAGAAGCAGATCACAGCTACTGCTTATTAGAATGCCTTTATTCATTAAGCTGTTATTAATAGCAGCATCAAGCTGTTGTTGTTAACAGCAGATCAGTGCTCACACAACAGTGTCACTTACTCATGGAACTCACTCCTGCACTCCAGCATCTGCCTTCCTGCAGGCAGCCCCTGCAGCCTGCTGCTCACAGTCGTGTTTGTTGGTTGCTGTGCACCAATTCAGTCAGCTCTTGGTGTTTGGAGTTTCTCAGTTCCTGCAGAGGGATGTTGCCCTCCAGAACCTAAACATCCCTGTGGGACTCACTCAGAGAAAGCTCCTGAGTGTGTAATTTTCATCTCCTTCAGGCATGCTGTTCCCTGGTAACTATTTCTTTATCCTAATGATGCCTTGTGAAGGCTAGAACAGAGGTTGGACAGAGCTAAAGAAAAAAGCAGGGATTTATTCAAAGGATTTCCTCCATGGATCCACCTTGGGCAGCACCAGAGCCCAGCCAGGGCTGCACCCAAATGAACCAAAGTGGTCCCAAAATGCACGAGCGCTCCCGGGGGCTCTCACTGGGATCAGCTCTGCTCCATTTGCACCTTGCAGTTCATTGTCCCATTCCAGCTTTAGCCCAGGCACTCCCATCCTGCTTGTTTTTCTCTCTCCAGCCCACGCTGTTTGTGCTCCTGGGCCTGAGCTTTGGATCATTTGTCCTTGGTGCCCAGCTGGAGCAGGAATTGTTTTGTCTCCCTGCTCTGTGCACAGACCTCACCATCCTCTGATGTGAAGCTCAGACCCACACACTAAAGCAGCTCAGAATGTGAAAAATACAAAAGCTAAAACCTGAGGCATCACTAACAGTCCCTGTAGGCACCATTCACACAAAACTGACACACAGGGGGACTTTATCACACCTGCAGTTAAAGATAGGTTCCCCTTTCCTCATTTGTCCTCAGAACTGTGTAATCTGGAAAGGAATTCTATATTTGTTATTTATAGGCCAGGTTGGATGGGGCTTTAAAGCATCAAGGTTTAAGGAAAAGTGCCCCTGTCCATGGCAAAAGGGCTGGAATTATATTTGCAACTAGACGATCTTAAGGTCCCTATCAACCCAAACTATTCTATTATTCAAAAATATGAAAAAAAAATTTAAATCTCTCAACTTTTAGAAAAAAAAAATCACAGTATGAATCAAAACAAAATCACCATTGCCCTCAAATAATTGACATATGTTGCTTTTGCCAACAGTACACAAATCTTCGTCCAAGACAAGATTCATGAAAACTGCTACATGCAGATCCATTTGTGGGTTTGCCTTTGCTACATTGGATATTGAATATTTCCTTTGCGGGTTTGAGCTTTTTCAAAGTAAGGGGTAGATGAGAGGCATAGTATGGATGCAGACTGAAGAGTAAAAGATTCTGCCCTCTGAAGAGTCAACAGAGAAAAACCTTTGTGTTTATTCCTCCAATTTTCAGTTGCTAATCCCCACTCTTTCTCACTATTTCCGTTCTCCTGTTCCATTGAGCTAGACGAAATAAGACCTGCAAACTTGTACCTGGTTAGATTTAAACATGCAGAGGTACCAAGTATAATTTGTCACAGATGGAGGTATCCAAAGCATCTCAAACTTTCTAGCCTGAGATGCTCCACTGGGTGTAGCCGTGTGTCTGCATCAGCTATATCTGACTTCAACAGATTTCAAAAAAGAAAAATGGAAATTGAGTCCTTTCACAGGGACATTGAAAAGCAAATTTAAAGGTACAGTGCAGTGAAGAGGATACGTTTCAGGGAGACATAAGCATTGTTACAAACACACACCTGTGAGGGATGACACAAAGCCCTGTGCTGGTTTGATGACCCTGCCCTTTGTGCTGTAGGTTATGGCTCAGTCATCCAAACAGCCACAATCTCCTGTGGCAGGGGCTGGGAAGCTGCTGCTCTCTGTGGCACAGCACCAAGACATCCTGACACCTGTGTGCATCACGTCTGCCTCTTCAGATTCTTACTGTTCTTCTCACTTTCCCCCGTTACCTTTAACAACTGTCTTCCCACCCCCTCTGGGGCCACGGAGAAGGCAGGCGAGTGTAAAATCCCATTAATCCATGCACGCATGCACAGGCACACAGGCAGGCACAGCTGTTGCTTCATAAATCAATAATAATACTCAGAAAAGATAGAACTGGTTTTGATGGATTGGGCCAGCACTGAATCACAGCTTTGACAACCCATGGTTTTGTGTCAGGAGCCTCCTTAGCATTCCTCAGATGAAACATCCTTGCTGACAGTCCTTGTGATCCTGGAGTGATACTTCAGAATTTAATAATAAGCAAAGTCCCTCTCCAAAGCAGCAGATTAGTCTCTCTTATTTCTATTATCAATTGCTTCCTCCCACTCCCAGGAAAATTTTTTTTGTTGTGTGTTTGAATGAGTCCATTCTACAGACAAAGCTGTGCCATTTCCATTTGTGCACTGAGAGAGAATCAGTTATATAAGATTGGAGTTTTTTTTCAAAAGTTA